>NW_027096045.1:0-622682 GCF_040115645.1 Euwallacea fornicatus
TCGCTACAGCCAATTTTGTTCAAATCGTCTCCTTTTGGCAAAATAAGCATAATAAGGCCTTAAACGGCAAATCGTCAATTTGGCTCTAATAGAAGCGGCACTTTTTGGCCAAATCTTATGATTTGGCGTTATCTCGCCAACGCTACAGCCAATTTTGTTCAAATCGTCTCCTTTTGGCAAAATAAGCATAATAGGCCTTAAACGGCAAATCGTCAATTTGGCTCTAATAGAAGCGGCACTTTTTGGCCAAATCTTATGATTTGGCGTTATCTCGCCAACGCTACAGCCAATTTTGTTCAAATCGTCTCCGTTTGGCAAAATAAGCATAATAAGGCCTTAAACGGCAAATCGTCAATTTGGCTCTAATAGAAGCGGCACTTTTTGGCCAAATCTTATGATTTGGCGTTATCTCGCCAACGCTACAGCCAATTTTGTTCAAATCGTCTCCTTTTGGCAAAATAAGCATAATAAGGCCTTAAACGGCAAATCGTCAATTTGGCTCTAATAGAAGCGGCACTTTTTGGCCAAATCGTACAATTTGGCGATATCTCGCAAACGGTACAACCAATTTTGTTCAAATCGTCTCCTTTTGGCAAAATAAGCATAATAAGGCCTTAAACGGCAAATCGTCAATTTGGCTCTAATAGAAGCGGCACTTTTTGGCCAAATCGTACAATTTGGCGATTTCTCGCAAACGCTACAACCAATTTTGTTCAAATCGTCTCCTTTTGGCAAAATAAGCATAATAAGGCCTTAAACGGCAAATCGTCAATTTGACTCTAATAGAAGCGGCACTTTTTGGCCAAATCTTATGATTTGGCGTTATCTCGCCAACGCTACAGCCAATTTTGTTCAAATCGTCTCCTTTTGGCAAAATAAGCATAATAAGGCCTTAAACGGCAAATCGTCAATTTGACTCTAATAGAAGCGGCACTTTTTGGCCAAATCTTATGATTTGGCGTTATCTCGCCAACGCTACAGCCAATTTTGTTCAAATCGTCTCCTTTTGGCAAAATAAGCATAATAAGGCCTTAAACGGCAAATCGTCAATTTGGCTCTAATAGAAGCGGCACTTTTTGGCCAAATCTTATGATTTGGCGTTATCTCGCCAACGCTACAGCCAATTTTGTTCAAATCGGCTCCTTTTGGCAAAATAAGCATAATAAGGCCTTAAACGGCAAATCGTCAATTTGGCTCTAATAGAAGCGGCACTTTTTGGCCAAATCGTACAATTTGGCGTTATCTCCGCCAACGCTACAGCCAATTTTGTTCAAATCGTCTCCTTTTGGCAAAATAAGCATAATAAGGCCTTAAACGGCAAATCGTCAATTTGGCTCTAATAGAAGCGGCACTTTTTGGCCAAATCGTACAATTTGGCGATATCTCGCAAACGGTACAGCCAATTTTGTTCAAATCGTCTCCTTTTGGCAAAATAAGCATAATAAGGCCTTAAACGGCAAATCGTCAATTTGGCTCTAATAGAAGCGGCACTTTTTGGCCAAATCGTACAATTTGGCGATATCTCGCCAACGCTACAACCAATTTTGTTCAAATCGTCTCCTTTTGGCAAAATAAGCATAATAAGGCCTTAAACGGCAAATCGTCAATTTGGCTCTAATAGAAGCGGCACTTTTTGGCCAAATCTTATGATTTGGCGTTATCTCGCCAACGCTACAGCCAATTTTGTTCAAATCGTCTCCTTTTGGCAAAATAAGCATAATAAGGCCTTAAACGGCAAATCGTCAATTTGACTCTAATAGAAGCGGCACTTTTTGGCCAAATCTTATGATTTGGCGTTATCTCGCCAACGCTACAGCCAATTTTGTTCAAATCGTCTCCTTTTGGCAAAATAAGCATAATAAGGCCTTAAACGGCAAATCGTCAATTTGGCTCTAATAGAAGCGGCACTTTTTGGCCAAATCTTATGATTTGGCGTTATCTCGCCAACGCTACAGCCAATTTTGTTCAAATCGGCTCCTTTTGGCAAAATAAGCATAATAAGGCCTTAAACGGCAAATCGTCAATTTGGCTCTAATAGAAGCGGCACTTTTTGGCCAAATCTTATGATTTGGCGTTATCTCGCCAACGCTACAGCCAATTTTGTTCAAATCGTCTCCTTTTGGCAAAATAAGCATAATAAGGCCTTAAACGGCAAATCGTCAATTTGGCTCTAATAGAAGCGGCACTTTTTGGCCAAATCGTACAATTTGGCGTTATCTCGCCAACGCTACAGCCAATTTTGTTCAAATCGTCTCCTTTTGGCAAAAAAAGCAGAATAAAGCCTTAAACGGCAAATCGTCAATTTGGCTCTAATAGAAGCGGCACTTTTTGGCCAAATCTTATGATTTGGCGTTATCTCGCCAACGCTACAGCCAATTTTGTTCAAATCGTCTCCTTTTGGCAAAATAAGCATAATAGGCCTTAAACGGCAAATCGTCAATTTGGCTCTAATAGAAGCGGCACTTTTTGGCCAAATCTTATGATTTGGCGTTATCTCGCCAACGCTACAGCCAATTTTGTTCAAATCGTCTCCGTTTGGCAAAATAAGCATAATAAGGCCTTAAACGGCAAATCGTCAATTTGGCTCTAATAGAAGCGGCACTTTTTGGCCAAATCTTATGATTTGGCGTTATCTCGCCAACGCTACAGCCAATTTTGTTCAAATCGTCTCCTTTTGGCAAAATAAGCATAATAAGGCCTTAAACGGCAAATCGTCAATTTGGCTCTAATAGAAGCGGCACTTTTTGGCCAAATCGTACAATTTGGCGATATCTCGCAAACGGTACAGCCAATTTTGTTCAAATCGTCTCCTTTTGGCAAAATAAGCATAATAAGGCCTTAAACGGCAAATCGTCAATTTGGCTCTAATAGAAGCGGCACTTTTGGCCAAAATCGTACCATTTGGCGATATCTCGCAAACGGTACAACCAATTTTGTTCAAATCGTCTCCTTTTGGCAAAATAAGCATAATAAGGCCTTAAACGGCAAATCGTCAATTTGGCTCTAATAGAAGCGGCACTTTTGGCCAAATCGTACAATTTGGCGATTTCTCGCAAACGCTACAACCAATTTTGTTCAAATCGTCTCCTTTTGGCAAAATAAGCATAATAAGGCCTTAAACGGCAAATCGTCAATTTGACTCTAATAGAAGCGGCACTTTTTGGCCAAATCTTATGATTTGGCGTTATCTCGCCAACGCTACAGCCAATTTTGTTCAAATCGTCTCCTTTTGGCAAAATAAGCATAATAAGGCCTTAAACGGCAAATCGTCAATTTGACTCTAATAGAAGCGGCACTTTTTGGCCAAATCTTATGATTTGGCGTTATCTCGCCAACGCTACAGCCAATTTTGTTCAAATCGTCTCCTTTTGGCAAAATAAGCATAATAAGGCCTTAAACGGCAAATCGTCAATTTGGCTCTAATAGAAGCGGCACTTTTTGGCCAAATCGTACAATTTGGCGATTTCTCGCAAACGCTACAACCAATTTTGTTCAAATCGTCTCCTTTTGGCAAAATAAGCATAATAAGGCCTTAAACGGCAAATCGTCAATTTGACTCTAATAGAAGCGGCACTTTTTGGCCAAATCGTACAATTTGGCGTTATCTCGCCAACGCTACAGCCAATTTTGTTCAAATCGTCTCCTTTTGGCAAAAAAAGCAGAATAAAGCCTTAAACGGCAAATCGTCAATTTGGCTCTAATAGAAGCGGCACTTTTTGGCCAAATCTTATGATTTGGCGTTATCTCGCCAACGCTACAGCCAATTTTGTTCAAATCGTCTCCTTTTGGCAAAATAAGCATAATAGGCCTTAAACGGCAAATCGTCAATTTGGCTCTAATAGAAGCGGCACTTTTTGGCCAAATCTTATGATTTGGCGTTATCTCGCCAACGCTACAGCCAATTTTGTTCAAATCGTCTCCGTTTGGCAAAATAAGCATAATAAGGCCTTAAACGGCAAATCGTCAATTTGGCTCTAATAGAAGCGGCACTTTTTGGCCAAATCTTATGATTTGGCGTTATCTCGCCAACGCTACAGCCAATTTTGTTCAAATCGTCTCCTTTTGGCAAAATAAGCATAATAAGGCCTTAAACGGCAAATCGTCAATTTGGCTCTAATAGAAGCGGCACTTTTTGGCCAAATCGTACAATTTGGCGATATCTCGCAAACGGTACAGCCAATTTTGTTCAAATCGTCTCCTTTTGGCAAAATAAGCATAATAAGGCCTTAAACGGCAAATCGTCAATTTGGCTCTAATAGAAGCGGCACTTTTTGGCCAAATCGTACCATTTGGCGATATCTCGCAAACGGTACAACCAATTTTGTTCAAATCGTCTCCTTTTGGCAAAATAAGCATAATAAGGCCTTAAACGGCAAATCGTCAATTTGGCTCTAATAGAAGCGGCACTTTTTGGCCAAATCGTACAATTTGGCGATTTCTCGCAAACGCTACAACCAATTTTGTTCAAATCGTCTCCTTTTGGCAAAATAAGCATAATAAGGCCTTAAACGGCAAATCGTCAATTTGACTCTAATAGAAGCGGCACTTTTTGGCCAAATCTTATGATTTGGCGTTATCTCGCCAACGCTACAGCCAATTTTGTTCAAATCGTCTCCTTTTGGCAAAATAAGCATAATAAGGCCTTAAACGGCAAATCGTCAATTTGACTCTAATAGAAGCGGCACTTTTTGGCCAAATCTTATGATTTGGCGTTATCTCGCCAACGCTACAGCCAATTTTGTTCAAATCGTCTCCTTTTGGCAAAATAAGCATAATAAGGCCTTAAACGGCAAATCGTCAATTTGGCTCTAATAGAAGCGGCACTTTTTGGCCAAATCGTACAATTTGGCGATTTCTCGCAAACGCTACAACCAATTTTGTTCAAATCGTCTCCTTTTGGCAAAATAAGCATAATAAGGCCTTAAACGGCAAATCGTCAATTTGACTCTAATAGAAGCGGCACTTTTTGGCCAAATCTTATGATTTGGCGTTATCTCGCCAACGCTACAGCCAATTTTGTTCAAATCGTCTCCTTTTGGCAAAATAAGCATAATAAGGCCTTAAACGGCAAATCGTCAATTTGACTCTAATAGAAGCGGCACTTTTTGGCCAAATCTTATGATTTGGCGTTATCTCGCCAACGCTACAGCCAATTTTGTTCAAATCGTCTCCTTTTGGCAAAATAAGCATAATAAGGCCTTAAACGGCAAATCGTCAATTTGGCTCTAATAGAAGCGGCACTTTTTGGCCAAATCTTATGATTTGGCGTTATCTCGCCAACGCTACAGCCAATTTTGTTCAAATCGGCTCCTTTTGGCAAAATAAGCATAATAAGGCCTTAAACGGCAAATCGTCAATTTGGCTCTAATAGAAGCGGCACTTTTTGGCCAAATCTTATGATTTGGCGTTATCTCGCCAAGGCTACAGCCAATTTTGTTCAAATCGTCTCCTTTTGGCAAAATAAGCATAATAAGGCCTTAAACGGCAAATCGTCAATTTGGCTCTAATAGAAGCGGCACTTTTTGGCCAAATCGTACAATTTGGCGTTATCTCGCCAACGCTACAGCCAATTTTGTTCAAATCGTCTCCTTTTGGCAAAAAAAGCATAATAAGGCCTTAAACGGCAAATCGTCAATTTGGCTCTAATAGAAGCGGCACTTTTTGGCCAAATCGTACAATTTGGCGATATCTCGCAAACGGTACAACCAATTTGTTCAAATCGTCTCCTTTTGGCAAAATAAGCATAATAAGGCCTTAAACGGCAAATCGTCAATTTGGCTCTAATAGAAGCGGCACTTTTTGGCCAAATCTTATGATTTGGCGTTATCTCGCCAACGCTACAGCCAATTTTGTTCAAATCGTCTCCTTTTGGCAAAATAAGCATAATAAGGCCTTAAACGGCAAATCGTCAATTTGGCTCTAATAGAAGCGGCACTTTTTGGCCAAATCGTACAATTTGGCGTTATCTCGCCAACGCTACAGCCAATTTTGTTCAAATCGTCTCCTTTTGGCAAAATAAGCATAATAAGGCCTTAAACGGCAAATCGTCAATTTGGCTCTAATAGAAGCGGCACTTTTTGGCCAAATCGTACAATTTGGCGATATCTCGCAAACGGTACAGCCAATTTTGTTCAAATCGTCTCCTTTTGGCAAAATAAGCATAATAAGGCCTTAAACGGCAAATCGTCAATTTGGCTCTAATAGAAGCGGCACTTTTTGGCCAAATCGTACAATTTGGCGATATCTCGCCAACGCTACAACCAATTTTGTTCAAATCGTCTCCTTTTGGCAAAATAAGCATAATAAGGCCTTAAACGGCAAATCGTCAATTTGACTCTAATAGAAGCGGCACTTTTTGGCCAAATCTTATGATTTGGCGTTATCTCGCCAACGCTACAGCCAATTTTGTTCAAATCGTCTCCTTTTGGCAAAATAAGCATAATAAGGCCTTAAACGGCAAATCGTCAATTTGGCTCTAATAGAAGCGGCACTTTTTGGCCAAATCGTACAATTTGGCGATATCTCGCCAACGCTACAGCCAATTTTGTTCAAATCGTCTCCTTTTGGCAAAATAAGCATAATAAGGCCTTAAACGGCAAATCGTCAATTTGACTCTAATAGAAGCGGCACTTTTTGGCCAAATCTTATGATTTGGCGTTATCTCGCCAACGCTACAGCCAATTTTGTTCAAATCGTCTCCTTTTGGCAAAATAAGCATAATAAGGCCTTAAACGGCAAATCGTCAATTTGGCTCTAATAGAAGCGGCACTTTTTGGCCAAATCTTATGATTTGGCGTTATCTCGCCAACGCTACAGCCAATTTTGTTCAAATCGGCTCCTTTTGGCAAAATAAGCATAATAAGGCCTTAAACGGCAAATCGTCAATTTGGCTCTAATAGAAGCGGCACTTTTTGGCCAAATCTTATGATTTGGCGTTATCTCGCCAACGCTACAGCCAATTTTGTTCAAATCGTCTCCTTTTGGCAAAATAAGCATAATAAGGCCTTAAACGGCAAATCGTCAATTTGGCTCTAATAGAAGCGGCACTTTTTGGCCAAATCGTACAATTTGGCGTTATCTCGCCAACGCTACAGCCAATTTTGTTCAAATCGTCTCCGTTTGGCAAAATAAGCATAATAAGGCCTTAAACGGCAAATCGTCAATTTGGCTCTAATAGAAGCGGCACTTTTTGGCCAAATCGTACAATTTGGCGATATCTCGCAAACGGTACAGCCAATTTTGTTCAAATCGTCTCCTTTTGGCAAAATAAGCATAATAAGGCCTTAAACGGCAAATCGTCAATTTGGCTCTAATAGAAGCGGCACTTTTTGGCCAAATCGTACAATTTGGCGATATCTCGCAAACGGTACAACCAATTTTGTTCAAATCGTCTCCTTTTGGCAAAATAAGCATAATAAGGCCTTAAACGGCAAATCGTCAATTTGGCTCTAATAGAAGCGGCACTTTTTGGCCAAATCGTACAATTTGGCGATTTCTCGCAAACGCTACAACCAATTTTGTTCAAATCGTCTCCTTTTGGCAAAATAAGCATAATAAGGCCTTAAACGGCAAATCGTCAATTTGACTCTAATAGAAGCGGCACTTTTTGGCCAAATCTTATGATTTGGCGTTATCTCGCCAACGCTACAGCCAATTTTGTTCAAATCGTCTCCTTTTGGCAAAATAAGCATAATAAGGCCTTAAACGGCAAATCGTCAATTTGACTCTAATAGAAGCGGCACTTTTTGGCCAAATCTTATGATTTGGCGTTATCTCGCCAACGCTACAGCCAATTTTGTTCAAATCGTCTCCTTTTGGCAAAATAAGCATAATAAGGCCTTAAACGGCAAATCGTCAATTTGGCTCTAATAGAAGCGGCACTTTTTGGCCAAATCGTACAATTTGGCGATTTTCTCGCAAACGCTACAGCCAATTTTGTTCAAATCGTCTCCTTTTGGCAAAATAAGCATAATAAGGCCTTAAACGGCAAATCGTCAATTTGACTCTAATAGAAGCGGCACTTTTTGGCCAAATCTTATGATTTGGCGTTATCTCGCCAACGCTACAGCCAATTTTGTTCAAATCGTCTCCTTTTGGCAAAATAAGCATAATAAGGCCTTAAACGGCAAATCGTCAATTTGGCTCTAATAGAAGCGGCACTTTTTGGCCAAATCTTATGATTTGGCGTTATCTCGCCAACGCTACAGCCAATTTTGTTCAAATCGGCTCCTTTTGGCAAAATAAGCATAATAAGGCCTTAAACGGCAAATCGTCAATTTGGCTCTAATAGAAGCGGCACTTTTTGGCCAAATCTTATGATTTGGCGTTATCTCGCCAACGCTACAGCCAATTTTGTTCAAATCGTCTCCTTTTGGCAAAATAAGCATAATAAGGCCTTAAACGGCAAATCGTCAATTTGGCTCTAATAGAAGCGGCACTTTTTGGCCAAATCGTACAATTTGGCGTTATCTCGCCAACGCTACAGCCAATTTTGTTCAAATCGTCTCCTTTTGGCAAAAAAAGCATAATAAGGCCTTAAACGGCAAATCGTCAATTTGGCTCTAATAGAAGCGGCACTTTTTGGCCAAATCTTATGATTTGGCGTTATCTCGCCAACGCTACAGCCAATTTTGTTCAAATCGTCTCCTTTTGGCAAAATAAGCATAATAAGGCCTTAAACGGCAAATCGTCAATTTGGCTCTAATAGAAGCGGCACTTTTTGGCCAAATCTTATGATTTGGCGTTATCTCGCCAACGCTACAGCCAATTTTGTTCAAATCGTCTCCTTTTGGCAAAATAAGCATAATAGGCCTTAAACGGCAAATCGTCAATTTGGCTCTAATAGAAGCGGCACTTTTTGGCCAAATCTTATGATTTGGCGTTATCTCGCCAACGCTACAGCCAATTTTGTTCAAATCGTCTCCGTTTGGCAAAATAAGCATAATAAGGCCTTAAACGGCAAATCGTCAATTTGGCTCTAATAGAAGCGGCACTTTTTGGCCAAATCTTATGATTTGGCGTTATCTCGCCAACGCTACAGCCAATTTTGTTCAAATCGTCTCCTTTTGGCAAAATAAGCATAATAAGGCCTTAAACGGCAAATCGTCAATTTGGCTCTAATAGAAGCGGCACTTTTTGGCCAAATCGTACAATTTGGCGATATCTCGCAAACGGTACAGCCAATTTTGTTCAAATCGTCTCCTTTTGGCAAAATAAGCATAATAAGGCCTTAAACGGCAAATCGTCAATTTGGCTCTAATAGAAGCGGCACTTTTTGGCCAAATCTTATGATTTGGCGTTATCTCGCCAACGCTACAGCCAATTTTGTTCAAATCGTCTCCTTTTGGCAAAATAAGCATAATAAGGCCTTAAACGGCAAATCGTCAATTTGGCTCTAATAGAAGCGGCACTTTTTGGCCAAATCTTATGATTTGGCGTTATCTCGCCAACGCTACAGCCAATTTTGTTCAAATCGTCTCCTTTTGGCAAAATAAGCATAATAGGCCTTAAACGGCAAATCGTCAATTTGGCTCTAATAGAAGCGGCACTTTTTGGCCAAATCTTATGATTTGGCGTTATCTCGCCAACGCTACAGCCAATTTTGTTCAAATCGTCTCCGTTTGGCAAAATAAGCATAATAAGGCCTTAAACGGCAAATCGTCAATTTGGCTCTAATAGAAGCGGCACTTTTTGGCCAAATCTTATGATTTGGCGTTATCTCGCCAACGCTACAGCCAATTTTGTTCAAATCGTCTCCTTTTGGCAAAATAAGCATAATAAGGCCTTAAACGGCAAATCGTCAATTTGGCTCTAATAGAAGCGGCACTTTTTGGCCAAATCGTACAATTTGGCGATATCTCGCAAACGGTACAACCAATTTTGTTCAAATCGTCTCCTTTTGGCAAAATAAGCATAATAAGGCCTTAAACGGCAAATCGTCAATTTGGCTCTAATAGAAGCGGCACTTTTTGGCCAAATCTTATGATTTGGCGTTATCTCGCCAACGCTACAGCCAATTTTGTTCAAATCGTCTCCTTTTGGCAAAATAAGCATAATAGGCCTTAAACGGCAAATCGTCAATTTGGCTCTAATAGAAGCGGCACTTTTTGGCCAAATCTTATGATTTGGCGTTATCTCGCCAACGCTACAGCCAATTTTGTTCAAATCGTCTCCGTTTGGCAAAATAAGCATAATAAGGCCTTAAACGGCAAATCGTCAATTTGGCTCTAATAGAAGCGGCACTTTTTGGCCAAATCTTATGATTTGGCGTTATCTCGCCAACGCTACAGCCAATTTTGTTCAAATCGTCTCCTTTTGGCAAAATAAGCATAATAAGGCCTTAAACGGCAAATCGTCAATTTGGCTCTAATAGAAGCGGCACTTTTTGGCCAAATCGTACAATTTGGCGATATCTCGCAAACGGTACAACCAATTTTGTTCAAATCGTCTCCTTTTGGCAAAATAAGCATAATAAGGCCTTAAACGGCAAATCGTCAATTTGGCTCTAATAGAAGCGGCACTTTTTGGCCAAATCTTATGATTTGGCGTTATCTCGCCAACGCTACAGCCAATTTTGTTCAAATCGGCTCCTTTTGGCAAAATAAGCATAATAAGGCCTTAAACGGCAAATCGTCAATTTGGCTCTAATAGAAGCGGCACTTTTTGGCCAAATCTTATGATTTGGCGTTATCTCGCCAACGCTACAGCCAATTTTGTTCAAATCGTCTCCTTTTGGCAAAATAAGCATAATAAGGCCTTAAACGGCAAATCGTCAATTTGGCTCTAATAGAAGCGGCACTTTTTGGCCAAATCTTATGATTTGGCGTTATCTCGCCAACGCTACAGCCAATTTTGTTCAAATCGTCTCCTTTTGGCAAAATAAGCATAATAGGCCTTAAACGGCAAATCGTCAATTTGGCTCTAATAGAAGCGGCACTTTTTGGCCAAATCTTATGATTTGGCGTTATCTCGCCAACGCTACAGCCAATTTTGTTCAAATCGTCTCCGTTTGGCAAAATAAGCATAATAAGGCCTTAAACGGCAAATCGTCAATTTGGCTCTAATAGAAGCGGCACTTTTTGGCCAAATCTTATGATTTGGCGTTATCTCGCCAACGCTACAGCCAATTTTGTTCAAATCGTCTCCTTTTGGCAAAATAAGCATAATAAGGCCTTAAACGGCAAATCGTCAATTTGGCTCTAATAGAAGCGGCACTTTTTGGCCAAATCGTACAATTTGGCGATATCTCGCAAACGGTACAGCCAATTTTGTTCAAATCGTCTCCTTTTGGCAAAATAAGCATAATAAGGCCTTAAACGGCAAATCGTCAATTTGGCTCTAATAGAAGCGGCACTTTTTGGCCAAATCTTATGATTTGGCGTTATCTCGCCAACGCTACAGCCAATTTTGTTCAAATCGTCTCCTTTTGGCAAAATAAGCATAATAAGGCCTTAAACGGCAAATCGTCAATTTGGCTCTAATAGAAGCGGCACTTTTTGGCCAAATCGTACAATTTGGCGATTTCTCGCAAACGCTACAGCCAATTTTGTTCAAATCGTCTCCTTTTGGCAAAATAAGCATAATAAGGCCTTAAACGGCAAATCGTCAATTTGACTCTAATAGAAGCGGCACTTTTTGGCCAAATCTTATGATTTGGCGTTATCTCGCCAACGCTACAGCCAATTTTGTTCAAATCGTCTCCTTTTGGCAAAATAAGCATAATAAGGCCTTAAACGGCAAATCGTCAATTTGGCTCTAATAGAAGCGGCACTTTTTGGCCAAATCTTATGATTTGGCGTTATCTCGCCAACGCTACAGCCAATTTTGTTCAAATCGGCTCCTTTTGGCAAAATAAGCATAATAAGGCCTTAAACGGCAAATCGTCAATTTGGCTCTAATAGAAGCGGCACTTTTTGGCCAAATCTTATGATTTGGCGTTATCTCGCCAACGCTACAGCCAATTTTGTTCAAATCGTCTCCTTTTGGCAAAATAAGCATAATAAGGCCTTAAACGGCAAATCGTCAATTTGGCTCTAATAGAAGCGGCACTTTTTGGCCAAATCTTATGATTTGGCGTTATCTCGCCAACGCTACAGCCAATTTTGTTCAAATCGTCTCCTTTTGGCAAAATAAGCATAATAAGGCCTTAAACGGCAAATCGTCAATTTGGCTCTAATAGAAGCGGCACTTTTTGGCCAAATCGTACAATTTGGCGATATCTCGCAAACGGTACAGCCAATTTTGTTCAAATCGTCTCCTTTTGGCAAAAAAAGCAGAATAAAGCCTTAAACGGCAAATCGTCAATTTGGCTCTAATAGAAGCGGCACTTTTTGGCCAAATCGTACAATTTGGCGATATCTCGCAAACGGTACAGCCAATTTTGTTCAAATCGTCTCCTTTTGGTAAAATAAGCATAATAAGGCCTTAAACGGCAAATCGTCAATTTGGCTCTAATAGAAGCGGCACTTTTTGGCCAAATCGTACAATTTGGCGATATCTCGCAAACGGTACAACCAATTTTGTTCAAATCGTCTCCTTTTGGCAAAATAAGCATAATAAGGCCTTAAACGGCAAATCGTCAATTTGGCTCTAATAGAAGCGGCACTTTTTGGCCAAATCGTACAATTTGGCGATTTCTCGCAAACGCTACAACCAATTTTGTTCAAATCGTCTCCTTTTGGCAAAATAAGCATAATAAGGCCTTAAACGGCAAATCGTCAATTTGGCTCTAATAGAAGCGGCACTTTTTGGCCAAATCTTATGATTTGGCGTTATCTCGCCAACGCTACAGCCAATTTTGTTCAAATCGTCTCCTTTTGGCAAAATAAGCATAATAAGGCCTTAAACGGCAAATCGTCAATTTGGCTCTAATAGAAGCGGCACTTTTTGGCCAAATCGTACAATTTGGCGATATCTCGCAAACGCTACAGCCAATTTTGTTCAAATCGTCTCCTTTTGGCAAAAAAAGCATAATAAGGCCTTAAACGGCAAATCGTCAATTTGGCTCTAATAGAAGCGGCACTTTTTGGCCAAATCTTATGATTTGGCGTTATCTCGCCAACGCTACAGCCAATTTTGTTCAAATCGTCTCCTTTTGGCAAAATAAGCATAATAAGGCCTTAAACGGCAAATCGTCAATTTGGCTCTAATAGAAGCGGCACTTTTTGGCCAAATCTTATGATTTGGCGTTATCTCGCCAACGCTACAGCCAATTTTGTTCAAATCGGCTCCTTTTGGCAAAATAAGCATAATAAGGCCTTAAACGGCAAATCGTCAATTTGGCTCTAATAGAAGCGGCACTTTTTGGCCAAATCTTATGATTTGGCGTTATCTCGCAAACGGTACAGCCAATTTTGTTCAAATCGTCTCCTTTTGGCAAAATAAGCATAATAAGGCCTTAAACGGCAAATCGTCAATTTGGCTCTAATAGAAGCGGCACTTTTTGGCCAAATCTTATGATTTGGCGTTATCTCGCCAACGCTACAGCCAATTTTGTTCAAATCGTCTCCTTTTGGCAAAATAAGCATAATAAGGCCTTAAACGGCAAATCGTCAATTTGGCTCTAATAGAAGCGGCACTTTTTGGCCAAATCGTACAATTTGGCGATTTCTCGCAAACGCTACAGCCAATTTTGTTCAAATCGTCTCCTTTTGGCAAAATAAGCATAATAAGGCCTTAAACGGCAAATCGTCAATTTGACTAATTACCACACGCGGATTCCACGAACCACCGCGGGAAGCGCACGGCCAGGATGCAATAGTGCTGACTATGAACTTTATTTTATATAAAAGGAGTAGATTTAAGTTAATTAGCATTCTTTGTGTAATTGTCGTGATTGAAGCTCGTAACTGATAGTGTAACGTAATTTTTGCCTTTATTTGAACTTGTAATAATTTTAAAATAAATAAATCATTTTTTTTTATTGCTCC
The DNA here is from genome assembly GCF_040115645.1 of Euwallacea fornicatus. Classification (NCBI taxonomy): domain Eukaryota; kingdom Metazoa; phylum Arthropoda; class Insecta; order Coleoptera; family Curculionidae; genus Euwallacea; species Euwallacea fornicatus. The sequence goes on from NW_027096045.1 coordinate 13,929, forward strand.
CAACGAGTAAAGAAATATAAGTGGCGCAGTCGTAACGGATAAGTTTTCGGGCTTATTAACGAATCGACGTTAATGAACTAACCGCGAACTACCGAACCAGTGAAGAAGAAAGAAATTAGAAGAAGAAGCTTGGACCAGTGGACCAGATCCAGATCCAATCAAGGCAAAGAAAGCAACCATATGTTCCTGAGAGGCATCACCCTGATACTGTAAGTACAATCGATGTCAAGTGTAGATCAGTTACTTAATCAGTTAGAAACCCTGACCATAGTAGAAACTTCAACTGACTCTAATCCCGACAATTCCAAAGTCTCACGTACCATAAAATCTAACACGAGTGTGCGTTCAGTCATGGCCGATTTCAAACCCGAATACTTGAAGTGCATCCCTGAATTTGACGGTAACCCTAATGATTTAGGAAGATATCTATCGATATGTGATTCGGTCATTGACTCATTTTACTTGGCCCAGCAACCAAATCACTTTCAAAATGTGTATCTTTTAAATTGCATAATTGGTAAACTAACGGGTAATGCAAAATTAGTGTTGGGAACCCAGAAGGTATCGAACTGGGCAGAATTAAAAAATATTTTAAGCAGGCACTTTGCCGACCAGAGAGACGAGGCATGTTTAAACAGGGATTTGGTTATGCTCCGCCAACTTAATTCCGAATCGCCGAGTCAATTTTATGACAGGATTTTGCATATTTTAAATCTACTTTGCTCTTACGTCAGTGCGCATGAATTAACTGAAGCTGGGAAAAATCTTAAAAGGGATCTATACAACGAATTAGCCTTGAAGACATTTCTTTCAGGACTTAAAGAACCCTTAGGCACCACAATTAGGTGTATGCGACCCCCAAATCTCCCTACGGCTTTACAGTTCGTAATCGAAGAGGATAATATCCACTATTTTCAGACCCATACAAGACCCCAATATCCTAGAGGACAAAATAGCCAAACCTCTAGGAGACCTCAAAATAATAATTTAAATTCCAATGCAAATAATTTTTCCAATTTCCAACAGCAAACTTTTTCTAGACCAAACAATTTTTCATTCCCGCAACAGTCACCATTCAGGCCCACTAGCTTTCAAAGCCAACAATCACCCCCATCCAGAGCTAACAATTTCGCCAATGCTCAAAATTCTACGCAAAGACCATCCACAAACGTATTTAGACCCAACCAAAATAGGCCATTACCAAAACCTACCCCTATGAGCGTGTCAACCCGTAATACATCTAAAAATTTTCGACCCCAATCAAATTTTCAACAGAGGCCATTTAACTCGAATCGCAATCCAAACTTTGCGGTCGAAGAATTATATCACACAACGGAAGAATGTGAAAACGACACCGACATTAGAGCGACGAACCGCACACGCCGTTGTAACATGACACTTCCGTGCGAATGTTCGCCGCATAGTTCTCGCAGCTTCGAGAATGCAGCGTCAGCACATTCTTGCACGGAGGATGTGGACGGAAATTTTTATGCAACGAGCCTCGACGGCGACGGCAAATAATACCGGAAACTATTCAATTAAACAATATAGCATCTAGTGAATTATCTTATATTATATTCCCGGAATATGATTTAAAATTTTTGATAGATAGTGGTTCAACTAGATCATTTATCAACCCAGAGTTGGCAAATAAATATTTTCAAAATTTCATTAAACCAGAACCATTTATCGTATCGACAGTATTTCAGCAATCAGCCCATAAGTACAGTACCAATGTACCAGCATCAAAAATTTTCAATCTACCGGAAGAATCATTTATGAAATTCTATCTCTTCAAGTTCCATCACATCTTTGATGGGCTGATCGGGATAGATAATTTGAAATTGTTACAGGCAAAATTGGATTACGATACGGGATACTTAATTACCCCGTATGCACACATACCCTTAAAATATTATAAGGTAAAACCACAAACTAATTTTGTTACTGTAAGTCCGCGTTCGGAACAAGTTATAAAGATAAGAACAAATATCAAAAAGGGTGAAATAATGATCCCTTATACTAAGATAGGTAACTGCGAGATACCAAATTCGATATCCGTAGCTAGAAATGGTGAAGCGATCACCACAATAAAAAATAATATGTGTGAACCGATTACTTTAGATATTTCCGAACCAATCGAGGTTGAAGAATTTAGTAATCTAACAAAAGGTAGTATTAATCATATGGAAAGTAATAACGAATTAACGGATTTGCCCGTTTCATCTCTAATCAGAATAGAACATAAGAACCAAGAAGAAAAAGGGAAAATAATTGAATTATGCAACGAATTTTCTGAAATCGTTTATAAGAAAGGCAAACTAAATATGATCGCTGACGCTTTAAGTCCAATCGAGATACACGTGAAGGAAACAGATGATATCAGCAACCTTGTACAGTACATGGAAGAATTCAACGAATCATTAAAAGCAAGAAAATTCGAAGAATCCACGAGTCGAACACAACCAGAGGAAATGGATATAGATCAGGTTTCAGTTATAGCTCAACCAGACACGGAACGTGACAATAACGAAATACCAGAGATGATGAACGCCGGAAATGCTGACGATGGAAATACCGTGCATTCCAACAACGAACAACATCCCGTCGTGGGAATACCAATGCAAGAGACAGCTGTAAATTACGGCGCCCATGAAGTTATAATATCACGTGTTTATCACTCGCCACCTAAAACAAAACAAATAACATTATTTGGAAAAAAGAAAAGGTTTTTGTTACAGTTATCCGAAAACAATTTGGAGTACGATGTAATGAAATTTATTAAAGAATATGTGGACCCACAAAAATTATACTCTCTGTACTTTGAAGATTCAAATCTATACCCCGAGTTCAGTAAGATAATAACGAAAAATTTCAAACACCCCTCACTGAAATTTAAACGCTGCAAGATCAAATTAACCGATGTAATAGACGAAACAGAAGCGCAAGAAACAATCGAAACGAAAGAATTTACGGACAACCCTGGTTTAATCCCGATAAGGATAGGGAAAGCTTCAGTTATTCATCACGTACATACCTTGATTCACTACTACGACATGCAATCAATATTGATCCAGGTAAAACGACTTCACTTACAGACCACTCATCTCCTAACTTACACTAACGTATCGGAACCCTTTGAAAAGTATACCATTAAAATCCGAAACTCTCTTGAAATGCTGAAATTCCTAAAGGAAAAAGTTGAGAGACGATTAAACGAAATTATTCCACCCCAAAACTTTAGACAAAAACGAGGATTAGTAAATCTGTTAGGAACAGCATTTAAACTAATCTCGGGAAATTTAGATTCAGCCGACGGAGATCGATACAACAACCTAATAAAAAACTTAGAGACCAACCAACAAATACTCCAGACAAAAGTAATGAATCAAGGGACACTATCGAAATCAGTTATTGAGCGATTTAATCAAACTCTACAGCAACTCTATAAAAATGACAAAATGATCGAGGAAAAAATTAATCAAATACGTCCTTATTTGAACGAGATAAATTCAGGGAGGAACTTTATGTTATTTGTGGAACTTAATAATGATTTTATTAACATGTACGAAGTAGTTGATTCGATTTTGCAAGACATCGAAAATTCAATGGTATTTTCTCAATTGGGAGTCCTACATCCAACCATTATTACGAATCAAGAACTTTATACCGAATTACAATTGTTACGAAACCAGTTGGATGAAGGTCAATTACCTCTACAGGCCATACAAAGTAACATACCAATAATAGCCAAAACCATTAAACCAGAAAGTTTCATATCGCAACTACGAATCATTCATATATTACATGTTCCCATCGCACATAACCGATCCTTTGACCTTTTCCATCTATATGCAGTCCCAATCCAACATCAAGGTCAGTTTAAGTTTATAATGTCTCGAAATAAGTATCTGATCACGGACAGATTGTACTACATGTACACCAGGGAAAACTGTCAAAAACTAATGCCAGAAAGATACCTTTGTCCAAATTCTCGATTAGAAGAAATAGGAAGCAACTCGCCTTGCGAGGTCCAGATACTTCAGAGAGATGGAGAGACTTCAAATTGCCACCAAATAGAGGCCAAAGTCACTGAACCAATCCTCAATCGGCTAGACGAGACACATAAGTGGGTAATGGTATTGCCAAAAAGGGAAACCGTTCAAATGTTTTGCCCCAATTCGCTAAACGAAAAGCGCAACTTAATGGGTACTTTCATCTGCCGAATCCCTCCAGGATGCCGGATCACAGTGAAAAAAGTTATTGCCGAAAATATCGAAAAGGTTATGAAAATCACCCCCGAGCCAATACTATTTCCGGACTTAGCCGAAAAGGAGCAACAACTGCCATACCTAAACTTAAGCCTGCATCTGCCTGACTTGAAGTTAGACGACCTCCACGAATTAGAAGAAAAGATCGCCATGGACAGCCCGCTTTCACCAATCACCTACACGGAACTTGTCACCTACCCCAGCATGTGGACCATCTTACTATACGCCCTTGCAGCCCTCTGTTGCCTATCAACCCTTTGGAAATGGAGACAGAGCAGAATAAAGAGAAACCAAGATCCATCCACCAAAACCACAGGGGAGGACGTGCAACTTCCATGATGCCATTGAAGTTCACTCTTAGGGGGGAGGAATTACCACACGCGGATTCCACGAACCACCGCGGGAAGCGCACGGCCAGGATGCAATAGTGCTGACTATGAACTTTATTTTATATAAAAGGAGTAGATTTAAGTTAATTAGCATTCTTTGTGTAATTGTCGTGATTGAAGCTCGTAACTGATAGTGTAACGTAATTTTTGCCTTTATTTGAACTTGTAATAATTTTAAAATAAATAAATCATTTTTTTTTATTGCTCCCAACGAGTAAAGAAATATAAGTGACTCTAATAGAAGCGGCACTTTTTGGCCAAATCTTATGATTTGGCGTTATCTCGCCAACGCTACAGCCAATTTTGTTCAAATCGTCTCCTTTTGGCAAAATAAGCATAATAAGGCCTTAAACGGCAAATCGTCAATTTGGCTCTAATAGAAGCGGCACTTTTTGGCCAAATCTTATGATTTGGCGTTATCTCGCCAACGCTACAGCCAATTTTGTTCAAATCGGCTCCTTTTGGCAAAATAAGCATAATAAGGCCTTAAACGGCAAATCGTCAATTTGGCTCTAATAGAAGCGGCACTTTTTGGCCAAATCTTATGATTTGGCGTTATCTCGCCAACGCTACAGCCAATTTTGTTCAAATCGTCTCCTTTTGGCAAAATAAGCATAATAAGGCCTTAAACGGCAAATCGTCAATTTGGCTCTAATAGAAGCGGCACTTTTTGGCCAAATCTTATGATTTGGCGTTATCTCGCCAACGCTACAGCCAATTTTGTTCAAATCGTCTCCTTTTGGCAAAATAAGCATAATAAGGCCTTAAACGGCAAATCGTCAATTTGGCTCTAATAGAAGCGGCACTTTTTGGCCAAATCGTACAATTTGGCGATATCTCGCAAACGGTACAGCCAATTTTGTTCAAATCGTCTCCTTTTGGCAAAAAAAGCAGAATAAAGCCTTAAACGGCAAATCGTCAATTTGGCTCTAATAGAAGCGGCACTTTTTGGCCAAATCGTACAATTTGGCGATATCTCGCAAACGGTACAGCCAATTTTGTTCAAATCGTCTCCTTTTGGTAAAATAAGCATAATAAGGCCTTAAACGGCAAATCGTCAATTTGGCTCTAATAGAAGCGGCACTTTTTGGCCAAATCGTACAATTTGGCGATATCTCGCAAACGGTACAACCAATTTTGTTCAAATCGTCTCCTTTTGGCAAAATAAGCATAATAAGGCCTTAAACGGCAAATCGTCAATTTGGCTCTAATAGAAGCGGCACTTTTTGGCCAAATCGTACAATTTGGCGATTTCTCGCAAACGCTACAACCAATTTTGTTCAAATCGTCTCCTTTTGGCAAAATAAGCATAATAAGGCCTTAAACGGCAAATCGTCAATTTGGCTCTAATAGAAGCGGCACTTTTTGGCCAAATCTTATGATTTGGCGTTATCTCGCCAACGCTACAGCCAATTTTGTTCAAATCGTCTCCTTTTGGCAAAATAAGCATAATAAGGCCTTAAACGGCAAATCGTCAATTTGGCTCTAATAGAAGCGGCACTTTTTGGCCAAATCGTACAATTTGGCGATATCTCGCAAACGCTACAGCCAATTTTGTTCAAATCGTCTCCTTTTGGCAAAAAAAGCATAATAAGGCCTTAAACGGCAAATCGTCAATTTGGCTCTAATAGAAGCGGCACTTTTTGGCCAAATCTTATGATTTGGCGTTATCTCGCCAACGCTACAGCCAATTTTGTTCAAATCGTCTCCTTTTGGCAAAATAAGCATAATAAGGCCTTAAACGGCAAATCGTCAATTTGGCTCTAATAGAAGCGGCACTTTTTGGCCAAATCTTATGATTTGGCGTTATCTCGCCAACGCTACAGCCAATTTTGTTCAAATCGGCTCCTTTTGGCAAAATAAGCATAATAAGGCCTTAAACGGCAAATCGTCAATTTGGCTCTAATAGAAGCGGCACTTTTTGGCCAAATCTTATGATTTGGCGTTATCTCGCCAACGCTACAGCCAATTTTGTTCAAATCGTCTCCTTTTGGCAAAATAAGCATAATAAGGCCTTAAACGGCAAATCGTCAATTTGGCTCTAATAGAAGCGGCACTTTTTGGCCAAATCTTATGATTTGGCGTTATCTCGCCAACGCTACAGCCAATTTTGTTCAAATCGTCTCCGTTTGGCAAAATAAGCATAATAAGGCCTTAAACGGCAAATCGTCAATTTGGCTCTAATAGAAGCGGCACTTTTTGGCCAAATCTTATGATTTGGCGTTATCTCGCCAACGCTACAGCCAATTTTGTTCAAATCGTCTCCTTTTGGCAAAATAAGCATAATAAGGCCTTAAACGGCAAATCGTCAATTTGGCTCTAATAGAAGCGGCACTTTTTGGCCAAATCGTACAATTTGGCGATATCTCGCAAACGGTACAGCCAATTTTGTTCAAATCGTCTCCTTTTGGCAAAATAAGCATAATAAGGCCTTAAACGGCAAATCGTCAATTTGGCTCTAATAGAAGCGGCACTTTTTGGCCAAATCGTACAATTTGGCGATATCTCGCAAACGGTACAACCAATTTTGTTCAAATCGTCTCCTTTTGGCAAAATAAGCATAATAAGGCCTTAAACGGCAAATCGTCAATTTGGCTCTAATAGAAGCGGCACTTTTTGGCCAAATCGTACAATTTGGCGATTTCTCGCAAACGCTACAACCAATTTTGTTCAAATCGTCTCCTTTTGGCAAAATAAGCATAATAAGGCCTTAAACGGCAAATCGTCAATTTGACTCTAATAGAAGCGGCACTTTTTGGCCAAATCTTATGATTTGGCGTTATCTCGCCAACGCTACAGCCAATTTTGTTCAAATCGTCTCCTTTTGGCAAAATAAGCATAATAAGGCCTTAAACGGCAAATCGTCAATTTGGCTCTAATAGAAGCGGCACTTTTTGGCCAAATCGTACAATTTGGCGATATCTCGCAAACGGTACAACCAATTTTGTTCAAATCGTCTCCTTTTGGCAAAATAAGCATAATAAGGCCTTAAACGGCAAATCGTCAATTTGGCTCTAATAGAAGCGGCACTTTTTGGCCAAATCGTACAATTTGGCGATTTCTCGCAAACGCTACAACCAATTTTGTTCAAATCGTCTCCTTTTGGCAAAATAAGCATAATAAGGCCTTAAACGGCAAATCGTCAATTTGACTCTAATAGAAGCGGCACTTTTTGGCCAAATCTTATGATTTGGCGTTATCTCGCCAACGCTACAGCCAATTTTGTTCAAATCGTCTCCTTTTGGCAAAATAAGCATAATAAGGCCTTAAACGGCAAATCGTCAATTTGGCTCTAATAGAAGCGGCACTTTTTGGCCAAATCGTACCATTTGGCGATATCTCGCAAACGCTACAGCCAATTTTGTTCAAATCGTCTCCTTTTGGCAAAATAAGCATAATAAGGCCTTAAACGGCAAATCGTCAATTTGGCTCTAATAGAAGCGGCACTTTTTGGCCAAATCGTACAATTTGGCGATATCTCGCAAACGGTACAACCAATTTTGTTCAAATCGTCTCCTTTTGGCAAAATAAGCATAATAAGGCCTTAAACGGCAAATCGTCAATTAGGCTCTAATAGAAGCGGCACTTTTTGGCCAAATCTTATGATTTGGCGTTATCTCGCCAACGCTACAGCCAATTTTGTTCAAATCGTCTCCTTTTGGCAAAATAAGCATAATAAGGCCTTAAACGGCAAATCGTCAATTTGGCTCTAATAGAAGCGGCACTTTTTGGCCAAATCTTATGATTTGGCGTTATCTCGCCAACGCTACAGCCAATTTTGTTCAAATCGTCTCCTTTTGGCAAAATAAGCATAATAAGGCCTTAAACGGCAAATCGTCAATTTGGCTCTAATAGAAGCGGCACTTTTTGGCTAAATCGTACAATTTGGCGATATCTCGCAAACGGTACAACCAATTTTGTTCAAATCGTCTCCTTTTGGCAAAATAAGCATAATAAGGCCTTAAACGGCAAATCGTCAATTTGGCTCTAATAGAAGCGGCACTTTTTGGCCAAATCGTACAATTTGGCGATTTCTCGCAAACGCTACAACCAATTTTGTTCAAATCGTCTCCTTTTGGCAAAATAAGCATAATAAGGCCTTAAACGGCAAATCGTCAATTTGGCTCTAATAGAAGCGGCACTTTTTGGCCAAATCTTATGATTTGGCGTTATCTCGCCAACGCTACAGCCAATTTTGTTCAAATCGTCTCCTTTTGGCAAAATAAGCATAATAAGGCCTTAAACGGCAAATCGTCAATTTGGCTCTAATAGAAGCGGCACTTTTTGGCCAAATCGTACAATTTGGCGATTTCTCGCAAACGCTACAACCAATTTTGTTCAAATCGTCTCCTTTTGGCAAAATAAGCATAATAAGGCCTTAAACGGCAAATCGTCAATTTGACTCTAATAGAAGCGGCACTTTTTGGCCAAATCTTATGATTTGGCGTTATCTCGCCAACGCTACAGCCAATTTTGTTCAAATCGTCTCCTTTTGGCAAAATAAGCATAATAAGGCCTTAAACGGCAAATCGTCAATTTGACTCTAATAGAAGCGGCACTTTTTGGCCAAATCTTATGATTTGGCGTTATCTCGCCAACGCTACAGCCAATTTTGTTCAAATCGTCTCCTTTTGGCAAAATAAGCATAATAAGGCCTTAAACGGCAAATCGTCAATTTGGCTCTAATAGAAGCGGCACTTTTTGGCCAAATCTTATGATTTGGCGTTATCTCGCCAACGCTACAGCCAATTTTGTTCAAATCGGCTCCTTTTGGCAAAATAAGCATAATAAGGCCTTAAACGGCAAATCGTCAATTTGGCTCTAATAGAAGCGGCACTTTTTGGCCAAATCTTATGATTTGGCGTTATCTCGCCAACGCTACAGCCAATTTTGTTCAAATCGTCTCCTTTTGGCAAAATAAGCATAATAAGGCCTTAAACGGCAAATCGTCAATTTGGCTCTAATAGAAGCGGCACTTTTTGGCCAAATCGTACAATTTGGCGTTATCTCGCCAACGCTACAGCCAATTTTGTTCAAATCGTCTCCTTTTGGCAAAAAAAGCATAATAAGGCCTTAAACGGCAAATCGTCAATTTGGCTCTAATAGAAGCGGCACTTTTTGGCCAAATCTTATGATTTGGCGTTATCTCGCCAACGCTACAGCCAATTTTGTTCAAATCGTCTCCTTTTGGCAAAATAAGCATAATAAGGCCTTAAACGGCAAATCGTCAATTTGGCTCTAATAGAAGCGGCACTTTTTGGCCAAATCTTATGATTTGGCGTTATCTCGCCAACGCTACAGCCAATTTTGTTCAAATCGTCTCCTTTTGGCAAAATAAGCATAATAAGGCCTTAAACGGCAAATCGTCAATTTGACTCTAATAGAAGCGGCACTTTTTGGCCAAATCTTATGATTTGGCGTTATCTCGCCAACGCTACAGCCAATTTTGTTCAAATCGTCTCCTTTTGGCAAAATAAGCATAATAAGGCCTTAAACGGCAAATCGTCAATTTGGCTCTAATAGAAGCGGCACTTTTTGGCCAAATCTTATGATTTGGCGTTATCTCGCCAACGCTACAGCCAATTTTGTTCAAATCGGCTCCTTTTGGCAAAATAAGCATAATAAGGCCTTAAACGGCAAATCGTCAATTTGGCTCTAATAGAAGCGGCACTTTTTGGCCAAATCTTATGATTTGGCGTTATCTCGCCAACGCTACAGCCAATTTTGTTCAAATCGTCTCCTTTTGGCAAAATAAGCATAATAAGGCCTTAAACGGCAAATCGTCAATTTGGCTCTAATAGAAGCGGCACTTTTTGGCCAAATCTTATGATTTGGCGTTATCTCGCCAACGCTACAGCCAATTTTGTTCAAATCGTCTCCTTTTGGCAAAATAAGCATAATAAGGCCTTAAACGGCAAATCGTCAATTTGGCTCTAATAGAAGCGGCACTTTTTGGCCAAATCTTATGATTTGGCGTTATCTCGCCAACGCTACAGCCAATTTTGTTCAAATCGTCTCCTTTTGGCAAAATAAGCATAATAGGCCTTAAACGGCAAATCGTCAATTTGGCTCTAATAGAAGCGGCACTTTTTGGCCAAATCTTATGATTTGGCGTTATCTCGCCAACGCTACAGCCAATTTTGTTCAAATCGTCTCCGTTTGGCAAAATAAGCATAATAAGGCCTTAAACGGCAAATCGTCAATTTGGCTCTAATAGAAGCGGCACTTTTTGGCCAAATCTTATGATTTGGCGTTATCTCGCCAACGCTACAGCCAATTTTGTTCAAATCGTCTCCTTTTGGCAAAATAAGCATAATAAGGCCTTAAACGGCAAATCGTCAATTTGGCTCTAATAGAAGCGGCACTTTTTGGCCAAATCTTATGATTTGGCGTTATCTCGCCAACGCTACAGCCAATTTTGTTCAAATCGTCTCCTTTTGGCAAAATAAGCATAATAAGGCCTTAAACGGCAAATCGTCAATTTGGCTCTAATAGAAGCGGCACTTTTTGGCCAAATCTTATGATTTGGCGTTATCTCGCCAACGCTACAGCCAATTTTGTTCAAATCGTCTCCTTTTGGCAAAATAAGCATAATAAGGCCTTACTTATCTTTCCGTATTCCTCGGAAGACTTTTTAAAAAAATTAAACAATTACTATATTTTATGATTTAATATAAACTTGTAGTTAACACAACACTAACAAGAATTATTAAGTATAACGGTAACAATACAGTAGAACGAGCTTTGGTAAGTTACAATGAAATCAACGTGAGTTGAATATTACTGTCGATCGATTGTCAGAGTGAGTCCCGAAGGTCCAGCGCAATGTGGTTTTATTGTTTGATTCTGCAAGCTCAGCAAGTCTGGGCCGCGTCTCTTTAGTATGGTGGCTTATGGTAGCATCCCCATATAACTCCTCCCCTCTGAGATGGAACTCCTAGGCTAGCCGAGGGAGTGGAACTTCTATTGGCTCTTCATTTGACTGGTTGTTCTTCTGACTCCGATTCCTCAGTCGGGGTTGCAACAACTTTTTCCATGTTAAAGCTGCCATTGCTCCTATAATTATAATATACATTAGTAATGTCCACACACTAGGGGGTGTGTAGAGGTCGTTGTCCGTCCAGCTGCCGCTTTCCTGCTCCTCATAAACTTCATGTTTTAGCTTATGCAGGTCATCTAACTCGAGCTCGGGTAGGTGAATGCTCAAGTTTAAGTTCTGTCGGGGTGGAACGTCCGTGATAATTTTAGGTAGCAAAATGGGCTTCAGAGTGTTTTCCATAATCCTCATGGTATTCGTTGCCTGTTGGTTCCCGATGCTTAACTTACATCCCTTTGGAATTTCATATAGATATGTCCCGTGCAAGGTTTTGGCTTCTGTTTGTCCATTTTGGCACGTTAGCTGGGCTATTTCTTCTGTAGGACTTATTACAATCCATTTATCTGACACATCTAACCTATTTAAAATTATTCTGTCTATTTTTATTAACGTTTGAGTACAGTTCGAAGGATTTTTCACTAAGTTTATTAACTGTATTTCACAAGGGGTTTCTGGCTGATTTCCCGTTAAGTCTGTTTCATAGCACAAGTATAGTTCTGGCTTTAATTTACGACACTCGCGGTGAAAGTACGCGTGGTACAACTGGCTCTTTACAAGGTACTTCCCTTTAGGTATGATTGCCCTAAACTGACCCTGAATGTAAACGGGAATAGAATACAAATGGTAATAAGAAAATTGCAGATTCTGAACAGTAGGAATGTGTAAAATGTACGTGATTCGATAGTCCGATAGGAAACACTCCAGTTTTGTTATTTCTTCGTATTTAACTATATTTTCCAAAGTTATAGGTAGTGGTAGATTGGTCCTTCCTATGTCGTTGCTTAACTCCGTGAGTGCAGTGAGTAGATCCCTTTGGTCCATTATGCTTGGGTGCATGGTATTTAATCTTGCAAATACCAACGAGTTTTCGACATCTTGTAGGATGGTGTTGATTATCTCGTACATATCAATTATTTCGTTGACAATTTCCTTCAAAAAGGAACAATTTCTATCGTCGATCACATCCTTGATATAAGGTACAATTTCTTTCAATTTTTCCTCCAGTATTCTATCATTGTCGTAAAGCTGTTTTAGCGTTTTGTTAAACCTTTCTAAAGCCAACACTGTCATTCTTCCTTGAGTTACAACTTGAGTTTGAGTGAGCCTTTGTTTCGCACGTAATTCTCTAATTAATTTGTCGTATTTTTGACCATCTTCTGCGTCCAAATTTCCCGTTATCGCTTTGAACACTGCTCCTAATCCATCCACGATTCCTCGCTTTGGTCGATTTGTTTTAGGAAATATTCGGTAAAAGCGGTTTTCAACTTGTTCCTGTATTGCCTTCATGATCTCGTAAAAATTGCGGAGCTCATTCTTATAAGGGCTTGGATGTGTTGTCGTTTCCCAATTGCTGGTCAAATTATTTATTTTTCTTCTCAGCTCTTCTAGTTGTTCTGCTACTGGTCTTAAATCGTTGTAATGAATGAAACTGTGGCTTCCATCAATCAATACTGCCTTTCCCAGTTCTAGCGGTAACATTCCCGGATTTCCCTTGAGTTCCAACAGTGTGACATCCCTAGCTTGTCCCGTGACTAGGATGCTGTAAATGTTTTTCCTTCGTTTACTTATATGTACATGGTTTGGTTTGAGTCTAATTTACTCCTTATTTCTACTTGGATTAATACATTTGTGACGGCTGGGCCGTTTTAGATTGTCTATGTTCACTTTCCTTCCAGACTGATTTTCGACAAATTTCCTTTCTCTATTTACAATTTCCGCTTTTGCACATGCTTTAAATTTGTCTCCTAATTTTTGTCTAGGATTCTTTATTCTTTCACGCACGTCATCTCCTTCTTCAAACATCGTTGGGTCGTCCCGATTTACATTTCTCTTTTCCATTAAGCGTACTTTAGCCTCGGTCATTCGCCTATTCATTTCTCCGTACAACAATTTCGTCCTTGCTTTGTGTTCAGTTACATAGTTGGTCATTAAATTTTCATTCATAGTGATGTTGAATGGATCCTCACTTCCTAGGTGTCCGTTCACAATTTCCATTGGTTTGTATCCCGTTGTTGAATGAATTGAATTGTTGTATGCTAACACGGCGTACTTGACCTTCTGTTTGATGGGTGTCTCTTCTTGACCTTGGTTGTTCAGCAATCTTACGTGTTCTGCTATTGTTGAGTGGAATCTCTCCACAATTCCATTCGATTGGGGATGATCTGGCGTGCAGAAATGCGTTTCTACTTTATGGCTTCTTAAAAGTTCGGCAATTACTGTATTCTTAAATTCTGTCCCATTGTCAGCGATTATTTGAATTGGCACTCCAAAATGGGAGAAGAAAGTTATTAAATTGTCCGCTACTTCAGTTGCCATCATTGAATCCAAAACATAGGCTTGGGCAAATTTCGAAAAACTATCCACAATAGTTAGAAACTTTGTCTTTTCTAATGTATATGTGTCTATGTGGACAATTTCGAAAGGCTTTGCAGCTGTAGGCGTGATGTTGTACTTCGTCTTGATGGGGTTCCTTTCATATTTACTACGCTGGCAAATTTCACATTGTTCCAAGTAATTTTGTACTGTATCTCTTATGTTTGGCCAGTAATATTTGGCTTTTATTCTCTGCTCTGTCTCTTCTATGCCCCTATGGTTTGTTTTGCTCTCATGATAAGCCTGTATGATTTCAGGTATATCTGCTTTTTCTTCGACATCTATTAATTTTGTTAGGCATCGCTTGAATTTGAGCGATGGCCATTTAAAATTTTTACGTATAGTTTCACAAAATTTAGGGTAAATATCTGGACTTTCGAAGTAAAGGGAATACAGTTTTCCTGGGGCCACATTCTCTATGACAAACTTCATTAAATAGTGATCGAAGTCATCATCTGGCAATTGTAGTAAGTATCTTCGTTTTTTCCCAAATAGTTCTAATTTCTTTAATTTTGCAGGTGTATGCAATACTCGTGACACAATCACCTGATTGGCTCCATAGTTAACAGCTGATTCTACAATTGGAACTCCTACGATAGGATCTTGATCCTCGTTTGTATGTACAGTTTCATTCTCATCCATTGGGGTTGGTTCTTCCATCCTTTCTGTATTTTTTGCCTCTGTGTCTGGTTCAACTATCATTGATAGGTTATCTGGTTCATTTCTTGTTTGTCCACTTGTACCCGCTTGTTCCAAATCTCTGTTGAAGTCCTCCATATATCGCACTAACTCTTGAAATCCGTTCGTTTCTTTCGTGTGAATTTCCACGCGACTCAACGCATCGGCATTCGTATTTAGTTTTCCCTTTTTATAAATGATTCTATAGTCGTATTCTTCCAGCTTAATTCGCCACCTTAGTAATTTGGACGAAGGGTCTTTCAAGTTAAATAGCCATTGTAACGGCTTATGATCAGTGACTATATTAAATTTGTTACCATACAGGTAGGGCCTGAAATACTTCGTTGCCCAAACTAAACACAAACACTCCTTTTCTATCGTAGAATAATTTTGTTCGGATTCGTTTAATGTGCGTGAGGCGTACGCCACTGGCAAGTCTTGTCCAATAGGGCCTTGTGACAAAATTGCTCCTAATGCGACATTACTGGCGTCACAGGTGAGGTTAAAAGGCTTTGAGAGGTCGGGATATTGTAAGATAGGTTCATTCATTAATATTTCTTTACAGGTCTCAAAAGATTTAACAAATTCTTCATTATGTTCAATTTTCGCTCCTTTCTTGAGACATTTAGTTAGAGGTTTGGTCAACTGCGCAAAGTTATTAATGAATTTCCTGTAGTATCCCACCAAGCCAAGGAATCCTTTAATTTGCTTTGGGGTTCCTGGAATCGGGTAATTTTTTACTACTTTCACTTTTTCCGGGTTAGGTCGAACTCCTTCTGGGGTTATAATATGTCCCAAATAATTTACTTCCTTCCTCAAAAATTCACTCTTGTCGAGTTGGACCTTGAAATTGGATTTTCTAAGTCGATTAAAGACTGCTCTTAAATTTTCCAAGTGCTCTTGTAAGGATGTTGAGTAAATGATTATGTCGTCAAGATACACTAGACACCTTTCATTCTGCAATCCGCTCAAAATTCCATCCATTGCTCTTTGGAAGGTCGCAGGTGCGTTTTTTAATCCGAAGGGCATTCGGGTATATTCATAATGCCCTCCTTCGGTACTAAACGCCGTCTTTGGTATATCTTGTTCCCTCATCTCAATTTGGTGGAAACCACTCGCCAAATCAAGGGTCGAAAAATACTGACACTTCCCCAGTTTATCCAGTATATCAGTTATATTGGGTAAAGGGTATTTGTCGTCGATAGTTTTCTCATTGAGTTTGCGGTAATCCACGCAGACTCTCCATTTGCGTTTTCCAGACGCATCCATCTTCTTAGGAACTACCCAGATTGGGGCTGACCAAGGTGAACTGCTATGTCTAATGATTCCCTGGTCCAACATTTTGTCTATTTGGCTCCTAACTTCTTCTTTATGTATGAAGGGGTACCTGTACGACTTTACGTACACTGGCTGTTCATCAGTTGTCTTGATAGCATGCTTTGTTTGACTAGTAAACGTCAAAGGTATGCCTTCTTGATAGAATATGTCCGAAAATTCGGTACATAATCGTAGAATTTCTTTCTTCTCTTCTCGATTAAGATGATTAGTCCTAATCTGCGATGTTTCCAATTTCCTCCCTCGATGGGTATCCATTGTGTTTACATCAATTGTTTCATGCTCTAATATTCCTTTGTCTAACGCCTCGACATCGAATGGTCGGGTTAAATCTATTATCTTTGATTGGCATGATCTATTTCTTATCACGACTAAAGCGTGACCATCTTTCGTCTTTGTTATACAACTTGGGATTTCACATCCATTTATCTTCCGATAATCAATCAATACCTCTCCATCTCGGATATTTGTTTCAATTCTAACTACTTTTTCTATCCTTGGTTCCATTTCTATATGGTTATTCTGTACATTTGTCCAATACGTTTGGAATGGTATAGTGGCATAAGGGGTAACCATTTTATTTTTCCGAAAATCTAATTGGGCTTCTAACAGTTTCAAATTATCTAATCCCAACAATCCATCAAAGGTTCCATGAAATTTAAACAAATAAAATTTCAGCAAAGTGTATCGGGGTAATTTAAAAATTTCCGAAGCTGGTATCGTTGTACTAAATTCATGGGCTGATTGTTGTAATGCGGTTGAAACTATAAAAGGGTCTTTTTTAATTTGGTTCGGAGCTATCTTCCTAGCAGCTTCCGGGTTTATAAATGATTTACTTGCACCACTATCAATTAAAAATTTAAGATTGTGTTCAGGAAAAGTAATATAGTTTAGTTCACTGCCCTCGGTGTTATTCAGTGTTATTATCTTTGGTTTTATGTTTCGTTTTCGTCTGGGCCAGTTTCGAGAAAATTCTTATAAGAATAATCTGCAGATGCAGCGTCGCACCGACTTCCCACGTGGTAACTTGATCCGTCCTGTTGTTCAGTGGATTCGTTTCCATATCGTCTCGCCTTTGGGTCGCCATGGTATTTTTCGTCGTAGACAGCTTGGTCATCGATACTCCTGTTTACGCTGGTGCTATAAAGTTCTTCTGCGATGATATTTTGTGCGGGGTTATAGGGTGGTCTATTTGGATTATTAAAATACGTCCTATTGGGGTAATAACCTCCCGAATTCTGTCTGTTCGTAAATCCGGTTCTCCTCGTCGAAACACTCATCGGTGTGGGTTTTGGCAAGGGTTGATTTGGATTCGATTTGAAGACGTTAGTAGTCACCCTTGGTGGTTGGAAATTCTGTCTAGCTTGCGATGGCTGATACGTTGGCCTTGGTGTATGATTTACTGCTGTATTTACATGGGCTCCTGGTCTAAATTGACCAGAGTGATTATTCGTATATGACGGTCTAGGGTTGAACCTAGGTCTAGGTGTGGAGTTTGTTGCATTATGCACTCTATTACTGCCATTATTACTGCTGCCACTACTATTATTTTGCAAATAGTGTGTGTTGTCTTCCTGTGTTACAAATTGCAATGCTTCTGGCAAATCTTTTGGTCGCATACAGCGTATTGCTGTTCCTAGGGGCTCTCTTAGTCCTGATAGGAATGTTTTCAGCGCCAAGTTATTGTATAGATCCTTTTTTACAGCTTTCCCTATCTCCGTAGTTTCGTGGGCATTAATATAAGAACATAACAAGTTTAGTATATGCAGAACCCTATCGTAAAATTCGTTAGGGGTTTCGTTTTGTCGTTGTTTAAGCATAACTAAGTCCATGTTTAAACATGCCTCATCCCTCTGATCCGCAAAATGCCTTGTCAAAATTTCCTTTAGTTCCTCCCAGTTGTTGACGTTTTGTGTTCCCAATACCAATTTAGCATTCCCAGATAACTTTCCAATAATACAATTTAGCAAGAAGGTATTTTGGAAGTGGTTGGGTTGTTGGGCAACGTAAAAGGAATCGATCAAGGATTGACATACGCCGAGGTAACGGCCAAGATCATTAGGGCTCCCATCGAAATCTGGGACACACCTCAAATACTCAGTTTTAAACTCAACCATTTTTACGTTACTGTTTCTTACAAGTTTACGATTTCTAATTGGGACTGAGCGATTACAATTAGGGCCTGTCAAAGGGGTATCAATACTCAGGGATTCAAACTGTTCAAGTACCTCGTTAATCTCTGACATAAAAAATCTTGTACAAAAATTATTAACCAGTTGTACTTACCAAAATAGCACGATGCTCGACACAAACATTGATTTTACTACAGTTTTACCGTACACGTTACACGAAGGTCTCTCACGGTTAGTTCACTACTCAGCGATTGAATATTGATTCCGTGATTGATCCGTACGACTGCGCCACTTATCTTTCCGTATTCCTCGGAAGACTTTTTAAAAAAATTAAACAATTACTATATTTTATGATTTAATATAAACTTGTAGTTAACACAACACTAACAAGAATTATTAAGTATAACGGTAACAATACAGTAGAACGAGCTTTGGTAAGTTACAATGAAATCAACGTGAGTTGAATATTACTGTCGATCGATTGTCAGAGTGAGTCCCGAAGGTCCAGCGCAATGTGGTTTTATTGTTTGATTCTGCAAGCTCAGCAAGTCTGGGCCGCGTCTCTTTAGTATGGTGGCTTATGGTAGCATCCCCATATAACTCCTTAAACGGCAAATCGTCAATTTGGCTCTAATAGAAGCGGCACTTTTTGGCCAAATCTTATGATTTGGCGTTATCTCGCCAACGCTACAGCCAATTTTGTTCAAATCGTCTCCTTTTGGCAAAATAAGCATAATAAGGCCTTAAACGGCAAATCGTCAATTTGGCTCTATTAGAAGCGGCACTTTTTGGCCAAATCTTATGATTTGGCGTTATCTCGCCAACGCTACAGCCAATTTTGTTCAAATCGTCTCCTTTTGGCAAAATAAGCATAATAAGGCCTTAAACGGCAAATCGTCAATTTGGCTCTAATAGAAGCGGCACTTTTTGGCCAAATCTTATGATTTGGCGTTATCTCGCCAACGCTACAGCCAATTTTGTTCAAATCGTCTCCTTTTGGCAAAATAAGCATAATAAGGCCTTAAACGGCAAATCGTCAATTTGGCTCTAATAGAAGCGGCACTTTTTGGCCAAATCTTATGATTTGGCGTTATCTCGCCAACGCTACAGCCAATTTTGTTCAAATCGTCTCCTTTTGGCAAAATAAGCATAATAAGGCCTTAAACGGCAAATCGTCAATTTGGCTCTAATAGAAGCGGCACTTTTTGGCCAAATCGTACAATTTGGCGATATCTCGCAAACGGTACAGCCAATTTTGTTCAAATCGTCTCCTTTTGGCAAAATAAGCATAATAAGGCCTTAAACGGCAAATCGTCAATTTGGCTCTAATAGAAGCGGCACTTTTTGGCCAAATCGTACAATTTGGCGATATCTCGCCAACGCTACAACCAATTTTGTTCAAATCGTCTCCTTTTGACAAAATAAGCATAATAAGGCGTTAAACGGCAAATCGTCAATTTGGCTCTAATAGAAGCGGCACTTTTTGGCCAAATCTTATGATTTGGCGTTATCTCGCCAACGCTACAGCCAATTTTGTTCAAATCGTCTCCTTTTGGCAAAATAAGCATAATAAGGCCTTAAACGGCAAATCGTCAATTTGGCTCTAATAGAAGCGGCACTTTTTGGCCAAATCGTACAATTTGGCGATTTCTCGCAAACGCTACAACCAATTTTGTTCAAATCGTCTCCTTTTGGCAAAATAAGCATAATAAGGCCTTAAACGGCAAATCGTCAATTTGACTCTAATAGAAGCGGCACTTTTTGGCCAAATCTTATGATTTGGCGTTATCTCGCCAACGCTACAGCCAATTTTGTTCAAATCGTCTCCTTTTGGCAAAATAAGCATAATAAGGCCTTAAACGGCAAATCGTCAATTTGACTCTAATAGAAGCGGCACTTTTTGGCCAAATCTTATGATTTGGCGTTATCTCGCCAACGCTACAGCCAATTTTGTTCAAATCGTCTCCTTTTGGCAAAATAAGCATAATAAGGCCTTAAACGGCAAATCGTCAATTTGGCTCTAATAGAAGCGGCACTTTTTGGCCAAATCTTATGATTTGGCGTTATCTCGCCAACGCTACAGCCAATTTTGTTCAAATCGGCTCCTTTTGGCAAAATAAGCATAATAAGGCCTTAAACGGCAAATCGTCAATTTGGCTCTAATAGAAGCGGCACTTTTTGGCCAAATCTTATGATTTGGCGTTATCTCGCCAACGCTACAGCCAATTTTGTTCAAATCGTCTCCTTTTGGCAAAATAAGCATAATAAGGCCTTAAACGGCAAATCGTCAATTTGGCTCTAATAGAAGCGGCACTTTTTGGCCAAATCGTACAATTTGGCGTTATCTCGCCAACGCTACAGCCAATTTTGTTCAAATCGTCTCCTTTTGGCAAAAAAAGCATAATAAGGCCTTAAACGGCAAATCGTCAATTTGGCTCTAATAGAAGCGGCACTTTTTGGCCAAATCTTATGATTTGGCGTTATCTCGCCAACGCTACAGCCAATTTTGTTCAAATCGTCTCCTTTTGGCAAAATAAGCATAATAAGGCCTTAAACGGCAAATCGTCAATTTGGCTCTAATAGAAGCGGCACTTTTTGGCCAAATCTTATGATTTGGCGTTATCTCGCCAACGCTACAGCCAATTTTGTTCAAATCGTCTCCTTTTGGCAAAATAAGCATAATAAGGCCTTAAACGGCAAATCGTCAATTTGGCTCTAATAGAAGCGGCACTTTTTGGCCAAATCTTATGATTTGGCGTTATCTCGCCAACGCTACAGCCAATTTTGTTCAAATCGTCTCCTTTTGGCAAAATAAGCATAATAGGCCTTAAACGGCAAATCGTCAATTTGGCTCTAATAGAAGCGGCACTTTTTGGCCAAATCTTATGATTTGGCGTTATCTCGCCAACGCTACAGCCAATTTTGTTCAAATCGTCTCCGTTTGGCAAAATAAGCATAATAAGGCCTTAAACGGCAAATCGTCAATTTGGCTCTAATAGAAGCGGCACTTTTTGGCCAAATCTTATGATTTGGCGTTATCTCGCCAACGCTACAGCCAATTTTGTTCAAATCGTCTCCTTTTGGCAAAATAAGCATAATAAGGCCTTAAACGGCAAATCGTCAATTTGGCTCTAATAGAAGCGGCACTTTTTGGCCAAATCGTACAATTTGGCGATATCTCGCAAACGGTACAGCCAATTTTGTTCAAATCGTCTCCTTTTGGCAAAATAAGCATAATAAGGCCTTAAACGGCAAATCGTCAATTTGGCTCTAATAGAAGCGGCACTTTTTGGCCAAATCGTACAATTTGGCGATATCTCGCAAACGGTACAACCAATTTTGTTCAAATCGTCTCCTTTTGGCAAAATAAGCAAATAAGGCCTTAAACGGCAAATCGTCAATTAGGCTCTAATAGAAGCGGCACTTTTTGGCCAAATCGTACAATTTGGCGATATCTCGCAAACGCTACAACCAATTTTGTTCAAATCGTCTCCTTTTGGCAAAATAAGCATAATAAGGCCTTAAACGGCAAATCGTCAATTTGACTCTAATAGAAGCGGCACTTTTTGGCCAAATCTTATGATTTGGCGTTATCTCGCCAACGCTACAGCCAATTTTGTTCAAATCGTCTCCTTTTGGCAAAATAAGCATAATAAGGCCTTAAACGGCAAATCGTCAATTTGACTCTAATAGAAGCGGCACTTTTTGGCCAAATCTTATGATTTGGCGTTATCTCGCCAACGCTACAGCCAATTTTGTTCAAATCGTCTCCTTTTGGCAAAATAAGCATAATAAGGCCTTAAACGGCAAATCGTCAATTTGGCTCTAATAGAAGCGGCACTTTTTGGCCAAATCTTATGATTTGGCGTTATCTCGCCAACGCTACAGCCAATTTTGTTCAAATCGTCTCCTTTTGGCAAAATAAGCATAATAAGGCCTTAAACGGCAAATCGTCAATTTGGCTCTAATAGAAGCGGCACTTTTTGGCCAAATCTTATGATTTGGCGTTATCTCGCCAACGCTACAGCCAATTTTGTTCAAATCGTCTCCTTTTGGCAAAATAAGCATAATAAGGCCTTAAACGGCAAATCGTCAATTTGGCTCTAATAGAAGCGGCACTTTTTGGCCAAATCTTATGATTTGGCGTTATCTCGCCAACGCTACAGCCAATTTTGTTCAAATCGTCTCCTTTTGGCAAAATAAGCATAATAAGGCCTTAAACGGCAAATCGTCAATTTGGCTCTAATAGAAGCGGCACTTTTTGGCCAAATCGTACAATTTGGCGATATCTCGCAAACGGTACAGCCAATTTTGTTCAAATCGTCTCCTTTTGACAAAATAAGCATAATAAGGCGTTAAACGGCAAATCGTCAATTTGGCTCTAATAGAAGCGGCACTTTTTGGCCAAATCTTATGATTTGGCGTTATCTCGCCAACGCTACAGCCAATTTTGTTCAAATCGTCTCCTTTTGGCAAAATAAGCATAATAAGGCCTTAAACGGCAAATCGTCAATTTGGCTCTAATAGAAGCGGCACTTTTTGGCCAAATCTTATGATTTGGCGTTATCTCGCCAACGCTACAGCCAATTTTGTTCAAATCGTCTCCTTTTGGCAAAATAAGCATAATAAGGCCTTAAACGGCAAATCGTCAATTTGGCTCTAACAGAAGCGGCACTTTTTGGCCAAATCGTACAATTTGGCGATATCTCGCAAACAGTACAGCCAATTTTGTTCAAATCGTCTCCTTTTGGCAAAATAAGCATAATAAGGCCTTAAACGGCAAATCGTCAATTTGGCTCTAATAGAAGCGGCACTTTTTGGCCAAATCGTACAATTTGGCGATATCTCGCCAACGCTAAAACCAATTTTGTTCAAATCGTCTCCTTTTGGCAAAATAAGCATAATAAGGCCTTAAACGGCAAATCGTCAATTTGGCTCTAATAGAAGCGGCACTTTTTGGCCAAATCGTACAATTTGGCGATATCTCGCAAACGGTACAACCAATTTTGTTCAAATCGTCTCCTTTTGGCAAAATAAGCATAATAAGGCCTTAAACGGCAAATCGTCAATTTGGCTCTAATAGAAGCGGCACTTTTTGGCCAAATCGTACAATTTGGCGATTTCTCGCAAACGCTACAACCAATTTTGTTCAAATCGTCTCCTTTTGGCAAAATAAGCATAATAAGGCCTTAAACGGCAAATCGTCAATTTGGCTCTAATAGAAGCGGCACTTTTTGGCCAAATCTTATGATTTGGCGTTATCTCGCCAACGCTACAGCCAATTTTGTTCAAATCGTCTCCTTTTGGCAAAATAAGCATAATAAGGCCTTAAACGGCAAATCGTCAATTTGGCTCTAATAGAAGCGGCACTTTTTGGCCAAATCGTACAATTTGGCGATATCTCGCCAACGCTACAACCAATTTTGTTCAAATCGTCTCCTTTTGGCAAAATAAGCATAATAAGGCCTTAAACGGCAAATCGTCAATTTGGCTCTAATAGAAGCGGCACTTTTTGGCCAAATCTTATGATTTGGCGTTATCTCGCCAACGCTACAGCCAATTTTGTTCAAATCGTCTCCTTTTGGCAAAATAAGCATAATAGGCCTTAAACGGCAAATCGTCAATTTGGCTCTAATAGAAGCGGCACTTTTTGGCCAAATCTTATGATTTGGCGTTATCTCGCCAACGCTACAGCCAATTTTGTTCAAATCGTCTCCGTTTGGCAAAATAAGCATAATAAGGCCTTAAACGGCAAATCGTCAATTTGGCTCTAATAGAAGCGGCACTTTTTGGCCAAATCTTATGATTTGGCGTTATCTCGCCAACGCTACAGCCAATTTTGTTCAAATCGTCTCCTTTTGGCAAAATAAGCATAATAAGGCCTTAAACGGCAAATCGTCAATTTGGCTCTAATAGAAGCGGCACTTTTTGGCCAAATCGTACCATTTGGCGATATCTCGCAAACGGTACAGCCAATTTTGTTCAAATCGTCTCCTTTTGGCAAAATAAGCATAATAAGGCCTTAAACGGCAAATCGTCAATTTGGCTCTAATAGAAGCGGCATTTTTTGGCCAAATCGTACAATTTGGCGATATCTCGCAAACGGTACAACCAATTTTGTTCAAATCGTCTCCTTTTGGCAAAATAAGCATAATAAGGCCTTAAACGGCAAATCGTCAATTTGGCTCTAATAGAAGCGGCACTTTTTGGCCAAATCGTACAATTTGGCGATATCTCGCAAACGCTACAACCAATTTTGTTCAAATCGTCTCCTTTTGGCAAAATAAGCATAATAAGGCCTTAAACGGCAAATCGTCAATTTGACTCTAATAGAAGCGGCACTTTTTGGCCAAATCTTATGATTTGGCGTTATCTCGCCAACGCTACAGCCAATTTTGTTCAAATCGTCTCCTTTTGGCAAAATAAGCATAATAAGGCCTTAAACGGCAAATCGTCAATTTGACTCTAATAGAAGCGGCACTTTTTGGCCAAATCTTATGATTTGGCGTTATCTCGCCAACGCTACAGCCAATTTTGTTCAAATCGTCTCCTTTTGGCAAAATAAGCATAATAAGGCCTTAAACGGCATATCGTCAATTTGGCTCTAATAGAAGCGGCACTTTTTGGCCAAATCTTATGATTTGGCGTTATCTCGCCAACGCTACAGCCAATTTTGTTCAAATCGTCTCCTTTTGGCAAAATAAGCATAATAAGGCCTTAAACGGCAAATCGTCAATTTGGCTCTAATAGAAGCGGCACTTTTTGGCCAAATCGTACAATTTGGCGATATCTCGCAAACGGTACAACCAATTTTGTTCAAATCGTCTCCTTTTGGCAAAATAAGCATAATAAGGCCTTAAACGGCAAATCGTCAATTTGGCTCTAATAGAAGCGGCACTTTTTGGCCAAATCTTATGATTTGGCGTTATCTCGCCAACGCTACAGCCAATTTTGTTCAAATCGTCTCCTTTTGGCAAAATAAGCATAATAAGGCCTTAAACGGCAAATCGTCAATTTGGCTCTAATAGAAGCGGCACTTTTTGGCCAAATCGTACAATTTGGCGATATCTCGCAAACGGTACAACCAATTTTGTTCAAATCGTCTCCTTTTGGCAAAATAAGCATAATAAGGCCTTAAACGGCAAATCGTCAATTTGGCTCTAACAGAAGCGGCACTTTTTGGCCAAATCGTACAATTTGGCGATATCTCGCAAACAGTACAGCCAATTTTGTTCAAATCGTCTCCTTTTGGCAAAATAAGCATAATAAGGCCTTAAACGGCAAATCGTCAATTTGGCTCTAATAGAAGCGGCACTTTTTGGCCAAATCGTACAATTTGGCGATATCTCGCCAACGCTAAAACCAATTTTGTTCAAATCGTCTCCTTTTGGCAAAATAAGCATAATAAGGCCTTAAACGGCAAATCGTCAATTTGGCTCTAATAGAAGCGGCACTTTTTGGCCAAATCGTACAATTTGGCGATATCTCGCAAACGGTACAACCAATTTTGTTCAAATCGTCTCCTTTTGGCAAAATAAGCATAATAAGGCCTTAAACGGCAAATCGTCAATTTGGCTCTAATAGAAGCGGCACTTTTTGGCCAAATCGTACAATTTGGCGATTTCTCGCAAACGCTACAACCAATTTTGTTCAAATCGTCTCCTTTTGGCAAAATAAGCATAATAAGGCCTTAAACGGCAAATCGTCAATTTGGCTCTAATAGAAGCGGCACTTTTTGGCCAAATCTTATGATTTGGCGTTATCTCGCCAACGCTACAGCCAATTTTGTTCAAATCGTCTCCTTTTGGCAAAATAAGCATAATAAGGCCTTAAACGGCAAATCGTCAATTTGGCTCTAATAGAAGCGGCACTTTTTGGCCAAATCGTACCATTTGGCGATATCTCGCAAACGGTACAGCCAATTTTGTTCAAATCGTCTCCTTTTGGCAAAATAAGCATAATAAGGCCTTAAACGGCAAATCGTCAATTTGGCTCTAATAGAAGCGGCATTTTTTGGCCAAATCGTACAATTTGGCGATATCTCGCAAACGGTACAACCAATTTTGTTCAAATCGTCTCCTTTTGGCAAAATAAGCATAATAAGGCCTTAAACGGCAAATCGTCAATTTGGCTCTAATAGAAGCGGCACTTTTTGGCCAAATCGTACAATTTGGCGATATCTCGCAAACGCTACAACCAATTTTGTTCAAATCGTCTCCTTTTGGCAAAATAAGCATAATAAGGCCTTAAACGGCAAATCGTCAATTTGACTCTAATAGAAGCGGCACTTTTTGGCCAAATCTTATGATTTGGCGTTATCTCGCCAACGCTACAGCCAATTTTGTTCAAATCGTCTCCTTTTGGCAAAATAAGCATAATAAGGCCTTAAACGGCAAATCGTCAATTTGACTCTAATAGAAGCGGCACTTTTTGGCCAAATCTTATGATTTGGCGTTATCTCGCCAACGCTACAGCCAATTTTGTTCAAATCGTCTCCTTTTGGCAAAATAAGCATAATAAGGCCTTAAACGGCATATCGTCAATTTGGCTCTAATAGAAGCGGCACTTTTTGGCCAAATCTTATGATTTGGCGTTATCTCGCCAACGCTACAGCCAATTTTGTTCAAATCGTCTCCTTTTGGCAAAATAAGCATAATAAGGCCTTAAACGGCAAATCGTCAATTTGGCTCTAATAGAAGCGGCACTTTTTGGCCAAATCTTATGATTTGGCGTTATCTCGCCAACGCTACAGCCAATTTTGTTCAAATCGTCTCCTTTTGGCAAAATAAGCATAATAAGGCCTTAAACGGCAAATCGTCAATTTGGCTCTAATAGAAGCGGCACTTTTTGGCCAAATCTTATGATTTGGCGTTATCTCGCCAACGCTACAGCCAATTTTGTTCAAATCGTCTCCTTTTGGCAAAATAAGCATAATAAGGCCTTAAACGGCAAATCGTCAATTTGGCTCTAATAGAAGCGGCACTTTTTGGCCAAATCTTATGATTTGGCGTTATCTCGCCAACGCTACAGCCAATTTTGTTCAAATCGTCTCCTTTTGGCAAAATAAGCATAATAAGGCCTTAAACGGCAAATCGTCAATTTGGCTCTAATAGAAGCGGCACTTTTTGGCCAAATCGTACAATTTGGCGATATCTCGCAAACGGTACAGCCAATTTTGTTCAAATCGTCTCCTTTTGACAAAATAAGCATAATAAGGCGTTAAACGGCAAATCGTCAATTTGGCTCTAATAGAAGCGGCACTTTTTGGCCAAATCTTATGATTTGGCGTTATCTCGCCAACGCTACAGCCAATTTTGTTCAAATCGTCTCCTTTTGGCAAAATAAGCATAATAAGGCCTTAAACGGCAAATCGTCAATTTGGCTCTAATAGAAGCGGCACTTTTTGGCCAAATCTTATGATTTGGCGTTATCTCGCCAACGCTACAGCCAATTTTGTTCATATCGTCTCCTTTTGGCAAAATAAGCATAATAAGGCCTTAAACGGCAAATCGTCAATTTGGCTCTAATAGAAGCGGCACTTTTTGGCCAAATCGTACAATTTGGCGATATCTCGCAAACGGTACAACCAATTTTGTTCAAATCGTCTCCTTTTGGCAAAATAAGCATAATAAGGCCTTAAACGGCAAATCGTCAATTTGGCTCTAATAGAAGCGGCACTTTTTGGCCAAATCTTATGATTTGGCGTTATCTCGCCAACGCTACAGCCAATTTTGTTCAAATCGTCTCCTTTTGGCAAAATAAGCATAATAAGGCCTTAAACGGCAAATCGTCAATTTGGCTCTAATAGAAGCGGCACTTTTTGGCCAAATCGTACAATTTGGCGATATCTCGCAAACGGTACAACCAATTTTGTTCAAATCGTCTCCTTTTGGCAAAATAAGCATAATAAGGCCTTAAACGGCAAATCGTCAATTTGGCTCTAACAGAAGCGGCACTTTTTGGCCAAATCGTACAATTTGGCGATATCTCGCAAACAGTACAGCCAATTTTGTTCAAATCGTCTCCTTTTGGCAAAATAAGCATAATAAGGCCTTAAACGGCAAATCGTCAATTTGGCTCTAATAGAAGCGGCACTTTTTGGCCAAATCGTACAATTTGGCGATATCTCGCCAACGCTAAAACCAATTTTGTTCAAATCGTCTCCTTTTGGCAAAATAAGCATAATAAGGCCTTAAACGGCAAATCGTCAATTTGGCTCTAATAGAAGCGGCACTTTTTGGCCAAATCGTACAATTTGGCGATATCTCGCAAACGGTACAACCAATTTTGTTCAAATCGTCTCCTTTTGGCAAAATAAGCATAATAAGGCCTTAAACGGCAAATCGTCAATTTGGCTCTAATAGAAGCGGCACTTTTTGGCCAAATCGTACAATTTGGCGATTTCTCGCAAACGCTACAACCAATTTTGTTCAAATCGTCTCCTTTTGGCAAAATAAGCATAATAAGGCCTTAAACGGCAAATCGTCAATTTGGCTCTAATAGAAGCGGCACTTTTTGGCCAAATCTTATGATTTGGCGTTATCTCGCCAACGCTACAGCCAATTTTGTTCAAATCGTCTCCTTTTGGCAAAATAAGCATAATAAGGCCTTAAACGGCAAATCGTCAATTTGGCTCTAATAGAAGCGGCACTTTTTGGCCAAATCGTACAATTTGGCGATATCTCGCCAACGCTACAACCAATTTTGTTCAAATCGTCTCCTTTTGGCAAAATAAGCATAATAAGGCCTTAAACGGCAAATCGTCAATTTGGCTCTAATAGAAGCGGCACTTTTTGGCCAAATCTTATGATTTGGCGTTATCTCGCCAACGCTACAGCCAATTTTGTTCAAATCGTCTCCTTTTGGCAAAATAAGCATAATAGGCCTTAAACGGCAAATCGTCAATTTGGCTCTAATAGAAGCGGCACTTTTTGGCCAAATCTTATGATTTGGCGTTATCTCGCCAACGCTACAGCCAATTTTGTTCAAATCGTCTCCGTTTGGCAAAATAAGCATAATAAGGCCTTAAACGGCAAATCGTCAATTTGGCTCTAATAGAAGCGGCACTTTTTGGCCAAATCTTATGATTTGGCGTTATCTCGCCAACGCTACAGCCAATTTTGTTCAAATCGTCTCCTTTTGGCAAAATAAGCATAATAAGGCCTTAAACGGCAAATCGTCAATTTGGCTCTAATAGAAGCGGCACTTTTTGGCCAAATCGTACCATTTGGCGATATCTCGCAAACGGTACAACCAATTTTGTTCAAATCGTCTCCTTTTGGCAAAATAAGCATAATAAGGCCTTAAACGGCAAATCGTCAATTTGGCTCTAATAGAAGCGGCACTTTTTGGCCAAATCGTACAATTTGGCGATATCTCGCAAACGCTACAACCAATTTTGTTCAAATCGTCTCCTTTTGGCAAAATAAGCATAATAAGGCCTTAAACGGCAAATCGTCAATTTGACTCTAATAGAAGCGGCACTTTTTGGCCAAATCTTATGATTTGGCGTTATCTCGCCAACGCTACAGCCAATTTTGTTCAAATCGTCTCCTTTTGGCAAAATAAGCATAATAAGGCCTTAAACGGCAAATCGTCAATTTGACTCTAATAGAAGCGGCACTTTTTGGCCAAATCTTATGATTTGGCGTTATCTCGCCAACGCTACAGCCAATTTTGTTCAAATCGTCTCCTTTTGGCAAAATAAGCATAATAAGGCCTTAAACGGCATATCGTCAATTTGGCTCTAATAGAAGCGGCACTTTTTGGCCAAATCTTATGATTTGGCGTTATCTCGCCAACGCTACAGCCAATTTTGTTCAAATCGTCTCCTTTTGGCAAAATAAGCATAATAAGGCCTTAAACGGCAAATCGTCAATTTGGCTCTAATAGAAGCGGCACTTTTTGGCCAAATCTTATGATTTGGCGTTATCTCGCCAGAGCTACAGCCAATTTTGTTCAAATCGTCTCCTTTTGGCAAAATAAGCATAATAAGGCCTTAAACGGCAAATCGTCAATTTGGCTCTAATAGAAGCGGCACTTTTTGGCCAAATCGTACAATTTGGCGATATCTCGCAAACGGTACAGCTAATTTTGTTCAAATCGTCTCCTTTTGGCAAAATAAGCATAATAAGGCCTTAAACGGCAAATCGTCAATTTGGCTCTAATAGAAGCGGCACTTTTTGGCCAAATCGTACAATTTGGCGATATCTCGCAAACGGTACAGCCAATTTTGTTCAAATCGTCTCCTTTTGGCAAAATAAGCATAATAAGGCCTTAAACGGCAAATCGTCAATTTGGCTCTAATAGAAGCGGCACTTTTTGGCCAAATCGTACAATTTGGCGATATCTCGCCAACGCTACAACCAATTTTGTTCAAATCGTCTCCTTTTGGCAAAATAAGCATAATAGGCCTTAAACGGCAAATCGTCAATTTGGCTCTAATAGAAGCGGCACTTTTTGGCCAAATCTTATGATTTGGCGTTATCTCGCCAACGCTACAGCCAATTTTGTTCAAATCGTCTCCTTTTGGCAAAATAAGCATAATAAGGCCTTAAACGGCAAATCGTCAATTTGGCTCTAATAGAAGCGGCACTTTTTGGCCAAATCGTACAATTTGGCGATATCTCGCCAACGCTACAACCAATTTTGTTCAAATCGTCTCCTTTTGGCAAAATAAGCATAATAGGCCTTAAACGGCAAATCGTCAATTTGGCTCTAATAGAAGCGGCACTTTTTGGCCAAATCTTATGATTTGGCGTTATCTCGCCAACGCTACAGCCAATTTTGTTCAAATCGTCTCCTTTTGGCAAAATAAGCATAATAAGGCCTTAAACGGCAAATCGTCAATTTGGCTCTAATAGAAGCGGCACTTTTTGGCCAAATCGTACAATTTGGCGATATCTCGCCAACGCTACAGCCAATTTTGTTCAAATCGTCTCCTTTTGGCAAAATAAGCATAATAAGGCCTTAAACGGCAAATCGTCAATTTGACTCTAATAGAAGCGGCACTTTTTGGCCAAATCTTATGATTTGGCGTTATCTCGCCAACGCTACAGCCAATTTTGTTCAAATCGTCTCCTTTTGGCAAAATAAGCATAATAAGGCCTTAAACGGCAAA
This sequence comes from Euwallacea fornicatus, assembly GCF_040115645.1. Lineage (NCBI taxonomy): Eukaryota > Metazoa > Arthropoda > Insecta > Coleoptera > Curculionidae > Euwallacea > Euwallacea fornicatus. The sequence continues at coordinate 45,323 of NW_027096045.1, forward strand.
TCGTCAATTTGACTCTAATAGAAGCGGCACTTTTTGGCCAAATCTTATGATTTGGCGTTATCTCGCCAACGCTACAGCCAATTTTGTTCAAATCGTCTCCTTTTGGCAAAATAAGCATAATAAGGCCTTAAACGGCAAATCGTCAATTTGACTCTAATAGAAGCGGCACTTTTTGGCCAAATCTTATGATTTGGCGTTATCTCGCCAACGCTACAGCCAATTTTGTTCAAATCGTCTCCTTTTGGCAAAATAAGCATAATAAGGCCTTAAACGGCAAATCGTCAATTTGGCTCTAATAGAAGCGGCACTTTTTGGCCAAATCGTACAATTTGGCGATTTCTCGCAAACGCTACAACCAATTTTGTTCAAATCGTCTCCTTTTGGCAAAATAAGCATAATAAGGCCTTAAACGGCAAATCGTCAATTTGACTCTAATAGAAGCGGCACTTTTTGGCCAAATCTTATGATTTGGCGTTATCTCGCCAACGCTACAGCCAATTTTGTTCAAATCGTCTCCTTTTGGCAAAATAAGCATAATAAGGCCTTAAACGGCAAATCGTCAATTTGACTCTAATAGAAGCGGCACTTTTTGGCCAAATCTTATGATTTGGCGTTATCTCGCCAACGCTACAGCCAATTTTGTTCAAATCGTCTCCTTTTGGCAAAATAAGCATAATAAGGCCTTAAACGGCAAATCGTCAATTTGACTCTAATAGAAGCGGCACTTTTTGGCCAAATCTTATGATTTGGCGTTATCTCGCCAACGCTACAGCCAATTTTGTTCAAATCGTCTCCTTTTGGCAAAATAAGCATAATAAGGCCTTAAACGGCAAATCGTCAATTTGGCTCTAACAGAAGCGGCACTTTTTGGCCAAATCGTACAATTTGGCGATATCTCGCAAACAGTACAGCCAATTTTGTTCAAATCGTCTCCTTTTGGCAAAATAAGCATAATAAGGCCTTAAACGGCAAATCGTCAATTTGGCTCTAATAGAAGCGGCACTTTTTGGCCAAATCGTACAATTTGGCGATATCTCGCCAACGCTAAAACCAATTTTGTTCAAATCGTCTCCTTTTGGCAAAATAAGCATAATAAGGCCTTAAACGGCAAATCGTCAATTTGGCTCTAATAGAAGCGGCACTTTTTGGCCAAATCGTACAATTTGGCGATATCTCGCAAACGGTACAACCAATTTTGTTCAAATCGTCTCCTTTTGGCAAAATAAGCATAATAAGGCCTTAAACGGCAAATCGTCAATTTGGCTCTAATAGAAGCGGCACTTTTTGGCCAAATCGTACAATTTGGCGATTTCTCGCAAACGCTACAACCAATTTTGTTCAAATCGTCTCCTTTTGGCAAAATAAGCATAATAAGGCCTTAAACGGCAAATCGTCAATTTGGCTCTAATAGAAGCGGCACTTTTTGGCCAAATCTTATGATTTGGCGTTATCTCGCCAACGCTACAGCCAATTTTGTTCAAATCGTCTCCTTTTGGCAAAATAAGCATAATAAGGCCTTAAACGGCAAATCGTCAATTTGGCTCTAATAGAAGCGGCACTTTTTGGCCAAATCGTACAATTTGGCGATATCTCGCCAACGCTACAACCAATTTTGTTCAAATCGTCTCCTTTTGGCAAAATAAGCATAATAGGCCTTAAACGGCAAATCGTCAATTTGGCTCTAATAGAAGCGGCACTTTTTGGCCAAATCTTATGATTTGGCGTTATCTCGCCAACGCTACAGCCAATTTTGTTCAAATCGTCTCCTTTTGGCAAAATAAGCATAATAAGGCCTTAAACGGCAAATCGTCAATTTGGCTCTAATAGAAGCGGCACTTTTTGGCCAAATCTTATGATTTGGCGTTATCTCGCCAACGCTACAGCCAATTTTGTTCAAATCGTCTCCTTTTGGCAAAATAAGCATAATAAGGCCTTAAACGGCAAATCGTCAATTTGACTCTAATAGAAGCGGCACTTTTTGGCCAAATCTTATGATTTGGCGTTATCTCGCCAACGCTACAGCCAATTTTGTTCAAATCGTCTCCTTTTGGCAAAATAAGCATAATAAGGCCTTAAACGGCAAATCGTCAATTTGACTCTAATAGAAGCGGCACTTTTTGGCCAAATCTTATGATTTGGCGTTATCTCGCCAACGCTACAGCCAATTTTGTTCAAATCGTCTCCTTTTGGCAAAATAAGCATAATAAGGCCTTAAACGGCAAATCGTCAATTTGGCTCTATTAGAAGCGGCACTTTTTGGCCAAATCTTATGATTTGGCGTTATCTCGCCAACGCTACAGCCAATTTTGTTCAAATCGTCTCCTTTTGGCAAAATAAGCATAATAAGGCCTTAAACGGCAAATCGTCAATTTGACTCTAATAGAAGCGGCACTTTTTGGCCAAATCTTATGATTTGGCGTTATCTCGCCAACGCTACAGCCAATTTTGTTCAAATCGTCTCCTTTTGGCAAAATAAGCATAATAAGGCCTTAAACGGCAAATCGTCAATTTGACTCTAATAGAAGCGGCACTTTTTGGCCAAATCTTATGATTTGGCGTTATCTCGCCAACGCTACAGCCAATTTTGTTCAAATCGTCTCCTTTTGGCAAAATAAGCATAATAAGGCCTTAAACGGCAAATCGTCAATTTGGCTCTAATAGAAGCGGCACTACTTATCTTTCCGTATTCCTCGGAAGACTTTTTAAAAAAATTAAACAATTACTATATTTTATGATTTAATATAAACTTGTAGTTAACACAACACTAACAAGAATTATTAAGTATAACGGTAACAATACAGTAGAACGAGCTTTGGTAAGTTACAATGAAATCAACGTGAGTTGAATATTACTGTCGATCGATTGTCAGAGTGAGTCCCGAAGGTCCAGCGCAATGTGGTTTTATTGTTTGATTCTGCAAGCTCAGCAAGTCTGGGCCGCGTCTCTTTAGTATGGTGGCTTATGGTAGCATCCCCATATAACTCCTCCCCTCTGAGATGGAACTCCTAGGCTAGCCGAGGGAGTGGAACTTCTATTGGCTCTTCATTTGACTGGTTGTTCTTCTGACTCCGATTCCTCAGTCGGGGTTGCAACAACTTTTTCCATGTTAAAGCTGCCATTGCTCCTATAATTATAATATACATTAGTAATGTCCACACACTAGGGGGTGTGTAGAGGTCGTTGTCCGTCCAGCTGCCGCTTTCCTGCTCCTCATAAACTTCATGTTTTAGCTTATGCAGGTCATCTAACTCGAGCTCGGGTAGGTGAATGCTCAAGTTTAAGTTCTGTCGGGGTGGAACGTCCGTGATAATTTTAGGTAGCAAAATGGGCTTCAGAGTGTTTTCCATGATCCTCATGGTATTCGTTGCCTGCTGGTTCCCGATGCTTAACTTACATCCCTTTGGAATTTCGTATAGATATGTCCCGTGCAAGGTTTTGGCTTCTGTTTGTCTATTTTGGCACGTTAGCTGGGCTATTTCTTCTGTAGGACTTATTACAATCCATTTATCTGACACATCTAACCTATTTAAAATTATTCTGTCTATTTTTATTAACGTTTGAGTACAGTTCGAAGGATTTTTCACTAAGTTTATTAACTGTATTTCACAAGGGGTTTCTGGCTGATTTCCCGTTAAGTCTGTTTCATAGCACAAGTATAGTTCTGGCTTTAATTTACGACACTCGCGGTGAAAGTACGCGTGGTACAACTGGCTCTTTACAAGGTACTTCCCTTTAGGTATGATTGCCCTAAACTGACCCTGAATGTAAACGGGAATAGAATACAAATGGTAATAAGAAAATTGCAGATTCTGAACAGTAGGAATGTGTAAAATGTACGTGATTCGATAGTCCGATAGGAAACACTCCAGTTTTGTTATTTCTTCGTATTTAACTATATTTTCCAAAGTTATAGGTAGTGGTAGATTGGTCCTTCCTATGTCGTTGCTTAACTCCGTGAGTGCAGTGAGTAGATCCCTTTGGTCCATTATGCTTGGGTGCATGGTATTTAATCTTGCAAATACCAACGAGTTTTCGACATCTTGTAGGATGGTGTTGATTATCTCGTACATATCAATTATTTCGTTGACAATTTCCTTCAAAAAGGAACAATTTCTATCGTCGATCACATCCTTGATATAAGGTACAATTTCTTTCAATTTTTCCTCCAGTATTCTATCATTGTCGTAAAGCTGTTTTAGCGTTTTGTTAAACCTTTCTAAAGCCAACACTGTCATTCTTCCTTGAGTTACAACTTGAGTTTGAGTGAGCCTTTGTTTCGCACGTAATTCTCTAATTAATTTGTCGTATTTTTGACCATCTTCTGCGTCCAAATTTCCCGTTATCGCTTTGAACACTGCTCCTAATCCATCCACGATTCCTCGCTTTGGTCGATTTGTTTTAGGAAATATTCGGTAAAAGCGGTTTTCAACTTGTTCCTGTATTGCCTTCATGATCTCGTAAAAATTGCGGAGCTCATTCTTATAAGGGCTTGGATGTGTTGTCGTTTCCCAATTGCTGGTCAAATTATTTATTTTTCTTCTCAGCTCTTCTAGTTGTTCTGCTACTGGTCTTAAATCGTTGTAATGAATGAAACTGTGGCTTCCATCAATCAATACTGCCTTTCCCAGTTCTAGCGGTAACATTCCCGGATTTCCCTTGAGTTCCAACAGTGTGACATCCCTAGCTTGTCCCGTGACTAGGATGCTGTAAATGTTTTTCCTTCGTTTACTTATATGTACATGGTTTGGTTTGAGTCTAATTTACTCCTTATTTCTACTTGGATTAATACATTTGTGACGGCTGGGCCGTTTTAGATTGTCTATGTTCACTTTCCTTCCAGACTGATTTTCGACAAATTTCCTTTCTCTATTTACAATTTCCGCTTTTGCACATGCTTTAAATTTGTCTCCTAATTTTTGTCTAGGATTCTTTATTCTTTCACGCACGTCATCTCCTTCTTCAAACATCGTTGGGTCGTCCCGATTTACATTTCTCTTTTCCATTAAGCGTACTTTAGCCTCGGTCATTCGCCTATTCATTTCTCCGTACAACAATTTCGTCCTTGCTTTGTGTTCAGTTACATAGTTGGTCATTAAATTTTCATTCATAGTGATGTTGAATGGATCCTCACTTCCTAGGTGTCCGTTCACAATTTCCATTGGTTTGTATCCCGTTGTTGAATGAATTGAATTGTTGTATGCTAACACGGCGTACTTGACCTTCTGTTTGATGGGTGTCTCTTCTTGACCTTGGTTGTTCAGCAATCTTACGTGTTCTGCTATTGTTGAGTGGAATCTCTCCACAATTCCATTCGATTGGGGATGATCTGGCGTGCAGAAATGCGTTTCTACTTTATGGCTTCTTAAAAGTTCGGCAATTACTGTATTCTTAAATTCTGTCCCATTGTCAGCGATTATTTGAATTGGCACTCCAAAATGGGAGAAGAAAGTTATTAAATTGTCCGCTACTTCAGTTGCCATCATTGAATCCAAAACATAGGCTTGGGCAAATTTCGAAAAACTATCCACAATAGTTAGAAACTTTGTCTTTTCTAATGTATATGTGTCTATGTGGACAATTTCGAAAGGCTTTGCAGCTGTAGGCGTGATGTTGTACTTCGTCTTGATGGGGTTCCTTTCATATTTACTACGCTGGCAAATTTCACATTGTTCCAAGTAATTTTGTACTGTATCTCTTATGTTTGGCCAGTAATATTTGGCTTTTATTCTCTGCTCTGTCTCTTCTATGCCCCTATGGTTTGTTTTGCTCTCATGATAAGCCTGTATGATTTCAGGTATATCTGCTTTTTCTTCGACATCTATTAATTTTGTTAGGCATCGCTTGAATTTGAGCGATGGCCATTTAAAATTTTTACGTATAGTTTCACAAAATTTAGGGTAAATATCTGGACTTTCGAAGTAAAGGGAATACAGTTTTCCTGGGGCCACATTCTCTATGACAAACTTCATTAAATAGTGATCGAAGTCATCATCTGGCAATTGTAGTAAGTATCTTCGTTTTTTCCCAAATAGTTCTAATTTCTTTAATTTTGCAGGTGTATGCAATACTCGTGACACAATCACCTGATTGGCTCCATAGTTAACAGCTGATTCTACAATTGGAACTCCTACGATAGGATCTTGTTCCTCGTTTGTATGTACAGTTTCATTCTCATCCATTGGGGTTGGTTCTTCCATCCTTTCTGTATTTTTTGCCTCTGTGTCTGGTTCAACTATCATTGATAGGTTATCTGGTTCATTTCTTGTTTGTCCACTTGTACCCGCTTGTTCCAAATCTCTGTTGAAGTCCTCCATATATCGCACTAACTCTTGAAATCCGTTCGTTTCTTTCGTGTGAATTTCCACGCGACTCAACGCATCGGCATTCGTATTTAGTTTTCCCTTTTTATAAATGATTCTATAGTCGTATTCTTCCAGCTTAATTCGCCACCTTAGTAATTTGGACGAAGGGTCTTTCAAGTTAAATAGCCATTGTAACGGCTTATGATCAGTGACTATATTAAATTTGTTACCATACAGGTAGGGCCTGAAATACTTCGTTGCCCAAACTAAACACAAACACTCCTTTTCTATCGTAGAATAATTTTGTTCGGATTCGTTTAATGTGCGTGAGGCGTACGCCACTGGCAAGTCTTGTCCAATAGGGCCTTGTGACAAAATTGCTCCTAATGCGACATTACTGGCGTCACAGGTGAGGTTAAAAGGCTTTGAGAGGTCGGGATATTGTAAGATAGGTTCATTCATTAATATTTCTTTACAGGTCTCAAAAGATTTAACAAATTCTTCATTATGTTCAATTTTCGCTCCTTTCTTGAGACATTTAGTTAGAGGTTTGGTCAACTGCGCAAAGTTATTAATGAATTTCCTGTAGTATCCCACCAAGCCAAGGAATCCTTTAATTTGCTTTGGGGTTCCTGGAATCGGGTAATTTTTTACTACTTTCACTTTTTCCGGGTTAGGTCGAACTCCTTCTGGGGTTATAATATGTCCCAAATAATTTACTTCCTTCCTCAAAAATTCACTCTTGTCGAGTTGGACCTTGAAATTGGATTTTCTAAGTCGATTAAAGACTGCTCTTAAATTTTCCAAGTGCTCTTGTAAGGATGTTGAGTAAATGATTATGTCGTCAAGATACACTAGACACCTTTCATTCTGCAATCCGCTCAAAATTCCATCCATTGCTCTTTGGAAGGTCGCAGGTGCGTTTTTTAATCCGAAGGGCATTCGGGTATATTCATAATGCCCTCCTTCGGTACTAAACGCCGTCTTTGGTATATCTTGTTCCCTCATCTCAATTTGGTGGAAACCACTCGCCAAATCAAGGGTCGAAAAATACTGACACTTCCCCAGTTTATCCAGTATATCAGTTATATTGGGTAAAGGGTATTTGTCGTCGATAGTTTTCTCATTGAGTTTGCGGTAATCCACGCAGACTCTCCATTTGCGTTTTCCAGACGCATCCATCTTCTTAGGAACTACCCAGATTGGGGCTGACCAAGGTGAACTGCTATGTCTAATGATTCCCTGGTCCAACATTTTATCTATTTGGCTCCTAACTTCTTCTTTATGTATGAAGGGGTACCTGTACGACTTTACGTACACTGGCTGTTCATCAGTTGTCTTGATAGCATGCTTTGTTTGACTAGTAAACGTCAAAGGTATGCCTTCTTGATAGAATATGTCCGAAAATTCGGTACATAATCGTAGAATTTCTTTCTTCTCTTCTCGATTAAGATGATTAGTCCTAATCTGCGATGTTTCCAATTTCCTCCCTCGATGGGTATCCATTGTGTTTACATCAATTGTTTCATGCTCTAATATTCCTTTGTCTAACGCCTCGACATCGAATGGTCGGGTTAAATCTATTATCTTTGATTGGCATGATCTATTTCTTATCACGACTAAAGCGTGACCATCTTTCGTCTTTGTTATACAACTTGGGATTTCACATCCATTTATCTTCCGATAATCAATCAATACCTCTCCATCTCGGATATTTGTTTCAATTCTAACTACTTTTTCTATCCTTGGTTCCATTTCTATATGGTTATTCTGTACATTTGTCCAATACGTTTGGAATGGTATAGTGGCATAAGGGGTAACCATTTTATTTTTCCGAAAATCTAATTGGGCTTCTAACAGTTTCAAATTATCTAATCCCAACAATCCATCAAAGGTTCCATGAAATTTAAACAAATAAAATTTCAGCAAAGTGTATCGGGGTAATTTAAAAATTTCCGAAGCTGGTATCGTTGTACTAAATTCATGGGCTGATTGTTGTAATGCGGTTGAAACTATAAAAGGGTCTTTTTTAATTTGGTTCGGAGCTATCTTCCTAGCAGCTTCCGGGTTTATAAATGATTTACTTGCACCACTATCAATTAAAAATTTAAGATTGTGTTCAGGAAAAGTAATATAGTTTAGTTCACTGCCCTCGGTGTTATTCAGTGTTATTATCTTTGGTTTTATGTTTCGTTCTCGTCTGGGCCAGTTTCGAGAAAATTCTTATAAGAATAATCTGCAGATGCAGCGTCGCACCGACTTCCCACGTGGTAACTTGATCCGTCCTGTTGTTCAGTGGATTCGTTTCCATATCGTCTCGCCTTTGGGTCGCCATGGTATTTTTCGTCGTAGACAGCTTGGTCATCGATACTCCTGTTTACGCTGGTGCTATAAAGTTCTTCTGCGATGATATTTTGTGCGGGGTTATAGGGTGGTCTATTTGGATTATTAAAATACGTCCTATTGGGGTAATAACCTCCCGAATTCTGTCTGTTCGTAAATCCGGTTCTCCTCGTCGAAACACTCATCGGTGTGGGTTTTGGCAAGGGTTGATTTGGATTCGATTTGAAGACGTTAGTAGTCACCCTTGGTGGTTGGAAATTCTGTCTTACTTGCGATGGCTGATACGTTGGTCTAGGTGTATGATTTACTGCTGTATTTACATGGGTTCCTGGTCTAAATTGACCAGTGTGATTATTCCTATATGACGGTCTAGGGTTGAACCTAGGTCTAGGTGTGTAGTTTGTTGCATTATGCACTCTATTACTGCCATTATTACTGCTGCCACTACTATTATTTTGCAAATAGTGTGTGTTGTCTTCCTGTGTTACAAATTGCAATGCTTCTGGCAAATCTTTTGGTCGCATACAGCGTATTGCTGTTCCTAGGGGCTCTCTTAGTCCTGATAGGAATGTTTTCAGCGCCAAGTTATTGTATAGATCCTTTTTTACAGCTTTCCCTATCTCCGTAGTTTCGTGGGCATTAATATAAGAACATAACAAGTTTAGTATATGCAGAACCCTATCGTAAAATTCGTTAGGGGTTTCGTTTTGTCGTTGTTTAAGCATAACTAAGTCCATGTTTAAACATGCCTCATCCCTCTGATCCGCAAAATGCCTTGTCAAAATTTCCTTTAGTTCCTCCCAGTTGTTGACGTTTTGTGTTCCCAATACCAATTTAGCATTCCCAGATAACTTTCCAATAATACAATTTAGCAAGAAGGTATTTTGGAAGTGGTTGGGTTGTTGGGCAACGTAAAAGGAATCGATCAAGGATTGACATACGCCGAGGTAACGGCCAAGATCATTAGGGCTCCCATCGAAATCTGGGACACACCTCAAATACTCAGTTTTAAACTCAACCATTTTTACGTTACTGTTTCTTACAAGTTTACGATTTCTAATTGGGACTGAGCGATTACAATTAGGGCCTGTCAAAGGGGTATCAATACTCAGGGATTCAAACTGTTCAAGTACCTCGTTAATCTCTGACATAAAAAATCTTGTACAAAAATTATTAACCAGTTGTACTTACCAAAATAGCACGATGCTCGACACAAACATTGATTTTACTACAGTTTTACCGTACACGTTACACGAAGGTCTCTCACGGTTAGTTCACTACTCAGCGATTGAATATTGATTCCGTGATTGATCCTACCGACTGCGCCACTTATCTTTCCGTATTCCTCGGAAGACTTTTTAAAAAAATTAAACAATTACTATATTTTATGATTTAATATAAACTTGTAGTTAACACAACACTAACAAGAATTATTAAGTATAACGGTAACAATACAGTAGAACGAGCTTTGGTAAGTTACAATGAAATCAACGTGAGTTGAATATTACTGTCGATCGATTGTCAGAGTGAGTCCCGAAGGTCCAGCGCAATGTGGTTTTATTGTTTGATTCTGCAAGCTCAGCAAGTCTGGGCCGCGTCTCTTTAGTATGGTGGCTTATGGTAGCATCCCCATATAACTCACTTTTTGGCCAAATCTTATGATTTGGCGTTATCTCGCCAACGCTACAGCCAATTTTGTTCAAATCGTCTCCTTTTGGCAAAATAAGCATAATAAGGCCTTAAACGGCAAATCGTCAATTTGACTCTAATAGAAGCGGCACTTTTTGGCCAAATCTTATGATTTGGCGTTATCTCGCCAACGCTACAGCCAATTTTGTTCAAATCGTCTCCTTTTGGCAAAATAAGCATAATAAGGCCTTAAACGGCAAATCGTCAATTTGACTCTAATAGAAGCGGCACTTTTTGGCCAAATCTTATGATTTGGCGTTATCTCGCCAACGCTACAGCCAATTTTGTTCAAATCGTCTCCTTTTGGCAAAATAAGCATAATAAGGCCTTAAACGGCAAATCGTCAATTTGGCTCTAATAGAAGCGGCACTTTTTGGCCAAATCTTATGATTTGGCGTTATCTCGCCAACGCTACAGCCAATTTTGTTCAAATCGTCTCCTTTTGGCAAAATAAGCATAATGAGGCCTTAAACGGCAAATCGTCAATTTGGCTCTAATAGAAGCGGCACTTTTTGGCCAAATCTTATGATTTGGCGTTATCTCGCCAACGCTACAGCCAATTTTGTTCAAATCGTCTCCATTTGGCAAAATAAGCATAATAAGGCCTTAAACGGCAAATCGTCAATTTGGCTCTAATATAAGCGGAATTTTTGGCCAAATCTTATTGATTTGGCGTTATCTCGCCAACGCTACAACCAATTTTGTTCATATCGTCTCCTTTTGGCAAAATAAGCATAATAAGGCCTTAAACGGCAAATCGTCAATTTGGGTCTAATAGAAGCGGCACTTTTTGGACAAATCGTACAATTTGGCGATATCTCACAAACGGTACAACCAATTTTGTTCAAATCGTCTCCTTTTGGCAAAATAAGCATAATAAGGCCTTAAACGGCAAATCGTCAATTTGGCTCTAATAGAAGCGGCACTTTTTGGCCAAATCGTACAATTTGGCGATATTTCGCCAACGCTACAACCAATTTTGTTCAAATCGTCTCCTTTTGGCAAAATAAGCATAATAAGGCCTTAAACGGCAAATCGTCAATTTGACTCTAATAGAAGCGGCACTTTTTGGCCAAATCTTATGATTTGGCGTTATCTCGCCAACGCTACAGCCAATTTTGTTCAAATCGTCTCCTTTTGGCAAAATAAGCATAATAAGGCCTTAAACGGCAAATCGTCAATTTGGCTCTAATAGAAGCGGCACTTTTGGCCAAATCTTATGATTTGGCGTTATCTCGCCAACGCTACAGCCAATTTTGTTCAAATCGTCTCCTTTTGGCAAAATAAGCATAATAAGGCCTTAAACGGCAAATCGTCAATTTGACTCTAATAGAAGCGGCACTTTTTGGCCAAATCTTATGATTTGGCGTTATCTCGCCAACGCTACAGCCAATTTTGTTCAAATCGTCTCCTTTTGGCAAAATAAGCATAATAAGGCCTTAAACGGCAAATCGTCAATTTGGCTCTAATAGAAGCGGCACTTTTTGGCCAAATCGTACAATTTGGCGATATCTCGCAAACGGTACAGCCAATTTTGTTCAAATCGTCTCCTTTTGGCAAAATAAGCATAATAAGGCCTTTAACGGCAAATCGTCAATTTGGCTCTAATAGAAGCGGCACTTTTTGGCCAAATCGTACAATTTGGCGATATCTCGCCAACGCTACAACCAATTTTGTTCAAATCGTCTCCTTTTGGCAAAATAAGCATAATAAGGCGTTAAACGGCAAATCGTCAATTTGGCTCTAATAGAAGCGGCACTTTTTGGCCAAATCTTATGATTTGGCGTTATCTCGCCAACGCTACAGCCAATTTTGTTCAAATCGTCTCCTTTTGGCAAAATAAGCATAATAAGGCCTTAAACGGCAAATCGTCAATTTGGCTCTAATAGAAGCGGCACTTTTTGGCCAAATCGTACAATTTGGCGATATCTCGCAAACGGTACAACCAATTTTGTTCAAATCGTCTCCTTTTGGCAAAATAAGCATAATAAGGCCTTAAACGGCAAATCGTCAATTTGGCTCTAATAGAAGCGGCACTTTTTGGCCAAATCTTATGATTTGGCGTTATCTCGCCAACGCTACAGCCAATTTTGTTCAAATCGTCTCCTTTTGGCAAAATAAGCATAATAAGGCCTTAAACGGCAAATCGTCAATTTGGCTCTAATAGAAGCGGCACTTTTTGGCCAAATCTTATGATTTGGCGTTATCTCGCCAACGCTACAGCCAATTTTGTTCAAATCGTCTCCTTTTGGCAAAATAAGCATAATAAGGCCTTAAACGGCAAATCGTCAATTTGGCTCTATTAGAAGCGGCACTTTTTGGCCAAATCTTATGATTTGGCGTTATCTCGCCAACGCTACAGCCAATTTTGTTCAAATCGTCTCCTTTTGGCAAAATAAGCATAATAAGGCCTTAAACGGCAAATCGTCAATTTGGCTCTAATAGAAGCGGCACTTTTTGGCCAAATCTTATGATTTGGCGTTATCTCGCCAACGCTACAGCCAATTTTGTTCAAATCGTCTCCTTTTGGCAAAATAAGCATAATAAGGCCTTAAACGGCAAATCGTCAATTTGGCTCTAATAGAAGCGGCACTTTTTGGCCAAATCTTATGATTTGGCGTTATCTCGCCAACGCTACAGCCAATTTTGTTCAAATCGTCTCCTTTTGGCAAAATAAGCATAATAAGGCCTTAAACGGCAAATCGTCAATTTGGCTCTAATAGAAGCGGCACTTTTTGGCCAAATCGTACAATTTGGCGATATCTCGCAAACGGTACAGCCAATTTTGTTCAAATCGTCTCCTTTTGGCAAAATAAGCATAATAAGGCCTTAAACGGCAAATCGTCAATTTGGCTCTAATAGAAGCGGCACTTTTTGGCCAAATCGTACAATTTGGCGATATCTCGCCAACGCTACAACCAATTTTGTTCAAATCGTCTCCTTTTGGCAAAATAAGCATAATAAGGCGTTAAACGGCAAATCGTCAATTTGGCTCTAATAGAAGCGGCACTTTTTGGCCAAATCTTATGATTTGGCGTTATCTCGCCAACGCTACAGCCAATTTTGTTCAAATCGTCTCCTTTTGGCAAAATAAGCATAATAAGGCCTTAAACGGCAAATCGTCAATTTGGCTCTAATAGAAGCGGCACTTTTTGGCCAAATCTTATGATTTGGCGTTATCTTGCCAACGCTACAGCCAATTTTGTTCAAATCGTCTCCTTTTGGCAAAATAAACATAATAAGGCCTTAAACGGCAAATCGTCAATTTGGCTCTAATAGAAGCGGCACTTTTTGGCCAAATCTTATGATTTGGCGTTATCTCGCCAACGCTACAGCCAATTTTGTTCAAATCGTCTCCTTTTGGCAAAATAAGCATAATAAGGCCTTAAACGGCAAATCGTCAATTTGGCTCTAATAGAAGCGGCACTTTTTGGCCAAATCGTACAATTTGGCGTTATCTCGCCAACGCTACAGCCAATTTTGTTCAAATCGTCTCCTTTTGGCAAAAAAAGCATAATAAGGCCTTAAACGGCAAATCGTCAATTTGGCTCTAATAGAAGCGGCACTTTTTGGCCAAATCTTATGATTTGGCGTTATCTCGCCAACGCTACAGCCAATTTTGTTCAAATCGTCTCCTTTTGGCAAAATAAGCATAATAAGGCCTTAAACGGCAAATCGTCAATTTGGCTCTAATAGAAGCGGCACTTTTTGGCCAAATCTTATGATTTGGCGTTATCTCGCCAACGCTACAGCCAATTTTGTTCAAATCGTCTCCTTTTGGCAAAATAAGCATAATAAGGCCTTAAACGGCAAATCGTCAATTTGGCTCTAATAGAAGCGGCACTTTTTGGCCAAATCTTATGATTTGGCGTTATCTCGCCAACGCTACAGCCAATTTTGTTCAAATCGTCTCCTTTTGGCAAAATAAGCATAATAAGGCCTTAAACGGCAAATCGTCAATTTGGCTCTAATAGAAGCGGCACTTTTTGGCCAAATCTTATGATTTGGCGTTATCTCGCCAACGCTACAGCCAATTTTGTTCAAATCGTCTCCTTTTGGCAAAATAAGCATAATAAGGCCTTAAACGGCAAATCGTCAATTTGGCTCTAATAGAAGCGGCACTTTTTGGCCAAATCTTATGATTTGGCGTTATCTCGCCAACGCTACAGCCAATTTTGTTCAAATCGTCTCCTTTTGGCAAAATAAGCATAATAAGGCCTTAAACGGCAAATCGTCAATTTGGCTCTAATAGAAGCGGCACTTTTTGGCCAAATCTTATGATTTGGCGTTATCTCGCCAACGCTACAGCCAATTTTGTTCAAATCGTCTCCTTTTGGCAAAATAAGCATAATAAGGCCTTAAACGGCAAATCGTCAATTTGGCTCTAATAGAAGCGGCACTTTTTGGCCAAATCTTATGATTTGGCGTTATCTCGCCAACGCTACAGCCAATTTTGTTCAAATCGTCTCCTTTTGGCAAAATAAGCATAATAAGGCCTTAAACGGCAAATCGTCAATTTGGCTCTAATAGAAGCGGCACTTTTTGGCCAAATCTTACGATTTGGCGTTATCTCGCCAACGCTACAGCCAATTTTGTTCAAATCGTCTCCTTTTGGCAAAATAAGCATAATAAGGCCTTAAACAGCAAATCGTCAATTTGGCTCTAACAGAAGCGGCACTTTTTGGCCAAATCGTACAATTTGGTGATATCTCGCAAACGGTACAACCAATTTTGTTCAAATCGTCTCCTTTTGGCAAAATAAGCATAATAAGGCCTTAAACGGCAAATCGTCAATTTGGCTCTAATAGAAGCGGCACTTTTTGGCCAAATCTTATGATTTGGCGTTATCTCGCCAACGCTACAGCCAATTTTGTTCAAATCGTCTCCTTTTGGCAAAATAAGCATAATAAGGCCTTAAACTGCAAATCGTCAATTTGGCTCTAATAGAAGCGGCACTTTTTGGCCAAATCTTATGATTTGGCGTTATCTCGCCAACGCTACAACCAATTTTGTTCAAATCGTCTCCTTTTGGCAAAATAAGCATAATAAGGCCTTAAACGGCAAATCGTCAATTTGGCTCTAATAGAAGCGGCACTTTTTGGCCAAATCTTATGATTTGGCGTTATCTCGCCAACGCTACAGCCAATTTTGTTCAAATCGTCTCCTTTTGGCAAAATAAGCATAATAAGGCCTTAAACGGCAAATCGTCAATTTGGCTCTAATAGAAGCGGCACTTTTTGGCCAAATCGTACAATTTGGCGATATCTCGCAAACGGTACAACCAATTTTGTTCAAATCGTCTCCTTTTGGCAAAATAAGCATAATAAGGCCTTAAACGGCAAATCGTCAATTTGGCTCTAATAGAAGCGGCACTTTTTGGCCAAATCGTACAATTTGGTGATATCTCGCAAACGCTACAGCCAATTTTGTTCAAATCGTCTCCTTTTGGCAAAATAAGCATAATAAGGCCTTAAACGGCAAATCGTCAATTTGGCTCTAATAGAAGCGGCACTTTTTGGCCAAATCTTATGATTTGGCGATATCTCGCAAACGGTACAACCAATTTTGTTCAAATCGTCTCCTTTTGGCAAAATAAGCATAATAAGGCCTTAAACGGCAAATCGTCAATTTGGCTCTAATAGAAGCGGCACTTTTTGGCCAAATCTTATGATTTGGTGATATCTCGCAAACGCTACAGCCAATTTTGTTCAAATCGTCTCCTTTTGGCAAAATAAGCATAATAAGGCCTTAAACGGCAAATCGTCAATTTGGCTCTAATAGAAGCGGCACTTTTTGGCCAAATCTTATGATTTGGCGTTATCTCGCCAACGCTACAACCAATTTTCTTCATATCGTCTCCTTTTGGCAAAATAAGCATAATAAGGCCTTAAACAGCAAATCGTCAATTTGGCTCTAACAGAAGCGGCACTTTTTGGCCAAATCGTACAATTTGGTGATATCTCGCAAACGCTACAGCCAATTTTGTTCAAATCGTCTCCTTTTGGCAAAATAAGCATAATAAGGCCTTAAACGGCAAATCGTCAATTTGGCTCTAATAGAAGCGGCACTTTTTGGCCAAATCGTACCATTTGGCGATATCTCGCAAACGGTACAGCCAATTTTGTTCAAATCGTCTCCTTTTGGCAAAATAAGCATAATAAGGCCTTAAACGGCAAATCGTCAATTTGGCTCTAATAGAAGCGGCACTTTTTGGCCAAATCTTATGATTTGGCGTTATCTCGCCAACGCTACAGCCAATTTTGTTCAAATCGTCTCCTTTTGGCAAAATAAGCATAATAAGGCCTTAAACGGCAAATCGTCAATTTGGCTCTAATAGAAGCGGCACTTTTTGGCCAAATCTTATGATTTGGCGTTATCTCGCCAACGCTACAGCCAATTTTGTTCAAATCGTCTCCTTTTGGCAAAATAAGCATAATAAGGCCTTAAACGGCAAATCGTCAATTTGGCTCTAACAGAAGCGGCACTTTTTGGCCAAATCGTACAATTTGGTGATATCTCACAAACGGTACAACCAATTTTGTTCAAATCGTTTCCTTTTGGCAAAATAAGCATAATAAGGCCTTAAACGGCAAATCGTCAATTTTGCTCTAATAGAAGCGGCACTTTTTGGCCAAATCGTACAATTTGGTGATATCTCGCAAACGCTACAGCCAATTTTGTTCAAATCGTCTCCTTTTGGCAAAATAAGCATAATAAGGCCTTAAACGGCAAATCGTCAATTTGGCTCTAATAGAAGCGGCACTTTTTGGCCAAATCTTATGACTTATCTTTCCGTATTCCTCGGAAGACTTTTTAAAAAAATTAAACAATTACTATATTTTATGATTTAATATAAACTTGTAGTTAACACAACACTAACAAGAATTATTAAGTATAACGGTAACAATACAGTAGAACGAGCTTTGGTAAGTTACAATGAAATCAACGTGAGTTGAATATTACTGTCGATCGATTGTCAGAGTGAGTCCCGAAGGTCCAGCGCAATGTGGTTTTATTGTTTGATTCTGCAAGCTCAGCAAGTCTGGGCCGCGTCTCTTTAGTATGGTGGCTTATGGTAGCATCCCCATATAACTCCTCCCCTCTGAGATGGAACTCCTAGGCTAGCCGAGGGAGTGGAACTTCTATTGGCTCTTCATTTGACTGGTTGTTCTTCTGACTCCGATTCCTCAGTCGGGGTTGCAACAACTTTTTCCATGTTAAAGCTGCCATTGCTCCTATAATTATAATATACATTAGTAATGTCCACACACTAGGGGGTGTGTAGAGGTCGTTGTCCGTCCAGCTGCCGCTTTCCTGCTCCTCATAAACTTCATGTTTTAGCTTATGCAGGTCATCTAACTCGAGCTCGGGTAGGTGAATGCTCAAGTTTAAGTTCTGTCGGGGTGGAACGTCCGTGATAATTTTAGGTAGCAAAATGGGCTTCAGAGTGTTTTCCATGATCCTCATGGTATTCGTTGCCTGCTGGTTCCCGATGCTTAACTTACATCCCTTTGGAATTTCGTATAGATATGTCCCGTGCAAGGTTTTGGCTTCTGTTTGTCTATTTTGGCACGTTAGCTGGGCTATTTCTTCTGTAGGACTTATTACAATCCATTTATCTGACACATCTAACCTATTTAAAATTATTCTGTCTATTTTTATTAACGTTTGAGTACAGTTCGAAGGATTTTTCACTAAGTTTATTAACTGTATTTCACAAGGGGTTTCTGGCTGATTTCCCGTTAAGTCTGTTTCATAGCACAAGTATAGTTCTGGCTTTAATTTACGACACTCGCGGTGAAAGTACGCGTGGTACAACTGGCTCTTTACAAGGTACTTCCCTTTAGGTATGATTGCCCTAAACTGACCCTGAATGTAAACGGGAATAGAATACAAATGGTAATAAGAAAATTGCAGATTCTGAACAGTAGGAATGTGTAAAATGTACGTGATTCGATAGTCCGATAGGAAACACTCCAGTTTTGTTATTTCTTCGTATTTAACTATATTTTCCAAAGTTATAGGTAGTGGTAGATTGGTCCTTCCTATGTCGTTGCTTAACTCCGTGAGTGCAGTGAGTAGATCCCTTTGGTCCATTATGCTTGGGTGCATGGTATTTAATCTTGCAAATACCAACGAGTTTTCGACATCTTGTAGGATGGTGTTGATTATCTCGTACATATCAATTATTTCGTTGACAATTTCCTTCAAAAAGGAACAATTTCTATCGTCGATCACATCCTTGATATAAGGTACAATTTCTTTCAATTTTTCCTCCAGTATTCTATCATTGTCGTAAAGCTGTTTTAGCGTTTTGTTAAACCTTTCTAAAGCCAACACTGTCATTCTTCCTTGAGTTACAACTTGAGTTTGAGTGAGCCTTTGTTTCGCACGTAATTCTCTAATTAATTTGTCGTATTTTTGACCATCTTCTGCGTCCAAATTTCCCGTTATCGCTTTGAACACTGCTCCTAATCCATCCACGATTCCTCGCTTTGGTCGATTTGTTTTAGGAAATATTCGGTAAAAGCGGTTTTCAACTTGTTCCTGTATTGCCTTCATGATCTCGTAAAAATTGCGGAGCTCATTCTTATAAGGGCTTGGATGTGTTGTCGTTTCCCAATTGCTGGTCAAATTATTTATTTTTCTTCTCAGCTCTTCTAGTTGTTCTGCTACTGGTCTTAAATCGTTGTAATGAATGAAACTGTGGCTTCCATCAATCAATACTGCCTTTCCCAGTTCTAGCGGTAACATTCCCGGATTTCCCTTGAGTTCCAACAGTGTGACATCCCTAGCTTGTCCCGTGACTAGGATGCTGTAAATGTTTTTCCTTCGTTTACTTATATGTACATGGTTTGGTTTGAGTCTAATTTACTCCTTATTTCTACTTGGATTAATACATTTGTGACGGCTGGGCCGTTTTAGATTGTCTATGTTCACTTTCCTTCCAGACTGATTTTCGACAAATTTCCTTTCTCTATTTACAATTTCCGCTTTTGCACATGCTTTAAATTTGTCTCCTAATTTTTGTCTAGGATTCTTTATTCTTTCACGCACGTCATCTCCTTCTTCAAAAATTCACTCTTGTCGAGTTGGACCTTGAAATTGGATTTTCTAAGTCGATTAAAGACTGCTCTTAAATTTTCCAAGTGCTCTTGTAAGGATGTTGAGTAAATGATTATGTCGTCAAGATACACTAGACACCTTTCATTCTGCAATCCGCTCAAAATTCCATCCATTGCTCTTTGGAAGGTCGCAGGTGCGTTTTTTAATCCGAAGGGCATTCGGGTATATTCATAATGCCCTCCTTCGGTACTAAACGCCGTCTTTGGTATATCTTGTTCCCTCATCTCAATTTGGTGGAAACCACTCGCCAAATCAAGGGTCGAAAAATACTGACACTTCCCCAGTTTATCCAGTATATCAGTTATATTGGGTAAAGGGTATTTGTCGTCGATAGTTTTCTCATTGAGTTTGCGGTAATCCACGCAGACTCTCCATTTGCGTTTTCCAGACGCATCCATCTTCTTAGGAACTACCCAGATTGGGGCTGACCAAGGTGAACTGCTATGTCTAATGATTCCCTGGTCCAACATTTTGTCTATTTGGCTCCTAACTTCTTCTTTATGTATGAAGGGGTACCTGTACGACTTTACGTACACTGGCTGTTCATCAGTTGTCTTGATAGCATGCTTTGTTTGACTAGTAAACGTCAAAGGTATGCCTTCTTGATAGAATATGTCCGAAAATTCGGTACATAATCGTAGAATTTCTTTCTTCTCTTCTCGATTAAGATGATTAGTCCTAATCTGCGATGTTTCCAATTTCCTCCCTCGATGGGTATCCATTGTGTTTACATCAATTGTTTCATGCTCTAATATTCCTTTGTCTAACGCCTCGACATCGAATGGTCGGGTTAAATCTATTATCTTTGATTGGCATGATCTATTTCTTATCACGACTAAAGCGTGACCATCTTTCGTCTTTGTTATACAACTTGGGATTTCACATCCATTTATCTTCCGATAATCAATCAATACCTCTCCATCTCGGATATTTGTTTCAATTCTAACTACTTTTTCTATCCTTGGTTCCATTTCTATATGGTTATTCTGTACATTTGTCCAATACGTTTGGAATGGTATAGTGGCATAAGGGGTAACCATTTTATTTTTCCGAAAATCTAATTGGGCTTCTAACAGTTTCAAATTATCTAATCCCAACAATCCATCAAAGGTTCCATGAAATTTAAACAAATAAAATTTCAGCAAAGTGTATCGGGGTAATTTAAAAATTTCCGAAGCTGGTATCGTTGTACTAAATTCATGGGCTGATTGTTGTAATGCGGTTGAAACTATAAAAGGGTCTTTTTTAATTTGGTTCGGAGCTATCTTCCTAGCAGCTTCCGGGTTTATAAATGATTTACTTGCACCACTATCAATTAAAAATTTAAGATTGTGTTCAGGAAAAGTAATATAATTTAGTTCACTGCCCTCGGTGTTATTCAGTGTTATTATCTTTGGTTTTATGTTTCGTTTTCGTCTGGGCCAGTTTCGAGAAAATTCTTATAAGAATAATCTGCAGATGCAGCGTCGCACCGACTTCCCACGTGGTAACTTGATCCGTCCTGTTGTTCAGTGGATTCGTTTCCATATCGTCTCGCCTTTGGGTCGCCATGGTATTTTTCGTCGTAGACAGCTTGGTCATCGATACTCCTGTTTACGCTGGTGCTATAAAGTTCTTCTGCGATGATATTTTGTGCGGGGTTATAGGGTGGTCTATTTGGATTATTAAAATACGTCCTATTGGGGTAATAACCTCCCGAATTCTGTCTGTTCGTAAATCCGGTTCTCCTCGTCGAAACACTCATCGGTGTGGGTTTTGGCAAGGGTTGATTTGGATTCGATTTGAAGACGTTAGTAGTCACCCTTGGTGGTTGGAAATTCTGTCTAGCTTGCGATGGCTGATACGTTGGCCTTGGTGTATGATTTACTGCTGTATTTACATGGGCTCCTGGTCTAAATTGACCAGAGTGATTATTCGTATATGACGGTCTAGGGTTGAACCTAGGTCTAGGTGTGGAGTTTGTTGCATTATGCACTCTATTACTGCCATTATTACTGCTGCCACTACTATTATTTTGCAAATAGTGTGTGTTGTCTTCCTGTGTTACAAATTGCAATGCTTCTGGCAAATCTTTTGGTCGCATACAGCGTATTGCTGTTCCTAGGGGCTCTCTTAGTCCTGATAGGAATGTTTTCAGCGCCAAGTTATTGTATAGATCCTTTTTTACAGCTTTCCCTATCTCCGTAGTTTCGTGGGCATTAATATAAGAACATAACAAGTTTAGTATATGCAGAACCCTATCGTAAAATTCGTTAGGGGTTTCGTTTTGTCGTTGTTTAAGCATAACTAAGTCCATGTTTAAACATGCCTCATCCCTCTGATCCGCAAAATGCCTTGTCAAAATTTCCTTTAGTTCCTCCCAGTTGTTGACGTTTTGTGTTCCCAATACCAATTTAGCATTCCCAGATAACTTTCCAATAATACAATTTAGCAAGAAGGTATTTTGGAAGTGGTTGGGTTGTTGGGCAACGTAAAAGGAATCGATCAAGGATTGACATACGCCGAGGTAACGGCCAAGATCATTAGGGCTCCCATCGAAATCTGGGACACACCTCAAATACTCAGTTTTAAACTCAACCATTTTTACGTTACTGTTTCTTACAAGTTTACGATTTCTAATTGGGACTGAGCGATTACAATTAGGGCCTGTCAAAGGGGTATCAATACTCAGGGATTCAAACTGTTCAAGTACCTCGTTAATCTCTGACATAAAAAATCTTGTACAAAAATTATTAACCAGTTGTACTTACCAAAATAGCACGATGCTCGACACAAACATTGATTTTACTACAGTTTTACCGTACACGTTACACGAAGGTCTCTCACGGTTAGTTCACTACTCAGCGATTGAATATTGATTCCGTGATTGATCCGTACGACTGCGCCACTTATCTTTCCGTATTCCTCGGAAGACTTTTTAAAAAAATTAAACAATTACTATATTTTATGATTTAATATAAACTTGTAGTTAACACAACACTAACAAGAATTATTAAGTATAACGGTAACAATACAGTAGAACGAGCTTTGGTAAGTTACAATGAAATCAACGTGAGTTGAATATTACTGTCGATCGATTGTCAGAGTGAGTCCCGAAGGTCCAGCGCAATGTGGTTTTATTGTTTGATTCTGCAAGCTCAGCAAGTCTGGGCCGCGTCTCTTTAGTATGGTGGCTTATGGTAGCATCCCCATATAACTTATGATTTGGCGATATCTCGCAAACGGTACAACCAATTTTGTTCAAATCGTCTCCTTTTGGCAAAATAAGCATAATAAGGCCTTAAACGGCAAATCGTCAATTTGGCTCTAATAGAAGCGGCACTTTTTGGCCAAATCTTATGATTTGGTGATATCTCGCAAACGCTACAGCCAATTTTGTTCAAATCGTCTCCTTTTGGCAAAATAAGCATAATAAGGCCTTAAACGGCAAATCGTCAATTTGGCTCTAATAGAAGCGGCACTTTTTGGCCAAATCTTATGATTTGGCGTTATCTCGCCAACGCTACAACCAATTTTCTTCATATCGTCTCCTTTTGGCAAAATAAGCATAATAAGGCCTTAAACAGCAAATCGTCAATTTGGCTCTAACAGAAGCGGCACTTTTTGGCCAAATCGTACAATTTGGTGATATCTCGCAAACGCTACAGCCAATTTTGTTCAAATCGTCTCCTTTTGGCAAAATAAGCATAATAAGGGCTTAAACGGCAAATCGTCAATTTGGCTCTAATAGAAGCGGCACTTTTTGGCCAAATCTTATGATTTGGCGTTATCTCGCCAACGCTACAGCCAATTTTGTTCAAATCGTCTCCTTTTGGCAAAATAAGCATAATAAGGCCTTAAACGGCAAATCGTCAATTTGGCTCTAACAGAAGCGGCACTTTTTGGCCAAATCGTACAATTTGGTGATATCTCGCAAACGCTACAGCCAATTTTGTTCAAATCGTCTCCTTTTGGCAAAATAAGCATAATAAGGCCTTAAACGGCAAATCGTCAATTTGGCTCTAATAGAAGCGGCACTTTTTGGCCAAATCTTATGATTTGGCGTTATCTCGCCAACGCTACAACCAATTTTGTTCAAATCGGCTCCTTTTGGCAAAATAAGCATAATAAGGCCTTAAACGGCAAATCGTCAATTTGGCTCTAATAGAAGCGGCACTTTTTGGCCAAATCGTACAATTTGGCGATATCTCGCAAACGCTACAACCAATTTTGTTCATATCGTCTCCTTTTGGCAAAATAAGCATAATAAGGCCTTAAACGGCAAATCGTCAATTTGGCTCTAATAGAAGCGGCACTTTTTGGCCAAATCGTACAATTTGGCGATATCTCACAAACGCTGCAACCAATTTTGTTCAAATCGTTTCCTTTTGGCAAAATAAGCATAATAAGGCCTTAAACGGCAAATCGTCAATTTGGCTCTAATAGAAGCGGCACTTTTTGGCCAAATCGTACAATTTGGTGATATCTCGCAAACGCTACAGCCAATTTTGTTCAAATCGTCTCCTTTTGGCAAAATAAGCATAATAAGGCCTTAAACGGCAAATCGTCAATTTGGCTCTAATAGAAGCGGCACTTTTTGGCCAAATCGTACAATTTGGCGATATCTCGCAAACGGTACAACCAATTTTGTTCAAATCGTCTCCTTTTGGCAAAATAAGCATAATAAGGCCTTAAACGGCAAATCGTCAATTTGGCTCTAATAGAAGCGGCACTTTTTGGCCAAATCGTACAATTTGGCGATATCTCGCAAACGCTACAACCAATTTTGTTCATATCGTCTCCTTTTGGCAAAATAAGCATAATAAGGCCTTAAACGGCAAATCGTCAATTTGGCTCTAATAGAAGCGGCACTTTTTGGCCAAATCGTACTATTTGGCGATATCTCGCAAACGCTGCAACCAATTTTGTACAAATCGTCTCCTTGTGGCAAAATAAGCATAATAAGGCCTTAAACGGCTAATCGTCAATTTGGCTGTAATATAAGCGGCACTTTTTGGCCAAATCGTACAATTTGGTGTTATCTCGCAAACGCTACAGCCAATTTTGTTCAAATCGTCTCCTTTTGGCAAAATAAGCATAATAAGGCCTTAAACGGCAAATCGTCAATTTGGCTCTAATAGAAGCGGCACTTTTTGGCCAAATCGTACAATTTGGCGATATCTCGCAAACGGTACAACCAATTTTGTTCAAATCGTCTCCTTTTGGCAAAATAAGCATAACAAGGCCTTAAACGGCAAATCGTCAATTTGGCTCTAATAGAAGCGGCACTTTTTGGCCAAATCGTACAATTTGGCGATATCTCACAAACGGTACAACCAATTTTGTTCAAATCGTTTCCTTTTGGCAAAATAAGCATAATAAGGCCTTAAACGGCAAATCGTCAATTTGGCTCTAATAGAAGCGGCACTTTTTGGCCAAATCTTATGATTTGGCGATATCTCGCAAACGGTACAACCAATTTTGTTCAAATCGTCTCCTTTTGGCAAAATAAGCATAATAAGGCCTTAAACGGCAAATCGTCAATTTGGCTCTAATAGAAGCGGCACTTTTTGGCCAAATCTTATGATTTGGTGATATCTCGCAAACGCTACAGCCAATTTTGTTCAAATCGTCTCCTTTTGGCAAAATAAGCATAATAAGGCCTTAAACGGCAAATCGTCAATTTGGCTCTAATAGAAGCGGCACTTTTTGGCCAAATCTTATGATTTGGCGTTATCTCGCCAACGCTACAACCAATTTTCTTCATATCGTCTCCTTTTGGCAAAATAAGCATAATAAGGCCTTAAACGGCAAATCGTCAATTTGGCTCTAATAGAAGCGGCACTTTTTGGCCAAATCGTACAATTTGGCGATATCTCGCAAACGCTACAACCAATTTTGTTCATATCGTCTCCTTTTGGCAAAATAAGCATAATAAGGCCTTAAACGGCAAATCGTCAATTTGGCTCTAATAGAAGCGGCACTTTTTGGCCAAATCGTACAATTTGGTGATATCTCGCAAACGCTACAGCCAATTTTGTTCAAATCGTCTCCTTTTGGCAAAATAAGCATAATAAGGCCTTAAACGGCAAATCGTCAATTTGGCTCTAATAGAAGCGGCACTTTTTGGCCAAATCGTACAATTTGGCGATATCTCGCAAACGGTACAACCAATTTTGTTCAAATCGTCTCCTTTTGGCAAAATAAGCATAATAAGGCCTTAAACGGCAAATCGTCAATTTGGCTCTAATAGAAGCGGCACTTTTTGGCCAAATCGTACAATTTGGCGATATCTCGCAAACGCTACAACCAATTTTGTTCATATCGTCTCCTTTTGGCAAAATAAGCATAATAAGGCCTTAAACGGCAAATCGTCAATTTGGCTCTAATAGAAGCGGCACTTTTTGGCCAAATCGTACTATTTGGCGATATCTCGCAAACGCTGCAACCAATTTTGTACAAATCGTCTCCTTGTGGCAAAATAAGCATAATAAGGCCTTAAACGGCTAATCGTCAATTTGGCTGTAATATAAGCGGCACTTTTTGGCCAAATCGTACAATTTGGTGATATCTCGCAAACGCTACAGCCAATTTTGTTCAAATCGTCTCCTTTTGGCAAAATAAGCATAATAAGGCCTTAAACGGCAAATCGTCAATTTGGCTCTAATAGAAGCGGCACTTTTTGGCCAAATCGTACAATTTGGCGATATCTCGCAAACGGTACAACCAATTTTGTTCAAATCGTCTCCTTTTGGCAAAATAAGCATAATAAGGCCTTAAACGGCAAATCGTCAATTTGGCTCTAATAGAAGCGGCACTTTTTGGCCAAATCGTACAATTTGGCGATATCTCGCAAACGGTACAACCAATTTTGTTCAAATCGTCTCCTTTTGGCAAAATAAGCATAATAAGGCCTTAAACGGCAAATCGTCAATTTGGCTCTAATAGAAGCGGCACTTTTTGGCCAAATCTTATGATTTGGTGATATCTCGCAAACGCTACAGCCAATTTTGTTCAAATCGTCTCCTTTTGGCAAAATAAGCATAATAAGGCCTTAAACGGCAAATCGTCAATTTGGCTCTAATAGAAGCGGCACTTTTTGGCCAAATCTTATGATTTGGCGTTATCTCGCCAACGCTACAACCAATTTTCTTCATATCGTCTCCTTTTGGCAAAATAAGCATAATAAGGCCTTAAACAGCAAATCGTCAATTTGGCTCTAACAGAAGCGGCACTTTTTGGCCAAATCGTACAATTTGGTGATATCTCGCAAACGCTACAGCCAATTTTGTTCAAATCGTCTCCTTTTGGCAAAATAAGCATAATAAGGCCTTAAACGGCAAATCGTCAATTTGGCTCTAATAGAAGCGGCACTTTTTGGCCAAATCGTACCATTTGGCGATATCTCGCAAACGGTACAGCCAATTTTGTTCAAATCGTCTCCTTTTGGCAAAATAAGCATAATAAGGCCTTAAACGGCAAATCGTCAATTTGGCTCTAATAGAAGCGGCACTTTTTGGCCAAATCTTATGATTTGGCGTTATCTCGCCAACGCTACAGCCAATTTTGTTCAAATCGTCTCCTTTTGGCAAAATAAGCATAATAAGGCCTTAAACGGCAAATCGTCAATTTGGCTCTAATAGAAGCGGCACTTTTTGGCCAAATCTTATGATTTGGCGTTATCTCGCCAACGCTACAGCCAATTTTGTTCAAATCGTCTCCTTTTGGCAAAATAAGCATAATAAGGCCTTAAACGGCAAATCGTCAATTTGGCTCTAACAGAAGCGGCACTTTTTGGCCAAATCGTACAATTTGGTGATATCTCACAAACGGTACAACCAATTTTGTTCAAATCGTTTCCTTTTGGCAAAATAAGCATAATAAGGCCTTAAACGGCAAATCGTCAATTTTGCTCTAATAGAAGCGGCACTTTTTGGCCAAATCGTACAATTTGGTGATATCTCGCAAACGCTACAGCCAATTTTGTTCAAATCGTCTCCTTTTGGCAAAATAAGCATAATAAGGCCTTAAACGGCAAATCGTCAATTTGGCTCTAATAGAAGCGGCACTTTTTGGCCAAATCTTATGATTTGGCGATATCTCGCAAACGGTACAACCAATTTTGTTCAAATCGTCTCCTTTTGGCAAAATAAGCATAATAAGGCCTTAAACGGCAAATCGTCAATTTGGCTCTAATAGAAGCGGCACTTTTTGGCCAAATCTTATGATTTGGTGATATCTCGCAAACGCTACAGCCAATTTTGTTCAAATCGTCTCCTTTTGGCAAAATAAGCATAATAAGGCCTTAAACGGCAAATCGTCAATTTGGCTCTAATAGAAGCGGCACTTTTTGGCCAAATCTTATGATTTGGCGTTATCTCGCCAACGCTACAACCAATTTTCTTCATATCGTCTCCTTTTGGCAAAATAAGCATAATAAGGCCTTAAACAGCAAATCGTCAATTTGGCTCTAACAGAAGCGGCACTTTTTGGCCAAATCGTACAATTTGGTGATATCTCGCAAACGCTACAGCCAATTTTGTTCAAATCGTCTCCTTTTGGCAAAATAAGCATAATAAGGGCTTAAACGGCAAATCGTCAATTTGGCTCTAATAGAAGCGGCACTTTTTGGCCAAATCTTATGATTTGGCGTTATCTCGCCAACGCTACAGCCAATTTTGTTCAAATCGTCTCCTTTTGGCAAAATAAGCATAATAAGGCCTTAAACGGCAAATCGTCAATTTGGCTCTAACAGAAGCGGCACTTTTTGGCCAAATCGTACAATTTGGTGATATCTCGCAAACGCTACAGCCAATTTTGTTCAAATCGTCTCCTTTTGGCAAAATAAGCATAATAAGGCCTTAAACGGCAAATCGTCAATTTGGCTCTAATAGAAGCGGCACTTTTTGGCCAAATCTTATGATTTGGCGTTATCTCGCCAACGCTACAACCAATTTTGTTCAAATCGGCTCCTTTTGGCAAAATAAGCATAATAAGGCCTTAAACGGCAAATCGTCAATTTGGCTCTAATAGAAGCGGCACTTTTTGGCCAAATCGTACAATTTGGCGATATCTCGCAAACGCTACAACCAATTTTGTTCATATCGTCTCCTTTTGGCAAAATAAGCATAATAAGGCCTTAAACGGCAAATCGTCAATTTGGCTCTAATAGAAGCGGCACTTTTTGGCCAAATCGTACAATTTGGCGATATCTCACAAACGCTGCAACCAATTTTGTTCAAATCGTTTCCTTTTGGCAAAATAAGCATAATAAGGCCTTAAACGGCAAATCGTCAATTTGGCTCTAATAGAAGCGGCACTTTTTGGCCAAATCGTACAATTTGGTGATATCTCGCAAACGCTACAGCCAATTTTGTTCAAATCGTCTCCTTTTGGCAAAATAAGCATAATAAGGCCTTAAACGGCAAATCGTCAATTTGGCTCTAATAGAAGCGGCACTTTTTGGCCAAATCGTACAATTTGGCGATATCTCGCAAACGGTACAACCAATTTTGTTCAAATCGTCTCCTTTTGGCAAAATAAGCATAATAAGGCCTTAAACGGCAAATCGTCAATTTGGCTCTAATAGAAGCGGCACTTTTTGGCCAAATCGTACAATTTGGCGATATCTCGCAAACGCTACAACCAATTTTGTTCATATCGTCTCCTTTTGGCAAAATAAGCATAATAAGGCCTTAAACGGCAAATCGTCAATTTGGCTCTAATAGAAGCGGCACTTTTTGGCCAAATCGTACTATTTGGCGATATCTCGCAAACGCTGCAACCAATTTTGTACAAATCGTCTCCTTGTGGCAAAATAAGCATAATAAGGCCTTAAACGGCTAATCGTCAATTTGGCTGTAATATAAGCGGCACTTTTTGGCCAAATCGTACAATTTGGTGTTATCTCGCAAACGCTACAGCCAATTTTGTTCAAATCGTCTCCTTTTGGCAAAATAAGCATAATAAGGCCTTAAACGGCAAATCGTCAATTTGGCTCTAATAGAAGCGGCACTTTTTGGCCAAATCGTACAATTTGGCGATATCTCGCAAACGGTACAACCAATTTTGTTCAAATCGTCTCCTTTTGGCAAAATAAGCATAACAAGGCCTTAAACGGCAAATCGTCAATTTGGCTCTAATAGAAGCGGCACTTTTTGGCCAAATCGTACAATTTGGCGATATCTCACAAACGGTACAACCAATTTTGTTCAAATCGTTTCCTTTTGGCAAAATAAGCATAATAAGGCCTTAAACGGCAAATCGTCAATTTGGCTCTAATAGAAGCGGCACTTTTTGGCCAAATCTTATGATTTGGCGATATCTCGCAAACGGTACAACCAATTTTGTTCAAATCGTCTCCTTTTGGCAAAATAAGCATAATAAGGCCTTAAACGGCAAATCGTCAATTTGGCTCTAATAGAAGCGGCACTTTTTGGCCAAATCTTATGATTTGGTGATATCTCGCAAACGCTACAGCCAATTTTGTTCAAATCGTCTCCTTTTGGCAAAATAAGCATAATAAGGCCTTAAACGGCAAATCGTCAATTTGGCTCTAATAGAAGCGGCACTTTTTGGCCAAATCTTATGATTTGGCGTTATCTCGCCAACGCTACAACCAATTTTCTTCATATCGTCTCCTTTTGGCAAAATAAGCATAATAAGGCCTTAAACGGCAAATCGTCAATTTGGCTCTAATAGAAGCGGCACTTTTTGGCCAAATCGTACAATTTGGCGATATCTCGCAAACGCTACAACCAATTTTGTTCATATCGTCTCCTTTTGGCAAAATAAGCATAATAAGGCCTTAAACGGCAAATCGTCAATTTGGCTCTAATAGAAGCGGCACTTTTTGGCCAAATCGTACAATTTGGTGATATCTCGCAAACGCTACAGCCAATTTTGTTCAAATCGTCTCCTTTTGGCAAAATAAGCATAATAAGGCCTTAAACGGCAAATCGTCAATTTGGCTCTAATAGAAGCGGCACTTTTTGGCCAAATCGTACAATTTGGCGATATCTCGCAAACGGTACAACCAATTTTGTTCAAATCGTCTCCTTTTGGCAAAATAAGCATAATAAGGCCTTAAACGGCAAATCGTCAATTTGGCTCTAATAGAAGCGGCACTTTTTGGCCAAATCGTACAATTTGGCGATATCTCGCAAACGCTACAACCAATTTTGTTCATATCGTCTCCTTTTGGCAAAATAAGCATAATAAGGCCTTAAACGGCAAATCGTCAATTTGGCTCTAATAGAAGCGGCACTTTTTGGCCAAATCGTACTATTTGGCGATATCTCGCAAACGCTGCAACCAATTTTGTACAAATCGTCTCCTTGTGGCAAAATAAGCATAATAAGGCCTTAAACGGCTAATCGTCAATTTGGCTGTAATATAAGCGGCACTTTTTGGCCAAATCGTACAATTTGGTGATATCTCGCAAACGCTACAGCCAATTTTGTTCAAATCGTCTCCTTTTGGCAAAATAAGCATAATAAGGCCTTAAACGGCAAATCGTCAATTTGGCTCTAATAGAAGCGGCACTTTTTGGCCAAATCGTACAATTTGGCGATATCTCGCAAACGGTACAACCAATTTTGTTCAAATCGTCTCCTTTTGGCAAAATAAGCATAATAAGGCCTTAAACGGCAAATCGTCAATTTGGCTCTAATAGAAGCGGCACTTTTTGGCCAAATCGTACAATTTGGCGATATCTCGCAAACGGTACAACCAATTTTGTTCAAATCGTCTCCTTTTGGCAAAATAAGCATAATAAGGCCTTAAACGGCAAATCGTCAATTTGGCTCTAATAGAAGCGGCACTTTTTGGCCAAATCGTACAATTTGGTGATATCTCGCAAACGCTACAGCCAATTTTGTTCAAATCGTCTCCTTTTGGCAAAATAAGCATAATAAGGCCTTAAACGGCAAATCGTCAATTTGGCTCTAATAGAAGCGGCACTTTTTGGCCAAATCTTATGATTTGGCGTTATCTCGCCAACGCTACAGCCAATTTTGTTCAAATCGTCTCCTTTTGGCAAAATAAGCATAATAAGGCCTTAAACGGCAAATCGTCAATTTGGCTCTAATAGAAGCGGCACTTTTTGGCCAAATCGTACAATTTGGCGATATCTCGCAAACGGTACAACCAATTTTGTTCAAATCGTCTCCTTTTGGCAAAATAAGCATAATAAGGCCTTAAACGGCAAATCGTCAATTTGGCTCTAATAGAAGCGGCACTTTTTGGCCAAATCGTACAATTTGGCGATATCTCGCAAACGCTACAACCAATTTTGTTCATATCGTCTCCTTTTGGCAAAATAAGCATAATAAGGCCTTAAACGGCAAATCGTCAATTTGGCTCTAATAGAAGCGGCACTTTTTGGCCAAATCGTACTATTTGGCGATATCTCGCAAACGCTGCAACCAATTTTGTACAAATCGTCTCCTTGTGGCAAAATAAGCATAATAAGGCCTTAAACGGCTAATCGTCAATTTGGCTGTAATATAAGCGGCACTTTTTGGCCAAATCGTACAATTTGGTGATATCTCGCAAACGCTACAGCCAATTTTGTTCAAATCGTCTCCTTTTGGCAAAATAAGCATAATAAGGCCTTAAACGGCAAATCGTCAATTTGGCTCTAATAGAAGCGGCACTTTTTGGCCAAATCGTACAATTTGGCGATATCTCGCAAACGGTACAACCAATTTTGTTCAAATCGTCTCCTTTTGGCAAAATAAGCATAATAAGGCCTTAAACGGCAAATCGTCAATTTGGCTCTAATAGAAGCGGCACTTTTTGGCCAAATCGTACAATTTGGCGATATCTCGCAAACGGTACAACCAATTTTGTTCAAATCGTCTCCTTTTGGCAAAATAAGCATAATAAGGCCTTAAACGGCAAATCGTCAATTTGGCTCTAATAGAAGCGGCACTTTTTGGCCAAATCGTACAATTTGGTGATATCTCGCAAACGCTACAGCCAATTTTGTTCAAATCGTCTCCTTTTGGCAAAATAAGCATAATAAGGCCTTAAACGGCAAATCGTCAATTTGGCTCTAATAGAAGCGGCACTTTTTGGCCAAATCTTATGATTTGGCGTTATCTCGCCAACGCTACAGCCAATTTTGTTCAAATCGTCTCCTTTTGGCAAAATAAGCATAATAAGGCCTTAAACGGCAAATCGTCAATTTGGCTCTAATAGAAGCGGCACTTTTTGGCCAAATCGTACAATTTGGCGATATCTCGCAAACGGTACAGCCAATTTTGTTCAAATCGTCTCCTTTTGGCAAAATAAGCATAGTAAAGCCTTAAACGGCAAATCGTCAATTTGGCTCTAATAGAAGCGGCACTTTTTGGCCAAATCGTACAATTTGGCGATATCTCGCAAACGGTACAACCAATTTTGTTCAAATCGTCTCCTTTTGGCAAAATAAGCATAATAAGGCCTTAAACGGCAAATCGTCAATTTGGCTCTAATAGAAGCGGCACTTTTTGGCCAAATCGTACAATTTGGCGATATCTCGCAAACGCTACAGCCAATTTTGTTCAAATCGTCTCCTTTTGGCAAAATAAGCATAATAAGGCCTTAAACGGCAAATCGTCAATTTGGCTCTAATAGAAGCGGCACTTTTTGGCCAAATCGTACAATTTGGCGATATCTCGCCAACGCTACAACCAATTTTGTTCAAATCGTCTCCTTTTGGCAAAATAAGCATAATAAGGCCTTAAACGGCAAATCGTAAATTTGGCTCTAATAGAAGCGGCACTTTTTGGCCAAATCTTATGATTTGGCGTTATCTCGCCAACGCTACAGCCAACTTTGTTCAAATCGTCTCCTTTTGGCAAAATAAGCATAATAAGGCCTTAAACGGCAAATCGTCAATTTGGCGATATCTCGCAAACGGTACAACCAATTTTGTTCAAATCGTCTCCTTTTGGCAAAATAAGCATAATAAGGCCTTAAACGGCAAATCGTCAATTTGGCTCTAATAGAAGCGGCACTTTTTGGCCAAATCTTATGATTTGGCGTTATCTCGCCAACGCTACAGCCAATTTTGTTCAAATCGTCTCCTTTTGGCAAAATAAGCATAATAAGGCCTTAAACGGCAAATCGTCAATTTGGCTCTAATAGAAGCGGCACTTTTTGGCCAAATCGTACAATTTGGCGATATCTCGCAAACGGTACAACCAATTTTGTTCAAATCGTCTCCTTTTGGCAAAATAAGCATAATAAGGCCTTAAACGGCAAATCGTCAATTTGGCTCTAATAGAAGCGGCACTTTTTGGCCAAATCTTATGATGTGGCGTTATCTCGCCAACGCTACAACCAATTTTGTTCAAATCGTCTCCTTTTGGCAAAATAAGCATAATAAGGCCTAAACGGCAAATCCTCAATTTGGCTCTAATAGAAGCGGCACTTTTTAGCCAAATCTTATGATTTGGCGTTATCTCGCCAACGCTACAGCCAATTTTGTTCAAATCGTCTCCTTTTGGCAAAATAAGCATAATAAGGCCTTAAACGGCAAATCGTCAATTTGGCTCTAATAGAAGCGGCACTTTTTGGCCAAATCTTATGATTTGGCGTTATCTCGCCAACGCTACAGCCAATTTTGTTCAAACCGTCTCCTTTTGGCAAAATAAGCATAATAAGGCCTTAAACGGCAAATCGTCAATTTGGCTCTAATAGAAGCGGCACTTTTTGGCCAAATCTTATGATTTGGCGTTATCTCGCCAACGCTACAGCCAACTTTGTTCAAATCGTCTCCTTTTGGCAAAATAGGCATAATAAGGCCTTAAACGGCAAATCGTCAATTTGGCTCTAATAGAAGCGGCACTTTTTGGCCAAATCTTATGATTTGGCGTTATCTCGCCAACGCTACAGCCAATTTTGTTCAAATCGTCTCCTTTTGGCAAAATAAGCATAGTAAAGCCTTAAACGGCAAATCGTCAATTTGGCTCTAATAGAAGCGGCACTTTTTGGCCAAATCGTACAATTTGGCGATATCTCGCAAACGGTACAGCCAATTTTGTTCAAATCGTCTCCTTTTGGCAAAATAAGCATAATAAGGCCTTAAACGGCAAATCGTCAATTTGGCTCTAATAGAAGCGGCACTTTTTGGCCAAATCTTATGATTTGGCGTTATCTCGCCAACGCTACAGCCAACTTTGTTCAAATCGTCTCCTTTTGGCAAAATAAGCATAATAAGGCCTTAAACGGCAAATCGTCAATTTGGCTCTAATAGAAGCGGCACTTTTTGGCCAAATCTTATGATTTGGCGTTATCTCGCCAACGCTACAGCCAACTTTGTTCAAATCGTCTCCTTTTGGCAAAATAGGCATAATAAGGCCTTAAACGGCAAATCGTCAATTTGGCTCTAATAGAAGCGGCACTTTTTGGCCAAATCTTATGATTTGGCGTTATCTCGCCAACGCTACAGCCAATTTTGTTCAAATCGTCTCCTTTTGGCAAAATAAGCATAGTAAAGCCTTAAACGGCAAATCGTCAATTTGGCTCTAATAGAAGCGGCACTTTTTGGCCAAATCGTACAATTTGGCGATATCTCGCAAACGGTACAACCAATTTTGTTCAAATCGTCTCCTTTTGGCAAAATAAGCATAATAAGGCCTTAAACGGCAAATCGTCAATTTGGCTCTAATAGAAGCGGCACTTTTTGGCCAAATCGTACAATTTGGCGATATCTCGCAAACGGTACAACCAATTTTGTTCAAATCGTCTCCTTTTGGCAAAATAAGCATAATAAGGCCTTAAACGGCAAATCGTCAATTTGGCTCTAATAGAAGCGGCACTTTTTGGCCAAATCGTACAATTTGGCGATATCTCGCAAACGGTACAGCCAATTTTGTTCAAATCGTCTCCTTTTGGCAAAATAAGCATAATAAGGCCTTAAACGGCAAATCGTCAATTTGGCTCTAATAGAAGCGGCACTTTTTGGCCAAATCGTACAATTTGGCGATATCTCGCCAACGCTACAACCAATTTTGTTCAAATCGTCTCCTTTTGGCAAAATAAGCATAATAAGGCCTTAAACGGCAAATCGTAAATTTGGCTCTAATAGAAGCGGCACTTTTTGGCCAAATCTTATGATTTGGCGTTATCTCGCCAACGCTACAGCCAACTTTGTTCAAATCGTCTCCTTTTGGCAAAATAAGCATAATAAGGCCTTAAACGGCAAATCGTCAATTTGGCGATATCTCGCAAACGGTACAACCAATTTTGTTCAAATCGTCTCCTTTTGGCAAAATAAGCATAATAAGGCCTTAAACGGCAAATCGTCAATTTGGCTCTAATAGAAGCGGCACTTTTTGGCCAAATCGTACAATTTGGCGATATCTCGCAAACGGTACAACCAATTTTGTTCAAATCGTCTCCTTTTGGCAAAATAAGCATAATAAGGCCTTAAACGGCAAATCGTCAATTTGGCTCTAATAGAAGCGGCACTTTTTGGCCAAATCGTACAATTTGGTGATATCTCGCAAACGCTACAGCCAATTTTGTTCAAATCGTCTCCTTTTGGCAAAATAAGCATAATAAGGCCTTAAACGGCAAATCGTCAATTTGGCTCTAATAGAAGCGGCACTTTTTGGCCAAATCTTATGATTTGGCGTTATCTCGCCAACGCTACAGCCAATTTTGTTCAAATCGTCTCCTTTTGGCAAAATAAGCATAATAAGGCCTTAAACGGCAAATCGTCAATTTGGCTCTAATAGAAGCGGCACTTTTTGGCCAAATCGTACAATTTGGCGATATCTCGCAAACGGTACAGCCAATTTTGTTCAAATCGTCTCCTTTTGGCAAAATAAGCATAGTAAAGCCTTAAACGGCAAATCGTCAATTTGGCTCTAATAGAAGCGGCACTTTTTGGCCAAATCGTACAATTTGGCGATATCTCGCAAACGGTACAACCAATTTTGTTCAAATCGTCTCCTTTTGGCAAAATAAGCATAATAAGGCCTTAAACGGCAAATCGTCAATTTGGCTCTAATAGAAGCGGCACTTTTTGGCCAAATCGTACAATTTGGCGATATCTCGCAAACGCTACAGCCAATTTTGTTCAAATCGTCTCCTTTTGGCAAAATAAGCATAATAAGGCCTTAAACGGCAAATCGTCAATTTGGCTCTAATAGAAGCGGCACTTTTTGGCCAAATCGTACAATTTGGCGATATCTCGCCAACGCTACAACCAATTTTGTTCAAATCGTCTCCTTTTGGCAAAATAAGCATAATAAGGCCTTAAACGGCAAATCGTAAATTTGGCTCTAATAGAAGCGGCACTTTTTGGCCAAATCTTATGATTTGGCGTTATCTCGCCAACGCTACAGCCAACTTTGTTCAAATCGTCTCCTTTTGGCAAAATAAGCATAATAAGGCCTTAAACGGCAAATCGTCAATTTGGCGATATCTCGCAAACGCTACAGCCAATTTTGTTCAAACCGTCTCCTTTTGGCAAAATAAGCATAATAAGGCCTTAAACGGCAAATCGTCAATTTGGCTCTAATAGAAGCGGCACTTTTTGGCCAAATCTTATGATTTGGCGTTATCTCGCCAACGCTACAGCCAACTTTGTTCAAATCGTCTCCTTTTGGCAAAATAGGCATAATAAGGCCTTAAACGGCAAATCGTCAATTTGGCTCTAATAGAAGCGGCACTTTTTGGCCAAATCTTATGATTTGGCGTTATCTCGCCAACGCTACAGCCAATTTTGTTCAAATCGTCTCCTTTTGGCAAAATAAGCATAGTAAAGCCTTAAACGGCAAATCGTCAATTTGGCTCTAATAGAAGCGGCACTTTTTGGCCAAATCGTACAATTTGGCGATATCTCGCAAACGGTACAGCCAATTTTGTTCAAATCGTCTCCTTTTGGCAAAATAAGCATAATAAGGCCTTAAACGGCAAATCGTAAATTTGGCTCTAATAGAAGCGGCACTTTTTGGCCAAATCTTATGATTTGGCGTTATCTCGCCAACGCTACAGCCAACTTTGTTCAAATCGTCTCCTTTTGGCAAAATAAGCATAATAAGGCCTTAAACGGCAAATCGTCAATTTGGCTCTAATAGAAGCGGCACTTTTTGGCCAAATCTTATGATTTGGCGTTATCTCGCCAACGCTACAGCCAACTTTGTTCAAATCGTCTCCTTTTGGCAAAATAGGCATAATAAGGCCTTAAACGGCAAATCGTCAATTTGGCTCTAATAGAAGCGGCACTTTTTGGCCAAATCTTATGATTTGGCGTTATCTCGCCAACGCTACAGCCAATTTTGTTCAAATCGTCTCCTTTTGGCAAAATAAGCATAGTAAAGCCTTAAACGGCAAATCGTCAATTTGGCTCTAATAGAAGCGGCACTTTTTGGCCAAATCGTACAATTTGGCGATATCTCGCAAACGGTACAACCAATTTTGTTCAAATCGTCTCCTTTTGGCAAAATAAGCATAATAAGGCCTTAAACGGCAAATCGTCAATTTGGCTCTAATAGAAGCGGCACTTTTTGGCCAAATCGTACAATTTGGCGATATCTCGCAAACGGTACAACCAATTTTGTTCAAATCGTCTCCTTTTGGCAAAATAAGCATAATAAGGCCTTAAACGGCAAATCGTCAATTTGGCTCTAATAGAAGCGGCACTTTTTGGCCAAATCGTACAATTTGGCGATATCTCGCAAACGGTACAGCCAATTTTGTTCAAATCGTCTCCTTTTGGCAAAATAAGCATAATAAGGCCTTAAACGGCAAATCGTCAATTTGGCTCTAATAGAAGCGGCACTTTTTGGCCAAATCGTACAATTTGGCGATATCTCGCCAACGCTACAACCAATTTTGTTCAAATCGTCTCCTTTTGGCAAAATAAGCATAATAAGGCCTTAAACGGCAAATCGTAAATTTGGCTCTAATAGAAGCGGCACTTTTTGGCCAAATCTTATGATTTGGCGTTATCTCGCCAACGCTACAGCCAACTTTGTTCAAATCGTCTCCTTTTGGCAAAATAAGCATAATAAGGCCTTAAACGGCAAATCGTCAATTTGGCGATATCTCGCAAACGGTACAACCAATTTTGTTCAAATCGTCTCCTTTTGGCAAAATAAGCATAATAAGGCCTTAAACGGCAAATCGTCAATTTGGCTCTAATAGAAGCGGCACTTTTTGGCCAAATCTTATGATTTGGCGTTATCTCGCCAACGCTACAGCCAATTTTGTTCAAATCGTCTCCTTTTGGCAAAATAAGCATAATAAGGCCTTAAACGGCAAATCGTCAATTTGGCTCTAATAGAAGCGGCACTTTTTGGCCAAATCGTACAATTTGGCGATATCTCGCAAACGGTACAACCAATTTTGTTCAAATCGTCTCCTTTTGGCAAAATAAGCATAATAAGGCCTTAAACGGCAAATCGTCAATTTGGCTCTAATAGAAGCGGCACTTTTTGGCCAAATCTTATGATGTGGCGTTATCTCGCCAACGCTACAACCAATTTTGTTCAAATCGTCTCCTTTTGGCAAAATAAGCATAATAAGGCCTAAACGGCAAATCCTCAATTTGGCTCTAATAGAAGCGGCACTTTTTAGCCAAATCTTATGATTTGGCGTTATCTCGCCAACGCTACAGCCAATTTTGTTCAAATCGTCTCCTTTTGGCAAAATAAGCATAATAAGGCCTTAAACGGCAAATCGTCAATTTGGCTCTAATAGAAGCGGCACTTTTTGGCCAAATCTTATGATTTGGCGTTATCTCGCCAACGCTACAGCCAATTTTGTTCAAACCGTCTCCTTTTGGCAAAATAAGCATAATAAGGCCTTAAACGGCAAATCGTCAATTTGGCTCTAATAGAAGCGGCACTTTTTGGCCAAATCTTATGATTTGGCGTTATCTCGCCAACGCTACAGCCAACTTTGTTCAAATCGTCTCCTTTTGGCAAAATAGGCATAATAAGGCCTTAAACGGCAAATCGTCAATTTGGCTCTAATAGAAGCGGCACTTTTTGGCCAAATCTTATGATTTGGCGTTATCTCGCCAACGCTACAGCCAATTTTGTTCAAATCGTCTCCTTTTGGCAAAATAAGCATAGTAAAGCCTTAAACGGCAAATCGTCAATTTGGCTCTAATAGAAGCGGCACTTTTTGGCCAAATCGTACAATTTGGCGATATCTCGCAAACGGTACAGCCAATTTTGTTCAAATCGTCTCCTTTTGGCAAAATAAGCATAATAAGGCCTTAAACGGCAAATCGTAAATTTGGCTCTAATAGAAGCGGCACTTTTTGGCCAAATCTTATGATTTGGCGTTATCTCGCCAACGCTACAGCCAACTTTGTTCAAATCGTCTCCTTTTGGCAAAATAAGCATAATAAGGCCTTAAACGGCAAATCGTCAATTTGGCTCTAATAGAAGCGGCACTTTTTGGCCAAATCTTATGATTTGGCGTTATCTCGCCAACGCTACAGCCAATTTTGTTCAAATCGTCTCCTTTTGGCAAAATAAGCATAATAAGGCCTTAAACGGCAAATCGTCAATTTGGCTCTAATAGAAGCGGCACTTTTTGGCCAAATCTTATGATTTGGCGTTATCTCGCCAACGCTACAGCCAACTTTGTTCAAATCGTCTCCTTTTGGCAAAATAGGCATAATAAGGCCTTAAACGGCAAATCGTCAATTTGGCTCTAATAGAAGCGGCACTTTTTGGCCAAATCTTATGATTTGGCGTTATCTCGCCAACGCTACAGCCAATTTTGTTCAAATCGTCTCCTTTTGGCAAAATAAGCATAGTAAAGCCTTAAACGGCAAATCGTCAATTTGGCTCTAATAGAAGCGGCACTTTTTGGCCAAATCGTACAATTTGGCGATATCTCGCAAACGGTACAGCCAATTTTGTTCAAATCGTCTCCTTTTGGCAAAATAAGCATAATAAGGCCTTAAACGGCAAATCGTAAATTTGGCTCTAATAGAAGCGGCACTTTTTGGCCAAATCTTATGATTTGGCGTTATCTCGCCAACGCTACAGCCAACTTTGTTCAAATCGTCTCCTTTTGGCAAAATAAGCATAATAAGGCCTTAAACGGCAAATCGTCAATTTGGCTCTAATAGAAGCGGCACTTTTTGGCCAAATCTTATGATTTGGCGTTATCTCGCCAACGCTACAGCCAATTTTGTTCAAATCGTCTCCTTTTGGCAAAATAAGCATAATAAGGCCTTAAACGGCAAATCGTCAATTTGGCTCTAATAGAAGCGGCACTTTTTGGCCAAATCTTATGATTTGGCGTTATCTCGCCAAC
This sequence comes from Euwallacea fornicatus, assembly GCF_040115645.1. Lineage (NCBI taxonomy): Eukaryota > Metazoa > Arthropoda > Insecta > Coleoptera > Curculionidae > Euwallacea > Euwallacea fornicatus. Next base: position 86,041 of record NW_027096045.1, read on the forward strand.
GCTACAGCCAATTTTGTTCAAACCGTCTCCTTTTGGCAAAATAAGCATAATAAGGCCTTAAACGGCAAATCGTCAATTTGGCTCTAATAGAAGCGGCACTTTTTGGCCAAATCTTATGATTTGGCGTTATCTCGCCAACGCTACAGCCAACTTTGTTCAAATCGTCTCCTTTTGGCAAAATAGGCATAATAAGGCCTTAAACGGCAAATCGTCAATTTGGCTCTAATAGAAGCGGCACTTTTTGGCCAAATCTTATGATTTGGCGTTATCTCGCCAACGCTACAGCCAATTTTGTTCAAATCGTCTCCTTTTGGCAAAATAAGCATAGTAAAGCCTTAAACGGCAAATCGTCAATTTGGCTCTAATAGAAGCGGCACTTTTTGGCCAAATCGTACAATTTGGCGATATCTCGCAAACGGTACAGCCAATTTTGTTCAAATCGTCTCCTTTTGGCAAAATAAGCATAATAAGGCCTTAAACGGCAAATCGTAAATTTGGCTCTAATAGAAGCGGCACTTTTTGGCCAAATCTTATGATTTGGCGTTATCTCGCCAACGCTACAGCCAACTTTGTTCAAATCGTCTCCTTTTGGCAAAATAAGCATAATAAGGCCTTAAACGGCAAATCGTCAATTTGGCTCTAATAGAAGCGGCACTTTTTGGCCAAATCTTATGATTTGGCGTTATCTCGCCAACGCTACAGCCAATTTTGTTCAAATCGTCTCCTTTTGGCAAAATAAGCATAATAAGGCCTTAAACGGCAAATCGTCAATTTGGCTCTAATAGAAGCGGCACTTTTTGGCCAAATCGTACAATTTGGCGATATCTCGCAAACGGTACAACCAATTTTGTTCAAATCGTCTCCTTTTGGCAAAATAAGCATAATAAGGCCTTAAACGGCAAATCGTCAATTTGGCTCTAATAGAAGCGGCACTTTTTGGCCAAATCGTACAATTTGGCGATATCTCGCAAACGGTACAACCAATTTTGTTCAAATCGTCTCCTTTTGGCAAAATAAGCATAATAAGGCCTTAAACGGCAAATCGTCAATTTGGCTCTAATAGAAGCGGCACTTTTTGGCCAAATCGTACAATTTGGCGATATCTCGCAAACGGTACAGCCAATTTTGTTCAAATCGTCTCCTTTTGGCAAAATAAGCATAATAAGGCCTTAAACGGCAAATCGTCAATTTGGCTCTAATAGAAGCGGCACTTTTTGGCCAAATCTTATGATTTGGCGTTATCTCGCCAACGCTACAGCCAACTTTGTTCAAATCGTCTCCTTTTGGCAAAATAAGCATAATAAGGCCTTAAACGGCAAATCGTCAATTTGGCGATATCTCGCAAACGGTACAACCAATTTTGTTCAAATCGTCTCCTTTTGGCAAAATAAGCATAATAAGGCCTTAAACGGCAAATCGTCAATTTGGCTCTAATAGAAGCGGCACTTTTTGGCCAAATCTTATGATTTGGCGTTATCTCGCCAACGCTACAGCCAATTTTGTTCAAATCGTCTCCTTTTGGCAAAATAAGCATAATAAGGCCTTAAACGGCAAATCGTCAATTTGGCTCTAATAGAAGCGGCACTTTTTGGCCAAATCGTACAATTTGGCGATATCTCGCAAACGGTACAACCAATTTTGTTCAAATCGTCTCCTTTTGGCAAAATAAGCATAATAAGGCCTTAAACGGCAAATCGTCAATTTGGCTCTAATAGAAGCGGCACTTTTTGGCCAAATCTTATGATTTGGCGTTATCTCGCCAACGCTACAGCCAATTTTGTTCAAATCGTCTCCTTTTGGCAAAATAAGCATAATAAGGCCTTAAACGGTAAATCGTCAATTTGGCTCTAATAGAAGCGGCACTTTTTGGCCAAATCTTATGATTTGGCGTTATCTCGCCAACGCTACAGCCAATTTTGTTCAAATCGTCTCCTTTTGGCAAAATAAGCATAATAAGGCCTTAAACGGCAAATCGTCAATTTGGCTCTAATAGAAGCGGCACTTTTTGGCCAAATCTTACCATTTGGCGATATTTCGCCAACGCTACAACCAATTTTGTTCAAATCGTCTCCTTTTGGCAAAATAAGCATAATAAGGCCTTAAACGGCAAATCGTCAATTTGACTCTAATAGAAGCGGCACTTTTTGGCCAAATCTTATGATTTGGCGTTATCTCGCCAACGCTACAGCCAATTTTGTTCAAATCGTCTCCTTTTGGCAAAATAAGCATAATAAGGCCTTAAACGGCAAATCGTCAATTTGACTCTAATAGAAGCGGCACTTTTTGGCCAAATCTTATGATTTGGCGTTATCTCGCCAACGCTACAGCCAATTTTGTTCAAATCGTCTCCTTTTGGCAAAATAAGCATAATAAGGCCTTAAACGGCAAATCGTCAATTTGGCTCTAATAGAAGCGGCACTTTTTGGCCAAATCTTATGATTTGGCGTTATCTCGCCAACGCTACAGCCAATTTTGTTCAAATCGTCTCCTTTTGGCAAAATAAGCATAATAAGGCCTTAAACGGCAAATCGTCAATTTGGCTCTAATAGAAGCGGCACTTTTTGGCCAAATCTTATGATTTGGCGTTATCTCGCCAACGCTACAGCCAATTTTGTTCAAATCGTCTCCTTTTGGCAAAATAAGCATAATAAGGCCTTAAACGGCAAATCGTCAATTTGGCTCTAATAGAAGCGGCACTTTTTGGCCAAATCTTACCATTTGGCGATATTTCGCCAACGCTACAACCAATTTTGTTCAAATCGTCTCCTTTTGGCAAAATAAGCATAATAAGGCCTTAAACGGCAAATCGTCAATTTGACTCTAATAGAAGCGGCACTTTTTGGCCAAATCTTATGATTTGGCGTTATCTCGCCAACGCTACAGCCAATTTTGTTCAAATCGTCTCCTTTTGGCAAAATAAGCATAATAAGGCCTTAAACGGCAAATCGTCAATTTGACTCTAATAGAAGCGGCACTTTTTGGCCAAATCTTATGATTTGGCGTTATCTCGCCAACGCTACAGCCAATTTTGTTCAAATCGTCTCCTTTTGGCAAAATAAGCATAATAAGGCCTTAAACGGCAAATCGTCAATTTGGCTCTAATAGAAGCGGCACTTTTTGGCCAAATCTTATGATTTGGCGTTATCTCGCCAACGCTACAGCCAATTTTGTTCAAATCGTCTCCTTTTGGCAAAATAAGCATAATAAGGCCTTAAACGGTAAATCGTCAATTTGGCTCTAATAGAAGCGGCACTTTTTGGCCAAATCTTATGATTTGGCGTTATCTCGCCAACGCTACAGCCAATTTTGTTCAAATCGTCTCCTTTTGGCAAAATAAGCATAATAAGGCCTTAAACGGCAAATCGTCAATTTGGCTCTAATAGAAGCGGCACTTTTTGGCCAAATCTTACCATTTGGCGATATTTCGCCAACGCTACAACCAATTTTGTTCAAATCGTCTCCTTTTGGCAAAATAAGCATAATAAGGCCTTAAACGGCAAATCGTCAATTTGACTCTAATAGAAGCGGCACTTTTTGGCCAAATCTTATGATTTGGCGTTATCTCGCCAACGCTACAGCCAATTTTGTTCAAATCGTCTCCTTTTGGCAAAATAAGCATAATAAGGCCTTAAACGGCAAATCGTCAATTTGGCTCTAATAGAAGCGGCACTTTTTGGCCAAATCTTATGATTTGGCGTTATCTCGCCAACGCTACAGCCAACTTTGTTCAAATCGTCTCCTTTTGGCAAAATAAGCATAATAAGGCCTTAAACGGCAAATCGTCAATTTGGCTCTAAGAGAAGCGGCACTTTTTGGCCAAATCGTACAATTTGGCGATATCTCGCCAACGCTACAACCAATTTTGTTCAAATCGTCTCCTTTTGGCAAAATAAGCATAATAAGGCCTTAAACGGCAAATCGTCAATTTGGCTCTAATAGAAGCGGCACTTTTTGGCCAAATCTTATGATTTGGCGTTATCTCGCCAACGCTACAGCCAATTTTGTTCAAATCGTCTCCTTTTGGCAAAATAAGCATAATAAGGCCTTAAACGGCAAATCCTCAATTTGGCTCTAATAGAAGCGGCACTTTTTGGCCAAATCTTATGATTTGGCGTTATCTCGCCAACGCTACAGCCAATTTTGTTCAAATCGTCTCCATTTGGCAAAATAAGCATAATAAGGCCTTAAACGGCAAATCGTCAATTTGGCTCTAATAGAAGCGGCACTTTTTGGCCAAATCTTACCATTTGGCGATATTTCGCCAACGCTACAACCAATTTTGTTCAAATCGTCTCCTTTTGGCAAAATAAGCATAATAAGGCCTTAAACGGCAAATCGTCAATTTGACTCTAATAGAAGCGGCACTTTTTGGCCAAATCTTATGATTTGGCGTTATCTCGCCAACGCTACAGCCAACTTTGTTCAAATCGTCTCCTTTTGGCAAAATAAGCATAATAAGGCCTTAAACGGCAAATCGTCAATTTGACTCTAATAGAAGCGGCACTTTTTGGCCAAATCTTATGATTTGGCGTTATCTCGCCAACGCTACAGCCAATTTTGTTCAAATCGTCTCCTTTTGGCAAAATAAGCATAATAAGGCCTTAAACGGCAAATCGTCAATTTGGCTCTAATAGAAACGGCACTTTTTGGCCAAATCTTATGATTTGGCGTTATCTCGCCAACGCTACAGCCAATTTTGTTCAAATCGTCTCCTTTTGGCAAAATAAGCATAATAAGGCCTTAAACGGCAAATCGTCAATTTGGCTCTAATAGAAGCGGCACTTTTTGGCCAAATCTTATGATTTGGCGTTATCTCGCCAACGCTACAGCCAATTTTGTTCAAATCGTCTCCTTTTTGCAAAATAAGCATAATAAGGCCTTAAACGGCAAATCGTCAATTTGGCTCTAATAGAAGCGGCACTTTTTGGCCAAATCTTATGATTTGGCGTTATCTCGCCAACGCTACAACCAATTTTGTTCAAATCGTCTCCTTTTGGCAAAATAAGCATAATAAGGCCTTAAACGGCAAATCGTCAATTTGGCTCTAATAGAAGCGACACTTTTTAGCCAAATCTTATGATTTGGCGTTATCTCGCCAACGCTACAGCCAATTTTGTTCAAATCGTCTCCTTTTGGCAAAATAAGCATAATAAGGCCTTAAACGGCAAATCGTCAATTTGGCTCTAATAGAAGCGGCACTTTTTGGCCAAATCGTACAATTTGGCGATATCTCGCAAACGGTACAGCCAATTTTGTTCAAATCGTCTCCTTTTGGCAAAATAAGCATAATAAGGCCTTAAACGGCAAATCGTCAATTTGGCTCTAATAGAAGCGGCACTTTTTGGCCAAATCGTACAATTTGGCGATATCTCGCCAACGCTACAACCAATTTTGTTCAAATCGTCTCCTTTTGGCAAAATAAGCATAATAAGGCCTTAAACGGCAAATCGTCAATTTGGCTCTAATAGAAGCGGCACTTTTTGGCCAAATCTTATGATTTGGCGTTATCTCGCCAACGCTACAGCCAATTTTGTTCAAATCGTCTCCATTTGGCAAAATAAGCATAATAAGGCCTTAAACGGCAAATCGTCAATTTGGCTCTAATAGAAGCGGCACTTTTTGGCCAAATCTTATGATTTGGCGTTATCTCGCCAACGCTACAGCCAATTTTGTTCAAATCGTCTCCTTTTTGCAAAATAAGCATAATAAGGCCTTAAACGGCAAATCGTCAATTTGGCTCTAATAGAAGCGGCACTTTTTGGCCAAATCTTATGATTTGGCGTTATCTCGCCAACGCTACAACCAATTTTGTTCAAATCGTCTCCTTTTTGCAAAATAAGCATAATAAGGCCTTAAACGGCAAATCGTCAATTTGGCTCTAATAGAAGCGACTTATCTTTCCGTATTCCTCGGAAGACTTTTTAAAAAAAATTAAACAATTACTATATTTTATGATTTAATATAAACTTGTAGTTAACACAACACTAACAAGAATTATTAAGTATAACGGTAACAATACAGTAGAACGAGCTTTGGTAAGTTACAATGAAATCAACGTGAGTTGAATATTACTGTCGATCGATTGTCAGAGTGAGTCCCGAAGGTCCAGCGCAATGTGGTTTTATTGTTTGATTCTGCAAGCTCAGCAAGTCTGGGCCGCGTCTCTTTAGTATGGTGGCTTATGGTAGCATCCCCATATAACTCCTCCCCTCTGAGATGGAACTCCTAGGCTAGCCGAGGGAGTGGAACTTCTATTGGCTCTTCATTTGACTGGTTGTTCTTCTGACTCCGATTCCTCAGTCGGGGTTGCAACAACTTTTTCCATGTTAAAGCTGCCATTGCTCCTATAATTATAATATACATTAGTAATGTCCACACACTAGGGGGTGTGTAGAGGTCGTTGTCCGTCCAGCTGCCGCTTTCCTGCTCCTCATAAACTTCATGTTTTAGCTTATGCAGGTCATCTAACTCGAGCTCGGGTAGGTGAATGCTCAAGTTTAAGTTCTGTCGGGGTGGAACGTCCGTGATAATTTTAGGTAGCAAAATGGGCTTCAGAGTGTTTTCCATAATCCTCATGGTATTCGTTGCCTGTTGGTTCCCGATGCTTAACTTACATCCCTTTGGAATTTCATATAGATATGTCCCGTGCAAGGTTTTGGCTTCTGTTTGTCCATTTTGGCACGTTAGCTGGGCTATTTCTTCTGTAGGACTTATTACAATCCATTTATCTGACACATCTAACCTATTTAAAATTATTCTGTCTATTTTTATTAACGTTTGAGTACAGTTCGAAGGATTTTTCACTAAGTTTATTAACTGTATTTCACAAGGGGTTTCTGGCTGATTTCCCGTTAAGTCTGTTTCATAGCACAAGTATAGTTCTGGCTTTAATTTACGACACTCGCGGTGAAAGTACGCGTGGTACAACTGGCTCTTTACAAGGTACTTCCCTTTAGGTATGATTGCCCTAAACTGACCCTGAATGTAAACGGGAATAGAATACAAATGGTAATAAGAAAATTGCAGATTCTGAACAGTAGGAATGTGTAAAATGTACGTGATTCGATAGTCCGATAGGAAACACTCCAGTTTTGTTATTTCTTCGTATTTAACTATATTTTCCAAAGTTATAGGTAGTGGTAGATTGGTCCTTCCTATGTCGTTGCTTAACTCCGTGAGTGCAGTGAGTAGATCCCTTTGGTCCATTATGCTTGGGTGCATGGTATTTAATCTTGCAAATACCAACGAGTTTTCGACATCTTGTAGGATGGTGTTGATTATCTCGTACATATCAATTATTTCGTTGACAATTTCCTTCAAAAAGGAACAATTTCTATCGTCGATCACATCCTTGATATAAGGTACAATTTCTTTCAATTTTTCCTCCAGTATTCTATCATTGTCGTAAAGCTGTTTTAGCGTTTTGTTAAACCTTTCTAAAGCCAACACTGTCATTCTTCCTTGAGTTACAACTTGAGTTTGAGTGAGCCTTTGTTTCGCACGTAATTCTCTAATTAATTTGTCGTATTTTTGACCATCTTCTGCGTCCAAATTTCCCGTTATCGCTTTGAACACTGCTCCTAATCCATCCACGATTCCTCGCTTTGGTCGATTTGTTTTAGGAAATATTCGGTAAAAGCGGTTTTCAACTTGTTCCTGTATTGCCTTCATGATCTCGTAAAAATTGCGGAGCTCATTCTTATAAGGGCTTGGATGTGTTGTCGTTTCCCAATTGCTGGTCAAATTATTTATTTTTCTTCTCAGCTCTTCTAGTTGTTCTGCTACTGGTCTTAAATCGTTGTAATGAATGAAACTGTGGCTTCCATCAATCAATACTGCCTTTCCCAGTTCTAGCGGTAACATTCCCGGATTTCCCTTGAGTTCCAACAGTGTGACATCCCTAGCTTGTCCCGTGACTAGGATGCTGTAAATGTTTTTCCTTCGTTTACTTATATGTACATGGTTTGGTTTGAGTCTAATTTACTCCTTATTTCTACTTGGATTAATACATTTGTGACGGCTGGGCCGTTTTAGATTGTCTATGTTCACTTTCCTTCCAGACTGATTTTCGACAAATTTCCTTTCTCTATTTACAATTTCCGCTTTTGCACATGCTTTAAATTTGTCTCCTAATTTTTGTCTAGGATTCTTTATTCTTTCACGCACGTCATCTCCTTCTTCAAACATCGTTGGGTCGTCCCGATTTACATTTCTCTTTTCCATTAAGCGTACTTTAGCCTCGGTCATTCGCCTATTCATTTCTCCGTACAACAATTTCGTCCTTGCTTTGTGTTCAGTTACATAGTTGGTCATTAAATTTTCATTCATAGTGATGTTGAATGGATCCTCACTTCCTAGGTGTCCGTTCACAATTTCCATTGGTTTGTATCCCGTTGTTGAATGAATTGAATTGTTGTATGCTAACACGGCGTACTTGACCTTCTGTTTGATGGGTGTCTCTTCTTGACCTTGGTTGTTCAGCAATCTTACGTGTTCTGCTATTGTTGAGTGGAATCTCTCCACAATTCCATTCGATTGGGGATGATCTGGCGTGCAGAAATGCGTTTCTACTTTATGGCTTCTTAAAAGTTCGGCAATTACTGTATTCTTAAATTCTGTCCCATTGTCAGCGATTATTTGAATTGGCACTCCAAAATGGGAGAAGAAAGTTATTAAATTGTCCGCTACTTCAGTTGCCATCATTGAATCCAAAACATAGGCTTGGGCAAATTTCGAAAAACTATCCACAATAGTTAGAAACTTTGTCTTTTCTAATGTGTATGTGTCTATGTGGACAATTTCGAAAGGCTTTGCAGCTGTAGGCGTGATGTTGTACTTCGTCTTAATGGGGTTCCTTTCGTATTTACTACGCTGGCAAATTTCACATTGTTCCAGGTAATTTTGTACTGTATCTCTTATGTTTGGCCAGTAATATTTGGCTTTTATTCTCTGCTCTGTCTCTTCTATGCCCCTATGGTTTGTTTTGCTCTCATGATAAGCCTGTATGATTTCAGGTATATCTGCTTTTTCTTCGACATCTATTAATTTTGTTAGGCATCGCTTGAATTTGAGCGATGGCCATTTAAAATTTTTACGTATAGTTTCACAAAATTTAGGGTAAATATCTGGACTTTCGAAGTAAAGGGAATACAGTTTTCCTGGGGCCACATTCTCTATGACAAACTTCATTAAATAGTGATCGAAGTCATCATCTGGCAATTGTAGTAAGTATCTTCGTTTTTTCCCAAATAGTTCTAATTTCTTTAATTTTGCAGGTGTATGCAATACTCGTGACACAATCACCTGATTGGCTCCATAGTTAACAGCTGATTCTACAATTGGAACTCCTACGATAGGATCTTGATCCTCGTTTGTATGTACAGTTTCATTCTCATCCATTGGGGTTGGTTCTTCCATCCTTTCTGTATTTTTTGCCTCTGTGTCTGGTTCAACTATCATTGATAGGTTATCTGGTTCATTTCTTGTTTGTCCACTTGTACCCGCTTGTTCCAAATCTCTGTTGAAGTCCTCCATATATCGCACTAACTCTTGAAATCCGTTCGTTTCTTTCGTGTGAATTTCCACGCGACTCAACGCATCGGCATTCGTATTTAGTTTTCCCTTTTTATAAATGATTCTATAGTCGTATTCTTCCAGCTTAATTCGCCACCTTAGTAATTTGGACGAAGGGTCTTTCAAGTTAAATAGCCATTGTAACGGCTTATGATCAGTGACTATATTAAATTTGTTACCATACAGGTAGGGCCTGAAATACTTCGTTGCCCAAACTAAACACAAACACTCCTTTTCTATCGTAGAATAATTTTGTTCGGATTCGTTTAATGTGCGTGAGGCGTACGCCACTGGCAAGTCTTGTCCAATAGGGCCTTGTGACAAAATTGCTCCTAATGCGACATTACTGGCGTCACAGGTGAGGTTAAAAGGCTTTGAGAGGTCGGGATATTGTAAGATAGGTTCATTCATTAATATTTCTTTACAGGTCTCAAAAGATTTAACAAATTCTTCATTATGTTCAATTTTCGCTCCTTTCTTGAGACATTTAGTTAGAGGTTTGGTCAACTGCGCAAAGTTATTAATGAATTTCCTGTAGTATCCCACCAAGCCAAGGAATCCTTTAATTTGCTTTGGGGTTCCTGGAATCGGGTAATTTTTTACTACTTTCACTTTTTCCGGGTTAGGTCGAACTCCTTCTGGGGTTATAATATGTCCCAAATAATTTACTTCCTTCCTCAAAAATTCACTCTTGTCGAGTTGGACCTTGAAATTGGATTTTCTAAGTCGATTAAAGACTGCTCTTAAATTTTCCAAGTGCTCTTGTAAGGATGTTGAGTAAATGATTATGTCGTCAAGATACACTAGACACCTTTCATTCTGCAATCCGCTCAAAATTCCATCCATTGCTCTTTGGAAGGTCGCAGGTGCGTTTTTTAATCCGAAGGGCATTCGGGTATATTCATAATGCCCTCCTTCGGTACTAAACGCCGTCTTTGGTATATCTTGTTCCCTCATCTCAATTTGGTGGAAACCACTCGCCAAATCAAGGGTCGAAAAATACTGACACTTCCCCAGTTTATCCAGTATATCAGTTATATTGGGTAAAGGGTATTTGTCGTCGATAGTTTTCTCATTGAGTTTGCGGTAATCCACGCAGACTCTCCATTTGCGTTTTCCAGACGCATCCATCTTCTTAGGAACTACCCAGATTGGGGCTGACCAAGGTGAACTGCTATGTCTAATGATTCCCTGGTCCAACATTTTGTCTATTTGGCTCCTAACTTCTTCTTTATGTATGAAGGGGTACCTGTACGACTTTACGTACACTGGCTGTTCATCAGTTGTCTTGATAGCATGCTTTGTTTGACTAGTAAACGTCAAAGGTATGCCTTCTTGATAGAATATGTCCGAAAATTCGGTACATAATCGTAGAATTTCTTTCTTCTCTTCTCGATTAAGATGATTAGTCCTAATCTGCGATGTTTCCAATTTCCTCCCTCGATGGGTATCCATTGTGTTTACATCAATTGTTTCATGCTCTAATATTCCTTTGTCTAACGCCTCGACATCGAATGGTCGGGTTAAATCTATTATCTTTGATTGGCATGATCTATTTCTTATCACGACTAAAGCGTGACCATCTTTCGTCTTTGTTATACAACTTGGGATTTCACATCCATTTATCTTCCGATAATCAATCAATACCTCTCCATCTCGGATATTTGTTTCAATTCTAACTACTTTTTCTATCCTTGGTTCCATTTCTATATGGTTATTCTGTACATTTGTCCAATACGTTTGGAATGGTATAGTGGCATAAGGGGTAACCATTTTATTTTTCCGAAAATCTAATTGGGCTTCTAACAGTTTCAAATTATCTAATCCCAACAATCCATCAAAGGTTCCATGAAATTTAAACAAATAAAATTTCAGCAAAGTGTATCGGGGTAATTTAAAAATTTCCGAAGCTGGTATCGTTGTACTAAATTCATGGGCTGATTGTTGTAATGCGGTTGAAACTATAAAAGGGTCTTTTTTAATTTGGTTCGGAGCTATCTTCCTAGCAGCTTCCGGGTTTATAAATGATTTACTTGCACCACTATCAATTAAAAATTTAAGATTGTGTTCAGGAAAAGTAATATAATTTAGTTCACTGCCCTCGGTGTTATTCAGTGTTATTATCTTTGGTTTTATGTTTCGTTTTCGTCTGGGCCAGTTTCGAGAAAATTCTTATAAGAATAATCTGCAGATGCAGCGTCGCACCGACTTCCCACGTGGTAACTTGATCCGTCCTGTTGTTCAGTGGATTCGTTTCCATATCGTCTCGCCTTTGGGTCGCCATGGTATTTTTCGTCGTAGACAGCTTGGTCATCGATACTCCTGTTTACGCTGGTGCTATAAAGTTCTTCTGCGATGATATTTTGTGCGGGGTTATAGGGTGGTCTATTTGGATTATTAAAATACGTCCTATTGGGGTAATAACCTCCCGAATTCTGTCTGTTCGTAAATCCGGTTCTCCTCGTCGAAACACTCATCGGTGTGGGTTTTGGCAAGGGTTGATTTGGATTCGATTTGAAGACGTTAGTAGTCACCCTTGGTGGTTGGAAATTCTGTCTAGCTTGCGATGGCTGATACGTTGGCCTTGGTGTATGATTTACTGCTGTATTTACATGGGCTCCTGGTCTAAATTGACCAGAGTGATTATTCGTATATGACGGTCTAGGGTTGAACCTAGGTCTAGGTGTGGAGTTTGTTGCATTATGCACTCTATTACTGCCATTATTACTGCTGCCACTACTATTATTTTGCAAATAGTGTGTGTTGTCTTCCTGTGTTACAAATTGCAATGCTTCTGGCAAATCTTTTGGTCGCATACAGCGTATTGCTGTTCCTAGGGGCTCTCTTAGTCCTGATAGGAATGTTTTCAGCGCCAAGTTATTGTATAGATCCTTTTTTACAGCTTTCCCTATCTCCGTAGTTTCGTGGGCATTAATATAAGAACATAACAAGTTTAGTATATGCAGAACCCTATCGTAAAATTCGTTAGGGGTTTCGTTTTGTCGTTGTTTAAGCATAACTAAGTCCATGTTTAAACATGCCTCATCCCTCTGATCCGCAAAATGCCTTGTCAAAATTTCCTTTAGTTCCTCCCAGTTGTTGACGTTTTGTGTTCCCAATACCAATTTAGCATTCCCAGATAACTTTCCAATAATACAATTTAGCAAGAAGGTATTTTGGAAGTGGTTGGGTTGTTGGGCAACGTAAAAGGAATCGATCAAGGATTGACATACGCCGAGGTAACGGCCAAGATCATTAGGGCTCCCATCGAAATCTGGGACACACCTCAAATACTCAGTTTTAAACTCAACCATTTTTACGTTACTGTTTCTTACAAGTTTACGATTTCTAATTGGGACTGAGCGATTACAATTAGGGCCTGTCAAAGGGGTATCAATACTCAGGGATTCAAACTGTTCAAGTACCTCGTTAATCTCTGACATAAAAAATCTTGTACAAAAATTATTAACCAGTTGTACTTACCAAAATAGCACGATGCTCGACACAAACATTGATTTTACTACAGTTTTACCGTACACGTTACACGAAGGTCTCTCACGGTTAGTTCACTACTCAGCGATTGAATATTGATTCCGTGATTGATCCGTACGACTGCGCCACTTATCTTTCCGTATTCCTCGGAAGACTTTTTAAAAAAAATTAAACAATTACTATATTTTATGATTTAATATAAACTTGTAGTTAACACAACACTAACAAGAATTATTAAGTATAACGGTAACAATACAGTAGAACGAGCTTTGGTAAGTTACAATGAAATCAACGTGAGTTGAATATTACTGTCGATCGATTGTCAGAGTGAGTCCCGAAGGTCCAGCGCAATGTGGTTTTATTGTTTGATTCTGCAAGCTCAGCAAGTCTGGGCCGCGTCTCTTTAGTATGGTGGCTTATGGTAGCATCCCCATATAACTAGCGGCACTTTTTGGCCAAATCTTATGATTTGGCGTTATCTCGCCAACGCTACAACCAATTTTGTTCAAATCGTCTCCTTTTGGCAAAATAAGCATAATAAGGCCTTAAACGGCAAATCGTCAATTTGGCTCTAATAGAAGCGACACTTTTTAGCCAAATCTTATGATTTGGCGTTATCTCGCCAACGCTACAACCAATTTTGTTCAAATCGTCTCCTTTTGGCAAAATAAGCATAATAAGGCCTTAAACGGCAAATCGTCAATTTGGCTCTAATAGAAGCGGCACTTTTTGGCCAAATCGTACAATTTGGCGATATTTCGCCAACGCTACAACCAATTTTGTTCAAATCGTCTCCTTTTGGCAAAATAAGCATAATAAGGCCTTAAACGGCAAATCGTCAATTTGACTCTAATAGAAGCGGCACTTTTTGGCCAAATCTTATGATTTGGCGTTATCTCGCCAACGCTACAGCCAATTTTGTTCAAATCGTCTCCTTTTGGCAAAATAAGCATAATAAGGCCTTAAACGGCAAATCGTCAATTTGGCTCTAATAGAAGCGGCACTTTTTGGCCAAATCTTATGATTTGGCGTTATCTCGCCAACGCTACAGCCAACTTTGTTCAAATCGTCTCCTTTTGGCAAAATAAGCATAATAAGGCCTTAAACGGCAAATCGTCAATTTGGCTCTAATAGAAGCGGCACTTTTTGGCCAAATCTTATGATTTGGCGTTATCTCGCCAACGCTACAGCCAATTTTGTTCAAATCGTCTCCTTTTGGCAAAATAAGCATAATAAGGCCTTAAACGGCAAATCGTCAATTTGGCTCTAATAGAAGCGGCACTTTTTGGCCAAATCTTATGATTTGGCGTTATCTCGCCAACGCTACAGCCAATTTTGTTCAAATCGTCTCCTTTTGGCAAAATAAGCATAATAAGGCCTTAAACGGCAAATCGTCAATTTGGGTCTAATAGAAGCGGCACTTTTTGGACAAATCGTACAATTTGGCGATATCTCACAAACGGTACAACCAATTTTGTTCAAATCGTCTCCTTTTGGCAAAATAAGCATAATAAGGCCTTAAACGGCAAATCGTCAATTTGGCTCTAATAGAAGCGGCACTTTTTGGCCAAATCGTACAATTTGGCGATATTTCGCCAACGCTACAACCAATTTTGTTCAAATCGTCTCCTTTTGGCAAAATAAGCATAATAAGGCCTTAAACGGCAAATCGTCAATTTGACTCTAATAGAAGCGGCACTTTTTGGCCAAATCTTATGATTTGGCGTTATCTCGCCAACGCTACAGCCAATTTTGTTCAAATCGTCTCCTTTTGGCAAAATAAGCATAATAAGGCCTTAAACGGCAAATCGTCAATTTGGGTCTAATAGAAGCGGCACTTTTTGGACAAATCGTACAATTTGGCGATATCTCACAAACGGTACAACCAATTTTGTTCAAATCGTCTCCTTTTGGCAAAATAAGCATAATAAGGCCTTAAACGGCAAATCGTCAATTTGGCTCTAATAGAAGCGGCACTTTTTGGCCAAATCGTACAATTTGGCGATATTTCGCCAACGCTACAACCAATTTTGTTCAAATCGTCTCCTTTTGGCAAAATAAGCATAATAAGGCCTTAAACGGCAAATCGTCAATTTGACTCTAATAGAAGCGGCACTTTTTGGCCAAATCTTATGATTTGGCGTTATCTCGCCAACAAAACAGCCAATTTTGTTCAAATCGTCTCCTTTTGGCAAAATAAGCATAATAAGGCCTTAAACGGCAAATCGTCAATTTGGCTCTAATAGAAGCGGCACTTTTTGGCCAAATCTTATGATTTGGCGTTATCTCGCCAACGCTACAGCCAATTTTGTTCAAATCGTCTCCTTTTGGCAAAATAAGCATAATAAGGCCTTAAACGGCAAATCGTCAATTTGGCTCTAATAGAAGCGGCACTTTTTGGCCAAATTGTACAATTTGGCGATATCTCGCAAACGGTACAACCAATTTTGTTCAAATCGTCTCCTTTTGGCAAAATAAGCATAATAAGGCCTTAAACGGCAAATCGTCAATTTGGCTCTAATAGAAGCGGCACTTTTTGGCCAAATCTTATGATTTGGCGTTATCTCGCCAACGCTACAGCCAATTTTGTTCAAATCGTCTCCTTTTGGCAAAATAAGCATAATAAGGCCTTAAACGGCAAATCGTCAATTTGGCTCTAATAGAAGCGGCACTTTTTGGCCAAATCTTATGATTTGGCGTTATCTCGCCAACGCTACAGCCAATTTTGTTCAAATCGTCTCCTTTTGGCAAAATAAGCATAATAAGGCCTTAAACGGCAAATCGTCAATTTGGCTCTAATAGAAGCGGCACTTTTTGGCCAAATCTTATGATTTGGCGTTATCTCGCCAACGCTACAGCCAATTTTGTTCAAATCGTCTCCATTTGGCAAAATAAGCATAATAAGGCCTTAAACGGCAAATCGTCAATTTGGCTCTAATATAAGCGGAATTTTTGGCCAAATCTTATTGATTTGGCGTTATCTCGCCAACGCTACAACCAATTTTGTTCATATCGTCTCCTTTTGGCAAAATAAGCATAATAAGGCCTTAAACGGCAAATCGTCAATTTGGGTCTAATAGAAGCGGCACTTTTTGGACAAATCGTACAATTTGGCGATATCTCACAAACGGTACAACCAATTTTGTTCAAATCGTCTCCTTTTGGCAAAATAAGCATAATAAGGCCTTAAACGGCAAATCGTCAATTTGGCTCTAATAGAAGCGGCACTTTTTGGCCAAATCGTACAATTTGGCGATATTTCGCCAACGCTACAACCAATTTTGTTCAAATCGTCTCCTTTTGGCAAAATAAGCATAATAAGGCCTTAAACGGCAAATCGTCAATTTGACTCTAATAGAAGCGGCACTTTTTGGCCAAATCTTATGATTTGGCGTTATCTCGCCAACGCTACAGCCAATTTTGTTCAAATCGTCTCCTTTTGGCAAAATAAGCATAATAAGGCCTTAAACGGCAAATCGTCAATTTGGCTCTAATAGAAGCGGCACTTTTTGGCCAAATCGTACAATTTGGCGATATCTCGCAAACGGTACAACCAATTTTGTTCAAATCGTCTCCTTTTGGCAAAATAAGCATAATAAGGCCTTAAACGGCAAATCGTCAATTTGGCTCTAATAACTTATCTTTCCGTATTCCTCGGAAGACTTTTTAAAAAAAATTAAACAATTACTATATTTTATGATTTAATATAAACTTGTAGTTAACACAACACTAACAAGAATTATTAAGTATAACGGTAACAATACAGTAGAACGAGCTTTGGTAAGTTACAATGAAATCAACGTGAGTTGAATATTACTGTCGATCGATTGTCAGAGTGAGTCCCGAAGGTCCAGCGCAATGTGGTTTTATTGTTTGATTCTGCAAGCTCAGCAAGTCTGGGCCGCGTCTCTTTAGTGTGGTGGCTTATGGTAGCATCCCCATATAACTCCTCCCCTCTGAGATGGAACTCCTAGGCTAGCCGAGGGAGTGGAACTTCTATTGGCTCTTCATTTGACTGGTTGTTCTTCTGACTCCGATTCCTCAGTCGGGGTTGCAACAACTTTTTCCATGTTAAAGCTGCCATTGCTCCTATAATTATAATATACATTAGTAATGTCCACACACTAGGGGGTGTGTAGAGGTCGTTGTCCGTCCAGCTGCCGCTTTCCTGCTCCTCATAAACTTCATGTTTTAGCTTATGCAGGTCATCTAACTCGAGCTCGGGTAGGTGAATGCTCAAGTTTAAGTTCTGTCGGGGTGGAACGTCCGTGATAATTTTAGGTAGCAAAATGGGCTTCAGAGTGTTTTCCATGATCCTCATGGTATTCGTTGCCTGCTGGTTCCCGATGCTTAACTTACATCCCTTTGGAATTTCGTATAGATATGTCCCGTGCAAGGTTTTGGCTTCTGTTTGTCTATTTTGGCACGTTAGCTGGGCTATTTCTTCTGTAGGACTTATTACAATCCATTTATCTGACACATCTAACCTATTTAAAATTATTCTGTCTATTTTTATTAACGTTTGAGTACAGTTCGAAGGATTTTTCACTAAGTTTATTAACTGTATTTCACAAGGGGTTTCTGGCTGATTTCCCGTTAAGTCTGTTTCATAGCACAAGTATAGTTCTGGCTTTAATTTACGACACTCGCGGTGAAAGTACGCGTGGTACAACTGGCTCTTTACAAGGTACTTCCCTTTAGGTATGATTGCCCTAAACTGACCCTGAATGTAAACGGGAATAGAATACAAATGGTAATAAGAAAATTGCAGATTCTGAACAGTAGGAATGTGTAAAATGTACGTGATTCGATAGTCCGATAGGAAACACTCCAGTTTTGTTATTTCTTCGTATTTAACTATATTTTCCAAAGTTATAGGTAGTGGTAGATTGGTCCTTCCTATGTCGTTGCTTAACTCCGTGAGTGCAGTGAGTAGATCCCTTTGGTCCATTATGCTTGGGTGCATGGTATTTAATCTTGCAAATACCAACGAGTTTTCGACATCTTGTAGGATGGTGTTGATTATCTCGTACATATCAATTATTTCGTTGACAATTTCCTTCAAAAAGGAACAATTTCTATCGTCGATCACATCCTTGATATAAGGTACAATTTCTTTCAATTTTTCCTCCAGTATTCTATCATTGTCGTAAAGCTGTTTTAGCGTTTTGTTAAACCTTTCTAAAGCCAACACTGTCATTCTTCCTTGAGTTACAACTTGAGTTTGAGTGAGCCTTTGTTTCGCACGTAATTCTCTAATTAATTTGTCGTATTTTTGACCATCTTCTGCGTCCAAATTTCCCGTTATCGCTTTGAACACTGCTCCTAATCCATCCACGATTCCTCGCTTTGGTCGATTTGTTTTAGGAAATATTCGGTAAAAGCGGTTTTCAACTTGTTCCTGTATTGCCTTCATGATCTCGTAAAAATTGCGGAGCTCATTCTTATAAGGGCTTGGATGTGTTGTCGTTTCCCAATTGCTGGTCAAATTATTTATTTTTCTTCTCAGCTCTTCTAGTTGTTCTGCTACTGGTCTTAAATCGTTGTAATGAATGAAACTGTGGCTTCCATCAATCAATACTGCCTTTCCCAGTTCTAGCGGTAACATTCCCGGATTTCCCTTGAGTTCCAACAGTGTGACATCCCTAGCTTGTCCCGTGACTAGGATGCTGTAAATGTTTTTCCTTCGTTTACTTATATGTACATGGTTTGGTTTGAGTCTAATTTACTCCTTATTTCTACTTGGATTAATACATTTGTGACGGCTGGGCCGTTTTAGATTGTCTATGTTCACTTTCCTTCCAGACTGATTTTCGACAAATTTCCTTTCTCTATTTACAATTTCCGCTTTTGCACATGCTTTAAATTTGTCTCCTAATTTTTGTCTAGGATTCTTTATTCTTTCACGCACGTCATCTCCTTCTTCAAACATCGTTGGGTCGTCCCGATTTACATTTCTCTTTTCCATTAAGCGTACTTTAGCCTCGGTCATTCGCCTATTCATTTCTCCGTACAACAATTTCGTCCTTGCTTTGTGTTCAGTTACATAGTTGGTCATTAAATTTTCATTCATAGTGATGTTGAATGGATCCTCACTTCCTAGGTGTCCGTTCACAATTTCCATTGGTTTGTATCCCGTTGTTGAATGAATTGAATTGTTGTATGCTAACACGGCGTACTTGACCTTCTGTTTGATGGGTGTCTCTTCTTGACCTTGGTTGTTCAGCAATCTTACGTGTTCTGCTATTGTTGAGTGGAATCTCTCCACAATTCCATTCGATTGGGGATGATCTGGCGTGCAGAAATGCGTTTCTACTTTATGGCTTCTTAAAAGTTCGGCAATTACTGTATTCTTAAATTCTGTCCCATTGTCAGCGATTATTTGAATTGGCACTCCAAAATGGGAGAAGAAAGTTATTAAATTGTCCGCTACTTCAGTTGCCATCATTGAATCCAAAACATAGGCTTGGGCAAATTTCGAAAAACTATCCACAATAGTTAGAAACTTTGTCTTTTCTAATGTATATGTGTCTATGTGGACAATTTCGAAAGGCTTTGCAGCTGTAGGCGTGATGTTGTACTTCGTCTTGATGGGGTTCCTTTCATATTTACTACGCTGGCAAATTTCACATTGTTCCAAGTAATTTTGTACTGTATCTCTTATGTTTGGCCAGTAATATTTGGCTTTTATTCTCTGCTCTGTCTCTTCTATGCCCCTATGGTTTGTTTTGCTCTCATGATAAGCCTGTATGATTTCAGGTATATCTGCTTTTTCTTCGACATCTATTAATTTTGTTAGGCATCGCTTGAATTTGAGCGATGGCCATTTAAAATTTTTACGTATAGTTTCACAAAATTTAGGGTAAATATCTGGACTTTCGAAGTAAAGGGAATACAGTTTTCCTGGGGCCACATTCTCTATGACAAACTTCATTAAATAGTGATCGAAGTCATCATCTGGCAATTGTAGTAAGTATCTTCGTTTTTTCCCAAATAGTTCTAATTTCTTTAATTTTGCAGGTGTATGCAATACTCGTGACACAATCACCTGATTGGCTCCATAGTTAACAGCTGATTCTACAATTGGAACTCCTACGATAGGATCTTGATCCTCGTTTGTATGTACAGTTTCATTCTCATCCATTGGGGTTGGTTCTTCCATCCTTTCTGTATTTTTTGCCTCTGTGTCTGGTTCAACTATCATTGATAGGTTATCTGGTTCATTTCTTGTTTGTCCACTTGTACCCGCTTGTTCCAAATCTCTGTTGAAGTCCTCCATATATCGCACTAACTCTTGAAATCCGTTCGTTTCTTTCGTGTGAATTT
This sequence comes from Euwallacea fornicatus, assembly GCF_040115645.1. Taxonomy (NCBI): domain Eukaryota; kingdom Metazoa; phylum Arthropoda; class Insecta; order Coleoptera; family Curculionidae; genus Euwallacea; species Euwallacea fornicatus. The sequence continues at coordinate 106,432 of NW_027096045.1, forward strand.
CCACGCGACTCAACGCATCGGCATTCGTATTTAGTTTTCCCTTTTTATAAATGATTCTATAGTCGTATTCTTCCAGCTTAATTCGCCACCTTAGTAATTTGGACGAAGGGTCTTTCAAGTTAAATAGCCATTGTAACGGCTTATGATCAGTGACTATATTAAATTTGTTACCATACAGGTAGGGCCTGAAATACTTCGTTGCCCAAACTAAACACAAACACTCCTTTTCTATCGTAGAATAATTTTGTTCGGATTCGTTTAATGTGCGTGAGGCGTACGCCACTGGCAAGTCTTGTCCAATAGGGCCTTGTGACAAAATTGCTCCTAATGCGACATTACTGGCGTCACAGGTGAGGTTAAAAGGCTTTGAGAGGTCGGGATATTGTAAGATAGGTTCATTCATTAATATTTCTTTACAGGTCTCAAAAGATTTAACAAATTCTTCATTATGTTCAATTTTCGCTCCTTTCTTGAGACATTTAGTTAGAGGTTTGGTCAACTGCGCAAAGTTATTAATGAATTTCCTGTAGTATCCCACCAAGCCAAGGAATCCTTTAATTTGCTTTGGGGTTCCTGGAATCGGGTAATTTTTTACTACTTTCACTTTTTCCGGGTTAGGTCGAACTCCTTCTGGGGTTATAATATGTCCCAAATAATTTACTTCCTTCCTCAAAAATTCACTCTTGTCGAGTTGGACCTTGAAATTGGATTTTCTAAGTCGATTAAAGACTGCTCTTAAATTTTCCAAGTGCTCTTGTAAGGATGTTGAGTAAATGATTATGTCGTCAAGATACACTAGACACCTTTCATTCTGCAATCCGCTCAAAATTCCATCCATTGCTCTTTGGAAGGTCGCAGGTGCGTTTTTTAATCCGAAGGGCATTCGGGTATATTCATAATGCCCTCCTTCGGTACTAAACGCCGTCTTTGGTATATCTTGTTCCCTCATCTCAATTTGGTGGAAACCACTCGCCAAATCAAGGGTCGAAAAATACTGACACTTCCCCAGTTTATCCAGTATATCAGTTATATTGGGTAAAGGGTATTTGTCGTCGATAGTTTTCTCATTGAGTTTGCGGTAATCCACGCAGACTCTCCATTTGCGTTTTCCAGACGCATCCATCTTCTTAGGAACTACCCAGATTGGGGCTGACCAAGGTGAACTGCTATGTCTAATGATTCCCTGGTCCAACATTTTATCTATTTGGCTCCTAACTTCTTCTTTATGTATGAAGGGGTACCTGTACGACTTTACGTACACTGGCTGTTCATCAGTTGTCTTGATAGCATGCTTTGTTTGACTAGTAAACGTCAAAGGTATGCCTTCTTGATAGAATATGTCCGAAAATTCGGTACATAATCGTAGAATTTCTTTCTTCTCTTCTCGATTAAGATGATTAGTCCTAATCTGCGATGTTTCCAATTTCCTCCCTCGATGGGTATCCATTGTGTTTACATCAATTGTTTCATGCTCTAATATTCCTTTGTCTAACGCCTCGACATCGAATGGTCGGGTTAAATCTATTATCTTTGATTGGCATGATCTATTTCTTATCACGACTAAAGCGTGACCATCTTTCGTCTTTGTTATACAACTTGGGATTTCACATCCATTTATCTTCCGATAATCAATCAATACCTCTCCATCTCGGATATTTGTTTCAATTCTAACTACTTTTTCTATCCTTGGTTCCATTTCTATATGGTTATTCTGTACATTTGTCCAATACGTTTGGAATGGTATAGTGGCATAAGGGGTAACCATTTTATTTTTCCGAAAATCTAATTGGGCTTCTAACAGTTTCAAATTATCTAATCCCAACAATCCATCAAAGGTTCCATGAAATTTAAACAAATAAAATTTCAGCAAAGTGTATCGGGGTAATTTGAAAATTTCCGAAGCTGGTATCGTTGTACTAAATTCATGGGCTGATTGTTGTAATGCGGTTGAAACTATAAAAGGGTCTTTTTTAATTTGGTTCGGAGCTATCTTCCTAGCAGCTTCCGGGTTTATAAATGATTTACTTGCACCACTATCAATTAAAAATTTAAGATTGTGTTCAGGAAAAGTAATATAGTTTAGTTCACTGCCCTCGGTGTTATTCAGTGTTATTATCTTTGGTTTTATGTTTCGTTCTCGTCTGGGCCAGTTTCGAGAAAATTCTTATAAGAATAATCTGCAGATGCAGCGTCGCACCGACTTCCCACGTGGTAACTTGATCCGTCCTGTTGTTCAGTGGATTCGTTTCCATATCGTCTCGCCTTTGGGTCGCCATGGTATTTTTCGTCGTAGACAGCTTGGTCATCGATACTCCTGTTTACGCTGGTGCTATAAAGTTCTTCTGCGATGATATTTTGTGCGGGGTTATAGGGTGGTCTATTTGGATTATTAAAATACGTCCTATTGGGGTAATAACCTCCCGAATTCTGTCTGTTCGTAAATCCGGTTCTCCTCGTCGAAACACTCATCGGTGTGGGTTTTGGCAAGGGTTGATTTGGATTCGATTTGAAGACGTTAGTAGTCACCCTTGGTGGTTGGAAATTCTGTCTTACTTGCGATGGCTGATACGTTGGTCTAGGTGTATGATTTACTGCTGTATTTACATGGGTTCCTGGTCTAAATTGACCAGTGTGATTATTCCTATATGACGGTCTAGGGTTGAACCTAGGTCTAGGTGTGTAGTTTGTTGCATTATGCACTCTATTACTGCCATTATTACTGCTGCCACTACTATTATTTTGCAAATAGTGTGTGTTGTCTTCCTGTGTTACAAATTGCAATGCTTCTGGCAAATCTTTTGGTCGCATACAGCGTATTGCTGTTCCTAGGGGCTCTCTTAGTCCTGATAGGAATGTTTTCAGCGCCAAGTTATTGTATAGATCCTTTTTTACAGCTTTCCCTATCTCCGTAGTTTCGTGGGCATTAATATAAGAACATAACAAGTTTAGTATATGCAGAACCCTATCGTAAAATTCGTTAGGGGTTTCGTTTTGTCGTTGTTTAAGCATAACTAAGTCCATGTTTAAACATGCCTCATCCCTCTGATCCGCAAAATGCCTTGTCAAAATTTCCTTTAGTTCCTCCCAGTTGTTGACGTTTTGTGTTCCCAATACCAATTTAGCATTCCCAGATAACTTTCCAATAATACAATTTAGCAAGAAGGTATTTTGGAAGTGGTTGGGTTGTTGGGCAACGTAAAAGGAATCGATCAAGGATTGACATACGCCGAGGTAACGGCCAAGATCATTAGGGCTCCCATCGAAATCTGGGACACACCTCAAATACTCAGTTTTAAACTCAACCATTTTTACGTTACTGTTTCTTACAAGTTTACGATTTCTAATTGGGACTGAGCGATTACAATTAGGGCCTGTCAAAGGGGTATCAATACTCAGGGATTCAAACTGTTCAAGTACCTCGTTAATCTCTGACATAAAAAATCTTGTACAAAAATTATTAACCAGTTGTACTTACCAAAATAGCACGATGCTCGACACAAACATTGATTTTACTACAGTTTTACCGTACACGTTACACGAAGGTCTCTCACGGTTAGTTCACTACTCAGCGATTGAATATTGATTCCGTGATTGATCCGTACGACTGCGCCACTTATCTTTCCGTATTCCTCGGAAGACTTTTTAAAAAAAATTAAACAATTACTATATTTTATGATTTAATATAAACTTGTAGTTAACACAACACTAACAAGAATTATTAAGTATAACGGTAACAATACAGTAGAACGAGCTTTGGTAAGTTACAATGAAATCAACGTGAGTTGAATATTACTGTCGATCGATTGTCAGAGTGAGTCCCGAAGGTCCAGCGCAATGTGGTTTTATTGTTTGATTCTGCAAGCTCAGCAAGTCTGGGCCGCGTCTCTTTAGTGTGGTGGCTTATGGTAGCATCCCCATATAACTAATAGAAGCGGCACTTTTTGGCCAAATCTTATGATTTGGCGTTATCTCGCCAACGCTACAGCCAATTTTGTTCAAATCGTCTCCTTTTGGCAAAATAAGCATAATAAGGCTTTAAACGGCAAATCGTCAATTTGGCTCTAATAGAAGCGGCACTTTTTGGCCAAATCTTATGATTTGGCGTTATCTCGCCAACGCTACAGCCAATTTTGTTCAAATCGTCTCCTTTTGGCAAAATAAGCATAATAAGGCCTTAAACGGCAAATCGTCAATTTGGCTCTAATAGAAGCGGCACTTTTTGGCCAAATCTTATGATTTGGCGTTATCTCGCCAACGCTACAGCCAATTTTGTTCAAATCGTCTCCATTTGGCAAAATAAGCATAATAAGGCCTTAAACGGCAAATCGTCAATTTGGCTCTAATATAAGCGGAATTTTTGGCCAAATCTTATTGATTTGGCGTTATCTCGCCAACGCTACAACCAATTTTGTTCATATCGTCTCCTTTTGGCAAAATAAGCATAATAAGGCCTTAAACGGCAAATCGTCAATTTGGGTCTAATAGAAGCGGCACTTTTTGGACAAATCGTACAATTTGGCGATATCTCACAAACGGTACAACCAATTTTGTTCAAATCGTCTCCTTTTGGCAAAATAAGCATAATAAGGCCTTAAACGGCAAATCGTCAATTTGGCTCTAATAGAAGCGGCACTTTTTGGCCAAATCGTACAATTTGGCGATATTTCGCCAACGCTACAACCAATTTTGTTCAAATCGTCTCCTTTTGGCAAAATAAGCATAATAAGGCCTTAAACGGCAAATCGTCAATTTGACTCTAATAGAAGCGGCACTTTTTGGCCAAATCTTATGATTTGGCGTTATCTCGCCAACGCTACAGCCAATTTTGTTCAAATCGTCTCCTTTTGGCAAAATAAGCATAATAAGGCCTTAAACGGCAAATCGTCAATTTGGCTCTAATAGAAGCGGCACTTTTTGGCCAAATCTTATGATTTGGCGTTATCTCGCCTACGCTACAGCCAACTTTGTTCAAATCGTCTCCTTTTGGCAAAATAAGCATAATAAGGCCTTAAACGGCAAATCGTCAATTTGGCTCTAATAGAAGCGGCACTTTTTGGCCAAATCTTATGATTTGGCGTTATCTCGCCAACGCTACAGCCAATTTTGTTCAAATCGTCTCCTTTTGGCAAAATAAGCATAATAAGGCCTTAAACGGCAAATCGTCAATTTGGCTCTAATAGAAGCGGCACTTTTTGGCCAAATCTTATGATTTGGCGTTATCTCGCCAACGCTACAGCCAATTTTGTTCAAATCGTCTCCTTTTGGCAAAATAAGCATAATAAGGCCTTAAACGGCAAATCGTCAATTTGGCTCTAATAGAAGCGGCACTTTTTGGCCAAATCGTACAATTTGGCGATATCTCGCAAACGGTACAACCAATTTTGTTCAAATCGTCTCCTTTTGGCAAAATAAGCATAATAAGGCCTTAAACGGCAAATCGTCAATTTGGCTCTAATAGAAGCGGCACTTTTTGGCCAAATCTTATGATTTGGCGTTATCTCGCCAACGCTACAGCCAATTTTGTTCAAATCGTCTCCTTTTGGCAAAATAAGCATAATAAGGCCTTAAACGGCAAATCGTCAATTTGGCTCTAATAGAAGCGGCACTTTTTGGCCAAATCTTATGATTTGGCGTTATCTCGCCAACGCTACAGCCAATTTTGTTCAAATCGTCTCCATTTGGCAAAATAAGCATAATAAGGCCTTAAACGGCAAATCGTCAATTTGGCTCTAATATAAGCGGAATTTTTGGCCAAATCTTATTGATTTGGCGTTATCTCGCCAACGCTACAACCAATTTTGTTCATATCGTCGCCTTTTGGCAAAATAAGCATAATAAGGCCTTAAACGGCAAATCGTCAATTTGGGTCTAATAGAAGCGGCACTTTTTGGACAAATCGTACAATTTGGCGATATCTCACAAACGGTACAACCAATTTTGTTCAAATCGTCTCCTTTTGGCAAAATAAGCATAATAAGGCCTTAAACGGCAAATCGTAAATTTGGCTCTAATAGAAGCGGCACTTTTTGGCCAAATCTTATGATTTGGCGTTATCTCGCCAACGCTACAGCCAACTTTGTTCAAATCGTCTCCTTTTGGCAAAATAAGCATAATAAGGCCTTAAACGGCAAATCGTCAATTTGGCTCTAATAGAAGCGGCACTTTTTGGCCAAATCGTACAATTTGGCGATATTTCGCCAACGCTACAACCAATTTTGTTCAAATCGTCTCCTTTTGGCAAAATAAGCATAATAAGGCCTTAAACGGCAAATCGTCAATTTGACTCTAATAGAAGCGGCACTTTTTGGCCAAATCTTATGATTTGGCGTTATCTCGCCAACAAAACAGCCAATTTTGTTCAAATCGTCTCCTTTTGGCAAAATAAGCATAATAAGGCCTTAAACGGCAAATCGTCAATTTGGCTCTAATAGAAGCGGCACTTTTTGGCCAAATCTTATGATTTGGCGTTATCTCGCCAACGCTACAGCCAATTTTGTTCAAATCGTCTCCTTTTGGCAAAATAAGCATAATAAGGCCTTAAACGGCAAATCGTCAATTTGGCTCTAATAGAAGCGGCACTTTTTGGCCAAATTGTACAATTTGGCGATATCTCGCAAACGGTACAACCAATTTTGTTCAAATCGTCTCCTTTTGGCAAAATAAGCATAATAAGGCCTTAAACGGCAAATCGTCAATTTGGCTCTAATAGAAGCGGCACTTTTTGGCCAAATCTTATGATTTGGCGTTATCTCGCCAACGCTACAGCCAATTTTGTTCAAATCGTCTCCTTTTGGCAAAATAAGCATAATAAGGCCTTAAACGGCAAATCGTCAATTTGGCTCTAATAGAAGCGGCACTTTTTGGCCAAATCTTATGATTTGGCGTTATCTCGCCAACGCTACAGCCAATTTTGTTCAAATCGTCTCCATTTGGCAAAATAAGCATAATAAGGCCTTAAACGGCAAATCGTCAATTTGGCTCTAATATAAGCGGAATTTTTGGCCAAATCTTATTGATTTGGCGTTATCTCGCCAACGCTACAACCAATTTTGTTCATATCGTCTCCTTTTGGCAAAATAAGCATAATAAGGCCTTAAACGGCAAATCGTCAATTTGGGTCTAATAGAAGCGGCACTTTTTGGACAAATCGTACAATTTGGCGATATCTCACAAACGGTACAACCAATTTTGTTCAAATCGTCTCCTTTTGGCAAAATAAGCATAATAAGGCCTTAAACGGCAAATCGTCAATTTGGCTCTAATAGAAGCGGCACTTTTTGGCCAAATCGTACAATTTGGCGATATTTCGCCAACGCTACAACCAATTTTGTTCAAATCGTCTCCTTTTGGCAAAATAAGCATAATAAGGCCTTAAACGGCAAATCGTCAATTTGACTCTAATAGAAGCGGCACTTTTTGGCCAAATCTTATGATTTGGCGTTATCTCGCCAACGCTACAGCCAATTTTGTTCAAATCGTCTCCTTTTGGCAAAATAAGCATAATAAGGCCTTAAACGGCAAATCGTCAATTTGGCTCTAATAGAAGCGGCACTTTTTGGCCAAATCGTACAATTTGGCGATATCTCGCAAACGGTACAACCAATTTTGTTCAAATCGTCTCCTTTTGGCAAAATAAGCATAATAAGGCCTTAAACGGCAAATCGTCAATTTGGCTCTAATAGAAGCGGCACTTTTTGGCCAAATCTTGTGATTTGGCGTTATCTCGCCAACGCTACAGCCAATTTTGTTCAAATCGTCTCCTTTTGGCAAAATAAGCATAATAAGGCCTTAAACGGCAAATCGTCAATTTGGCTCTAATAGAAGCGGCACTTTTTGGCCAAATCTTATGATTTGGCGTTATCTCGCCAACGCTACAGCCAATTTTGTTCAAATCGTCTCCTTTTGGCAAAATAAGCATAATAAGGCCTTAAACGGCAAATCGTCAATTTGGCTCTAATAGAAGCGGCACTTTTTGGCCAAATCTTATGATTTGGCGTTATCTCGCCAACGCTACAGCCAATTTTGTTCAAATCGCCTCCATTTGGCAAAATAAGCATAATAAGGCCTTAAACGGCAAATCGTCAATTTGGCTCTAATATAAGCGGAATTTTTGGCCAAATCTTATTGATTTGGCGTTATCTCGCCAACGCTACAACCAATTTTGTTCATATCGTCTCCTTTTGGCAAAATAAGCATAATAAGGCCTTAAACGGCAAATCGTCAATTTGGGTCTAATAGAAGCGGCACTTTTTGGACAAATCGTACAATTTGGCGATATCTCACAAACGGTACAACCAATTTTGTTCAAATCGTCTCCTTTTGGCAAAATAAGCATAATAAGGCCTTAAACGGCAAATCGTCAATTTGGCTCTAATAGAAGCGGCACTTTTTGGCCAAATCGTACAATTTGGCGATATTTCGCCAACGCTACAACCAATTTTGTTCAAATCGTCTCCTTTTGGCAAAATAAGCATAATAAGGCCTTAAACGGCAAATCGTCAATTTGACTCTAATAGAAGCGGCACTTTTTGGCCAAATCTTATGATTTGGCGTTATCTCGCCAACGCTACAGCCAATTTTGTTCAAATCGTCTCCTTTTGGCAAAATAAGCATAATAAGGCCTTAAACGGCAAATCGTCAATTTGGCTCTAATAGAAGCGGCACTTTTTGGCCAAATCTTATGATTTGGCGTTATCTCGCCTACGCTACAGCCAACTTTGTTCAAATCGTCTCCTTTTGGCAAAATAAGCATAATAAGGCCTTAAACGGCAAATCGTCAATTTGGCTCTAATAGAAGCGGCACTTTTTGGCCAAATCGTACAATTTGGCGATATCTCGCAAACGGTACAACCAATTTTGTTCAAATCGTCTCCTTTTGGCAAAATAAGCATAATAAGGCCTTAAACGGCAAATCGTCAATTTGGCTCTAATAGAAGCGGCACTTTTTGGCCAAATCGTACAATTTGGCGATATCTCGCAAACGGTACAACCAATTTTGTTCAAATCGTCTCCTTTTGGCAAAATAAGCATAATAAGGCCTTAAACGGCAAATCGTCAATTTGGCTCTAATAGAAGCGGCACTTTTTGGCCAAATCTTATGATTTGGCGTTATCTCGCCAACGCTACAGCCAATTTTGTTCAAATCGTCTCCTTTTGGCAAAATAAGCATAATAAGGCCTTAAACGGCAAATCGTCAATTTGGCTCTAATAGAAGCGGCACTTTTTGGCCAAATCTTATGATTTGGCGTTATCTCGCCAACGCTACAGCCAATTTTGTTCAAATCGTCTCCATTTGGCAAAATAAGCATAATAAGGCCTTAAACGGCAAATCGTCAATTTGGCTCTAATATAAGCGGAATTTTTGGCCAAATCTTATTGATTTGGCGTTATCTCGCCAACGCTACAACCAATTTTGTTCATATCGTCTCCTTTTGGCAAAATAAGCATAATAAGGCCTTAAACGGCAAATCGTCAATTTGGGTCTAATAGAAGCGGCACTTTTTGGCCAAATCGTACCATTTGGCGATATCTCACAAACGGTACAACCAATTTTGTTCAAATCGTCTCCTTTTGGCAAAATAAGCATAATAAGGCCTTAAACGGCAAATCGTCAATTTGGCTCTAATAGAAGCGGCACTTTTTGGCCAAATCGTACAATTTGGCGATATTTCGCCAACGCTACAACCAATTTTGTTCAAATCGTCTCCTTTTGGCAAAATAAGCATAATAAGGCCTTAAACGGCAAATCGTCAATTTGACTCTAATAGAAGCGGCACTTTTTGGCCAAATCTTATGATTTGGCGTTATCTCGCCAACGCTACAGCCAATTTTGTTCAAATCGTCTCCTTTTGGCAAAATAAGCATAATAAGGCCTTAAACGGCAAATCGTCAATTTGGCTCTAATAGAAGCGGCACTTTTTGGCCAAATCTTATGATTTGGCGTTATCTCGCCTACGCTACAGCCAACTTTGTTCAAATCGTCTCCTTTTGGCAAAATAAGCATAATAAGGCCTTAAACGGCAAATTGTCAATTTGGCTCTAATAGAAGCGGCACTTTTTGGACAAATCGTACAATTTGGCGATATCTTACAAACGCTACAACCAATTTTGTTCAAATCGTCTCCTTTTGGCAAAATAGGCATAATAAGGCCTTAAACGGCAAATCGTCAATTTGGCTCTAATAGAAGCGGCACTTTTTGGCCAAATCTTATGATTTGGCGTTATCTCGCCAACGCTACAGCCAATTTTGTTCAAATCGTCTCCTTTTGGCAAAATAAGCATAATAAGGCCTTAAACGGCAAATCGTCACTTATCTTTCCGTATTCCTCGGAAGACTTTTTAAAAAAAATTAAACAATTACTATATTTTATGATTTAATATAAACTTGTAGTTAACACAACACTAACAAGAATTATTAAGTATAACGGTAACAATACAGTAGAACGAGCTTTGGTAAGTTACAATGAAATCAACGTGAGTTGAATATTACTGTCGATCGATTGTCAGAGTGAGTCCCGAAGGTCCAGCGCAATGTGGTTTTATTGTTTGATTCTGCAAGCTCAGCAAGTCTGGGCCGCGTCTCTTTAGTATGGTGGCTTATGGTAGCATCCCCATATAACTCCTCCCCTCTGAGATGGAACTCCTAGGCTAGCCGAGGGAGTGGAACTTCTATTGGCTCTTCATTTGACTGGTTGTTCTTCTGACTCCGATTCCTCAGTCGGGGTTGCAACAACTTTTTCCATGTTAAAGCTGCCATTGCTCCTATAATTATAATATACATTAGTAATGTCCACACACTAGGGGGTGTGTAGAGGTCGTTGTCCGTCCAGCTGCCGCTTTCCTGCTCCTCATAAACTTCATGTTTTAGCTTATGCAGGTCATCTAACTCGAGCTCGGGTAGGTGAATGCTCAAGTTTAAGTTCTGTCGGGGTGGAACGTCCGTGATAATTTTAGGTAGCAAAATGGGCTTCAGAGTGTTTTCCATAATCCTCATGGTATTCGTTGCCTGTTGGTTCCCGATGCTTAACTTACATCCCTTTGGAATTTCATATAGATATGTCCCGTGCAAGGTTTTGGCTTCTGTTTGTCCATTTTGGCACGTTAGCTGGGCTATTTCTTCTGTAGGACTTATTACAATCCATTTATCTGACACATCTAACCTATTTAAAATTATTCTGTCTATTTTTATTAACGTTTGAGTACAGTTCGAAGGATTTTTCACTAAGTTTATTAACTGTATTTCACAAGGGGTTTCTGGCTGATTTCCCGTTAAGTCTGTTTCATAGCACAAGTATAGTTCTGGCTTTAATTTACGACACTCGCGGTGAAAGTACGCGTGGTACAACTGGCTCTTTACAAGGTACTTCCCTTTAGGTATGATTGCCCTAAACTGACCCTGAATGTAAACGGGAATAGAATACAAATGGTAATAAGAAAATTGCAGATTCTGAACAGTAGGAATGTGTAAAATGTACGTGATTCGATAGTCCGATAGGAAACACTCCAGTTTTGTTATTTCTTCGTATTTAACTATATTTTCCAAAGTTATAGGTAGTGGTAGATTGGTCCTTCCTATGTCGTTGCTTAACTCCGTGAGTGCAGTGAGTAGATCCCTTTGGTCCATTATGCTTGGGTGCATGGTATTTAATCTTGCAAATACCAACGAGTTTTCGACATCTTGTAGGATGGTGTTGATTATCTCGTACATATCAATTATTTCGTTGACAATTTCCTTCAAAAAGGAACAATTTCTATCGTCGATCACATCCTTGATATAAGGTACAATTTCTTTCAATTTTTCCTCCAGTATTCTATCATTGTCGTAAAGCTGTTTTAGCGTTTTGTTAAACCTTTCTAAAGCCAACACTGTCATTCTTCCTTGAGTTACAACTTGAGTTTGAGTGAGCCTTTGTTTCGCACGTAATTCTCTAATTAATTTGTCGTATTTTTGACCATCTTCTGCGTCCAAATTTCCCGTTATCGCTTTGAACACTGCTCCTAATCCATCCACGATTCCTCGCTTTGGTCGATTTGTTTTAGGAAATATTCGGTAAAAGCGGTTTTCAACTTGTTCCTGTATTGCCTTCATGATCTCGTAAAAATTGCGGAGCTCATTCTTATAAGGGCTTGGATGTGTTGTCGTTTCCCAATTGCTGGTCAAATTATTTATTTTTCTTCTCAGCTCTTCTAGTTGTTCTGCTACTGGTCTTAAATCGTTGTAATGAATGAAACTGTGGCTTCCATCAATCAATACTGCCTTTCCCAGTTCTAGCGGTAACATTCCCGGATTTCCCTTGAGTTCCAACAGTGTGACATCCCTAGCTTGTCCCGTGACTAGGATGCTGTAAATGTTTTTCCTTCGTTTACTTATATGTACATGGTTTGGTTTGAGTCTAATTTACTCCTTATTTCTACTTGGATTAATACATTTGTGACGGCTGGGCCGTTTTAGATTGTCTATGTTCACTTTCCTTCCAGACTGATTTTCGACAAATTTCCTTTCTCTATTTACAATTTCCGCTTTTGCACATGCTTTAAATTTGTCTCCTAATTTTTGTCTAGGATTCTTTATTCTTTCACGCACGTCATCTCCTTCTTCAAACATCGTTGGGTCGTCCCGATTTACATTTCTCTTTTCCATTAAGCGTACTTTAGCCTCGGTCATTCGCCTATTCATTTCTCCGTACAACAATTTCGTCCTTGCTTTGTGTTCAGTTACATAGTTGGTCATTAAATTTTCATTCATAGTGATGTTGAATGGATCCTCACTTCCTAGGTGTCCGTTCACAATTTCCATTGGTTTGTATCCCGTTGTTGAATGAATTGAATTGTTGTATGCTAACACGGCGTACTTGACCTTCTGTTTGATGGGTGTCTCTTCTTGACCTTGGTTGTTCAGCAATCTTACGTGTTCTGCTATTGTTGAGTGGAATCTCTCCACAATTCCATTCGATTGGGGATGATCTGGCGTGCAGAAATGCGTTTCTACTTTATGGCTTCTTAAAAGTTCGGCAATTACTGTATTCTTAAATTCTGTCCCATTGTCAGCGATTATTTGAATTGGCACTCCAAAATGGGAGAAGAAAGTTATTAAATTGTCCGCTACTTCAGTTGCCATCATTGAATCCAAAACATAGGCTTGGGCAAATTTCGAAAAACTATCCACAATAGTTAGAAACTTTGTCTTTTCTAATGTATATGTGTCTATGTGGACAATTTCGAAAGGCTTTGCAGCTGTAGGCGTGATGTTGTACTTCGTCTTGATGGGGTTCCTTTCATATTTACTACGCTGGCAAATTTCACATTGTTCCAAGTAATTTTGTACTGTATCTCTTATGTTTGGCCAGTAATATTTGGCTTTTATTCTCTGCTCTGTCTCTTCTATGCCCCTATGGTTTGTTTTGCTCTCATGATAAGCCTGTATGATTTCAGGTATATCTGCTTTTTCTTCGACATCTATTAATTTTGTTAGGCATCGCTTGAATTTGAGCGATGGCCATTTAAAATTTTTACGTATAGTTTCACAAAATTTAGGGTAAATATCTGGACTTTCGAAGTAAAGGGAATACAGTTTTCCTGGGGCCACATTCTCTATGACAAACTTCATTAAATAGTGATCGAAGTCATCATCTGGCAATTGTAGTAAGTATCTTCGTTTTTTCCCAAATAGTTCTAATTTCTTTAATTTTGCAGGTGTATGCAATACTCGTGACACAATCACCTGATTGGCTCCATAGTTAACAGCTGATTCTACAATTGGAACTCCTACGATAGGATCTTGATCCTCGTTTGTATGTACAGTTTCATTCTCATCCATTGGGGTTGGTTCTTCCATCCTTTCTGTATTTTTTGCCTCTGTGTCTGGTTCAACTATCATTGATAGGTTATCTGGTTCATTTCTTGTTTGTCCACTTGTACCCGCTTGTTCCAAATCTCTGTTGAAGTCCTCCATATATCGCACTAACTCTTGAAATCCGTTCGTTTCTTTCGTGTGAATTTCCACGCGACTCAACGCATCGGCATTCGTATTTAGTTTTCCCTTTTTATAAATGATTCTATAGTCGTATTCTTCCAGCTTAATTCGCCACCTTAGTAATTTGGACGAAGGGTCTTTCAAGTTAAATAGCCATTGTAACGGCTTATGATCAGTGACTATATTAAATTTGTTACCATACAGGTAGGGCCTGAAATACTTCGTTGCCCAAACTAAACACAAACACTCCTTTTCTATCGTAGAATAATTTTGTTCGGATTCGTTTAATGTGCGTGAGGCGTACGCCACTGGCAAGTCTTGTCCAATAGGGCCTTGTGACAAAATTGCTCCTAATGCGACATTACTGGCGTCACAGGTGAGGTTAAAAGGCTTTGAGAGGTCGGGATATTGTAAGATAGGTTCATTCATTAATATTTCTTTACAGGTCTCAAAAGATTTAACAAATTCTTCATTATGTTCAATTTTCGCTCCTTTCTTGAGACATTTAGTTAGAGGTTTGGTCAACTGCGCAAAGTTATTAATGAATTTCCTGTAGTATCCCACCAAGCCAAGGAATCCTTTAATTTGCTTTGGGGTTCCTGGAATCGGGTAATTTTTTACTACTTTCACTTTTTCCGGGTTAGGTCGAACTCCTTCTGGGGTTATAATATGTCCCAAATAATTTACTTCCTTCCTCAAAAATTCACTCTTGTCGAGTTGGACCTTGAAATTGGATTTTCTAAGTCGATTAAAGACTGCTCTTAAATTTTCCAAGTGCTCTTGTAAGGATGTTGAGTAAATGATTATGTCGTCAAGATACACTAGACACCTTTCATTCTGCAATCCGCTCAAAATTCCATCCATTGCTCTTTGGAAGGTCGCAGGTGCGTTTTTTAATCCGAAGGGCATTCGGGTATATTCATAATGCCCTCCTTCGGTACTAAACGCCGTCTTTGGTATATCTTGTTCCCTCATCTCAATTTGGTGGAAACCACTCGCCAAATCAAGGGTCGAAAAATACTGACACTTCCCCAGTTTATCCAGTATATCAGTTATATTGGGTAAAGGGTATTTGTCGTCGATAGTTTTCTCATTGAGTTTGCGGTAATCCACGCAGACTCTCCATTTGCGTTTTCCAGACGCATCCATCTTCTTAGGAACTACCCAGATTGGGGCTGACCAAGGTGAACTGCTATGTCTAATGATTCCCTGGTCCAACATTTTGTCTATTTGGCTCCTAACTTCTTCTTTATGTATGAAGGGGTACCTGTACGACTTTACGTACACTGGCTGTTCATCAGTTGTCTTGATAGCATGCTTTGTTTGACTAGTAAACGTCAAAGGTATGCCTTCTTGATAGAATATGTCCGAAAATTCGGTACATAATCGTAGAATTTCTTTCTTCTCTTCTCGATTAAGATGATTAGTCCTAATCTGCGATGTTTCCAATTTCCTCCCTCGATGGGTATCCATTGTGTTTACATCAATTGTTTCATGCTCTAATATTCCTTTGTCTAACGCCTCGACATCGAATGGTCGGGTTAAATCTATTATCTTTGATTGGCATGATCTATTTCTTATCACGACTAAAGCGTGACCATCTTTCGTCTTTGTTATACAACTTGGGATTTCACATCCATTTATCTTCCGATAATCAATCAATACCTCTCCATCTCGGATATTTGTTTCAATTCTAACTACTTTTTCTATCCTTGGTTCCATTTCTATATGGTTATTCTGTACATTTGTCCAATACGTTTGGAATGGTATAGTGGCATAAGGGGTAACCATTTTATTTTTCCGAAAATCTAATTGGGCTTCTAACAGTTTCAAATTATCTAATCCCAACAATCCATCAAAGGTTCCATGAAATTTAAACAAATAAAATTTCAGCAAAGTGTATCGGGGTAATTTGAAAATTTCCGAAGCTGGTATCGTTGTACTAAATTCATGGGCTGATTGTTGTAATGCGGTTGAAACTATAAAAGGGTCTTTTTTAATTTGGTTCGGAGCTATCTTCCTAGCAGCTTCCGGGTTTATAAATGATTTACTTGCACCACTATCAATTAAAAATTTAAGATTGTGTTCAGGAAAAGTAATATAGTTTAGTTCACTGCCCTCGGTGTTATTCAGTGTTATTATCTTTGGTTTTATGTTTCGTTCTCGTCTGGGCCAGTTTCGAGAAAATTCTTATAAGAATAATCTGCAGATGCAGCGTCGCACCGACTTCCCACGTGGTAACTTGATCCGTCCTGTTGTTCAGTGGATTCGTTTCCATATCGTCTCGCCTTTGGGTCGCCATGGTATTTTTCGTCGTAGACAGCTTGGTCATCGATACTCCTGTTTACGCTGGTGCTATAAAGTTCTTCTGCGATGATATTTTGTGCGGGGTTATAGGGTGGTCTATTTGGATTATTAAAATACGTCCTATTGGGGTAATAACCTCCCGAATTCTGTCTGTTCGTAAATCCGGTTCTCCTCGTCGAAACACTCATCGGTGTGGGTTTTGGCAAGGGTTGATTTGGATTCGATTTGAAGACGTTAGTAGTCACCCTTGGTGGTTGGAAATTCTGTCTTACTTGCGATGGCTGATACGTTGGTCTAGGTGTATGATTTACTGCTGTATTTACATGGGTTCCTGGTCTAAATTGACCAGTGTGATTATTCCTATATGACGGTCTAGGGTTGAACCTAGGTCTAGGTGTGTAGTTTGTTGCATTATGCACTCTATTACTGCCATTATTACTGCTGCCACTACTATTATTTTGCAAATAGTGTGTGTTGTCTTCCTGTGTTACAAATTGCAATGCTTCTGGCAAATCTTTTGGTCGCATACAGCGTATTGCTGTTCCTAGGGGCTCTCTTAGTCCTGATAGGAATGTTTTCAGCGCCAAGTTATTGTATAGATCCTTTTTTACAGCTTTCCCTATCTCCGTAGTTTCGTGGGCATTAATATAAGAACATAACAAGTTTAGTATATGCAGAACCCTATCGTAAAATTCGTTAGGGGTTTCGTTTTGTCGTTGTTTAAGCATAACTAAGTCCATGTTTAAACATGCCTCATCCCTCTGATCCGCAAAATGCCTTGTCAAAATTTCCTTTAGTTCCTCCCAGTTGTTGACGTTTTGTGTTCCCAATACCAATTTAGCATTCCCAGATAACTTTCCAATAATACAATTTAGCAAGAAGGTATTTTGGAAGTGGTTGGGTTGTTGGGCAACGTAAAAGGAATCGATCAAGGATTGACATACGCCGAGGTAACGGCCAAGATCATTAGGGCTCCCATCGAAATCTGGGACACACCTCAAATACTCAGTTTTAAACTCAACCATTTTTACGTTACTGTTTCTTACAAGTTTACGATTTCTAATTGGGACTGAGCGATTACAATTAGGGCCTGTCAAAGGGGTATCAATACTCAGGGATTCAAACTGTTCAAGTACCTCGTTAATCTCTGACATAAAAAATCTTGTACAAAAATTATTAACCAGTTGTACTTACCAAAATAGCACGATGCTCGACACAAACATTGATTTTACTACAGTTTTACCGTACACGTTACACGAAGGTCTCTCACGGTTAGTTCACTACTCAGCGATTGAATATTGATTCCGTGATTGATCCGTACGACTGCGCCACTTATCTTTCCGTATTCCTCGGAAGACTTTTTAAAAAAAATTAAACAATTACTATATTTTATGATTTAATATAAACTTGTAGTTAACACAACACTAACAAGAATTATTAAGTATAACGGTAACAATACAGTAGAACGAGCTTTGGTAAGTTACAATGAAATCAACGTGAGTTGAATATTACTGTCGATCGATTGTCAGAGTGAGTCCCGAAGGTCCAGCGCAATGTGGTTTTATTGTTTGATTCTGCAAGCTCAGCAAGTCTGGGCCGCGTCTCTTTAGTATGGTGGCTTATGGTAGCATCCCCATATAACTTGTCCAAAAAGTGCCGCTTCTATTAGACCCAAATTGACGATTTGCCGTTTAAGGCCTTATTATGCTTATTTTGCCAAAAGGAGACGATATGAACAAAATTGGTTGTAGCGTTGGCGAGATAACGCCAAATCAATAAGATTTGGCCAAAAATTCCGCTTATATTAGAGCCAAATTGACGATTTGCCGTTTAAGGCCTTATTATGCTTATTTTGCCAAATGGAGGCGATTTGAACAAAATTGGCTGTAGCGTTGGCGAGATAACGCCAAATCATAAGATTTGGCCAAAAAGTGCCGCTTCTATTAGAGCCAAATTGACGATTTGCCGTTTAAGGCCTTATTATGCTTATTTTGCCAAAAGGAGACGATTTGAACAAAATTGGCTGTAGCGTTGGCGAGATAACGCCAAATCATAAGATTTGGCCAAAAAGTGCCGCTTCTATTAGAGTCAAATTGACGATTTGCCGTTTAAGGCCTTATTATGCTTATTTTGCCAAAAGGAGACGATTTGAACAAAGTTGGCTGTAGCGTTGGCGAGATAACGCCAAATCATAAGATTTGGCCAAAAAGTGCCGCTTCTATTAGAGCCAAATTTACGATTTGCCGTTTAAGGCCTTATTATGCTTATTTTGCCAAAAGGAGACGATTTGAACAAAATTGGTTGTACCGTTTGCGAGATATCGCCAAATTGTACGATTTGGCCAAAAAGTGCCGCTTCTATTAGAGCCAAATTGACGATTTGCCGTTTAAGGCCTTATTATGCTTATTTTGCCAAAAGGAGACGATTTGAACAAAATTGGCTGTAGCGTTTGCGAGATAACGCCAAATCATAAGATTTGGCCAAAAAGTGCCGCTTCTATTAGAGCCAAATTGACGAGTTATATGGGGATGCTACCATAAGCCACCATACTAAAGAGACGCGGCCCAGACTTGCTGAGCTTGCAGAATCAAACAATAAAACCACATTGCGCTGGACCTTCGGGACTCACTCTGACAATCGATCGACAGTAATATTCAACTCACGTTGATTTCATTGTAACTTACCAAAGCTCGTTCTACTGTATTGTTACCGTTATACTTAATAATTCTTGTTAGTGTTGTGTTAACTACAAGTTTATATTAAATCATAAAATATAGTAATTGTTTAATTTTTTTTAAAAAGTCTTCCGAGGAATACGGAAAGATAAGTGGCGCAGTCGGTAGGATCAATCACGGAATCAATATTCAATCGCTGAGTAGTGAACTAACCGTGAGAGACCTTCGTGTAACGTGTACGGTAAAACTGTAGTAAAATCAATGTTTGTGTCGAGCATCGTGCTATTTTGGTAAGTACAACTGGTTAATAATTTTTGTACAAGATTTTTTATGTCAGAGATTAACGAGGTACTTGAACAGTTTGAATCCCTGAGTATTGATACCCCTTTGACAGGCCCTAATTGTAATCGCTCAGTCCCAATTAGAAATCGTAAACTTGTAAGAAACAGTAACGTAAAAATGGTTGAGTTTAAAACTGAGTATTTGAGGTGTGTCCCAGATTTCGATGGGAGCCCTAATGATCTTGGCCGTTACCTCGGCGTATGTCAATCCTTGATCGATTCCTTTTACGTTGCCCAACAACCCAACCACTTCCAAAATACCTTCTTGCTAAATTGTATTATTGGAAAGTTATCTGGGAATGCTAAATTGGTATTGGGAACACAAAACGTCAACAACTGGGAGGAACTAAAGGAAATTTTGACAAGGCATTTTGCGGATCAGAGGGATGAGGCATGTTTAAACATGGACTTAGTTATGCTTAAACAACGACAAAACGAAACCCCTAACGAATTTTACGATAGGGTTCTGCATATACTAAACTTGTTATGTTCTTATATTAATGCCCACGAAACTACGGAGATAGGGAAAGCTGTAAAAAAGGATCTATACAATAACTTGGCGCTGAAAACATTCCTATCAGGACTAAGAGAGCCCCTAGGAACAGCAATACGCTGTATGCGACCAAAAGATTTGCCAGAAGCATTGCAATTTGTAACACAGGAAGACAACACACACTATTTGCAAAATAATAGTAGTGGCAGCAGTAATAATGGCAGTAATAGAGTGCATAATGCAACAAACTCCACACCTAGACCTAGGTTCAACCCTAGACCGTCATATACGAATAATCACTCTGGTCAATTTAGACCAGGAGCCCATGTAAATACAGCAGTAAATCATACACCAAGGCCAACGTATCAGCCATCGCAAGCTAGACAGAATTTCCAACCACCAAGGGTGACTACTAACGTCTTCAAATCGAATCCAAATCAACCCTTGCCAAAACCCACACCGATGAGTGTTTCGACGAGGAGAACCGGATTTACGAACAGACAGAATTCGGGAGGTTATTACCCCAATAGGACGTATTTTAATAATCCAAATAGACCACCCTATAACCCCGCACAAAATATCATCGCAGAAGAACTTTATAGCACCAGCGTAAACAGGAGTATCGATGACCAAGCTGTCTACGACGAAAAATACCATGGCGACCCAAAGGCGAGACGATATGGAAACGAATCCACTGAACAACAGGACGGATCAAGTTACCACGTGGGAAGTCGGTGCGACGCTGCATCTGCAGATTATTCTTATAAGAATTTTCTCGAAACTGGCCCAGACGAGAACGAAACATAAAACCAAAGATAATAACACTGAATAACACCGAGGGCAGTGAACTAAACTATATTACTTTTCCTGAACACAATCTTAAATTTTTAATTGATAGTGGTGCAAGTAAATCATTTATAAACCCGGAAGCTGCTAGGAAGATAGCTCCGAACCAAATTAAAAAAGACCCTTTTATAGTTTCAACCGCATTACAACAATCAGCCCATGAATTTAGTACAACGATACCAGCTTCGGAAATTTTCAAATTACCCCGATACACTTTGCTGAAATTTTATTTGTTTAAATTTCATGGAACCTTTGATGGATTGTTGGGATTAGATAATTTGAAACTGTTAGAAGCCCAATTAGATTTTCGGAAAAATAAAATGGTTACCCCTTATGCCACTATACCATTCCAAACGTATTGGACAAATGTACAGAATAACCATATAGAAATGGAACCAAGGATAGAAAAAGTAGTTAGAATTGAAACAAATATCCGAGATGGAGAGGTATTGATTGATTATCGGAAGATAAATGGATGTGAAATCCCAAGTTGTATAACAAAGACGAAAGATGGTCACGCTTTAGTCGTGATAAGAAATAGATCATGCCAATCAAAGATAATAGATTTAACCCGACCATTCGATGTCGAGGCGTTAGACAAAGGAATATTAGAGCATGAAACAATTGATGTAAACACAATGGATACCCATCGAGGGAGGAAATTGGAAACATCGCAGATTAGGACTAATCATCTTAATCGAGAAGAGAAGAAAGAAATTCTACGATTATGTACCGAATTTTCGGACATATTCTATCAAGAAGGCATACCTTTGACGTTTACTAGTCAAACAAAGCATGCTATCAAGACAACTGATGAACAGCCAGTGTACGTAAAGTCGTACAGGTACCCCTTCATACATAAAGAAGAAGTTAGGAGCCAAATAGACAAAATGTTGGACCAGGGAATCATTAGACATAGCAGTTCACCTTGGTCAGCCCCAATCTGGGTAGTTCCTAAGAAGATGGATGCGTCTGGAAAACGCAAATGGAGAGTCTGCGTGGATTACCGCAAACTCAATGAGAAAACTATCGACGACAAATACCCTTTACCCAATATAACTGATATACTGGATAAACTGGGGAAGTGTCAGTATTTTTCGACCCTTGATTTGGCGAGTGGTTTCCACCAAATTGAGATGAGGGAACAAGATATACCAAAGACGGCGTTTAGTACCGAAGGAGGGCATTATGAATATACCCGAATGCCCTTCGGATTAAAAAACGCACCTGCGACCTTCCAAAGAGCAATGGATGGAATTTTGAGCGGATTGCAGAATGAAAGGTGTCTAGTGTATCTTGACGACATAATCATTTACTCAACATCCTTACAAGAGCACTTGGAAAATTTAAGAGCAGTCTTTAATCGACTTAGAAAATCCAATTTCAAGGTCCAACTCGACAAGAGTGAATTTTTGAGGAAGGAAGTAAATTATTTGGGACATATTATAACCCCAGAAGGAGTTCGACCTAACCCGGAAAAAGTGAAAGTAGTAAAAAATTACCCGATTCCAGGAACCCCAAAGCAAATTAAAGGATTCCTTGGCTTGGTGGGATACTACAGGAAATTCATTAATAACTTTGCGCAGTTGACCAAACCTCTAACTAAATGTCTCAAGAAAGGAGCGAAAATTGAACATAATGAAGAATTTGTTAAATCTTTTGAGACCTGTAAAGAAATATTAATGAATGAACCTATCTTACAATATCCCGACCTCTCAAAGCCTTTTAACCTCACCTGTGACGCCAGTAATGTCGCATTAGGAGCAATTTTGTCACAAGGCCCTATTGGACAAGACTTGCCAGTGGCGTACGCCTCACGCACATTAAACGAATCCGAACAAAATTATTCTACGATAGAAAAGGAGTGTTTGTGTTTAGTTTGGGCAACGAAGTATTTCAGGCCCTACCTGTATGGTAACAAATTTAATATAGTCACTGATCATAAGCCGTTACAATGGCTATTTAACTTGAAAGACCCTTCGTCCAAATTACTAAGGTGGCGAATTAAGCTGGAAGAATACGACTATAGAATCATTTATAAAAAGGGAAAACTAAATACGAATGCCGATGCGTTGAGTCGCGTGGAAATTCACACGAAAGAAACGAACGGATTTCAAGAGTTAGTGCGATATATGGAGGACTTCAACAGAGATTTGGAACAAGCGGGTACAAGTGGACAAACAAGAAATGAACCAGATAACCTATCAATGATAGTTGAACCAGACACAGAGGCAAAAAATACAGAAAGGATGGAAGAACCAACCCCAATGGATGAGAATGAAACTGTACATACAAACGAGGATCAAGATCCTATCGTAGGAGTTCCAATTGTAGAATCAGCTGTTAACTATGGAGCCAATCAGGTGATTGTGTCACGAGTATTGCATACACCTGCAAAATTAAAGAAATTAGAACTAT
Source organism: Euwallacea fornicatus (assembly GCF_040115645.1). Classification (NCBI taxonomy): domain Eukaryota; kingdom Metazoa; phylum Arthropoda; class Insecta; order Coleoptera; family Curculionidae; genus Euwallacea; species Euwallacea fornicatus. Next base: position 129,484 of record NW_027096045.1, read on the forward strand.
TTGGGAAAAAACGAAGATACTTACTACAATTGCCAGATGATGACTTCGATCACTATTTAATGAAGTTTGTCATAGAGAATGTGGCCCCAGGAAAACTGTATTCCCTTTACTTCGAAAGTCCAGATATTTACCCTAAATTTTGTGAAACTATACGTAAAAATTTTAAATGGCCATCGCTCAAATTCAAGCGATGCCTAACAAAATTAATAGATGTCGAAGAAAAAGCAGATATACCTGAAATCATACAGGCTTATCATGAGAGCAAAACAAACCATAGGGGCATAGAAGAGACAGAGCAGAGAATAAAAGCCAAATATTACTGGCCAAACATAAGAGATACAGTACAAAATTACTTGGAACAATGTGAAATTTGCCAGCGTAGTAAATATGAAAGGAACCCCATCAAGACGAAGTACAACATCACGCCTACAGCTGCAAAGCCTTTCGAAATTGTCCACATAGACACATATACATTAGAAAAGACAAAGTTTCTAACTATTGTGGATAGTTTTTCGAAATTTGCCCAAGCCTATGTTTTGGATTCAATGATGGCAACTGAAGTAGCGGACAATTTAATAACTTTCTTCTCCCATTTTGGAGTGCCAATTCAAATAATCGCTGACAATGGGACAGAATTTAAGAATACAGTAATTGCCGAACTTTTAAGAAGCCATAAAGTAGAAACGCATTTCTGCACGCCAGATCATCCCCAATCGAATGGAATTGTGGAGAGATTCCACTCAACAATAGCAGAACACGTAAGATTGCTGAACAACCAAGGTCAAGAAGAGACACCCATCAAACAGAAGGTCAAGTACGCCGTGTTAGCATACAACAATTCAATTCATTCAACAACGGGATACAAACCAATGGAAATTGTGAACGGACACCTAGGAAGTGAGGATCCATTCAACATCACTATGAATGAAAATTTAATGACCAACTATGTAACTGAACACAAAGCAAGGACGAAATTGTTGTACGGAGAAATGAATAGGCGAATGACCGAGGCTAAAGTACGCTTAATGGAAAAGAGAAATGTAAATCGGGACGACCCAACGATGTTTGAAGAAGGAGATGACGTGCGTGAAAGAATAAAGAATCCTAGACAAAAATTAGGAGACAAATTTAAAGCATGTGCAAAAGCGGAAATTGTAAATAGAGAAAGGAAATTTGTCGAAAATCAGTCTGGAAGGAAAGTGAACATAGACAATCTAAAACGGCCCAGCCGTCACAAATGTATTAATCCAAGTAGAAATAAGGAGTAAATTAGACTCAAACCAAACCATGTACATATAAGTAAACGAAGGAAAAACATTTACAGCATCCTAGTCACGGGACAAGCTAGGGATGTCACACTGTTGGAACTCAAGGGAAATCCGGGAATGTTACCGCTAGAACTGGGAAAGGCAGTATTGATTGATGGAAGCCACAGTTTCATTCATTACAACGATTTAAGACCAGTAGCAGAACAACTAGAAGAGCTGAGAAGAAAAATAAATAATTTGACCAGCAATTGGGAAACGACAACACATCCAAGCCCTTATAAGAATGAGCTCCGCAATTTTTACGAGATCATGAAGGCAATACAGGAACAAGTTGAAAACCGCTTTTACCGAATATTTCCTAAAACAAATCGACCAAAGCGAGGAATCGTGGATGGATTAGGAGCAGTGTTCAAAGCGATAACGGGAAATTTGGACGCAGAAGATGGTCAAAAATACGACAAATTAATTAGAGAATTACGTGCGAAACAAAGGCTCACTCAAACTCAAGTTGTAACTCAAGGAAGAATGACAGTGTTGGCTTTAGAAAGGTTTAACAAAACGCTAAAACAGCTTTACGACAATGATAGAATACTGGAGGAAAAATTGAAAGAAATTGTACCTTATATCAAGGATGTGATCGACGATAGAAATTGTTCCTTTTTGAAGGAAATTGTCAACGAAATAATTGATATGTACGAGATAATCAACACCATCCTACAAGATGTCGAAAACTCGTTGGTATTTGCAAGATTAAATACCATGCACCCAAGCATAATGGACCAAAGGGATCTACTCACTGCACTCACGGAGTTAAGCAACGACATAGGAAGGACCAATCTACCACTACCTATAACTTTGGAAAATATAGTTAAATACGAAGAAATAACAAAACTGGAGTGTTTCCTATCGGACTATCGAATCACGTACATTTTACACATTCCTACTGTTCAGAATCTGCAATTTTCTTATTACCATTTGTATTCTATTCCCGTTTACATTCAGGGTCAGTTTAGGGCAATCATACCTAAAGGGAAGTACCTTGTAAAGAGCCAGTTGTACCACGCGTACTTTCACCGCGAGTGTCGTAAATTAAAGCCAGAACTATACTTGTGCTATGAAACAGACTTAACGGGAAATCAGCCAGAAACCCCTTGTGAAATACAGTTAATAAACTTAGTGAAAAATCCTTCGAACTGTACTCAAACGTTAATAAAAATAGACAGAATAATTTTAAATAGGTTAGATGTGTCAGATAAATGGATTGTAATAAGTCCTACAGAAGAAATAGCCCAGCTAACGTGCCAAAATAGACAAACAGAAGCCAAAACCTTGCACGGGACATATCTATACGAAATTCCAAAGGGATGTAAGTTAAGCATCGGGAACCAGCAGGCAACGAATACCATGAGGATCATGGAAAACACTCTGAAGCCCATTTTGCTACCTAAAATTATCACGGACGTTCCACCCCGACAGAACTTAAACTTGAGCATTCACCTACCCGAGCTCGAGTTAGATGACCTGCATAAGCTAAAACATGAAGTTTATGAGGAGCAGGAAAGCGGCAGCTGGACGGACAACGACCTCTACACACCCCCTAGTGTGTGGACATTACTAATGTATATTATAATTATAGGAGCAATGGCAGCTTTAACATGGAAAAAGTTGTTGCAACCCCGACTGAGGAATCGGAGTCAGAAGAACAACCAGTCAAATGAAGAGCCAATAGAAGTTCCACTCCCTCGGCTAGCCTAGGAGTTCCATCTCAGAGGGGAGGAGTTATATGGGGATGCTACCATAAGCCACCATACTAAAGAGACGCGGCCCAGACTTGCTGAGCTTGCAGAATCAAACAATAAAACCACATTGCGCTGGACCTTCGGGACTCACTCTGACAATCGATCGACAGTAATATTCAACTCACGTTGATTTCATTGTAACTTACCAAAGCTCGTTCTACTGTATTGTTACCGTTATACTTAATAATTCTTGTTAGTGTTGTGTTAACTACAAGTTTATATTAAATCATAAAATATAGTAATTGTTTAATTTTTTTTAAAAAGTCTTCCGAGGAATACGGAAAGATAAGTGACAAATCGTACAATTTGGCGATATCTCACAAACGGTACAACCAATTTTGTTCAAATCGTCTCCTTTTGGCAAAATAAGCATAATAAGGCCTTAAACGGCAAATCGTCAATTTGGCTCTAATAGAAGCGGCACTTTTTGGCCAAATCGTACAATTTGGCGATATTTCGCCAACGCTACAACCAATTTTGTTCAAATCGTCTCCTTTTGGCAAAATAAGCATAATAAGGCCTTAAACGGCAAATCGTCAATTTGACTCTAATAGAAGCGGCACTTTTTGGCCAAATCTTATGATTTGGCGTTATCTCGCCAACGCTACAGCCAATTTTGTTCAAATCGTCTCCTTTTGGCAAAATAAGCATAATAAGGCCTTAAACGGCAAATCGTCAATTTGGCTCTAATAGAAGCGGCACTTTTTGGCCAAATCTTATGATTTGGCGTTATCTCGCCTACGCTACAGCCAACTTTGTTCAAATCGTCTCCTTTTGGCAAAATAAGCATAATAAGGCCTTAAACGGCAAATCGTCAATTTGGCTCTAATAGAAGCGGCACTTTTTGGCCAAATCGTACAATTTGGCGATATCTCGCAAACGGTACAACCAATTTTGTTCAAATCGTCTCCTTTTGGCAAAATAAGCATAATAAGGCCTTAAACGGCAAATCGTCAATTTGGCTCTAATAGAAGCGGCACTTTTTGGCCAAATCGTACAATTTGGCGATATCTCGCAAACGGTACAACCAATTTTGTTCAAATCGTCTCCTTTTGGCAAAATAAGCATAATAAGGCCTTAAACGGCAAATCGTCAATTTGGCTCTAATAGAAGCGGCACTTTTTGGCCAAATCTTATGATTTGGCGTTATCTCGCCAACGCTACAGCCAATTTTGTTCAAATCGTCTCCTTTTGGCAAAATAAGCATAATAAGGCCTTAAACGGCAAATCGTCAATTTGGCTCTAATAGAAGCGGCACTTTTTGGCCAAATCTTATGATTTGGCGTTATCTCGCCAACGCTACAGCCAATTTTGTTCAAATCGTCTCCATTTGGCAAAATAAGCATAATAAGGCCTTAAACGGCAAATCGTCAATTTGGCTCTAATATAAGCGGAATTTTTGGCCAAATCTTATTGATTTGGCGTTATCTCGCCAACGCTACAACCAATTTTGTTCATATCGTCTCCTTTTGGCAAAATAAGCATAATAAGGCCTTAAACGGCAAATCGTCAATTTGGGTCTAATAGAAGCGGCACTTTTTGGCCAAATCGTACCATTTGGCGATATCTCACAAACGGTACAACCAATTTTGTTCAAATCGTCTCCTTTTGGCAAAATAAGCATAATAAGGCCTTAAACGGCAAATCGTCAATTTGGCTCTAATAGAAGCGGCACTTTTTGGCCAAATCGTACAATTTGGCGATATTTCGCCAACGCTACAACCAATTTTGTTCAAATCGTCTCCTTTTGGCAAAATAAGCATAATAAGGCCTTAAACGGCAAATCGTCAATTTGACTCTAATAGAAGCGGCACTTTTTGGCCAAATCTTATGATTTGGCGTTATCTCGCCAACGCTACAGCCAATTTTGTTCAAATCGTCTCCTTTTGGCAAAATAAGCATAATAAGGCCTTAAACGGCAAATCGTCAATTTGGCTCTAATAGAAGCGGCACTTTTTGGCCAAATCTTATGATTTGGCGTTATCTCGCCTACGCTACAGCCAACTTTGTTCAAATCGTCTCCTTTTGGCAAAATAAGCATAATAAGGCCTTAAACGGCAAATTGTCAATTTGGCTCTAATAGAAGCGACTTATCTTTCCGTATTCCTCGGAAGACTTTTTTAAAAAAATTAAACAATTACTATATTTTATGATTTAATATAAACTTGTAGTTAACACAACACTAACAAGAATTATTAAGTATAACGGTAACAATACAGTAGAACGAGCTTTGGTAAGTTACAATGAAATCAACGTGAGTTGAATATTACTGTCGATCGATTGTCAGAGTGAGTCCCGAAGGTCCAGCGCAATGTGGTTTTATTGTTTGATTCTGCAAGCTCAGCAAGTCTGGGCCGCGTCTCTTTAGTATGGTGGCTTATGGTAGCATCCCCATATAACTCCTCCCCTCTGAGATGGAACTCCTAGGCTAGCCGAGGGAGTGGAACTTCTATTGGCTCTTCATTTGACTGGTTGTTCTTCTGACTCCGATTCCTCAGTCGGGGTTGCAACAACTTTTTCCATGTTAAAGCTGCCATTGCTCCTATAATTATAATATACATTAGTAATGTCCACACACTAGGGGGTGTGTAGAGGTCGTTGTCCGTCCAGCTGCCGCTTTCCTGCTCCTCATAAACTTCATGTTTTAGCTTATGCAGGTCATCTAACTCGAGCTCGGGTAGGTGAATGCTCAAGTTTAAGTTCTGTCGGGGTGGAACGTCCGTGATAATTTTAGGTAGCAAAATGGGCTTCAGAGTGTTTTCCATGATCCTCATGGTATTCGTTGCCTGCTGGTTCCCGATGCTTAACTTACATCCCTTTGGAATTTCGTATAGATATGTCCCGTGCAAGGTTTTGGCTTCTGTTTGTCTATTTTGGCACGTTAGCTGGGCTATTTCTTCTGTAGGACTTATTACAATCCATTTATCTGACACATCTAACCTATTTAAAATTATTCTGTCTATTTTTATTAACGTTTGAGTACAGTTCGAAGGATTTTTCACTAAGTTTATTAACTGTATTTCACAAGGGGTTTCTGGCTGATTTCCCGTTAAGTCTGTTTCATAGCACAAGTATAGTTCTGGCTTTAATTTACGACACTCGCGGTGAAAGTACGCGTGGTACAACTGGCTCTTTACAAGGTACTTCCCTTTAGGTATGATTGCCCTAAACTGACCCTGAATGTAAACGGGAATAGAATACAAATGGTAATAAGAAAATTGCAGATTCTGAACAGTAGGAATGTGTAAAATGTACGTGATTCGATAGTCCGATAGGAAACACTCCAGTTTTGTTATTTCTTCGTATTTAACTATATTTTCCAAAGTTATAGGTAGTGGTAGATTGGTCCTTCCTATGTCGTTGCTTAACTCCGTGAGTGCAGTGAGTAGATCCCTTTGGTCCATTATGCTTGGGTGCATGGTATTTAATCTTGCAAATACCAACGAGTTTTCGACATCTTGTAGGATGGTGTTGATTATCTCGTACATATCAATTATTTCGTTGACAATTTCCTTCAAAAAGGAACAATTTCTATCGTCGATCACATCCTTGATATAAGGTACAATTTCTTTCAATTTTTCCTCCAGTATTCTATCATTGTCGTAAAGCTGTTTTAGCGTTTTGTTAAACCTTTCTAAAGCCAACACTGTCATTCTTCCTTGAGTTACAACTTGAGTTTGAGTGAGCCTTTGTTTCGCACGTAATTCTCTAATTAATTTGTCGTATTTTTGACCATCTTCTGCGTCCAAATTTCCCGTTATCGCTTTGAACACTGCTCCTAATCCATCCACGATTCCTCGCTTTGGTCGATTTGTTTTAGGAAATATTCGGTAAAAGCGGTTTTCAACTTGTTCCTGTATTGCCTTCATGATCTCGTAAAAATTGCGGAGCTCATTCTTATAAGGGCTTGGATGTGTTGTCGTTTCCCAATTGCTGGTCAAATTATTTATTTTTCTTCTCAGCTCTTCTAGTTGTTCTGCTACTGGTCTTAAATCGTTGTAATGAATGAAACTGTGGCTTCCATCAATCAATACTGCCTTTCCCAGTTCTAGCGGTAACATTCCCGGATTTCCCTTGAGTTCCAACAGTGTGACATCCCTAGCTTGTCCCGTGACTAGGATGCTGTAAATGTTTTTCCTTCGTTTACTTATATGTACATGGTTTGGTTTGAGTCTAATTTACTCCTTATTTCTACTTGGATTAATACATTTGTGACGGCTGGGCCGTTTTAGATTGTCTATGTTCACTTTCCTTCCAGACTGATTTTCGACAAATTTCCTTTCTCTATTTACAATTTCCGCTTTTGCACATGCTTTAAATTTGTCTCCTAATTTTTGTCTAGGATTCTTTATTCTTTCACGCACGTCATCTCCTTCTTCAAACATCGTTGGGTCGTCCCGATTTACATTTCTCTTTTCCATTAAGCGTACTTTAGCCTCGGTCATTCGCCTATTCATTTCTCCGTACAACAATTTCGTCCTTGCTTTGTGTTCAGTTACATAGTTGGTCATTAAATTTTCATTCATAGTGATGTTGAATGGATCCTCACTTCCTAGGTGTCCGTTCACAATTTCCATTGGTTTGTATCCCGTTGTTGAATGAATTGAATTGTTGTATGCTAACACGGCGTACTTGACCTTCTGTTTGATGGGTGTCTCTTCTTGACCTTGGTTGTTCAGCAATCTTACGTGTTCTGCTATTGTTGAGTGGAATCTCTCCACAATTCCATTCGATTGGGGATGATCTGGCGTGCAGAAATGCGTTTCTACTTTATGGCTTCTTAAAAGTTCGGCAATTACTGTATTCTTAAATTCTGTCCCATTGTCAGCGATTATTTGAATTGGCACTCCAAAATGGGAGAAGAAAGTTATTAAATTGTCCGCTACTTCAGTTGCCATCATTGAATCCAAAACATAGGCTTGGGCAAATTTCGAAAAACTATCCACAATAGTTAGAAACTTTGTCTTTTCTAATGTATATGTGTCTATGTGGACAATTTCGAAAGGCTTTGCAGCTGTAGGCGTGATGTTGTACTTCGTCTTGATGGGGTTCCTTTCATATTTACTACGCTGGCAAATTTCACATTGTTCCAAGTAATTTTGTACTGTATCTCTTATGTTTGGCCAGTAATATTTGGCTTTTATTCTCTGCTCTGTCTCTTCTATGCCCCTATGGTTTGTTTTGCTCTCATGATAAGCCTGTATGATTTCAGGTATATCTGCTTTTTCTTCGACATCTATTAATTTTGTTAGGCATCGCTTGAATTTGAGCGATGGCCATTTAAAATTTTTACGTATAGTTTCACAAAATTTAGGGTAAATATCTGGACTTTCGAAGTAAAGGGAATACAGTTTTCCTGGGGCCACATTCTCTATGACAAACTTCATTAAATAGTGATCGAAGTCATCATCTGGCAATTGTAGTAAGTATCTTCGTTTTTTCCCAAATAGTTCTAATTTCTTTAATTTTGCAGGTGTATGCAATACTCGTGACACAATCACCTGATTGGCTCCATAGTTAACAGCTGATTCTACAATTGGAACTCCTACGATAGGATCTTGTTTCTCGTTTGTATGTACAGTTTCATTCTCATCCATTGGGGTTGGTTCTTCCATCCTTTCTGTATTTTTTGCCTCTGTGTCTGGTTCAACTATCATTGATAGGTTATCTGGTTCATTTCTTGTTTGTCCACTTGTACCCGCTTGTTCCAAATCTCTGTTGAAGTCCTCCATATATCGCACTAACTCTTGAAATCCGTTCGTTTCTTTCGTGTGAATTTCCACGCGACTCAACGCATCGGCATTCGTATTTAGTTTTCCCTTTTTATAAATGATTCTATAGTCGTATTCTTCCAGCTTAATTCGCCACCTTAGTAATTTGGACGAAGGGTCTTTCAAGTTAAATAGCCATTGTAACGGCTTATGATCAGTGACTATATTAAATTTGTTACCATACAGGTAGGGCCTGAAATACTTCGTTGCCCAAACTAAACACAAACACTCCTTTTCTATCGTAGAATAATTTTGTTCGGATTCGTTTAATGTGCGTGAGGCGTACGCCACTGGCAAGTCTTGTCCAATAGGGCCTTGTGACAAAATTGCTCCTAATGCGACATTACTGGCGTCACAGGTGAGGTTAAAAGGCTTTGAGAGGTCGGGATATTGTAAGATAGGTTCATTCATTAATATTTCTTTACAGGTCTCAAAAGATTTAACAAATTCTTCATTATGTTCAATTTTCGCTCCTTTCTTGAGACATTTAGTTAGAGGTTTGGTCAACTGCGCAAAGTTATTAATGAATTTCCTGTAGTATCCCACCAAGCCAAGGAATCCTTTAATTTGCTTTGGGGTTCCTGGAATCGGGTAATTTTTTACTACTTTCACTTTTTCCGGGTTAGGTCGAACTCCTTCTGGGGTTATAATATGTCCCAAATAATTTACTTCCTTCCTCAAAAATTCACTCTTGTCGAGTTGGACCTTGAAATTGGATTTTCTAAGTCGATTAAAGACTGCTCTTAAATTTTCCAAGTGCTCTTGTAAGGATGTTGAGTAAATGATTATGTCGTCAAGATACACTAGACACCTTTCATTCTGCAATCCGCTCAAAATTCCATCCATTGCTCTTTGGAAGGTCGCAGGTGCGTTTTTTAATCCGAAGGGCATTCGGGTATATTCATAATGCCCTCCTTCGGTACTAAACGCCGTCTTTGGTATATCTTGTTCCCTCATCTCAATTTGGTGGAAACCACTCGCCAAATCAAGGGTCGAAAAATACTGACACTTCCCCAGTTTATCCAGTATATCAGTTATATTGGGTAAAGGGTATTTGTCGTCGATAGTTTTCTCATTGAGTTTGCGGTAATCCACGCAGACTCTCCATTTGCGTTTTCCAGACGCATCCATCTTCTTAGGAACTACCCAGATTGGGGCTGACCAAGGTGAACTGCTATGTCTAATGATTCCCTGGTCCAACATTTTGTCTATTTGGCTCCTAACTTCTTCTTTATGTATGAAGGGGTACCTGTACGACTTTACGTACACTGGCTGTTCATCAGTTGTCTTGATAGCATGCTTTGTTTGACTAGTAAACGTCAAAGGTATGCCTTCTTGATAGAATATGTCCGAAAATTCGGTACATAATCGTAGAATTTCTTTCTTCTCTTCTCGATTAAGATGATTAGTCCTAATCTGCGATGTTTCCAATTTCCTCCCTCGATGGGTATCCATTGTGTTTACATCAATTGTTTCATGCTCTAATATTCCTTTGTCTAACGCCTCGACATCGAATGGTCGGGTTAAATCTATTATCTTTGATTGGCATGATCTATTTCTTATCACGACTAAAGCGTGACCATCTTTCGTCTTTGTTATACAACTTGGGATTTCACATCCATTTATCTTCCGATAATCAATCAATACCTCTCCATCTCGGATATTTGTTTCAATTCTAACTACTTTTTCTATCCTTGGTTCCATTTCTATATGGTTATTCTGTACATTTGTCCAATACGTTTGGAATGGTATAGTGGCATAAGGGGTAACCATTTTATTTTTCCGAAAATCTAATTGGGCTTCTAACAGTTTCAAATTATCTAATCCCAACAATCCATCAAAGGTTCCATGAAATTTAAACAAATAAAATTTCAGCAAAGTGTATCGGGGTAATTTAAAAATTTCCGAAGCTGGTATCGTTGTACTAAATTCATGGGCTGATTGTTGTAATGCGGTTGAAACTATAAAAGGGTCTTTTTTAATTTGGTTCGGAGCTATCTTCCTAGCAGCTTCCGGGTTTATAAATGATTTACTTGCACCACTATCAATTAAAAATTTAAGATTGTGTTCAGGAAAAGTAATATAATTTAGTTCACTGCCCTCGGTGTTATTCAGTGTTATTATCTTTGGTTTTATGTTTCGTTTTCGTCTGGGCCAGTTTCGAGAAAATTCTTATAAGAATAATCTGCAGATGCAGCGTCGCACCGACTTCCCACGTGGTAACTTGATCCGTCCTGTTGTTCAGTGGATTCGTTTCCATATCGTCTCGCCTTTGGGTCGCCATGGTATTTTTCGTCGTAGACAGCTTGGTCATCGATACTCCTGTTTACGCTGGTGCTATAAAGTTCTTCTGCGATGATATTTTGTGCGGGGTTATAGGGTGGTCTATTTGGATTATTAAAATACGTCCTATTGGGGTAATAACCTCCCGAATTCTGTCTGTTCGTAAATCCGGTTCTCCTCGTCGAAACACTCATCGGTGTGGGTTTTGGCAAGGGTTGATTTGGATTCGATTTGAAGACGTTAGTAGTCACCCTTGGTGGTTGGAAATTCTGTCTAGCTTGCGATGGCTGATACGTTGGCCTTGGTGTATGATTTACTGCTGTATTTACATGGGCTCCTGGTCTAAATTGACCAGAGTGATTATTCGTATATGACGGTCTAGGGTTGAACCTAGGTCTAGGTGTGGAGTTTGTTGCATTATGCACTCTATTACTGCCATTATTACTGCTGCCACTACTATTATTTTGCAAATAGTGTGTGTTGTCTTCCTGTGTTACAAATTGCAATGCTTCTGGCAAATCTTTTGGTCGCATACAGCGTATTGCTGTTCCTAGGGGCTCTCTTAGTCCTGATAGGAATGTTTTCAGCGCCAAGTTATTGTATAGATCCTTTTTTACAGCTTTCCCTATCTCCGTAGTTTCGTGGGCATTAATATAAGAACATAACAAGTTTAGTATATGCAGAACCCTATCGTAAAATTCGTTAGGGGTTTCGTTTTGTCGTTGTTTAAGCATAACTAAGTCCATGTTTAAACATGCCTCATCCCTCTGATCCGCAAAATGCCTTGTCAAAATTTCCTTTAGTTCCTCCCAGTTGTTGACGTTTTGTGTTCCCAATACCAATTTAGCATTCCCAGATAACTTTCCAATAATACAATTTAGCAAGAAGGTATTTTGGAAGTGGTTGGGTTGTTGGGCAACGTAAAAGGAATCGATCAAGGATTGACATACGCCGAGGTAACGGCCAAGATCATTAGGGCTCCCATCGAAATCTGGGACACACCTCAAATACTCAGTTTTAAACTCAACCATTTTTACGTTACTGTTTCTTACAAGTTTACGATTTCTAATTGGGACTGAGCGATTACAATTAGGGCCTGTCAAAGGGGTATCAATACTCAGGGATTCAAACTGTTCAAGTACCTCGTTAATCTCTGACATAAAAAATCTTGTACAAAAATTATTAACCAGTTGTACTTACCAAAATAGCACGATGCTCGACACAAACATTGATTTTACTACAGTTTTACCGTACACGTTACACGAAGGTCTCTCACGGTTAGTTCACTACTCAGCGATTGAATATTGATTCCGTGATTGATCCGTACGACTGCGCCACTTATCTTTCCGTATTCCTCGGAAGACTTTTTTAAAAAAATTAAACAATTACTATATTTTATGATTTAATATAAACTTGTAGTTAACACAACACTAACAAGAATTATTAAGTATAACGGTAACAATACAGTAGAACGAGCTTTGGTAAGTTACAATGAAATCAACGTGAGTTGAATATTACTGTCGATCGATTGTCAGAGTGAGTCCCGAAGGTCCAGCGCAATGTGGTTTTATTGTTTGATTCTGCAAGCTCAGCAAGTCTGGGCCGCGTCTCTTTAGTATGGTGGCTTATGGTAGCATCCCCATATAACTAGCGGCACTTTTTGGACAAATCGTACAATTTGGCGATATCTTACAAACGCTACAACCAATTTTGTTCAAATCGTCTCCTTTTGGCAAAATAGGCATAATAAGGCCTTAAACGGCAAATCGTCAATTTGGCTCTAATAGAAGCGGCACTTTTTGGCCAAATCTTATGATTTGGCGTTATCTCGCCAACGCTACAGCCAATTTTGTTCAAATCGTCTCCTTTTGGCAAAATAAGCATAATAAGGCCTTAAACGGCAAATCGTCAATTTGGCTCTAATAGAAGCGGCACTTTTTGGCCAAATCTTATGATTTGGCGTTATCTCGCAAACGCTACAGCCAATTTTGTTCAAATCGTCTCCTTTTGGCAAAATAAGCATAATAAGGCCTTAAACGGCAAATCGTCAATTTGGCTCTAATAGAAGCGGCACTTTTTGGCCAAATCGTACAATTTGGCGATATCTCGCAAACGGTACAACCAATTTTGTTCAAATCGTCTCCTTTTGGCAAAATAAGCATAATAAGGCCTTAAACGGCAAATCGTAAATTTGGCTCTAATAGAAGCGGCACTTTTTGGCCAAATCTTATGATTTGGCGTTATCTCGCCAACGCTACAGCCAACTTTGTTCAAATCGTCTCCTTTTGGCAAAATAAGCATAATAAGGCCTTAAACGGCAAATCGTCAATTTGGCTCTAATAGAAGCGGCACTTTTTGGCCAAATCTTATGATTTGGCGTTATCTCGCCAACGCTACAACCAATTTTGTTCATATCGTCTCCTTTTGGCAAAATAAGCATAATAAGGCCTTAAACGGCAAATCGTCAATTTGGGTCTAATAACTTATCTTTCCGTATTCCTCGGAAGACTTTTTAAAAAAAATTAAACAATTACTATATTTTATGATTTAATATAAACTTGTAGTTAACACAACACTAACAAGAATTATTAAGTATAACGGTAACAATACAGTAGAACGAGCTTTGGTAAGTTACAATGAAATCAACGTGAGTTGAATATTACTGTCGATCGATTGTCAGAGTGAGTCCCGAAGGTCCAGCGCAATGTGGTTTTATTGTTTGATTCTGCAAGCTCAGCAAGTCTGGGCCGCGTCTCTTTAGTATGGTGGCTTATGGTAGCATCCCCATATAACTCCTCCCCTCTGAGATGGAACTCCTAGGCTAGCCGAGGGAGTGGAACTTCTATTGGCTCTTCATTTGACTGGTTGTTCTTCTGACTCCGATTCCTCAGTCGGGGTTGCAACAACTTTTTCCATGTTAAAGCTGCCATTGCTCCTATAATTATAATATACATTAGTAATGTCCACACACTAGGGGGTGTGTAGAGGTCGTTGTCCGTCCAGCTGCCGCTTTCCTGCTCCTCATAAACTTCATGTTTTAGCTTATGCAGGTCATCTAACTCGAGCTCGGGTAGGTGAATGCTCAAGTTTAAGTTCTGTCGGGGTGGAACGTCCGTGATAATTTTAGGTAGCAAAATGGGCTTCAGAGTGTTTTCCATGATCCTCATGGTATTCGTTGCCTGCTGGTTCCCGATGCTTAACTTACATCCCTTTGGAATTTCGTATAGATATGTCCCGTGCAAGGTTTTGGCTTCTGTTTGTCTATTTTGGCACGTTAGCTGGGCTATTTCTTCTGTAGGACTTATTACAATCCATTTATCTGACACATCTAACCTATTTAAAATTATTCTGTCTATTTTTATTAACGTTTGAGTACAGTTCGAAGGATTTTTCACTAAGTTTATTAACTGTATTTCACAAGGGGTTTCTGGCTGATTTCCCGTTAAGTCTGTTTCATAGCACAAGTATAGTTCTGGCTTTAATTTACGACACTCGCGGTGAAAGTACGCGTGGTACAACTGGCTCTTTACAAGGTACTTCCCTTTAGGTATGATTGCCCTAAACTGACCCTGAATGTAAACGGGAATAGAATACAAATGGTAATAAGAAAATTGCAGATTCTGAACAGTAGGAATGTGTAAAATGTACGTGATTCGATAGTCCGATAGGAAACACTCCAGTTTTGTTATTTCTTCGTATTTAACTATATTTTCCAAAGTTATAGGTAGTGGTAGATTGGTCCTTCCTATGTCGTTGCTTAACTCCGTGAGTGCAGTGAGTAGATCCCTTTGGTCCATTATGCTTGGGTGCATGGTATTTAATCTTGCAAATACCAACGAGTTTTCGACATCTTGTAGGATGGTGTTGATTATCTCGTACATATCAATTATTTCGTTGACAATTTCCTTCAAAAAGGAACAATTTCTATCGTCGATCACATCCTTGATATAAGGTACAATTTCTTTCAATTTTTCCTCCAGTATTCTATCATTGTCGTAAAGCTGTTTTAGCGTTTTGTTAAACCTTTCTAAAGCCAACACTGTCATTCTTCCTTGAGTTACAACTTGAGTTTGAGTGAGCCTTTGTTTCGCACGTAATTCTCTAATTAATTTGTCGTATTTTTGACCATCTTCTGCGTCCAAATTTCCCGTTATCGCTTTGAACACTGCTCCTAATCCATCCACGATTCCTCGCTTTGGTCGATTTGTTTTAGGAAATATTCGGTAAAAGCGGTTTTCAACTTGTTCCTGTATTGCCTTCATGATCTCGTAAAAATTGCGGAGCTCATTCTTATAAGGGCTTGGATGTGTTGTCGTTTCCCAATTGCTGGTCAAATTATTTATTTTTCTTCTCAGCTCTTCTAGTTGTTCTGCTACTGGTCTTAAATCGTTGTAATGAATGAAACTGTGGCTTCCATCAATCAATACTGCCTTTCCCAGTTCTAGCGGTAACATTCCCGGATTTCCCTTGAGTTCCAACAGTGTGACATCCCTAGCTTGTCCCGTGACTAGGATGCTGTAAATGTTTTTCCTTCGTTTACTTATATGTACATGGTTTGGTTTGAGTCTAATTTACTCCTTATTTCTACTTGGATTAATACATTTGTGACGGCTGGGCCGTTTTAGATTGTCTATGTTCACTTTCCTTCCAGACTGATTTTCGACAAATTTCCTTTCTCTATTTACAATTTCCGCTTTTGCACATGCTTTAAATTTGTCTCCTAATTTTTGTCTAGGATTCTTTATTCTTTCACGCACGTCATCTCCTTCTTCAAACATCGTTGGGTCGTCCCGATTTACATTTCTCTTTTCCATTAAGCGTACTTTAGCCTCGGTCATTCGCCTATTCATTTCTCCGTACAACAATTTCGTCCTTGCTTTGTGTTCAGTTACATAGTTGGTCATTAAATTTTCATTCATAGTGATGTTGAATGGATCCTCACTTCCTAGGTGTCCGTTCACAATTTCCATTGGTTTGTATCCCGTTGTTGAATGAATTGAATTGTTGTATGCTAACACGGCGTACTTGACCTTCTGTTTGATGGGTGTCTCTTCTTGACCTTGGTTGTTCAGCAATCTTACGTGTTCTGCTATTGTTGAGTGGAATCTCTCCACAATTCCATTCGATTGGGGATGATCTGGCGTGCAGAAATGCGTTTCTACTTTATGGCTTCTTAAAAGTTCGGCAATTACTGTATTCTTAAATTCTGTCCCATTGTCAGCGATTATTTGAATTGGCACTCCAAAATGGGAGAAGAAAGTTATTAAATTGTCCGCTACTTCAGTTGCCATCATTGAATCCAAAACATAGGCTTGGGCAAATTTCGAAAAACTATCCACAATAGTTAGAAACTTTGTCTTTTCTAATGTATATGTGTCTATGTGGACAATTTCGAAAGGCTTTGCAGCTGTAGGCGTGATGTTGTACTTCGTCTTGATGGGGTTCCTTTCATATTTACTACGCTGGCAAATTTCACATTGTTCCAAGTAATTTTGTACTGTATCTCTTATGTTTGGCCAGTAATATTTGGCTTTTATTCTCTGCTCTGTCTCTTCTATGCCCCTATGGTTTGTTTTGCTCTCATGATAAGCCTGTATGATTTCAGGTATATCTGCTTTTTCTTCGACATCTATTAATTTTGTTAGGCATCGCTTGAATTTGAGCGATGGCCATTTAAAATTTTTACGTATAGTTTCACAAAATTTAGGGTAAATATCTGGACTTTCGAAGTAAAGGGAATACAGTTTTCCTGGGGCCACATTCTCTATGACAAACTTCATTAAATAGTGATCGAAGTCATCATCTGGCAATTGTAGTAAGTATCTTCGTTTTTTCCCAAATAGTTCTAATTTCTTTAATTTTGCAGGTGTATGCAATACTCGTGACACAATCACCTGATTGGCTCCATAGTTAACAGCTGATTCTACAATTGGAACTCCTACGATAGGATCTTGTTCCTCGTTTGTATGTACAGTTTCATTTTCATCCATTGGGGTTGGTTCTTCCATCGTTTCTGTATTTTTTGCCTCTGTATCTGGTTCAACTATCATTGATAGGTTATCCGGTTCATTTCTTGTTTGTCCACTCGTACCCGCTTGTTCCAAATCTCTGTTGAAGTCCTCCATATATCGCACTAACTCTTGAAATCCGTTCGTTTCTTTCGTGTGAATTTCCACGCGACTCAACGCATCGGCATTCGTATTTAGTTTTCCCTTTTTATAAATGATTCTATAGTCGTATTCTTCCAGCTTAATTCGCCACCTTAGTAATTTGGACGAAGGGTCTTTCAAGTTAAATAGCCATTGTAACGGCTTATGATCAGTGACTATATTAAATTTGTTACCATACAGGTAGGGCCTGAAATACTTCGTTGCCCAAACTAAACACAAACACTCCTTTTCTATCGTAGAATAATTTTGTTCGGATTCGTTTAATGTGCGTGAGGCGTACGCCACTGGCAAGTCTTGTCCAATAGGGCCTTGTGACAAAATTGCTCCTAATGCGACATTACTGGCGTCACAGGTGAGGTTAAAAGGCTTTGAGAGGTCGGGATATTGTAAGATAGGTTCATTCATTAATATTTCTTTACAGGTCTCAAAAGATTTAACAAATTCTTCATTATGTTCAATTTTCGCTCCTTTCTTGAGACATTTAGTTAGAGGTTTGGTCAACTGCGCAAAGTTATTAATGAATTTCCTGTAGTATCCCACCAAGCCAAGGAATCCTTTAATTTGCTTTGGGGTTCCTGGAATCGGGTAATTTTTTACTACTTTCACTTTTTCCGGGTTAGGTCGAACTCCTTCTGGGGTTATAATATGTCCCAAATAATTTACTTCCTTCCTCAAAAATTCACTCTTGTCGAGTTGGACCTTGAAATTGGATTTTCTAAGTCGATTAAAGACTGCTCTTAAATTTTCCAAGTGCTCTTGTAAGGATGTTGAGTAAATGATTATGTCGTCAAGATACACTAGACACCTTTCATTCTGCAATCCGCTCAAAATTCCATCCATTGCTCTTTGGAAGGTCGCAGGTGCGTTTTTTAATCCGAAGGGCATTCGGGTATATTCATAATGCCCTCCTTCGGTACTAAACGCCGTCTTTGGTATATCTTGTTCCCTCATCTCAATTTGGTGGAAACCACTCGCCAAATCAAGGGTCGAAAAATACTGACACTTCCCCAGTTTATCCAGTATATCAGTTATATTGGGTAAAGGGTATTTGTCGTCGATAGTTTTCTCATTGAGTTTGCGGTAATCCACGCAGACTCTCCATTTGCGTTTTCCAGACGCATCCATCTTCTTAGGAACTACCCAGATTGGGGCTGACCAAGGTGAACTGCTATGTCTAATGATTCCCTGGTCCAACATTTTGTCTATTTGGCTCCTAACTTCTTCTTTATGTATGAAGGGGTACCTGTACGACTTTACGTACACTGGCTGTTCATCAGTTGTCTTGATAGCATGCTTTGTTTGACTAGTAAACGTCAAAGGTATGCCTTCTTGATAGAATATGTCCGAAAATTCGGTACATAATCGTAGAATTTCTTTCTTCTCTTCTCGATTAAGATGATTAGTCCTAATCTGCGATGTTTCCAATTTCCTCCCTCGATGGGTATCCATTGTGTTTACATCAATTGTTTCATGCTCTAATATTCCTTTGTCTAACGCCTCGACATCGAATGGTCGGGTTAAATCTATTATCTTTGATTGGCATGATCTATTTCTTATCACGACTAAAGCGTGACCATCTTTCGTCTTTGTTATACAACTTGGGATTTCACATCCATTTATCTTCCGATAATCAATCAATACCTCTCCATCTCGGATATTTGTTTCAATTCTAACTACTTTTTCTATCCTTGGTTCCATTTCTATATGGTTATTCTGTACATTTGTCCAATACGTTTGGAATGGTATAGTGGCATAAGGGGTAACCATTTTATTTTTCCGAAAATCTAATTGGGCTTCTAACAGTTTCAAATTATCTAATCCCAACAATCCATCAAAGGTTCCATGAAATTTAAACAAATAAAATTTCAGCAAAGTGTATCGGGGTAATTTGAAAATTTCCGAAGCTGGTATCGTTGTACTAAATTCATGGGCTGATTGTTGTAATGCGGTTGAAACTATAAAAGGGTCTTTTTTAATTTGGTTCGGAGCTATCTTCCTAGCAGCTTCCGGGTTTATAAATGATTTACTTGCACCACTATCAATTAAAAATTTAAGATTGTGTTCAGGAAAAGTAATATAATTTAGTTCACTGCCCTCGGTGTTATTCAGTGTTATTATCTTTGGTTTTATGTTTCGTTTTCGTCTGGGCCAGTTTCGAGAAAATTCTTATAAGAATAATCTGCAGATGCAGCGTCGCACCGACTTCCCACGTGGTAACTTGATCCGTCCTGTTGTTCAGTGGATTCGTTTCCATATCGTCTCGCCTTTGGGTCGCCATGGTATTTTTCGTCGTAGACAGCTTGGTCATCGATACTCCTGTTTACGCTGGTGCTATAAAGTTCTTCTGCGATGATATTTTGTGCGGGGTTATAGGGTGGTCTATTTGGATTATTAAAATACGTCCTATTGGGGTAATAACCTCCCGAATTCTGTCTGTTCGTAAATCCGGTTCTCCTCGTCGAAACACTCATCGGTGTGGGTTTTGGCAAGGGTTGATTTGGATTCGATTTGAAGACGTTAGTAGTCACCCTTGGTGGTTGGAAATTCTGTCTTACTTGCGATGGCTGATACGTTGGTCTAGGTGTATGATTTACTGCTGTATTTACATGGGCTCCTGGTCTAAATTGACCAGAGTGATTATTCGTATATGACGGTCTAGGGTTGAACCTAGGTCTAGGTGTGGAGTTTGTTGCATTATGCACTCTATTACTGCCATTATTACTGCTGCCACTACTATTATTTTGCAAATAGTGTGTGTTGTCTTCCTGTGTTACAAATTGCAATGCTTCTGGCAAATCTTTTGGTCGCATACAGCGTATTGCTGTTCCTAGGGGCTCTCTTAGTCCTGATAGGAATGTTTTCAGCGCCAAGTTATTGTATAGATCCTTTTTTACAGCTTTCCCTATCTCCGTAGTTTCGTGGGCATTAATATAAGAACATAACAAGTTTAGTATATGCAGAACCCTATCGTAAAATTCGTTAGGGGTTTCGTTTTGTCGTTGTTTAAGCATAACTAAGTCCATGTTTAAACATGCCTCATCCCTCTGATCCGCAAAATGCCTTGTCAAAATTTCCTTTAGTTCCTCCCAGTTGTTGACGTTTTGTGTTCCCAATACCAATTTAGCATTCCCAGATAACTTTCCAATAATACAATTTAGCAAGAAGGTATTTTGGAAGTGGTTGGGTTGTTGGGCAACGTAAAAGGAATCGATCAAGGATTGACATACGCCGAGGTAACGGCCAAGATCATTAGGGCTCCCATCGAAATCTGGGACACACCTCAAATACTCAGTTTTAAACTCAACCATTTTTACGTTACTGTTTCTTACAAGTTTACGATTTCTAATTGGGACTGAGCGATTACAATTAGGGCCTGTCAAAGGGGTATCAATACTCAGGGATTCAAACTGTTCAAGTACCTCGTTAATCTCTGACATAAAAAATCTTGTACAAAAATTATTAACCAGTTGTACTTACCAAAATAGCACGATGCTCGACACAAACATTGATTTTACTACAGTTTTACCGTACACGTTACACGAAGGTCTCTCACGGTTAGTTCACTACTCAGCGATTGAATATTGATTCCGTGATTGATCCGTACGACTGCGCCACTTATCTTTCCGTATTCCTCGGAAGACTTTTTAAAAAAAATTAAACAATTACTATATTTTATGATTTAATATAAACTTGTAGTTAACACAACACTAACAAGAATTATTAAGTATAACGGTAACAATACAGTAGAACGAGCTTTGGTAAGTTACAATGAAATCAACGTGAGTTGAATATTACTGTCGATCGATTGTCAGAGTGAGTCCCGAAGGTCCAGCGCAATGTGGTTTTATTGTTTGATTCTGCAAGCTCAGCAAGTCTGGGCCGCGTCTCTTTAGTATGGTGGCTTATGGTAGCATCCCCATATAACTAATAGAAGCGGCACTTTTTGGACAAATCGTACAATTTGGCGATATCTCACAAACGGTACAACCAATTTTGTTCAAATCGTCTCCTTTTGGCAAAATAAGCATAATAAGGCCTTAAACGGCAAATCGTAAATTTGGCTCTAATAGAAGCGGCACTTTTTGGCCAAATCTTATGATTTGGCGTTATCTCGCCAACGCTACAGCCAACTTTGTTCAAATCGTCTCCTTTTGGCAAAATAAGCATAATAAGGCCTTAAACGGCAAATCGTCAATTTGGCTCTAATAGAAGCGGCACTTTTTGGCCAAATCTTATGATTTGGCGTTATCTCGCCAACGCTACAGCCAACTTTGTTCAAATCGTCTCCTTTTGGCAAAATAAGCATAATAAGGCCTTAAACGGCAAATCGTCAATTTGGCTCTAATAGAAGCGGCACTTTTTGGCCAAATCGTACAATTTGGCAATATCTCGCAAACGGTACAACCAATTTTGTTCAAATCGTCTCCTTTTGGCAAAATAAGCATAATAAGGCCTTAAACGGCAAATCGTCAATTTGGCTCTAATAGAAGCGGCACTTTTTGGCCAAATCTTATGATTTGGCGTTATCTCGCCAACGCTACAGCCAATTTTGTTCAAATCGTCTCCATTTGGCAAAATAAGCATAATAAGGCCTTACTTATCTTTCCGTATTCCTCGGAAGACTTTTTAAAAAAAATTAAACAATTACTATATTTTATGATTTAATATAAACTTGTAGTTAACACAACACTAACAAGAATTATTAAGTATAACGGTAACAATACAGTAGAACGAGCTTTGGTAAGTTACAATGAAATCAACGTGAGTTGAATATTACTGTCGATCGATTGTCAGAGTGAGTCCCGAAGGTCCAGCGCAATGTGGTTTTATTGTTTGATTCTGCAAGCTCAGCAAGTCTGGGCCGCGTCTCTTTAGTATGGTGGCTTATGGTAGCATCCCCATATAACTCCTCCCCTCTGAGATGGAACTCCTAGGCTAGCCGAGGGAGTGGAACTTCTATTGGCTCTTCATTTGACTGGTTGTTCTTCTGACTCCGATTCCTCAGTCGGGGTTGCAACAACTTTTTCCATGTTAAAGCTGCCATTGCTCCTATAATTATAATATACATTAGTAATGTCCACACACTAGGGGGTGTGTAGAGGTCGTTGTCCGTCCAGCTGCCGCTTTCCTGCTCCTCATAAACTTCATGTTTTAGCTTATGCAGGTCATCTAACTCGAGCTCGGGTAGGTGAATGCTCAAGTTTAAGTTCTGTCGGGGTGGAACGTCCGTGATAATTTTAGGTAGCAAAATGGGCTTCAGAGTGTTTTCCATGATCCTCATGGTATTCGTTGCCTGCTGGTTCCCGATGCTTAACTTACATCCCTTTGGAATTTCGTATAGATATGTCCCGTGCAAGGTTTTGGCTTCTGTTTGTCTATTTTGGCACGTTAGCTGGGCTATTTCTTCTGTAGGACTTATTACAATCCATTTATCTGACACATCTAACCTATTTAAAATTATTCTGTCTATTTTTATTAACGTTTGAGTACAGTTCGAAGGATTTTTCACTAAGTTTATTAACTGTATTTCACAAGGGGTTTCTGGCTGATTTCCCGTTAAGTCTGTTTCATAGCACAAGTATAGTTCTGGCTTTAATTTACGACACTCGCGGTGAAAGTACGCGTGGTACAACTGGCTCTTTACAAGGTACTTCCCTTTAGGTATGATTGCCCTAAACTGACCCTGAATGTAAACGGGAATAGAATACAAATGGTAATAAGAAAATTGCAGATTCTGAACAGTAGGAATGTGTAAAATGTACGTGATTCGATAGTCCGATAGGAAACACTCCAGTTTTGTTATTTCTTCGTATTTAACTATATTTTCCAAAGTTATAGGTAGTGGTAGATTGGTCCTTCCTATGTCGTTGCTTAACTCCGTGAGTGCAGTGAGTAGATCCCTTTGGTCCATTATGCTTGGGTGCATGGTATTTAATCTTGCAAATACCAACGAGTTTTCGACATCTTGTAGGATGGTGTTGATTATCTCGTACATATCAATTATTTCGTTGACAATTTCCTTCAAAAAGGAACAATTTCTATCGTCGATCACATCCTTGATATAAGGTACAATTTCTTTCAATTTTTCCTCCAGTATTCTATCATTGTCGTAAAGCTGTTTTAGCGTTTTGTTAAACCTTTCTAAAGCCAACACTGTCATTCTTCCTTGAGTTACAACTTGAGTTTGAGTGAGCCTTTGTTTCGCA
Organism: Euwallacea fornicatus; assembly: GCF_040115645.1. Lineage (NCBI taxonomy): Eukaryota > Metazoa > Arthropoda > Insecta > Coleoptera > Curculionidae > Euwallacea > Euwallacea fornicatus. Next base: position 152,981 of record NW_027096045.1, read on the forward strand.
CGTAATTCTCTAATTAATTTGTCGTATTTTTGACCATCTTCTGTGTCCAAATTTCCCGTTATCGCTTTGAACACTGCTCCTAATCCATCCACGATTCCTCGCTTTGGTCGATTTGTTTTAGGAAATATTCGGTAAAAGCGGTTTTCAACTTGTTCCTGTATTGCCTTCATGATCTCGTAAAAATTGCGGAGCTCATTCTTATAAGGGCTTGGATGTGTTGTCGTTTCCCAATTGCTGGTCAAATTATTTATTTTTCTTCTCAGCTCTTCTAGTTGTTCTGCTACTGGTCTTAAATCGTTGTAATGAATGAAACTGTGGCTTCCATCAATCAATACTGCCTTTCCCAGTTCTAGCGGTAACATTCCCGGATTTCCCTTGAGTTCCAACAGTGTGACATCCCTAGCTTGTCCCGTGACTAGGATGCTGTAAATGTTTTTCCTTCGTTTACTTATATGTACATGGTTTGGTTTGAGTCTAATTTACTCCTTATTTCTACTTGGATTAATACATTTGTGACGGCTGGGCCGTTTTAGATTGTCTATGTTCACTTTCCTTCCAGACTGATTTTCGACAAATTTCCTTTCTCTATTTACAATTTCCGCTTTTGCACATGCTTTAAATTTGTCTCCTAATTTTTGTCTAGGATTCTTTATTCTTTCACGCACGTCATCTCCTTCTTCAAACATCGTTGGGTCGTCCCGATTTACATTTCTCTTTTCCATTAAGCGTACTTTAGCCTCGGTCATTCGCCTATTCATTTCTCCGTACAACAATTTCGTCCTTGCTTTGTGTTCAGTTACATAGTTGGTCATTAAATTTTCATTCATAGTGATGTTGAATGGATCCTCACTTCCTAGGTGTCCGTTCACAATTTCCATTGGTTTGTATCCCGTTGTTGAATGAATTGAATTGTTGTATGCTAACACGGCGTACTTGACCTTCTGTTTGATGGGTGTCTCTTCTTGACCTTGGTTGTTCAGCAATCTTACGTGTTCTGCTATTGTTGAGTGGAATCTCTCCACAATTCCATTCGATTGGGGATGATCTGGCGTGCAGAAATGCGTTTCTACTTTATGGCTTCTTAAAAGTTCGGCAATTACTGTATTCTTAAATTCTGTCCCATTGTCAGCGATTATTTGAATTGGCACTCCAAAATGGGAGAAGAAAGTTATTAAATTGTCCGCTACTTCAGTTGCCATCATTGAATCCAAAACATAGGCTTGGGCAAATTTCGAAAAACTATCCACAATAGTTAGAAACTTTGTCTTTTCTAATGTATATGTGTCTATGTGGACAATTTCGAAAGGCTTTGCAGCTGTAGGCGTGATGTTGTACTTCGTCTTGATGGGGTTCCTTTCATATTTACTACGCTGGCAAATTTCACATTGTTCCAAGTAATTTTGTACTGTATCTCTTATGTTTGGCCAGTAATATTTGGCTTTTATTCTCTGCTCTGTCTCTTCTATGCCCCTATGGTTTGTTTTGCTCTCATGATAAGCCTGTATGATTTCAGGTATATCTGCTTTTTCTTCGACATCTATTAATTTTGTTAGGCATCGCTTGAATTTGAGCGATGGCCATTTAAAATTTTTACGTATAGTTTCACAAAATTTAGGGTAAATATCTGGACTTTCGAAGTAAAGGGAATACAGTTTTCCTGGGGCCACATTCTCTATGACAAACTTCATTAAATAGTGATCGAAGTCATCATCTGGCAATTGTAGTAAGTATCTTCGTTTTTTCCCAAATAGTTCTAATTTCTTTAATTTTGCAGGTGTATGCAATACTCGTGACACAATCACCTGATTGGCTCCATAGTTAACAGCTGATTCTACAATTGGAACTCCTACGATAGGATCTTGATCCTCGTTTGTATGTACAGTTTCATTCTCATCCATTGGGGTTGGTTCTTCCATCCTTTCTGTATTTTTTGCCTCTGTGTCTGGTTCAACTATCATTGATAGGTTATCTGGTTCATTTCTTGTTTGTCCACTTGTACCCGCTTGTTCCAAATCTCTGTTGAAGTCCTCCATATATCGCACTAACTCTTGAAATCCGTTCGTTTCTTTCGTGTGAATTTCCACGCGACTCAACGCATCGGCATTCGTATTTAGTTTTCCCTTTTTATAAATGATTCTATAGTCGTATTCTTCCAGCTTAATTCGCCACCTTAGTAATTTGGACGAAGGGTCTTTCAAGTTAAATAGCCATTGTAACGGCTTATGATCAGTGACTATATTAAATTTGTTACCATACAGGTAGGGCCTGAAATACTTCGTTGCCCAAACTAAACACAAACACTCCTTTTCTATCGTAGAATAATTTTGTTCGGATTCGTTTAATGTGCGTGAGGCGTACGCCACTGGCAAGTCTTGTCCAATAGGGCCTTGTGACAAAATTGCTCCTAATGCGACATTACTGGCGTCACAGGTGAGGTTAAAAGGCTTTGAGAGGTCGGGATATTGTAAGATAGGTTCATTCATTAATATTTCTTTACAGGTCTCAAAAGATTTAACAAATTCTTCATTATGTTCAATTTTCGCTCCTTTCTTGAGACATTTAGTTAGAGGTTTGGTCAACTGCGCAAAGTTATTAATGAATTTCCTGTAGTATCCCACCAAGCCAAGGAATCCTTTAATTTGCTTTGGGGTTCCTGGAATCGGGTAATTTTTTACTACTTTCACTTTTTCCGGGTTAGGTCGAACTCCTTCTGGGGTTATAATATGTCCCAAATAATTTACTTCCTTCCTCAAAAATTCACTCTTGTCGAGTTGGACCTTGAAATTGGATTTTCTAAGTCGATTAAAGACTGCTCTTAAATTTTCCAAGTGCTCTTGTAAGGATGTTGAGTAAATGATTATGTCGTCAAGATACACTAGACACCTTTCATTCTGCAATCCGCTCAAAATTCCATCCATTGCTCTTTGGAAGGTCGCAGGTGCGTTTTTTAATCCGAAGGGCATTCGGGTATATTCATAATGCCCTCCTTCGGTACTAAACGCCGTCTTTGGTATATCTTGTTCCCTCATCTCAATTTGGTGGAAACCACTCGCCAAATCAAGGGTCGAAAAATACTGACACTTCCCCAGTTTATCCAGTATATCAGTTATATTGGGTAAAGGGTATTTGTCGTCGATAGTTTTCTCATTGAGTTTGCGGTAATCCACGCAGACTCTCCATTTGCGTTTTCCAGACGCATCCATCTTCTTAGGAACTACCCAGATTGGGGCTGACCAAGGTGAACTGCTATGTCTAATGATTCCCTGGTCCAACATTTTGTCTATTTGGCTCCTAACTTCTTCTTTATGTATGAAGGGGTACCTGTACGACTTTACGTACACTGGCTGTTCATCAGTTGTCTTGATAGCATGCTTTGTTTGACTAGTAAACGTCAAAGGTATGCCTTCTTGATAGAATATGTCCGAAAATTCGGTACATAATCGTAGAATTTCTTTCTTCTCTTCTCGATTAAGATGATTAGTCCTAATCTGCGATGTTTCCAATTTCCTCCCTCGATGGGTATCCATTGTGTTTACATCAATTGTTTCATGCTCTAATATTCCTTTGTCTAACGCCTCGACATCGAATGGTCGGGTTAAATCTATTATCTTTGATTGGCATGATCTATTTCTTATCACGACTAAAGCGTGACCATCTTTCGTCTTTGTTATACAACTTGGGATTTCACATCCATTTATCTTCCGATAATCAATCAATACCTCTCCATCTCGGATATTTGTTTCAATTCTAACTACTTTTTCTATCCTTGGTTCCATTTCTATATGGTTATTCTGTACATTTGTCCAATACGTTTGGAATGGTATAGTGGCATAAGGGGTAACCATTTTATTTTTCCGAAAATCTAATTGGGCTTCTAACAGTTTCAAATTATCTAATCCCAACAATCCATCAAAGGTTCCATGAAATTTAAACAAATAAAATTTCAGCAAAGTGTATCGGGGTAATTTAAAAATTTCCGAAGCTGGTATCGTTGTACTAAATTCATGGGCTGATTGTTGTAATGCGGTTGAAACTATAAAAGGGTCTTTTTTAATTTGGTTCGGAGCTATCTTCCTAGCAGCTTCCGGGTTTATAAATGATTTACTTGCACCACTATCAATTAAAAATTTAAGATTGTGTTCAGGAAAAGTAATATAATTTAGTTCACTGCCCTCGGTGTTATTCAGTGTTATTATCTTTGGTTTTATGTTTCGTTTTCGTCTGGGCCAGTTTCGAGAAAATTCTTATAAGAATAATCTGCAGATGCAGCGTCGCACCGACTTCCCACGTGGTAACTTGATCCGTCCTGTTGTTCAGTGGATTCGTTTCCATATCGTCTCGCCTTTGGGTCGCCATGGTATTTTTCGTCGTAGACAGCTTGGTCATCGATACTCCTGTTTACGCTGGTGCTATAAAGTTCTTCTGCGATGATATTTTGTGCGGGGTTATAGGGTGGTCTATTTGGATTATTAAAATACGTCCTATTGGGGTAATAACCTCCCGAATTCTGTCTGTTCGTAAATCCGGTTCTCCTCGTCGAAACACTCATCGGTGTGGGTTTTGGCAAGGGTTGATTTGGATTCGATTTGAAGACGTTAGTAGTCACCCTTGGTGGTTGGAAATTCTGTCTAGCTTGCGATGGCTGATACGTTGGCCTTGGTGTATGATTTACTGCTGTATTTACATGGGCTCCTGGTCTAAATTGACCAGAGTGATTATTCGTATATGACGGTCTAGGGTTGAACCTAGGTCTAGGTGTGGAGTTTGTTGCATTATGCACTCTATTACTGCCATTATTACTGCTGCCACTACTATTATTTTGCAAATAGTGTGTGTTGTCTTCCTGTGTTACAAATTGCAATGCTTCTGGCAAATCTTTTGGTCGCATACAGCGTATTGCTGTTCCTAGGGGCTCTCTTAGTCCTGATAGGAATGTTTTCAGCGCCAAGTTATTGTATAGATCCTTTTTTACAGCTTTCCCTATCTCCGTAGTTTCGTGGGCATTAATATAAGAACATAACAAGTTTAGTATATGCAGAACCCTATCGTAAAATTCGTTAGGGGTTTCGTTTTGTCGTTGTTTAAGCATAACTAAGTCCATGTTTAAACATGCCTCATCCCTCTGATCCGCAAAATGCCTTGTCAAAATTTCCTTTAGTTCCTCCCAGTTGTTGACGTTTTGTGTTCCCAATACCAATTTAGCATTCCCAGATAACTTTCCAATAATACAATTTAGCAAGAAGGTATTTTGGAAGTGGTTGGGTTGTTGGGCAACGTAAAAGGAATCGATCAAGGATTGACATACGCCGAGGTAACGGCCAAGATCATTAGGGCTCCCATCGAAATCTGGGACACACCTCAAATACTCAGTTTTAAACTCAACCATTTTTACGTTACTGTTTCTTACAAGTTTACGATTTCTAATTGGGACTGAGCGATTACAATTAGGGCCTGTCAAAGGGGTATCAATACTCAGGGATTCAAACTGTTCAAGTACCTCGTTAATCTCTGACATAAAAAATCTTGTACAAAAATTATTAACCAGTTGTACTTACCAAAATAGCACGATGCTCGACACAAACATTGATTTTACTACAGTTTTACCGTACACGTTACACGAAGGTCTCTCACGGTTAGTTCACTACTCAGCGATTGAATATTGATTCCGTGATTGATCCGTACGACTGCGCCACTTATCTTTCCGTATTCCTCGGAAGACTTTTTAAAAAAAATTAAACAATTACTATATTTTATGATTTAATATAAACTTGTAGTTAACACAACACTAACAAGAATTATTAAGTATAACGGTAACAATACAGTAGAACGAGCTTTGGTAAGTTACAATGAAATCAACGTGAGTTGAATATTACTGTCGATCGATTGTCAGAGTGAGTCCCGAAGGTCCAGCGCAATGTGGTTTTATTGTTTGATTCTGCAAGCTCAGCAAGTCTGGGCCGCGTCTCTTTAGTATGGTGGCTTATGGTAGCATCCCCATATAACTCCTTAAACGGCAAATCGTCAATTTGGCTCTAATATAAGCGGAATTTTTGGCCAAATCTTATTGATTTGGCGTTATCTCGCCAACGCTACAACCAATTTTGTTCATATCGTCTCCTTTTGGCAAAATAAGCATAATAAGGCCTTAAACGGCAAATCGTCAATTTGGGTCTAATAGAAGCGGCACTTTTTGGACAAATCGTACAATTTGGCGATATCTCACAAACGGTACAACCAATTTTGTTCAAATCGTTTCCTTTTGGCAAAATAAGCATAATAAGGCCTTAAACGGCAAATCGTCAATTTGGCTCTAATAGAAGCGGCACTTTTTGGCCAAATCGTACAATTTGGCGATATTTCGCCAACGCTACAACCAATTTTGTTCAAATCGTCTCCTTTTGGCAAAATAAGCATAATAAGGCCTTAAACGGCAAATCGTCAATTTGACTCTAATAGAAGCGGCACTTTTTGGCCAAATCTTATGATTTGGCGTTATCTCGCCAACGCTACAGCCAATTTTGTTCAAATCGTCTCCTTTTGGCAAAATAAGCATAATAAGGCCTTAAACGGCAAATCGTCAATTTGGCTCTAATAGAAGCGGCACTTTTTGGCCAAATCTTATGATTTGGCGTTATCTCGCCAACGCTACAGCCAACTTTGTTCAAATCGTCTCCTTTTGGCAAAATAAGCATAATAAGGCCTTAAACGGCAAATCGTCAATTTGGCTCTAATAGAAGCGGCACTTTTTGGCCAAATCTTATGATTTGGCGTTATCTCGCCAACGCTACAGCCAATTTTGTTCAAATCGTCTCCTTTTGGCAAAATAAGCATAATAAGGCCTTAAACGGCAAATCGTCAATTTGGCTCTAATAGAAGCGGCACTTTTTGGCCAAATCTTATGATTTGGCGTTATCTCGCCAACGCTACAGCCAATTTTGTTCAAATCGTCTCCTTTTGGCAAAATAAGCATAATAAGGCCTTAAACGGCAAATCGTCAATTTGGCTCTAATAGAAGCGGCACTTTTTGGCCAAATCTTATGATTTGGCGTTATCTCGCCAACGCTACAGCCAATTTTGTTCAAATCGTCTCCTTTTGGCAAAATAAGCATAATAAGGCCTTAAACGGCAAATCGTCAATTTGGCTCTAATAGAAGCGGCACTTTTTGGCCAAATCTTATGATTTGGCGTTATCTCGCCAACGCTACAGCCAATTTTGTTCAAATCGTCTCCTTTTGGCAAAATAAGCATAATAAGGCCTTAAACGGCAAATCGTCAATTTGGCTCTAATAGAAGCGGCACTTTTTGGCCAAATCTTATGATTTGGCGTTATCTCGCCAACGCTACAGCCAATTTTGTTCAAATCGTCTCCATTTGGCAAAATAAGCATAATAAGGCCTTAAACGGCAAATCGTCAATTTGGCTCTAATATAAGCGGAATTTTTGGCCAAATCTTATTGATTTGGCGTTATCTCGCCAACGGTACAGCCAATTTTGTTCAAATCGTCTCCTTTTGGCAAAATAAGCATAATAAGGCCTTAAACGGCAAATCGTCAATTTGGCTCTAATAGAAGCGGCACTTTTTGGCCAAATCTTATGATTTGGCGTTATCTCGCCAACGCTACAGCCAATTTTGTTCAAATCGTCTCCATTTGGCAAAATAAGCATAATAAGGCCTTAAACGGCAAATCGTCAATTTGGCTCTAATATAAGAGGAATTTTTGGCCAAATCTTATTGATTTGGCGTTATCTCGCCAACGCTACAACCAATTTTGTTCATATCGTCTCCTTTTGGCAAAATAAGCATAATAAGGCCTTAAACGGCAAATCGTCAATTTGGGTCTAATAGAAGCGGCACTTTTTGGACAAATCGTACAATTTGGCGATATCTCACAAACGGTACAACCAATTTTGTTCAAATCGTTTCCTTTTGGCAAAATAAGCATAATAAGGCCTTAAACGGCAAATCGTCAATTTGGCTCTAATAGAAGCGGCACTTTTTGGCCAAATCGTACAATTTGGCGATATTTCGCCAACGCTACAACCAATTTTGTTCAAATCGTCTCCTTTTGGCAAAATAAGCATAATAAGGCCTTAAACGGCAAATCGTCAATTTGACTCTAATAGAAGCGGCACTTTTTGGCCAAATCTTATGATTTGGCGTTATCTCGCCAACGCTACAGCCAATTTTGTTCAAATCGTCTCCTTTTGGCAAAATAAGCATAATAAGGCCTTAAACGGCAAATCGTCAATTTGGCTCTAATAGAAGCGGCACTTTTTGGCCAAATCTTATGATTTGGCGTTATCTCGCAAACGGTACAACCAATTTTGTTCAAATCGTCTCCTTTTGGCAAAATAAGCATAATAAGGCCTTAAACGGCAAATCGTCAATTTGGCTCTAATAGAAGCGGCACTTTTTGGCCAAATCTTATGATTTGGCGTTATCTCGCAAACGGTACAACCAATTTTGTTCAAATCGTCTCCTTTTGGCAAAATAAGCATAATAAGGCCTTAAACGGCAAATCGTCAATTTGACTCTAATAGAAGCGACTTATCTTTCCGTATTCCTCGGAAGACTTTTTAAAAAAAATTAAACAATTACTATATTTTATGATTTAATATAAACTTGTAGTTAACACAACACTAACAAGAATTATTAAGTATAACGGTAACAATACAGTAGAACGAGCTTTGGTAAGTTACAATGAAATCAACGTGAGTTGAATATTACTGTCGATCGATTGTCAGAGTGAGTCCCGAAGGTCCAGCGCAATGTGGTTTTATTGTTTGATTCTGCAAGCTCAGCAAGTCTGGGCCGCGTCTCTTTAGTATGGTGGCTTATGGTAGCATCCCCATATAACTCCTCCCCTCTGAGATGGAACTCCTAGGCTAGCCGAGGGAGTGGAACTTCTATTGGCTCTTCATTTGACTGGTTGTTCTTCTGACTCCGATTCCTCAGTCGGGGTTGCAACAACTTTTTCCATGTTAAAGCTGCCATTGCTCCTATAATTATAATATACATTAGTAATGTCCACACACTAGGGGGTGTGTAGAGGTCGTTGTCCGTCCAGCTGCCGCTTTCCTGCTCCTCATAAACTTCATGTTTTAGCTTATGCAGGTCATCTAACTCGAGCTCGGGTAGGTGAATGCTCAAGTTTAAGTTCTGTCGGGGTGGAACGTCCGTGATAATTTTAGGTAGCAAAATGGGCTTCAGAGTGTTTTCCATAATCCTCATGGTATTCGTTGCCTGTTGGTTCCCGATGCTTAACTTACATCCCTTTGGAATTTCATATAGATATGTCCCGTGCAAGGTTTTGGCTTCTGTTTGTCCATTTTGGCACGTTAGCTGGGCTATTTCTTCTGTAGGACTTATTACAATCCATTTATCTGACACATCTAACCTATTTAAAATTATTCTGTCTATTTTTATTAACGTTTGAGTACAGTTCGAAGGATTTTTCACTAAGTTTATTAACTGTATTTCACAAGGGGTTTCTGGCTGATTTCCCGTTAAGTCTGTTTCATAGCACAAGTATAGTTCTGGCTTTAATTTACGACACTCGCGGTGAAAGTACGCGTGGTACAACTGGCTCTTTACAAGGTACTTCCCTTTAGGTATGATTGCCCTAAACTGACCCTGAATGTAAACGGGAATAGAATACAAATGGTAATAAGAAAATTGCAGATTCTGAACAGTAGGAATGTGTAAAATGTACGTGATTCGATAGTCCGATAGGAAACACTCCAGTTTTGTTATTTCTTCGTATTTAACTATATTTTCCAAAGTTATAGGTAGTGGTAGATTGGTCCTTCCTATGTCGTTGCTTAACTCCGTGAGTGCAGTGAGTAGATCCCTTTGGTCCATTATGCTTGGGTGCATGGTATTTAATCTTGCAAATACCAACGAGTTTTCGACATCTTGTAGGATGGTGTTGATTATCTCGTACATATCAATTATTTCGTTGACAATTTCCTTCAAAAAGGAACAATTTCTATCGTCGATCACATCCTTGATATAAGGTACAATTTCTTTCAATTTTTCCTCCAGTATTCTATCATTGTCGTAAAGCTGTTTTAGCGTTTTGTTAAACCTTTCTAAAGCCAACACTGTCATTCTTCCTTGAGTTACAACTTGAGTTTGAGTGAGCCTTTGTTTCGCACGTAATTCTCTAATTAATTTGTCGTATTTTTGACCATCTTCTGCGTCCAAATTTCCCGTTATCGCTTTGAACACTGCTCCTAATCCATCCACGATTCCTCGCTTTGGTCGATTTGTTTTAGGAAATATTCGGTAAAAGCGGTTTTCAACTTGTTCCTGTATTGCCTTCATGATCTCGTAAAAATTGCGGAGCTCATTCTTATAAGGGCTTGGATGTGTTGTCGTTTCCCAATTGCTGGTCAAATTATTTATTTTTCTTCTCAGCTCTTCTAGTTGTTCTGCTACTGGTCTTAAATCGTTGTAATGAATGAAACTGTGGCTTCCATCAATCAATACTGCCTTTCCCAGTTCTAGCGGTAACATTCCCGGATTTCCCTTGAGTTCCAACAGTGTGACATCCCTAGCTTGTCCCGTGACTAGGATGCTGTAAATGTTTTTCCTTCGTTTACTTATATGTACATGGTTTGGTTTGAGTCTAATTTACTCCTTATTTCTACTTGGATTAATACATTTGTGACGGCTGGGCCGTTTTAGATTGTCTATGTTCACTTTCCTTCCAGACTGATTTTCGACAAATTTCCTTTCTCTATTTACAATTTCCGCTTTTGCACATGCTTTAAATTTGTCTCCTAATTTTTGTCTAGGATTCTTTATTCTTTCACGCACGTCATCTCCTTCTTCAAACATCGTTGGGTCGTCCCGATTTACATTTCTCTTTTCCATTAAGCGTACTTTAGCCTCGGTCATTCGCCTATTCATTTCTCCGTACAACAATTTCGTCCTTGCTTTGTGTTCAGTTACATAGTTGGTCATTAAATTTTCATTCATAGTGATGTTGAATGGATCCTCACTTCCTAGGTGTCCGTTCACAATTTCCATTGGTTTGTATCCCGTTGTTGAATGAATTGAATTGTTGTATGCTAACACGGCGTACTTGACCTTCTGTTTGATGGGTGTCTCTTCTTGACCTTGGTTGTTCAGCAATCTTACGTGTTCTGCTATTGTTGAGTGGAATCTCTCCACAATTCCATTCGATTGGGGATGATCTGGCGTGCAGAAATGCGTTTCTACTTTATGGCTTCTTAAAAGTTCGGCAATTACTGTATTCTTAAATTCTGTCCCATTGTCAGCGATTATTTGAATTGGCACTCCAAAATGGGAGAAGAAAGTTATTAAATTGTCCGCTACTTCAGTTGCCATCATTGAATCCAAAACATAGGCTTGGGCAAATTTCGAAAAACTATCCACAATAGTTAGAAACTTTGTCTTTTCTAATGTATATGTGTCTATGTGGACAATTTCGAAAGGCTTTGCAGCTGTAGGCGTGATGTTGTACTTCGTCTTGATGGGGTTCCTTTCGTATTTACTACGCTGGCAAATTTCACATTGTTCCAGGTAATTTTGTACTGTATCTCTTATGTTTGGCCAGTAATATTTGGCTTTTATTCTCTGCTCTGTCTCTTCTATGCCCCTATGGTTTGTTTTGCTCTCATGATAAGCCTGTATGATTTCAGGTATATCTGCTTTTTCTTCGACATCTATTAATTTTGTTAGGCATCGCTTGAATTTGAGCGATGGCCATTTAAAATTTTTACGTATAGTTTCACAAAATTTAGGGTAAATATCTGGACTTTCGAAGTAAAGGGAATACAGTTTTCCTGGGGCCACATTCTCTATGACAAACTTCATTAAATAGTGATCGAAGTCATCATCTGGCAATTGTAGTAAGTATCTTCGTTTTTTCCCAAATAGTTCTAATTTCTTTAATTTTGCAGGTGTATGCAATACTCGTGACACAATCACCTGATTGGCTCCATAGTTAACAGCTGATTCTACAATTGGAACTCCTACGATAGGATCTTGTTCCTCGTTTGTATGTACAGTTTCATTTTCATCCATTGGGGTTGGTTCTTCCATCGTTTCTGTATTTTTTGCCTCTGTATCTGGTTCAACTATCATTGATAGGTTATCCGGTTCATTTCTTGTTTGTCCACTCGTACCCGCTTGTTCCAAATCTCTGTTGAAGTCCTCCATATATCGCACTAACTCTTGAAATCCGTTCGTTTCTTTCGTGTGAATTTCCACGCGACTCAACGCATCGGCATTCGTATTTAGTTTTCCCTTTTTATAAATGATTCTATAGTCGTATTCTTCCAGCTTAATTCGCCACCTTAGTAATTTGGACGAAGGGTCTTTCAAGTTAAATAGCCATTGTAACGGCTTATGATCAGTGACTATATTAAATTTGTTACCATACAGGTAGGGCCTGAAATACTTCGTTGCCCAAACTAAACACAAACACTCCTTTTCTATCGTAGAATAATTTTGTTCGGATTCGTTTAATGTGCGTGAGGCGTACGCCACTGGCAAGTCTTGTCCAATAGGGCCTTGTGACAAAATTGCTCCTAATGCGACATTACTGGCGTCACAGGTGAGGTTAAAAGGCTTTGAGAGGTCGGGATATTGTAAGATAGGTTCATTCATTAATATTTCTTTACAGGTCTCAAAAGATTTAACAAATTCTTCATTATGTTCAATTTTCGCTCCTTTCTTGAGACATTTAGTTAGAGGTTTGGTCAACTGCGCAAAGTTATTAATGAATTTCCTGTAGTATCCCACCAAGCCAAGGAATCCTTTAATTTGCTTTGGGGTTCCTGGAATCGGGTAATTTTTTACTACTTTCACTTTTTCCGGGTTAGGTCGAACTCCTTCTGGGGTTATAATATGTCCCAAATAATTTACTTCCTTCCTCAAAAATTCACTCTTGTCGAGTTGGACCTTGAAATTGGATTTTCTAAGTCGATTAAAGACTGCTCTTAAATTTTCCAAGTGCTCTTGTAAGGATGTTGAGTAAATGATTATGTCGTCAAGATACACTAGACACCTTTCATTCTGCAATCCGCTCAAAATTCCATCCATTGCTCTTTGGAAGGTCGCAGGTGCGTTTTTTAATCCGAAGGGCATTCGGGTATATTCATAATGCCCTCCTTCGGTACTAAACGCCGTCTTTGGTATATCTTGTTCCCTCATCTCAATTTGGTGGAAACCACTCGCCAAATCAAGGGTCGAAAAATACTGACACTTCCCCAGTTTATCCAGTATATCAGTTATATTGGGTAAAGGGTATTTGTCGTCGATAGTTTTCTCATTGAGTTTGCGGTAATCCACGCAGACTCTCCATTTGCGTTTTCCAGACGCATCCATCTTCTTAGGAACTACCCAGATTGGGGCTGACCAAGGTGAACTGCTATGTCTAATGATTCCCTGGTCCAACATTTTATCTATTTGGCTCCTAACTTCTTCTTTATGTATGAAGGGGTACCTGTACGACTTTACGTACACTGGCTGTTCATCAGTTGTCTTGATAGCATGCTTTGTTTGACTAGTAAACGTCAAAGGTATGCCTTCTTGATAGAATATGTCCGAAAATTCGGTACATAATCGTAGAATTTCTTTCTTCTCTTCTCGATTAAGATGATTAGTCCTAATCTGCGATGTTTCCAATTTCCTCCCTCGATGGGTATCCATTGTGTTTACATCAATTGTTTCATGCTCTAATATTCCTTTGTCTAACGCCTCGACATCGAATGGTCGGGTTAAATCTATTATCTTTGATTGGCATGATCTATTTCTTATCACGACTAAAGCGTGACCATCTTTCGTCTTTGTTATACAACTTGGGATTTCACATCCATTTATCTTCCGATAATCAATCAATACCTCTCCATCTCGGATATTTGTTTCAATTCTAACTACTTTTTCTATCCTTGGTTCCATTTCTATATGGTTATTCTGTACATTTGTCCAATACGTTTGGAATGGTATAGTGGCATAAGGGGTAACCATTTTATTTTTCCGAAAATCTAATTGGGCTTCTAACAGTTTCAAATTATCTAATCCCAACAATCCATCAAAGGTTCCATGAAATTTAAACAAATAAAATTTCAGCAAAGTGTATCGGGGTAATTTAAAAATTTCCGAAGCTGGTATCGTTGTACTAAATTCATGGGCTGATTGTTGTAATGCGGTTGAAACTATAAAAGGGTCTTTTTTAATTTGGTTCGGAGCTATCTTCCTAGCAGCTTCCGGGTTTATAAATGATTTACTTGCACCACTATCAATTAAAAATTTAAGATTGTGTTCAGGAAAAGTAATATAGTTTAGTTCACTGCCCTCGGTGTTATTCAGTGTTATTATCTTTGGTTTTATGTTTCGTTCTCGTCTGGGCCAGTTTCGAGAAAATTCTTATAAGAATAATCTGCAGATGCAGCGTCGCACCGACTTCCCACGTGGTAACTTGATCCGTCCTGTTGTTCAGTGGATTCGTTTCCATATCGTCTCGCCTTTGGGTCGCCATGGTATTTTTCGTCGTAGACAGCTTGGTCATCGATACTCCTGTTTACGCTGGTGCTATAAAGTTCTTCTGCGATGATATTTTGTGCGGGGTTATAGGGTGGTCTATTTGGATTATTAAAATACGTCCTATTGGGGTAATAACCTCCCGAATTCTGTCTGTTCGTAAATCCGGTTCTCCTCGTCGAAACACTCATCGGTGTGGGTTTTGGCAAGGGTTGATTTGGATTCGATTTGAAGACGTTAGTAGTCACCCTTGGTGGTTGGAAATTCTGTCTAGCTTGCGATGGCTGATACGTTGGCCTTGGTGTATGATTTACTGCTGTATTTACATGGGCTCCTGGTCTAAATTGACCAGAGTGATTATTCGTATATGACGGTCTAGGGTTGAACCTAGGTCTAGGTGTGGAGTTTGTTGCATTATGCACTCTATTACTGCCATTATTACTGCTGCCACTACTATTATTTTGCAAATAGTGTGTGTTGTCTTCCTGTGTTACAAATTGCAATGCTTCTGGCAAATCTTTTGGTCGCATACAGCGTATTGCTGTTCCTAGGGGCTCTCTTAGTCCTGATAGGAATGTTTTCAGCGCCAAGTTATTGTATAGATCCTTTTTTACAGCTTTCCCTATCTCCGTAGTTTCGTGGGCATTAATATAAGAACATAACAAGTTTAGTATATGCAGAACCCTATCGTAAAATTCGTTAGGGGTTTCGTTTTGTCGTTGTTTAAGCATAACTAAGTCCATGTTTAAACATGCCTCATCCCTCTGATCCGCAAAATGCCTTGTCAAAATTTCCTTTAGTTCCTCCCAGTTGTTGACGTTTTGTGTTCCCAATACCAATTTAGCATTCCCAGATAACTTTCCAATAATACAATTTAGCAAGAAGGTATTTTGGAAGTGGTTGGGTTGTTGGGCAACGTAAAAGGAATCGATCAAGGATTGACATACGCCGAGGTAACGGCCAAGATCATTAGGGCTCCCATCGAAATCTGGGACACACCTCAAATACTCAGTTTTAAACTCAACCATTTTTACGTTACTGTTTCTTACAAGTTTACGATTTCTAATTGGGACTGAGCGATTACAATTAGGGCCTGTCAAAGGGGTATCAATACTCAGGGATTCAAACTGTTCAAGTACCTCGTTAATCTCTGACATAAAAAATCTTGTACAAAAATTATTAACCAGTTGTACTTACCAAAATAGCACGATGCTCGACACAAACATTGATTTTACTACAGTTTTACCGTACACGTTACACGAAGGTCTCTCACGGTTAGTTCACTACTCAGCGATTGAATATTGATTCCGTGATTGATCCTACCGACTGCGCCACTTATCTTTCCGTATTCCTCGGAAGACTTTTTAAAAAAAATTAAACAATTACTATATTTTATGATTTAATATAAACTTGTAGTTAACACAACACTAACAAGAATTATTAAGTATAACGGTAACAATACAGTAGAACGAGCTTTGGTAAGTTACAATGAAATCAACGTGAGTTGAATATTACTGTCGATCGATTGTCAGAGTGAGTCCCGAAGGTCCAGCGCAATGTGGTTTTATTGTTTGATTCTGCAAGCTCAGCAAGTCTGGGCCGCGTCTCTTTAGTATGGTGGCTTATGGTAGCATCCCCATATAACTAGCGGCACTTTTTGGCCAAATCTTATGATTTGGCGTTATCTCGCCAACGCTACAACCAATTTTGTTCAAATCGTCTCCTTTTGGCAAAATAAGCATAATAAGGCCTTAAACGGCAAATCGTCAATTTGGCTCTAATAGAAGCGGCACTTTTTGGCCAAATCTTATGATTTGGCGTTATCTCGCAAACGGTACAACCAATTTTGTTCAAATCGTCTCCTTTTGGCAAAATAAGCATAATAAGGCCTTAAACGGCAAATCGTCAATTTGGCTCTAATAGAAGCGGCACTTTTTGGCCAAATCGTACAATTTGGCGATATCTCGCAAACGGTACAACCAATTTTGTTCAAATCGTCTCCTTTTGGCAAAATAAGCATAATAAGGCCTTAAACGGCAAATCGTCAATTTGACTCTAATAGAAGCGGCACTTTTTGGCCAAATCTTATGATTTTGCGTTATCTCGCCAACGCTACAGCCAACTTTGTTCAAATCGTCTCCTTTTGGCAAAATAAGCATAATAAGGCCTTAAACGGCAAATCGTCAATTTGGCTCTAATAGAAGCGGCACTTTTTGGCCAAATCTTATGATTTGGCGTTATCTCGCCAACGCTACAGCCAATTTTGTTCAAATCGTCTCCTTTTGGCAAAATAAGCATAATAAGGCCTTAAACGGCAAATCGTCAATTTGGCTCTAATAGAAGCGGCACTTTTTGGCCAAATCGTACAATTTGGCGATATCTCGCAAACGGTACAACCAATTTTGTTCAAATCGTCTCCTTTTGGCAAAATAAGCATAATAAGGCCTTAAACGGCAAATCGTCAATTTGGCTCTAATAGAAGCGGCACTTTTTGGCCAAATCTTATGATTTGGCGTTATCTCGCCAACGCTACAGCCAATTTTGTTCAAATCGTCTCCATTTGGCAAAATAAGCATAATAAGGCCTTAAACGGCAAATCGTCAATTTGGCTCTAATATAAGCGGAATTTTTGGCCAAATCTTATTGATTTGGCGTTATCTCGCCAACGCTACAACCAATTTTGTTCATATCGTCTCCTTTTGGCAAAATAAGCATAATAAGGAGTTATATGGGGATGCTACCATAAGCCACCATACTAAAGAGACGCGGCCCAGACTTGCTGAGCTTGCAGAATCAAACAATAAAACCACATTGCGCTGGACCTTCGGGACTCACTCTGACAATCGATCGACAGTAATATTCAACTCACGTTGATTTCATTGTAACTTACCAAAGCTCGTTCTACTGTATTGTTACCGTTATACTTAATAATTCTTGTTAGTGTTGTGTTAACTACAAGTTTATATTAAATCATAAAATATAGTAATTGTTTAATTTTTTTAAAAAGTCTTCCGAGGAATACGGAAAGATAAGTGGCGCAGTCGTACGGATCAATCACGGAATCAATATTCAATCGCTGAGTAGTGAACTAACCGTGAGAGACCTTCGTGTAACGTGTACGGTAAAACTGTAGTAAAATCAATGTTTGTGTCGAGCATCGTGCTATTTTGGTAAGTACAACTGGTTAATAATTTTTGTACAAGATTTTTTATGTCAGAGATTAACGAGGTACTTGAACAGTTTGAATCCCTGAGTATTGATACCCCTTTGACAGGCCCTAATTGTAATCGCTCAGTCCCAATTAGAAATCGTAAACTTGTAAGAAACAGTAACGTAAAAATGGTTGAGTTTAAAACTGAGTATTTGAGGTGTGTCCCAGATTTCGATGGGAGCCCTAATGATCTTGGCCGTTACCTCGGCGTATGTCAATCCTTGATCGATTCCTTTTACGTTGCCCAACAACCCAACCACTTCCAAAATACCTTCTTGCTAAATTGTATTATTGGAAAGTTATCTGGGAATGCTAAATTGGTATTGGGAACACAAAACGTCAACAACTGGGAGGAACTAAAGGAAATTTTGACAAGGCATTTTGCGGATCAGAGGGATGAGGCATGTTTAAACATGGACTTAGTTATGCTTAAACAACGACAAAACGAAACCCCTAACGAATTTTACGATAGGGTTCTGCATATACTAAACTTGTTATGTTCTTATATTAATGCCCACGAAACTACGGAGATAGGGAAAGCTGTAAAAAAGGATCTATACAATAACTTGGCGCTGAAAACATTCCTATCAGGACTAAGAGAGCCCCTAGGAACAGCAATACGCTGTATGCGACCAAAAGATTTGCCAGAAGCATTGCAATTTGTAACACAGGAAGACAACACACACTATTTGCAAAATAATAGTAGTGGCAGCAGTAATAATGGCAGTAATAGAGTGCATAATGCAACAAACTACACACCTAGACCTAGGTTCAACCCTAGACCGTCATATAGGAATAATCACACTGGTCAATTTAGACCAGGAACCCATGTAAATACAGCAGTAAATCATACACCTAGACCAACGTATCAGCCATCGCAAGTAAGACAGAATTTCCAACCACCAAGGGTGACTACTAACGTCTTCAAATCGAATCCAAATCAACCCTTGCCAAAACCCACACCGATGAGTGTTTCGACGAGGAGAACCGGATTTACGAACAGACAGAATTCGGGAGGTTATTACCCCAATAGGACGTATTTTAATAATCCAAATAGACCACCCTATAACCCCGCACAAAATATCATCGCAGAAGAACTTTATAGCACCAGCGTAAACAGGAGTATCGATGACCAAGCTGTCTACGACGAAAAATACCATGGCGACCCAAAGGCGAGACGATATGGAAACGAATCCACTGAACAACAGGACGGATCAAGTTACCACGTGGGAAGTCGGTGCGACGCTGCATCTGCAGATTATTCTTATAAGAATTTTCTCGAAACTGGCCCAGACGAGAACGAAACATAAAACCAAAGATAATAACACTGAATAACACCGAGGGCAGTGAACTAAACTATATTACTTTTCCTGAACACAATCTTAAATTTTTAATTGATAGTGGTGCAAGTAAATCATTTATAAACCCGGAAGCTGCTAGGAAGATAGCTCCGAACCAAATTAAAAAAGACCCTTTTATAGTTTCAACCGCATTACAACAATCAGCCCATGAATTTAGTACAACGATACCAGCTTCGGAAATTTTTAAATTACCCCGATACACTTTGCTGAAATTTTATTTGTTTAAATTTCATGGAACCTTTGATGGATTGTTGGGATTAGATAATTTGAAACTGTTAGAAGCCCAATTAGATTTTCGGAAAAATAAAATGGTTACCCCTTATGCCACTATACCATTCCAAACGTATTGGACAAATGTACAGAATAACCATATAGAAATGGAACCAAGGATAGAAAAAGTAGTTAGAATTGAAACAAATATCCGAGATGGAGAGGTATTGATTGATTATCGGAAGATAAATGGATGTGAAATCCCAAGTTGTATAACAAAGACGAAAGATGGTCACGCTTTAGTCGTGATAAGAAATAGATCATGCCAATCAAAGATAATAGATTTAACCCGACCATTCGATGTCGAGGCGTTAGACAAAGGAATATTAGAGCATGAAACAATTGATGTAAACACAATGGATACCCATCGAGGGAGGAAATTGGAAACATCGCAGATTAGGACTAATCATCTTAATCGAGAAGAGAAGAAAGAAATTCTACGATTATGTACCGAATTTTCGGACATATTCTATCAAGAAGGCATACCTTTGACGTTTACTAGTCAAACAAAGCATGCTATCAAGACAACTGATGAACAGCCAGTGTACGTAAAGTCGTACAGGTACCCCTTCATACATAAAGAAGAAGTTAGGAGCCAAATAGATAAAATGTTGGACCAGGGAATCATTAGACATAGCAGTTCACCTTGGTCAGCCCCAATCTGGGTAGTTCCTAAGAAGATGGATGCGTCTGGAAAACGCAAATGGAGAGTCTGCGTGGATTACCGCAAACTCAATGAGAAAACTATCGACGACAAATACCCTTTACCCAATATAACTGATATACTGGATAAACTGGGGAAGTGTCAGTATTTTTCGACCCTTGATTTGGCGAGTGGTTTCCACCAAATTGAGATGAGGGAACAAGATATACCAAAGACGGCGTTTAGTACCGAAGGAGGGCATTATGAATATACCCGAATGCCCTTCGGATTAAAAAACGCACCTGCGACCTTCCAAAGAGCAATGGATGGAATTTTGAGCGGATTGCAGAATGAAAGGTGTCTAGTGTATCTTGACGACATAATCATTTACTCAACATCCTTACAAGAGCACTTGGAAAATTTAAGAGCAGTCTTTAATCGACTTAGAAAATCCAATTTCAAGGTCCAACTCGACAAGAGTGAATTTTTGAGGAAGGAAGTAAATTATTTGGGACATATTATAACCCCAGAAGGAGTTCGACCTAACCCGGAAAAAGTGAAAGTAGTAAAAAATTACCCGATTCCAGGAACCCCAAAGCAAATTAAAGGATTCCTTGGCTTGGTGGGATACTACAGGAAATTCATTAATAACTTTGCGCAGTTGACCAAACCTCTAACTAAATGTCTCAAGAAAGGAGCGAAAATTGAACATAATGAAGAATTTGTTAAATCTTTTGAGACCTGTAAAGAAATATTAATGAATGAACCTATCTTACAATATCCCGACCTCTCAAAGCCTTTTAACCTCACCTGTGACGCCAGTAATGTCGCATTAGGAGCAATTTTGTCACAAGGCCCTATTGGACAAGACTTGCCAGTGGCGTACGCCTCACGCACATTAAACGAATCCGAACAAAATTATTCTACGATAGAAAAGGAGTGTTTGTGTTTAGTTTGGGCAACGAAGTATTTCAGGCCCTACCTGTATGGTAACAAATTTAATATAGTCACTGATCATAAGCCGTTACAATGGCTATTTAACTTGAAAGACCCTTCGTCCAAATTACTAAGGTGGCGAATTAAGCTGGAAGAATACGACTATAGAATCATTTATAAAAAGGGAAAACTAAATACGAATGCCGATGCGTTGAGTCGCGTGGAAATTCACACGAAAGAAACGAACGGATTTCAAGAGTTAGTGCGATATATGGAGGACTTCAACAGAGATTTGGAACAAGCGGGTACAAGTGGACAAACAAGAAATGAACCAGATAACCTATCAATGATAGTTGAACCAGACACAGAGGCAAAAAATACAGAAAGGATGGAAGAACCAACCCCAATGGATGAGAATGAAACTGTACATACAAACGAGGAACAAGATCCTATCGTAGGAGTTCCAATTGTAGAATCAGCTGTTAACTATGGAGCCAATCAGGTGATTGTGTCACGAGTATTGCATACACCTGCAAAATTAAAGAAATTAGAACTATTTGGGAAAAAACGAAGATACTTACTACAATTGCCAGATGATGACTTCGATCACTATTTAATGAAGTTTGTCATAGAGAATGTGGCCCCAGGAAAACTGTATTCCCTTTACTTCGAAAGTCCAGATATTTACCCTAAATTTTGTGAAACTATACGTAAAAATTTTAAATGGCCATCGCTCAAATTCAAGCGATGCCTAACAAAATTAATAGATGTCGAAGAAAAAGCAGATATACCTGAAATCATACAGGCTTATCATGAGAGCAAAACAAACCATAGGGGCATAGAAGAGACAGAGCAGAGAATAAAAGCCAAATATTACTGGCCAAACATAAGAGATACAGTACAAAATTACCTGGAACAATGTGAAATTTGCCAGCGTAGTAAATACGAAAGGAACCCCATTAAGACGAAGTACAACATCACGCCTACAGCTGCAAAGCCTTTCGAAATTGTCCACATAGACACATACACATTAGAAAAGACAAAGTTTCTAACTATTGTGGATAGTTTTTCGAAATTTGCCCAAGCCTATGTTTTGGATTCAATGATGGCAACTGAAGTAGCGGACAATTTAATAACTTTCTTCTCCCATTTTGGAGTGCCAATTCAAATAATCGCTGACAATGGGACAGAATTTAAGAATACAGTAATTGCCGAACTTTTAAGAAGCCATAAAGTAGAAACGCATTTCTGCACGCCAGATCATCCCCAATCGAATGGAATTGTGGAGAGATTCCACTCAACAATAGCAGAACACGTAAGATTGCTGAACAACCAAGGTCAAGAAGAGACACCCATCAAACAGAAGGTCAAGTACGCCGTGTTAGCATACAACAATTCAATTCATTCAACAACGGGATACAAACCAATGGAAATTGTGAACGGACACCTAGGAAGTGAGGATCCATTCAACATCACTATGAATGAAAATTTAATGACCAACTATGTAACTGAACACAAAGCAAGGACGAAATTGTTGTACGGAGAAATGAATAGGCGAATGACCGAGGCTAAAGTACGCTTAATGGAAAAGAGAAATGTAAATCGGGACGACCCAACGATGTTTGAAGAAGGAGATGACGTGCGTGAAAGAATAAAGAATCCTAGACAAAAATTAGGAGACAAATTTAAAGCATGTGCAAAAGCGGAAATTGTAAATAGAGAAAGGAAATTTGTCGAAAATCAGTCTGGAAGGAAAGTGAACATAGACAATCTAAAACGGCCCAGCCGTCACAAATGTATTAATCCAAGTAGAAATAAGGAGTAAATTAGACTCAAACCAAACCATGTACATATAAGTAAACGAAGGAAAAACATTTACAGCATCCTAGTCACGGGACAAGCTAGGGATGTCACACTGTTGGAACTCAAGGGAAATCCGGGAATGTTACCGCTAGAACTGGGAAAGGCAGTATTGATTGATGGAAGCCACAGTTTCATTCATTACAACGATTTAAGACCAGTAGCAGAACAACTAGAAGAGCTGAGAAGAAAAATAAATAATTTGACCAGCAATTGGGAAACGACAACACATCCAAGCCCTTATAAGAATGAGCTCCGCAATTTTTACGAGATCATGAAGGCAATACAGGAACAAGTTGAAAACCGCTTTTACCGAATATTTCCTAAAACAAATCGACCAAAGCGAGGAATCGTGGATGGATTAGGAGCAGTGTTCAAAGCGATAACGGGAAATTTGGACGCAGAAGATGGTCAAAAATACGACAAATTAATTAGAGAATTACGTGCGAAACAAAGGCTCACTCAAACTCAAGTTGTAACTCAAGGAAGAATGACAGTGTTGGCTTTAGAAAGGTTTAACAAAACGCTAAAACAGCTTTACGACAATGATAGAATACTGGAGGAAAAATTGAAAGAAATTGTACCTTATATCAAGGATGTGATCGACGATAGAAATTGTTCCTTTTTGAAGGAAATTGTCAACGAAATAATTGATATGTACGAGATAATCAACACCATCCTACAAGATGTCGAAAACTCGTTGGTATTTGCAAGATTAAATACCATGCACCCAAGCATAATGGACCAAAGGGATCTACTCACTGCACTCACGGAGTTAAGCAACGACATAGGAAGGACCAATCTACCACTACCTATAACTTTGGAAAATATAGTTAAATACGAAGAAATAACAAAACTGGAGTGTTTCCTATCGGACTATCGAATCACGTACATTTTACACATTCCTACTGTTCAGAATCTGCAATTTTCTTATTACCATTTGTATTCTATTCCCGTTTACATTCAGGGTCAGTTTAGGGCAATCATACCTAAAGGGAAGTACCTTGTAAAGAGCCAGTTGTACCACGCGTACTTTCACCGCGAGTGTCGTAAATTAAAGCCAGAACTATACTTGTGCTATGAAACAGACTTAACGGGAAATCAGCCAGAAACCCCTTGTGAAATACAGTTAATAAACTTAGTGAAAAATCCTTCGAACTGTACTCAAACGTTAATAAAAATAGACAGAATAATTTTAAATAGGTTAGATGTGTCAGATAAATGGATTGTAATAAGTCCTACAGAAGAAATAGCCCAGCTAACGTGCCAAAATGGACAAACAGAAGCCAAAACCTTGCACGGGACATATCTATATGAAATTCCAAAGGGATGTAAGTTAAGCATCGGGAACCAACAGGCAACGAATACCATGAGGATTATGGAAAACACTCTGAAGCCCATTTTGCTACCTAAAATTATCACGGACGTTCCACCCCGACAGAACTTAAACTTGAGCATTCACCTACCCGAGCTCGAGTTAGATGACCTGCATAAGCTAAAACATGAAGTTTATGAGGAGCAGGAAAGCGGCAGCTGGACGGACAACGACCTCTACACACCCCCTAGTGTGTGGACATTACTAATGTATATTATAATTATAGGAGCAATGGCAGCTTTAACATGGAAAAAGTTGTTGCAACCCCGACTGAGGAATCGGAGTCAGAAGAACAACCAGTCAAATGAAGAGCCAATAGAAGTTCCACTCCCTCGGCTAGCCTAGGAGTTCCATCTCAGAGGGGAGGAGTTATATGGGGATGCTACCATAAGCCACCATACTAAAGAGACGCGGCCCAGACTTGCTGAGCTTGCAGAATCAAACAATAAAACCACATTGCGCTGGACCTTCGGGACTCACTCTGACAATCGATCGACAGTAATATTCAACTCACGTTGATTTCATTGTAACTTACCAAAGCTCGTTCTACTGTATTGTTACCGTTATACTTAATAATTCTTGTTAGTGTTGTGTTAACTACAAGTTTATATTAAATCATAAAATATAGTAATTGTTTAATTTTTTTAAAAAGTCTTCCGAGGAATACGGAAAGATAAGTAAGGCCTTAAACGGCAAATCGTCAATTTGGGTCTAATAGAAGCGGCACTTTTTGGACAAATCGTACAATTTGGCGATATCTCACAAACGGTACAACCAATTTTGTTCAAATCGTCTCCTTTTGGCAAAATAAGCATAATAAGGCCTTAAACGGCAAATCGTCAATTTGGCTCTAATAGAAGCGGCACTTTTTGGCCAAATCGTACAATTTGGCGATATTTCGCCAACGCTACAACCAATTTTGTTCAAATCGTCTCCTTTTGGCAAAATAAGCATAATAAGGCCTTAAACGGCAAATCGTCAATTTGACTCTAATAGAAGCGGCACTTTTTGGCCAAATCTTATGATTTGGCGTTATCTCGCCAACGGTACAACCAATTTTGTTCAAATCGTCTCCTTTTGGCAAAATAAGCATAATAAGGCCTTAAACGGCAAATCGTCAATTTGGGTCTAATAGAAGCGGCACTTTTTGGACAAATCGTACAATTTGGCGATATCTCACAAACGGTACAACCAATTTTGTTCAAATCGTCTCCTTTTGGCAAAATAAGCATAATAAGGCCTTAAACGGCAAATCGTCAATTTGGCTCTAATAGAAGCGCCACTTTTTGGCCAAATCGTACAATTTGGCGATATTTCGCCAACGCTACAACCAATTTTGTTCAAATCGTCTCCTTTTGGCAAAATAAGCATAATAAGGCCTTAAACGGCAAATCGTCAATTTGGCTCTAATAGAAGCGGCACTTTTTGGCCAAATCTTATGATTTGGCGTTATCTCGCCAACGCTACAACCAATTTTGTTCAAATCGTCTCCTTTTGGCAAAATAAGCATAATAAGGCCTTAAACGGCAAATCGTCAATTTGGCTCTAATAGAAGCGGCACTTTTTGGCCAAATCGTACAATTTGGCGATATCTCGCCAACGCTACAACCAATTTTGTTCAAATCGTCTCCTTTTGGCAAAATAAGCATAATAAGGCCTTAAACGGCAAATCGTCAATTTGGCTCTAATAGAAGCGGCACTTTTTGGCCAAATCTTATGATTTGGCGTTATCTCGCCAACGCTACAGCCAATTTTGTTCAAATCGTCTCCTTTTGGCAAAATAAGCATAATAAGGCCTTAAACGGCAAATCGTCAATTTGGCTCTAATAAGTTATATGGGGATGCTACCATAAGCCACCATACTAAAGAGACGCGGCCCAGACTTGCTGAGCTTGCAGAATCAAACAATAAAACCACATTGCGCTGGACCTTCGGGACTCACTCTGACAATCGATCGACAGTAATATTCAACTCACGTTGATTTCATTGTAACTTACCAAAGCTCGTTCTACTGTATTGTTACCGTTATACTTAATAATTCTTGTTAGTGTTGTGTTAACTACAAGTTTATATTAAATCATAAAATATAGTAATTGTTTAATTTTTTTAAAAAGTCTTCCGAGGAATACGGAAAGATAAGTGGCGCAGTCGTACGGATCAATCACGGAATCAATATTCAATCGCTGAGTAGTGAACTAACCGTGAGAGACCTTCGTGTAACGTGTACGGTAAAACTGTAGTAAAATCAATGTTTGTGTCGAGCATCGTGCTATTTTGGTAAGTACAACTGGTTAATAATTTTTGTACAAGATTTTTTATGTCAGAGATTAACGAGGTACTTGAACAGTTTGAATCCCTGAGTATTGATACCCCTTTGACAGGCCCTAATTGTAATCGCTCAGTCCCAATTAGAAATCGTAAACTTGTAAGAAACAGTAACGTAAAAATGGTTGAGTTTAAAACTGAGTATTTGAGGTGTGTCCCAGATTTCGATGGGAGCCCTAATGATCTTGGCCGTTACCTCGGCGTATGTCAATCCTTGATCGATTCCTTTTACGTTGCCCAACAACCCAACCACTTCCAAAATACCTTCTTGCTAAATTGTATTATTGGAAAGTTATCTGGGAATGCTAAATTGGTATTGGGAACACAAAACGTCAACAACTGGGAGGAACTAAAGGAAATTTTGACAAGGCATTTTGCGGATCAGAGGGATGAGGCATGTTTAAACATGGACTTAGTTATGCTTAAACAACGACAAAACGAAACCCCTAACGAATTTTACGATAGGGTTCTGCATATACTAAACTTGTTATGTTCTTATATTAATGCCCACGAAACTACGGAGATAGGGAAAGCTGTAAAAAAGGATCTATACAATAACTTGGCGCTGAAAACATTCCTATCAGGACTAAGAGAGCCCCTAGGAACAGCAATACGCTGTATGCGACCAAAAGATTTGCCAGAAGCATTGCAATTTGTAACACAGGAAGACAACACACACTATTTGCAAAATAATAGTAGTGGCAGCAGTAATAATGGCAGTAATAGAGTGCATAATGCAACAAACTACACACCTAGACCTAGGTTCAACCCTAGACCGTCATATAGGAATAATCACACTGGTCAATTTAGACCAGGAACCCATGTAAATACAGCAGTAAATCATACACCTAGACCAACGTATCAGCCATCGCAAGTAAGACAGAATTTCCAACCACCAAGGGTGACTACTAACGTCTTCAAATCGAATCCAAATCAACCCTTGCCAAAACCCACACCGATGAGTGTTTCGACGAGGAGAACCGGATTTACGAACAGACAGAATTCGGGAGGTTATTACCCCAATAGGACGTATTTTAATAATCCAAATAGACCACCCTATAACCCCGCACAAAATATCATCGCAGAAGAACTTTATAGCACCAGCGTAAACAGGAGTATCGATGACCAAGCTGTCTACGACGAAAAATACCATGGCGACCCAAAGGCGAGACGATATGGAAACGAATCCACTGAACAACAGGACGGATCAAGTTACCACGTGGGAAGTCGGTGCGACGCTGCATCTGCAGATTATTCTTATAAGAATTTTCTCGAAACTGGCCCAGACGAGAACGAAACATAAAACCAAAGATAATAACACTGAATAACACCGAGGGCAGTGAACTAAATTATATTACTTTTCCTGGGGCCACATTCTCTATGACAAACTTCATTAAATAGTGATCGAAGTCATCATCTGGCAATTGTAGTAAGTATCTTCGTTTTTTCCCAAATAGTTCTAATTTCTTTAATTTTGCAGGTGTATGCAATACTCGTGACACAATCACCTGATTGGCTCCATAGTTAACAGCTGATTCTACAATTGGAACTCCTACGATAGGATCTTGTTCCTCGTTTGTATGTACAGTTTCATTTTCATCCATTGGGGTTGGTTCTTCCATCGTTTCTGTATTTTTTGCCTCTGTATCTGGTTCAACTATCATTGATAGGTTATCCGGTTCATTTCTTGTTTGTCCACTCGTACCCGCTTGTTCCAAATCTCTGTTGAAGTCCTCCATATATCGCACTAACTCTTGAAATCCGTTCGTTTCTTTCGTGTGAATTTCCACGCGACTCAACGCATCGGCATTCGTATTTAGTTTTCCCTTTTTATAAATGATTCTATAGTCGTATTCTTCCAGCTTAATTCGCCACCTTAGTAATTTGGACGAAGGGTCTTTCAAGTTAAATAGCCATTGTAACGGCTTATGATCAGTGACTATATTAAATTTGTTACCATACAGGTAGGGCCTGAAATACTTCGTTGCCCAAACTAAACACAAACACTCCTTTTCTATCGTAGAATAATTTTGAGCGGATTGCAGAATGAAAGGTGTCTAGTGTATCTTGACGACATAATCATTTACTCAACATCCTTACAAGAGCACTTGGAAAATTTAAGAGCAGTCTTTAATCGACTTAGAAAATCCAATTTCAAGGTCCAACTCGACAAGAGTGAATTTTTGAGGAAGGAAGTAAATTATTTGGGACATATTATAACCCCAGAAGGAGTTCGACCTAACCCGGAAAAAGTGAAAGTAGTAAAAAATTACCCGATTCCAGGAACCCCAAAGCAAATTAAAGGATTCCTTGGCTTGGTGGGATACTACAGGAAATTCATTAATAACTTTGCGCAGTTGACCAAACCTCTAACTAAATGTCTCAAGAAAGGAGCGAAAATTGAACATAATGAAGAATTTGTTAAATCTTTTGAGACCTGTAAAGAAATATTAATGAATGAACCTATCTTACAATATCCCGACCTCTCAAAGCCTTTTAACCTCACCTGTGACGCCAGTAATGTCGCATTAGGAGCAATTTTGTCACAAGGCCCTATTGGACAAGACTTGCCAGTGGCGTACGCCTCACGCACATTAAACGAATCCGAACAAAATTATTCTACGATAGAAAAGGAGTGTTTGTGTTTAGTTTGGGCAACGAAGTATTTCAGGCCCTACCTGTATGGTAACAAATTTAATATAGTCACTGATCATAAGCCGTTACAATGGCTATTTAACTTGAAAGACCCTTCGTCCAAATTACTAAGGTGGCGAATTAAGCTGGAAGAATACGACTATAGAATCATTTATAAAAAGGGAAAACTAAATACGAATGCCGATGCGTTGAGTCGCGTGGAAATTCACACGAAAGAAACGAACGGATTTCAAGAGTTAGTGCGATATATGGAGGACTTCAACAGAGATTTGGAACAAGCGGGTACGAGTGGACAAACAAGAAATGAACCGGATAACCTATCAATGATAGTTGAACCAGATACAGAGGCAAAAAATACAGAAACGATGGAAGAACCAACCCCAATGGATGAAAATGAAACTGTACATACAAACGAGGAACAAGATCCTATCGTAGGAGTTCCAATTGTAGAATCAGCTGTTAACTATGGAGCCAATCAGGTGATTGTGTCACGAGTATTGCATACACCTGCAAAATTAAAGAAATTAGAACTATTTGGGAAAAAACGAAGATACTTACTACAATTGCCAGATGATGACTTCGATCACTATTTAATGAAGTTTGTCATAGAGAATGTGGCCCCAGGAAAACTGTATTCCCTTTACTTCGAAAGTCCAGATATTTACCCTAAATTTTGTGAAACTATACGTAAAAATTTTAAATGGCCATCGCTCAAATTCAAGCGATGCCTAACAAAATTAATAGATGTCGAAGAAAAAGCAGATATACCTGAAATCATACAGGCTTATCATGAGAGCAAAACAAACCATAGGGGCATAGAAGAGACAGAGCAGAGAATAAAAGCCAAATATTACTGGCCAAACATAAGAGATACAGTACAAAATTACCTGGAACAATGTGAAATTTGCCAGCGTAGTAAATACGAAAGGAACCCCATTAAGACGAAGTACAACATCACGCCTACAGCTGCAAAGCCTTTCGAAATTGTCCACATAGACACATACACATTAGAAAAGACAAAGTTTCTAACTATTGTGGATAGTTTTTCGAAATTTGCCCAAGCCTATGTTTTGGATTCAATGATGGCAACTGAAGTAGCGGACAATTTAATAACTTTCTTCTCCCATTTTGGAGTGCCAATTCAAATAATCGCTGACAATGGGACAGAATTTAAGAATACAGTAATTGCCGAACTTTTAAGAAGCCATAAAGTAGAAACGCATTTCTGCACGCCAGATCATCCCCAATCGAATGGAATTGTGGAGAGATTCCACTCAACAATAGCAGAACACGTAAGATTGCTGAACAACCAAGGTCAAGAAGAGACACCCATCAAACAGAAGGTCAAGTACGCCGTGTTAGCATACAACAATTCAATTCATTCAACAACGGGATACAAACCAATGGAAATTGTGAACGGACACCTAGGAAGTGAGGATCCATTCAACATCACTATGAATGAAAATTTAATGACCAACTATGTAACTGAACACAAAGCAAGGACGAAATTGTTGTACGGAGAAATGAATAGGCGAATGACCGAGGCTAAAGTACGCTTAATGGAAAAGAGAAATGTAAATCGGGACGACCCAACGATGTTTGAAGAAGGAGATGACGTGCGTGAAAGAATAAAGAATCCTAGACAAAAATTAGGAGACAAATTTAAAGCATGTGCAAAAGCGGAAATTGTAAATAGAGAAAGGAAATTTGTCGAAAATCAGTCTGGAAGGAAAGTGAACATAGACAATCTAAAACGGCCCAGCCGTCACAAATGTATTAATCCAAGTAGAAATAAGGAGTAAATTAGACTCAAACCAAACCATGTACATATAAGTAAACGAAGGAAAAACATTTACAGCATCCTAGTCACGGGACAAGCTAGGGATGTCACACTGTTGGAACTCAAGGGAAATCCGGGAATGTTACCGCTAGAACTGGGAAAGGCAGTATTGATTGATGGAAGCCACAGTTTCATTCATTACAACGATTTAAGACCAGTAGCAGAACAACTAGAAGAGCTGAGAAGAAAAATAAATAATTTGACCAGCAATTGGGAAACGACAACACATCCAAGCCCTTATAAGAATGAGCTCCGCAATTTTTACGAGATCATGAAGGCAATACAGGAACAAGTTGAAAACCGCTTTTACCGAATATTTCCTAAAACAAATCGACCAAAGCGAGGAATCGTGGATGGATTAGGAGCAGTGTTCAAAGCGATAACGGGAAATTTGGACGCAGAAGATGGTCAAAAATACGACAAATTAATTAGAGAATTACGTGCGAAACAAAGGCTCACTCAAACTCAAGTTGTAACTCAAGGAAGAATGACAGTGTTGGCTTTAGAAAGGTTTAACAAAACGCTAAAACAGCTTTACGACAATGATAGAATACTGGAGGAAAAATTGAAAGAAATTGTACCTTATATCAAGGATGTGATCGACGATAGAAATTGTTCCTTTTTGAAGGAAATTGTCAACGAAATAATTGATATGTACGAGATAATCAACACCATCCTACAAGATGTCGAAAACTCGTTGGTATTTGCAAGATTAAATACCATGCACCCAAGCATAATGGACCAAAGGGATCTACTCACTGCACTCACGGAGTTAAGCAACGACATAGGAAGGACCAATCTACCACTACCTATAACTTTGGAAAATATAGTTAAATACGAAGAAATAACAAAACTGGAGTGTTTCCTATCGGACTATCGAATCACGTACATTTTACACATTCCTACTGTTCAGAATCTGCAATTTTCTTATTACCATTTGTATTCTATTCCCGTTTACATTCAGGGTCAGTTTAGGGCAATCATACCTAAAGGGAAGTACCTTGTAAAGAGCCAGTTGTACCACGCGTACTTTCACCGCGAGTGTCGTAAATTAAAGCCAGAACTATACTTGTGCTATGAAACAGACTTAACGGGAAATCAGCCAGAAACCCCTTGTGAAATACAGTTAATAAACTTAGTGAAAAATCCTTCGAACTGTACTCAAACGTTAATAAAAATAGACAGAATAATTTTAAATAGGTTAGATGTGTCAGATAAATGGATTGTAATAAGTCCTACAGAAGAAATAGCCCAGCTAACGTGCCAAAATGGACAAACAGAAGCCAAAACCTTGCACGGGACATATCTATATGAAATTCCAAAGGGATGTAAGTTAAGCATCGGGAACCAACAGGCAACGAATACCATGAGGATTATGGAAAACACTCTGAAGCCCATTTTGCTACCTAAAATTATCACGGACGTTCCACCCCGACAGAACTTAAACTTGAGCATTCACCTACCCGAGCTCGAGTTAGATGACCTGCATAAGCTAAAACATGAAGTTTATGAGGAGCAGGAAAGCGGCAGCTGGACGGACAACGACCTCTACACACCCCCTAGTGTGTGGACATTACTAATGTATATTATAATTATAGGAGCAATGGCAGCTTTAACATGGAAAAAGTTGTTGCAACCCCGACTGAGGAATCGGAGTCAGAAGAACAACCAGTCAAATGAAGAGCCAATAGAAGTTCCACTCCCTCGGCTAGCCTAGGAGTTCCATCTCAGAGGGGAGGAGTTATATGGGGATGCTACCATAAGCCACCATACTAAAGAGACGCGGCCCAGACTTGCTGAGCTTGCAGAATCAAACAATAAAACCACATTGCGCTGGACCTTCGGGACTCACTCTGACAATCGATCGACAGTAATATTCAACTCACGTTGATTTCATTGTAACTTACCAAAGCTCGTTCTACTGTATTGTTACCGTTATACTTAATAATTCTTGTTAGTGTTGTGTTAACTACAAGTTTATATTAAATCATAAAATATAGTAATTGTTTAATTTTTTTAAAAAGTCTTCCGAGGAATACGGAAAGATAAGTAATAGAAGCGGCACTTTTTGGCCAAATCGTACCATTTGGCGATATCTCGCAAACGGTACAACCAATTTTGTTCAAATCGTCTCCTTTTGGCAAAATAAGCATAATAAGGCCTTAAACGGCAAATCGTCAATTTGGCTCTAATAGAAGCGGCACTTTTTGGCCAAATCTTATGATTTGGCGTTATCTCGCCAACGCTACAGCCAATTTTGTTCAAATCGTCTCCATTTGGCAAAATAAGCATAATAAGGCCTTAAACGGCAAATCGTCAATTTGGCTCTAATAGAAGCGGCACTTTTTGGCCAAATCTTATGATTTGGCGTTATCTCGCCAACGCTACAGCCAATTTTGTTCAAATCGTCTCCTTTTGGCAAAATAAGCATAATAAGGCCTTAAACGGCAAATCGTCAATTTGGCTCTAATAGAAGCGGCACTTTTTGGCCAAATCTTATGATTTGGCGTTATCTCGCCAACGCTACAGCCAATTTTGTTCAAATCGTCTCCTTTTGGCAAAATAAGCATAATAAGGCCTTAAACGGCAAATCGTCAATTTGGCTCTAATAGAAGCGGCACTTTTTGGCCAAATCGTACAATTTGGCGATATCTCGCCAACGCTACAACCAATTTTGTTCAAATCGTCTCCTTTTGGCAAAATAAGCATAATAAGGCCTTAAACGGCAAATCGTCAATTTGGCTCTAATATAAGCGGAATTTTTGGCCAAATCTTATTGATTTGGCGTTATCTCGCCAACGCTACAACCAATTTTGTTCATATCGTCTCCTTTTGGCAAAATAAGCATAATAAGGCCTTAAACGGCAAATCGTCAATTTGGCTCTAATATAAGCGGAATTTTTGGCCAAATCTTATTGATTTGGCGTTATCTCGCCAACGCTACAACCAATTTTGTTCATATCGTCTCCTTTTGGCAAAATAAGCATAATAAGGCCTTAAACGGCAAATCGTCAATTTGGGTCTAATAGAAGCGGCACTTTTTGGACAAATCGTACAATTTGGCGATATCTCACAAACGGTACAACCAATTTTGTTCAAATCGTCTCCTTTTGGCAAAATAAGCATAATAAGGCCTTAAACGGCAAATCGTCAATTTGGCTCTAATAGAAGCGGCACTTTTTGGCCAAATCGTACAATTTGGCGATATTTCGCCAACGCTACAACCAATTTTGTTCAAATCGTCTCCTTTTGGCAAAATAAGCATAATAAGGCCTTAAACGGCAAATCGTCAATTTGACTCTAATAGAAGCGGCACTTTTTGGCCAAATCTTATGATTTGGCGTTATCTCGCCAACGCTACAACCAATTTTGTTCAAATCGTCTCCTTTTGGCAAAATAAGCATAATAAGGCCTTAAACGGCAAATCGTCAATTTGACTCTAATAGAAGCGGCACTTTTTGGCCAAATCTTATGATTTGGCGTTATCTCGCCAACGCTACAGCCAACTTTGTTCAAATCGTCTCCTTTTGGCAAAATAAGCATAATAAGACCTTAAACGGCAAATCGTCAATTTGGCTCTAATAGAAGCGGCACTTTTTGGCCAAATCTTATGATTTGGCGTTATCTCGCCAACGCTACAGCCAATTTTGTTCAAATCGTCTCCTTTTGGCAAAATAAGCATAATAAGGCCTTAAACGGCAAATCGTCAATTTGGCTCTAATAGAAGCGGCACTTTTTGGCCAAATCTTATGATTTGGCGTTATCTCGCCAACGCTACAGCCAATTTTGTTCAAATCGTCTCCTTTTGGCAAAATAAGCATAATAAGGCCTTAAACGGCAAATCGTCAATTTGGCTCTAATAGAAGCGGCACTTTTTGGCCAAATCGTACAATTTGGCGATATCTCGCAAACGGTACAGCCAATTTTGTTCAAATCGTCTCCTTTTGGCAAAATAAGCATAATAAGGCCTTAAACGGCAAATCGTCAATTTGGCTCTAATAGAAGCGGCACTTTTTGGCCAAATCGTACAATTTGGCGATATCTCGCCAACGCTACAACCAATTTTGTTCAAATCGTCTCCTTTTGGCAAAATAAGCATAATAAGGCCTTAAACGGCAAATCGTCAATTTGGCTCTAATATAAGCGGAATTTTTGGCCAAATCTTATTGATTTGGCGTTATCTCGCCAACGCTACAACCAATTTTGTTCATATCGTCTCCTTTTGGCAAAATAAGCATAATAAGGCCTTAAACGGCAAATCGTCAATTTGGGTCTAATAGAAGCGGCACTTTTTGGACAAATCGTACAATTTGGCGATATCTCACAAACGGTACAACCAATTTTGTTCAAATCGTCTCCTTTTGGCAAAATAAGCATAATAAGGCCTTAAACGGCAAATCGTCAATTTGGCTCTAATAGAAGCGGCACTTTTTGGCCAAATCGTACAATTTGGCGATATTTCGCCAACGCTACAACCAATTTTGTTCAAATCGTCTCCTTTTGGCAAAATAAGCATAATAAGGCCTTAAACGGCAAATCGTCAATTTGACTCTAATAGAAGCGGCACTTTTTGGCCAAATCTTATGATTTGGCGTTATCTCGCCAACGCTACAGCCAATTTTGTTCAAATCGTCTCCTTTTGGCAAAATAAGCATAATAAGGCCTTAAACGGCAAATCGTCAATTTGGCTCTAATAGAAGCGGCACTTTTTGGACAAATCGTACAATTTGGCGATATCTCGCAAACGGTACAACCAATTTTGTTCAAATCGTCTCCATTTGGCAAAATAAGCATAATAAGGCCTTAAACGGCAAATCGTCAATTTGGCTCTAATAGAAGCGGCACTTTTTGGCCAAATCGTACAATTTGGCGATATCTCGCAAACGGTACAACCAATTTTGTTCAAATCGTCTCCATTTGGCAAAATAAGCATAATAAGGCCTTAAACGGCAAATCGTCAATTTGGCTCTAATAGAAGCGGCACTTTTTGGCCAAATCTTATGATTTGGCGTTATCTCGCCAACGCTACAGCCAATTTTGTTCAAATCGTCTCCTTTTGGCAAAATAAGCATAATAAGGCCTTAAACGGCAAATCGTCAATTTGGCTCTAATAGAAGCGGCACTTTTTGGCCAAATCGTACAATTTGGCGATATCTCGCAAACGGTACAGCCAATTTTGTTCAAATCGTCTCCTTTTGGCAAAATAAGCATAATAAGGCCTTAAACGACTTATCTTTCCGTATTCCTCGGAAGACTTTTTAAAAAAATTAAACAATTACTATATTTTATGATTTAATATAAACTTGTAGTTAACACAACACTAACAAGAATTATTAAGTATAACGGTAACAATACAGTAGAACGAGCTTTGGTAAGTTACAATGAAATCAACGTGAGTTGAATATTACTGTCGATCGATTGTCAGAGTGAGTCCCGAAGGTCCAGCGCAATGTGGTTTTATTGTTTGATTCTGCAAGCTCAGCAAGTCTGGGCCGCGTCTCTTTAGTATGGTGGCTTATGGTAGCATCCCCATATAACTCCTCCCCTCTGAGATGGAACTCCTAGGCTAGCCGAGGGAGTGGAACTTCTATTGGCTCTTCATTTGACTGGTTGTTCTTCTGACTCCGATTCCTCAGTCGGGGTTGCAACAACTTTTTCCATGTTAAAGCTGCCATTGCTCCTATAATTATAATATACATTAGTAATGTCCACACACTAGGGGGTGTGTAGAGGTCGTTGTCCGTCCAGCTGCCGCTTTCCTGCTCCTCATAAACTTCATGTTTTAGCTTATGCAGGTCATCTAACTCGAGCTCGGGTAGGTGAATGCTCAAGTTTAAGTTCTGTCGGGGTGGAACGTCCGTGATAATTTTAGGTAGCAAAATGGGCTTCAGAGTGTTTTCCATGATCCTCATGGTATTCGTTGCCTGCTGGTTCCCGATGCTTAACTTACATCCCTTTGGAATTTCGTATAGATATGTCCCGTGCAAGGTTTTGGCTTCTGTTTGTCTATTTTGGCACGTTAGCTGGGCTATTTCTTCTGTAGGACTTATTACAATCCATTTATCTGACACATCTAACCTATTTAAAATTATTCTGTCTATTTTTATTAACGTTTGAGTACAGTTCGAAGGATTTTTCACTAAGTTTATTAACTGTATTTCACAAGGGGTTTCTGGCTGATTTCCCGTTAAGTCTGTTTCATAGCACAAGTATAGTTCTGGCTTTAATTTACGACACTCGCGGTGAAAGTACGCGTGGTACAACTGGCTCTTTACAAGGTACTTCCCTTTAGGTATGATTGCCCTAAACTGACCCTGAATGTAAACGGGAATAGAATACAAATGGTAATAAGAAAATTGCAGATTCTGAACAGTAGGAATGTGTAAAATGTACGTGATTCGATAGTCCGATAGGAAACACTCCAGTTTTGTTATTTCTTCGTATTTAACTATATTTTCCAAAGTTATAGGTAGTGGTAGATTGGTCCTTCCTATGTCGTTGCTTAACTCCGTGAGTGCAGTGAGTAGATCCCTTTGGTCCATTATGCTTGGGTGCATGGTATTTAATCTTGCAAATACCAACGAGTTTTCGACATCTTGTAGGATGGTGTTGATTATCTCGTACATATCAATTATTTCGTTGACAATTTCCTTCAAAAAGGAACAATTTCTATCGTCGATCACATCCTTGATATAAGGTACAATTTCTTTCAATTTTTCCTCCAGTATTCTATCATTGTCGTAAAGCTGTTTTAGCGTTTTGTTAAACCTTTCTAAAGCCAACACTGTCATTCTTCCTTGAGTTACAACTTGAGTTTGAGTGAGCCTTTGTTTCGCACGTAATTCTCTAATTAATTTGTCGTATTTTTGACCATCTTCTGCGTCCAAATTTCCCGTTATCGCTTTGAACACTGCTCCTAATCCATCCACGATTCCTCGCTTTGGTCGATTTGTTTTAGGAAATATTCGGTAAAAGCGGTTTTCAACTTGTTCCTGTATTGCCTTCATGATCTCGTAAAAATTGCGGAGCTCATTCTTATAAGGGCTTGGATGTGTTGTCGTTTCCCAATTGCTGGTCAAATTATTTATTTTTCTTCTCAGCTCTTCTAGTTGTTCTGCTACTGGTCTTAAATCGTTGTAATGAATGAAACTGTGGCTTCCATCAATCAATACTGCCTTTCCCAGTTCTAGCGGTAACATTCCCGGATTTCCCTTGAGTTCCAACAGTGTGACATCCCTAGCTTGTCCCGTGACTAGGATGCTGTAAATGTTTTTCCTTCGTTTACTTATATGTACATGGTTTGGTTTGAGTCTAATTTACTCCTTATTTCTACTTGGATTAATACATTTGTGACGGCTGGGCCGTTTTAGATTGTCTATGTTCACTTTCCTTCCAGACTGATTTTCGACAAATTTCCTTTCTCTATTTACAATTTCCGCTTTTGCACATGCTTTAAATTTGTCTCCTAATTTTTGTCTAGGATTCTTTATTCTTTCACGCACGTCATCTCCTTCTTCAAACATCGTTGGGTCGTCCCGATTTACATTTCTCTTTTCCATTAAGCGTACTTTAGCCTCGGTCATTCGCCTATTCATTTCTCCGTACAACAATTTCGTCCTTGCTTTGTGTTCAGTTACATAGTTGGTCATTAAATTTTCATTCATAGTGATGTTGAATGGATCCTCACTTCCTAGGTGTCCGTTCACAATTTCCATTGGTTTGTATCCCGTTGTTGAATGAATTGAATTGTTGTATGCTAACACGGCGTACTTGACCTTCTGTTTGATGGGTGTCTCTTCTTGACCTTGGTTGTTCAGCAATCTTACGTGTTCTGCTATTGTTGAGTGGAATCTCTCCACAATTCCATTCGATTGGGGATGATCTGGCGTGCAGAAATGCGTTTCTACTTTATGGCTTCTTAAAAGTTCGGCAATTACTGTATTCTTAAATTCTGTCCCATTGTCAGCGATTATTTGAATTGGCACTCCAAAATGGGAGAAGAAAGTTATTAAATTGTCCGCTACTTCAGTTGCCATCATTGAATCCAAAACATAGGCTTGGGCAAATTTCGAAAAACTATCCACAATAGTTAGAAACTTTGTCTTTTCTAATGTGTATGTGTCTATGTGGACAATTTCGAAAGGCTTTGCAGCTGTAGGCGTGATGTTGTACTTCGTCTTAATGGGGTTCCTTTCGTATTTACTACGCTGGCAAATTTCACATTGTTCCAGGTAATTTTGTACTGTATCTCTTATGTTTGGCCAGTAATATTTGGCTTTTATTCTCTGCTCTGTCTCTTCTATGCCCCTATGGTTTGTTTTGCTCTCATGATAAGCCTGTATGATTTCAGGTATATCTGCTTTTTCTTCGACATCTATTAATTTTGTTAGGCATCGCTTGAATTTGAGCGATGGCCATTTAAAATTTTTACGTATAGTTTCACAAAATTTAGGGTAAATATCTGGACTTTCGAAGTAAAGGGAATACAGTTTTCCTGGGGCCACATTCTCTATGACAAACTTCATTAAATAGTGATCGAAGTCATCATCTGGCAATTGTAGTAAGTATCTTCGTTTTTTCCCAAATAGTTCTAATTTCTTTAATTTTGCAGGTGTATGCAATACTCGTGACACAATCACCTGATTGGCTCCATAGTTAACAGCTGATTCTACAATTGGAACTCCTACGATAGGATCTTGTTCCTCGTTTGTATGTACAGTTTCATTTTCATCCATTGGGGTTGGTTCTTCCATCGTTTCTGTATTTTTTGCCTCTGTATCTGGTTCAACTATCATTGATAGGTTATCCGGTTCATTTCTTGTTTGTCCACTCGTACCCGCTTGTTCCAAATCTCTGTTGAAGTCCTCCATATATCGCACTAACTCTTGAAATCCGTTCGTTTCTTTCGTGTGAATTTCCACGCGACTCAACGCATCGGCATTCGTATTTAGTTTTCCCTTTTTATAAATGATTCTATAGTCGTATTCTTCCAGCTTAATTCGCCACCTTAGTAATTTGGACGAAGGGTCTTTCAAGTTAAATAGCCATTGTAACGGCTTATGATCAGTGACTATATTAAATTTGTTACCATACAGGTAGGGCCTGAAATACTTCGTTGCCCAAACTAAACACAAACACTCCTTTTCTATCGTAGAATAATTTTGTTCGGATTCGTTTAATGTGCGTGAGGCGTACGCCACTGGCAAGTCTTGTCCAATAGGGCCTTGTGACAAAATTGCTCCTAATGCGACATTACTGGCGTCACAGGTGAGGTTAAAAGGCTTTGAGAGGTCGGGATATTGTAAGATAGGTTCATTCATTAATATTTCTTTACAGGTCTCAAAAGATTTAACAAATTCTTCATTATGTTCAATTTTCGCTCCTTTCTTGAGACATTTAGTTAGAGGTTTGGTCAACTGCGCAAAGTTATTAATGAATT
The DNA here is from genome assembly GCF_040115645.1 of Euwallacea fornicatus. Lineage (NCBI taxonomy): Eukaryota > Metazoa > Arthropoda > Insecta > Coleoptera > Curculionidae > Euwallacea > Euwallacea fornicatus. The sequence continues at coordinate 193,411 of NW_027096045.1, forward strand.
TCCTGTAGTATCCCACCAAGCCAAGGAATCCTTTAATTTGCTTTGGGGTTCCTGGAATCGGGTAATTTTTTACTACTTTCACTTTTTCCGGGTTAGGTCGAACTCCTTCTGGGGTTATAATATGTCCCAAATAATTTACTTCCTTCCTCAAAAATTCACTCTTGTCGAGTTGGACCTTGAAATTGGATTTTCTAAGTCGATTAAAGACTGCTCTTAAATTTTCCAAGTGCTCTTGTAAGGATGTTGAGTAAATGATTATGTCGTCAAGATACACTAGACACCTTTCATTCTGCAATCCGCTCAAAATTCCATCCATTGCTCTTTGGAAGGTCGCAGGTGCGTTTTTTAATCCGAAGGGCATTCGGGTATATTCATAATGCCCTCCTTCGGTACTAAACGCCGTCTTTGGTATATCTTGTTCCCTCATCTCAATTTGGTGGAAACCACTCGCCAAATCAAGGGTCGAAAAATACTGACACTTCCCCAGTTTATCCAGTATATCAGTTATATTGGGTAAAGGGTATTTGTCGTCGATAGTTTTCTCATTGAGTTTGCGGTAATCCACGCAGACTCTCCATTTGCGTTTTCCAGACGCATCCATCTTCTTAGGAACTACCCAGATTGGGGCTGACCAAGGTGAACTGCTATGTCTAATGATTCCCTGGTCCAACATTTTATCTATTTGGCTCCTAACTTCTTCTTTATGTATGAAGGGGTACCTGTACGACTTTACGTACACTGGCTGTTCATCAGTTGTCTTGATAGCATGCTTTGTTTGACTAGTAAACGTCAAAGGTATGCCTTCTTGATAGAATATGTCCGAAAATTCGGTACATAATCGTAGAATTTCTTTCTTCTCTTCTCGATTAAGATGATTAGTCCTAATCTGCGATGTTTCCAATTTCCTCCCTCGATGGGTATCCATTGTGTTTACATCAATTGTTTCATGCTCTAATATTCCTTTGTCTAACGCCTCGACATCGAATGGTCGGGTTAAATCTATTATCTTTGATTGGCATGATCTATTTCTTATCACGACTAAAGCGTGACCATCTTTCGTCTTTGTTATACAACTTGGGATTTCACATCCATTTATCTTCCGATAATCAATCAATACCTCTCCATCTCGGATATTTGTTTCAATTCTAACTACTTTTTCTATCCTTGGTTCCATTTCTATATGGTTATTCTGTACATTTGTCCAATACGTTTGGAATGGTATAGTGGCATAAGGGGTAACCATTTTATTTTTCCGAAAATCTAATTGGGCTTCTAACAGTTTCAAATTATCTAATCCCAACAATCCATCAAAGGTTCCATGAAATTTAAACAAATAAAATTTCAGCAAAGTGTATCGGGGTAATTTGAAAATTTCCGAAGCTGGTATCGTTGTACTAAATTCATGGGCTGATTGTTGTAATGCGGTTGAAACTATAAAAGGGTCTTTTTTAATTTGGTTCGGAGCTATCTTCCTAGCAGCTTCCGGGTTTATAAATGATTTACTTGCACCACTATCAATTAAAAATTTAAGATTGTGTTCAGGAAAAGTAATATAGTTTAGTTCACTGCCCTCGGTGTTATTCAGTGTTATTATCTTTGGTTTTATGTTTCGTTCTCGTCTGGGCCAGTTTCGAGAAAATTCTTATAAGAATAATCTGCAGATGCAGCGTCGCACCGACTTCCCACGTGGTAACTTGATCCGTCCTGTTGTTCAGTGGATTCGTTTCCATATCGTCTCGCCTTTGGGTCGCCATGGTATTTTTCGTCGTAGACAGCTTGGTCATCGATACTCCTGTTTACGCTGGTGCTATAAAGTTCTTCTGCGATGATATTTTGTGCGGGGTTATAGGGTGGTCTATTTGGATTATTAAAATACGTCCTATTGGGGTAATAACCTCCCGAATTCTGTCTGTTCGTAAATCCGGTTCTCCTCGTCGAAACACTCATCGGTGTGGGTTTTGGCAAGGGTTGATTTGGATTCGATTTGAAGACGTTAGTAGTCACCCTTGGTGGTTGGAAATTCTGTCTTACTTGCGATGGCTGATACGTTGGTCTAGGTGTATGATTTACTGCTGTATTTACATGGGTTCCTGGTCTAAATTGACCAGTGTGATTATTCCTATATGACGGTCTAGGGTTGAACCTAGGTCTAGGTGTGTAGTTTGTTGCATTATGCACTCTATTACTGCCATTATTACTGCTGCCACTACTATTATTTTGCAAATAGTGTGTGTTGTCTTCCTGTGTTACAAATTGCAATGCTTCTGGCAAATCTTTTGGTCGCATACAGCGTATTGCTGTTCCTAGGGGCTCTCTTAGTCCTGATAGGAATGTTTTCAGCGCCAAGTTATTGTATAGATCCTTTTTTACAGCTTTCCCTATCTCCGTAGTTTCGTGGGCATTAATATAAGAACATAACAAGTTTAGTATATGCAGAACCCTATCGTAAAATTCGTTAGGGGTTTCGTTTTGTCGTTGTTTAAGCATAACTAAGTCCATGTTTAAACATGCCTCATCCCTCTGATCCGCAAAATGCCTTGTCAAAATTTCCTTTAGTTCCTCCCAGTTGTTGACGTTTTGTGTTCCCAATACCAATTTAGCATTCCCAGATAACTTTCCAATAATACAATTTAGCAAGAAGGTATTTTGGAAGTGGTTGGGTTGTTGGGCAACGTAAAAGGAATCGATCAAGGATTGACATACGCCGAGGTAACGGCCAAGATCATTAGGGCTCCCATCGAAATCTGGGACACACCTCAAATACTCAGTTTTAAACTCAACCATTTTTACGTTACTGTTTCTTACAAGTTTACGATTTCTAATTGGGACTGAGCGATTACAATTAGGGCCTGTCAAAGGGGTATCAATACTCAGGGATTCAAACTGTTCAAGTACCTCGTTAATCTCTGACATAAAAAATCTTGTACAAAAATTATTAACCAGTTGTACTTACCAAAATAGCACGATGCTCGACACAAACATTGATTTTACTACAGTTTTACCGTACACGTTACACGAAGGTCTCTCACGGTTAGTTCACTACTCAGCGATTGAATATTGATTCCGTGATTGATCCTACCGACTGCGCCACTTATCTTTCCGTATTCCTCGGAAGACTTTTTAAAAAAATTAAACAATTACTATATTTTATGATTTAATATAAACTTGTAGTTAACACAACACTAACAAGAATTATTAAGTATAACGGTAACAATACAGTAGAACGAGCTTTGGTAAGTTACAATGAAATCAACGTGAGTTGAATATTACTGTCGATCGATTGTCAGAGTGAGTCCCGAAGGTCCAGCGCAATGTGGTTTTATTGTTTGATTCTGCAAGCTCAGCAAGTCTGGGCCGCGTCTCTTTAGTATGGTGGCTTATGGTAGCATCCCCATATAACTAACGGCAAATCGTCAATTTGGCTCTAATAGAAGCGGCACTTTTTGGCCAAATCGTACAATTTGGCGATATCTCGCCAACGCTACAACCAATTTTGTTCAAATCGTCTCCTTTTGGCAAAATAAGCATAATAAGGCCTTAAACGGCAAATCGTCAATTTGGCTCTAATATAAGCGGAATTTTTGGCCAAATCTTATTGATTTGGCGTTATCTCGCCAACGCTACAACCAATTTTGTTCATATCGTCTCCTTTTGGCAAAATAAGCATAATAAGGCCTTAAACGGCAAATCGTCAATTTGGGTCTAATAGAAGCGGCACTTTTTGGACAAATCGTACAATTTGGCGATATCTCACAAACGGTACAACCAATTTTGTTCAAATCGTCTCCTTTTGGCAAAATAAGCATAATAAGGCCTTAAACGGCAAATCGTCAATTTGGCTCTAATAGAAGCGGCACTTTTTGGCCAAATCGTACAATTTGGCGATATTTCGCCAACGCTACAACCAATTTTGTTCAAATCGTCTCCTTTTGGCAAAATAAGCATAATAAGGCCTTAAACGGCAAATCGTCAATTTGACTCTAATAGAAGCGGCACTTTTTGGCCAAATCTTATGATTTGGCGTTATCTCGCCAACGCTACAGCCAATTTTGTTCAAATCGTCTCCTTTTGGCAAAATAAGCATAATAAGGCCTTAAACGGCAAATCGTCAATTTGGCTCTAATAGAAGCGGCACTTTTTGGACAAATCGTACAATTTGGCGATATCTCGCAAACGGTACAACCAATTTTGTTCAAATCGTCTCCTTTTGGCAAAATAAGCATAATAAGGCCTTAAACGGCAAATCGTCAATTTGGCTCTAATAGAAGCGGCACTTTTTGGCCAAATCGTACAATTTGGCGATATTTCGCCAACGCTACAACCAATTTTGTTCAAATCGTCTCCTTTTGGCAAAATAAGCATAATAAGGCCTTAAACGGCAAATCGTCAATTTGGCTCTAATAGAAGCGGCACTTTTTGGCCAAATCGTACAATTTGGCGATATCTCGCCAACGCTACAACCAATTTTGTTCAAATCGTCTCCTTTTGGCAAAATAAGCATAATAAGGCCTTAAACGGCAAATCGTCAATTTGGCTCTAATAGAAGCGGCACTTTTTGGCCAAATCTTATGATTTGGCGTTATCTCGCCAACGCTACAGCCAATTTTGTTCAAATCGTCTCCTTTTGGCAAAATAAGCATAATAAGGCCTTAAACGGCAAATCGTCAATTTGGCTCTAATAGAAGCGGCACTTTTTGGCCAAATCGTACCATTTGGCGATATCTCGCAAACGGTACAACCAATTTTGTTCAAATCGTCTCCTTTTGGCAAAATAAGCATAATAAGGCCTTAAACGGCAAATCGTCAATTTGGCTCTAACAGAAGCGGCACTTTTTGGCCAAATCGTACAATTTGGCGATATCTCGCAAACGGTACAACCAATTTTGTTCAAATCGTCTCCTTTTGGCAAAATAAGCATAATAAGGCCTTAAACGGCAAATCGTCAATTTGGCTCTAATAGAAGCGGCACTTTTTGGCCAAATCTTATGATTTGGCGTTATCTCGCCAACGCTACAGCCAATTTTGTTCAAATCGTCTCCTTTTGGCAAAATAAGCATAATAAGGCCTTAAACGGCAAATCGTCAATTTGACTCTAATAGAAGCGGCACTTTTTGGCCAAATCTTATGATTTGGCGTTATCTCGCCAACGCTACAACCAATTTTGTTCAAATCGTCTCCTTTTGGCAAAATAAGCATAATAAGGCCTTAAACGGCAAATCGTCAATTTGACTCTAATAGAAGCGGCACTTTTTGGCCAAATCTTATGATTTGGCGTTATCTCGCCAACGCTACAGCCAACTTTGTTCAAATCGTCTCCTTTTGGCAAAATAAGCATAATAAGACCTTAAACGGCAAATCGTCAATTTGGCTCTAATAGAAGCGGCACTTTTTGGCCAAATCTTATGATTTGGCGTTATCTCGCCAACGCTACAGCCAATTTTGTTCAAATCGTCTCCTTTTGGCAAAATAAGCATAATAAGGCCTTAAACGGCAAATCGTCAATTTGGCTCTAATAGAAGCGGCACTTTTTGGCCAAATCTTATGATTTGGCGTTATCTCGCCAACGCTACAGCCAATTTTGTTCAAATCGTCTCCTTTTGGCAAAATAAGCATAATAAGGCCTTAAACGGCAAATCGTCAATTTGGCTCTAATAGAAGCGGCACTTTTTGGCCAAATCGTACAATTTGGCGATATCTCGCAAACGGTACAGCCAATTTTGTTCAAATCGTCTCCTTTTGGCAAAATAAGCATAATAAGGCCTTAAACGGCAAATCGTCAATTTGGCTCTAATAGAAGCGGCACTTTTTGGCCAAATCGTACAATTTGGCGATATCTCGCCAACGCTACAACCAATTTTGTTCAAATCGTCTCCTTTTGGCAAAATAAGCATAATAAGGCCTTAAACGGCAAATCGTCAATTTGGCTCTAATATAAGCGGAATTTTTGGCCAAATCTTATTGATTTGGCGTTATCTCGCCAACGCTACAACCAATTTTGTTCATATCGTCTCCTTTTGGCAAAATAAGCATAATAAGGCCTTAAACGGCAAATCGTCAATTTGGGTCTAATAGAAGCGGCACTTTTTGGACAAATCGTACAATTTGGCGATATCTCACAAACGGTACAACCAATTTTGTTCAAATCGTCTCCTTTTGGCAAAATAAGCATAATAAGGCCTTAAACGGCAAATCGTCAATTTGGCTCTAATAGAAGCGGCACTTTTTGGCCAAATCGTACAATTTGGCGATATTTCGCCAACGCTACAACCAATTTTGTTCAAATCGTCTCCTTTTGGCAAAATAAGCATAATAAGGCCTTAAACGGCAAATCGTCAATTTGACTCTAATAGAAGCGGCACTTTTTGGCCAAATCTTATGATTTGGCGTTATCTCGCCAACGCTACAGCCAATTTTGTTCAAATCGTCTCCTTTTGGCAAAATAAGCATAATAAGGCCTTAAACGGCAAATCGTCAATTTGGCTCTAATAGAAGCGGCACTTTTTGGACAAATCGTACAATTTGGCGATATCTCGCAAACGGTACAACCAATTTTGTTCAAATCGTCTCCATTTGGCAAAATAAGCATAATAAGGCCTTAAACGGCAAATCGTCAATTTGGCTCTAATAGAAGCGGCACTTTTTGGCCAAATCGTACAATTTGGCGATATCTCGCAAACGGTACAACCAATTTTGTTCAAATCGTCTCCATTTGGCAAAATAAGCATAATAAGGCCTTAAACGGCAAATCGTCAATTTGGCTCTAATAGAAGCGGCACTTTTTGGCCAAATCTTATGATTTGGCGTTATCTCGCCAACGCTACAGCCAATTTTGTTCAAATCGTCTCCTTTTGGCAAAATAAGCATAATAAGGCCTTAAACGGCAAATCGTCAATTTGGCTCTAATAGAAGCGGCACTTTTTGGCCAAATCGTACAATTTGGCGATATCTCGCAAACGGTACAGCCAATTTTGTTCAAATCGTCTCCTTTTGGCAAAATAAGCATAATAAGGCCTTAAACGGCAAATCGTCAATTTGGCTCTAATAGAAGCGACTTATCTTTCCGTATTCCTCGGAAGACTTTTTAAAAAAATTAAACAATTACTATATTTTATGATTTAATATAAACTTGTAGTTAACACAACACTAACAAGAATTATTAAGTATAACGGTAACAATACAGTAGAACGAGCTTTGGTAAGTTACAATGAAATCAACGTGAGTTGAATATTACTGTCGATCGATTGTCAGAGTGAGTCCCGAAGGTCCAGCGCAATGTGGTTTTATTGTTTGATTCTGCAAGCTCAGCAAGTCTGGGCCGCGTCTCTTTAGTATGGTGGCTTATGGTAGCATCCCCATATAACTCCTCCCCTCTGAGATGGAACTCCTAGGCTAGCCGAGGGAGTGGAACTTCTATTGGCTCTTCATTTGACTGGTTGTTCTTCTGACTCCGATTCCTCAGTCGGGGTTGCAACAACTTTTTCCATGTTAAAGCTGCCATTGCTCCTATAATTATAATATACATTAGTAATGTCCACACACTAGGGGGTGTGTAGAGGTCGTTGTCCGTCCAGCTGCCGCTTTCCTGCTCCTCATAAACTTCATGTTTTAGCTTATGCAGGTCATCTAACTCGAGCTCGGGTAGGTGAATGCTCAAGTTTAAGTTCTGTCGGGGTGGAACGTCCGTGATAATTTTAGGTAGCAAAATGGGCTTCAGAGTGTTTTCCATAATCCTCATGGTATTCGTTGCCTGTTGGTTCCCGATGCTTAACTTACATCCCTTTGGAATTTCATATAGATATGTCCCGTGCAAGGTTTTGGCTTCTGTTTGTCCATTTTGGCACGTTAGCTGGGCTATTTCTTCTGTAGGACTTATTACAATCCATTTATCTGACACATCTAACCTATTTAAAATTATTCTGTCTATTTTTATTAACGTTTGAGTACAGTTCGAAGGATTTTTCACTAAGTTTATTAACTGTATTTCACAAGGGGTTTCTGGCTGATTTCCCGTTAAGTCTGTTTCATAGCACAAGTATAGTTCTGGCTTTAATTTACGACACTCGCGGTGAAAGTACGCGTGGTACAACTGGCTCTTTACAAGGTACTTCCCTTTAGGTATGATTGCCCTAAACTGACCCTGAATGTAAACGGGAATAGAATACAAATGGTAATAAGAAAATTGCAGATTCTGAACAGTAGGAATGTGTAAAATGTACGTGATTCGATAGTCCGATAGGAAACACTCCAGTTTTGTTATTTCTTCGTATTTAACTATATTTTCCAAAGTTATAGGTAGTGGTAGATTGGTCCTTCCTATGTCGTTGCTTAACTCCGTGAGTGCAGTGAGTAGATCCCTTTGGTCCATTATGCTTGGGTGCATGGTATTTAATCTTGCAAATACCAACGAGTTTTCGACATCTTGTAGGATGGTGTTGATTATCTCGTACATATCAATTATTTCGTTGACAATTTCCTTCAAAAAGGAACAATTTCTATCGTCGATCACATCCTTGATATAAGGTACAATTTCTTTCAATTTTTCCTCCAGTATTCTATCATTGTCGTAAAGCTGTTTTAGCGTTTTGTTAAACCTTTCTAAAGCCAACACTGTCATTCTTCCTTGAGTTACAACTTGAGTTTGAGTGAGCCTTTGTTTCGCACGTAATTCTCTAATTAATTTGTCGTATTTTTGACCATCTTCTGCGTCCAAATTTCCCGTTATCGCTTTGAACACTGCTCCTAATCCATCCACGATTCCTCGCTTTGGTCGATTTGTTTTAGGAAATATTCGGTAAAAGCGGTTTTCAACTTGTTCCTGTATTGCCTTCATGATCTCGTAAAAATTGCGGAGCTCATTCTTATAAGGGCTTGGATGTGTTGTCGTTTCCCAATTGCTGGTCAAATTATTTATTTTTCTTCTCAGCTCTTCTAGTTGTTCTGCTACTGGTCTTAAATCGTTGTAATGAATGAAACTGTGGCTTCCATCAATCAATACTGCCTTTCCCAGTTCTAGCGGTAACATTCCCGGATTTCCCTTGAGTTCCAACAGTGTGACATCCCTAGCTTGTCCCGTGACTAGGATGCTGTAAATGTTTTTCCTTCGTTTACTTATATGTACATGGTTTGGTTTGAGTCTAATTTACTCCTTATTTCTACTTGGATTAATACATTTGTGACGGCTGGGCCGTTTTAGATTGTCTATGTTCACTTTCCTTCCAGACTGATTTTCGACAAATTTCCTTTCTCTATTTACAATTTCCGCTTTTGCACATGCTTTAAATTTGTCTCCTAATTTTTGTCTAGGATTCTTTATTCTTTCACGCACGTCATCTCCTTCTTCAAACATCGTTGGGTCGTCCCGATTTACATTTCTCTTTTCCATTAAGCGTACTTTAGCCTCGGTCATTCGCCTATTCATTTCTCCGTACAACAATTTCGTCCTTGCTTTGTGTTCAGTTACATAGTTGGTCATTAAATTTTCATTCATAGTGATGTTGAATGGATCCTCACTTCCTAGGTGTCCGTTCACAATTTCCATTGGTTTGTATCCCGTTGTTGAATGAATTGAATTGTTGTATGCTAACACGGCGTACTTGACCTTCTGTTTGATGGGTGTCTCTTCTATGCCCCTATGGTTTGTTTTGCTCTCATGATAAGCCTGTATGATTTCAGGTATATCTGCTTTTTCTTCGACATCTATTAATTTTGTTAGGCATCGCTTGAATTTGAGCGATGGCCATTTAAAATTTTTACGTATAGTTTCACAAAATTTAGGGTAAATATCTGGACTTTCGAAGTAAAGGGAATACAGTTTTCCTGGGGCCACATTCTCTATGACAAACTTCATTAAATAGTGATCGAAGTCATCATCTGGCAATTGTAGTAAGTATCTTCGTTTTTTCCCAAATAGTTCTAATTTCTTTAATTTTGCAGGTGTATGCAATACTCGTGACACAATCACCTGATTGGCTCCATAGTTAACAGCTGATTCTACAATTGGAACTCCTACGATAGGATCTTGATCCTCGTTTGTATGTACAGTTTCATTCTCATCCATTGGGGTTGGTTCTTCCATCCTTTCTGTATTTTTTGCCTCTGTGTCTGGTTCAACTATCATTGATAGGTTATCTGGTTCATTTCTTGTTTGTCCACTTGTACCCGCTTGTTCCAAATCTCTGTTGAAGTCCTCCATATATCGCACTAACTCTTGAAATCCGTTCGTTTCTTTCGTGTGAATTTCCACGCGACTCAACGCATCGGCATTCGTATTTAGTTTTCCCTTTTTATAAATGATTCTATAGTCGTATTCTTCCAGCTTAATTCGCCACCTTAGTAATTTGGACGAAGGGTCTTTCAAGTTAAATAGCCATTGTAACGGCTTATGATCAGTGACTATATTAAATTTGTTACCATACAGGTAGGGCCTGAAATACTTCGTTGCCCAAACTAAACACAAACACTCCTTTTCTATCGTAGAATAATTTTGTTCGGATTCGTTTAATGTGCGTGAGGCGTACGCCACTGGCAAGTCTTGTCCAATAGGGCCTTGTGACAAAATTGCTCCTAATGCGACATTACTGGCGTCACAGGTGAGGTTAAAAGGCTTTGAGAGGTCGGGATATTGTAAGATAGGTTCATTCATTAATATTTCTTTACAGGTCTCAAAAGATTTAACAAATTCTTCATTATGTTCAATTTTCGCTCCTTTCTTGAGACATTTAGTTAGAGGTTTGGTCAACTGCGCAAAGTTATTAATGAATTTCCTGTAGTATCCCACCAAGCCAAGGAATCCTTTAATTTGCTTTGGGGTTCCTGGAATCGGGTAATTTTTTACTACTTTCACTTTTTCCGGGTTAGGTCGAACTCCTTCTGGGGTTATAATATGTCCCAAATAATTTACTTCCTTCCTCAAAAATTCACTCTTGTCGAGTTGGACCTTGAAATTGGATTTTCTAAGTCGATTAAAGACTGCTCTTAAATTTTCCAAGTGCTCTTGTAAGGATGTTGAGTAAATGATTATGTCGTCAAGATACACTAGACACCTTTCATTCTGCAATCCGCTCAAAATTCCATCCATTGCTCTTTGGAAGGTCGCAGGTGCGTTTTTTAATCCGAAGGGCATTCGGGTATATTCATAATGCCCTCCTTCGGTACTAAACGCCGTCTTTGGTATATCTTGTTCCCTCATCTCAATTTGGTGGAAACCACTCGCCAAATCAAGGGTCGAAAAATACTGACACTTCCCCAGTTTATCCAGTATATCAGTTATATTGGGTAAAGGGTATTTGTCGTCGATAGTTTTCTCATTGAGTTTGCGGTAATCCACGCAGACTCTCCATTTGCGTTTTCCAGACGCATCCATCTTCTTAGGAACTACCCAGATTGGGGCTGACCAAGGTGAACTGCTATGTCTAATGATTCCCTGGTCCAACATTTTATCTATTTGGCTCCTAACTTCTTCTTTATGTATGAAGGGGTACCTGTACGACTTTACGTACACTGGCTGTTCATCAGTTGTCTTGATAGCATGCTTTGTTTGACTAGTAAACGTCAAAGGTATGCCTTCTTGATAGAATATGTCCGAAAATTCGGTACATAATCGTAGAATTTCTTTCTTCTCTTCTCGATTAAGATGATTAGTCCTAATCTGCGATGTTTCCAATTTCCTCCCTCGATGGGTATCCATTGTGTTTACATCAATTGTTTCATGCTCTAATATTCCTTTGTCTAACGCCTCGACATCGAATGGTCGGGTTAAATCTATTATCTTTGATTGGCATGATCTATTTCTTATCACGACTAAAGCGTGACCATCTTTCGTCTTTGTTATACAACTTGGGATTTCACATCCATTTATCTTCCGATAATCAATCAATACCTCTCCATCTCGGATATTTGTTTCAATTCTAACTACTTTTTCTATCCTTGGTTCCATTTCTATATGGTTATTCTGTACATTTGTCCAATACGTTTGGAATGGTATAGTGGCATAAGGGGTAACCATTTTATTTTTCCGAAAATCTAATTGGGCTTCTAACAGTTTCAAATTATCTAATCCCAACAATCCATCAAAGGTTCCATGAAATTTAAACAAATAAAATTTCAGCAAAGTGTATCGGGGTAATTTGAAAATTTCCGAAGCTGGTATCGTTGTACTAAATTCATGGGCTGATTGTTGTAATGCGGTTGAAACTATAAAAGGGTCTTTTTTAATTTGGTTCGGAGCTATCTTCCTAGCAGCTTCCGGGTTTATAAATGATTTACTTGCACCACTATCAATTAAAAATTTAAGATTGTGTTCAGGAAAAGTAATATAGTTTAGTTCACTGCCCTCGGTGTTATTCAGTGTTATTATCTTTGGTTTTATGTTTCGTTCTCGTCTGGGCCAGTTTCGAGAAAATTCTTATAAGAATAATCTGCAGATGCAGCGTCGCACCGACTTCCCACGTGGTAACTTGATCCGTCCTGTTGTTCAGTGGATTCGTTTCCATATCGTCTCGCCTTTGGGTCGCCATGGTATTTTTCGTCGTAGACAGCTTGGTCATCGATACTCCTGTTTACGCTGGTGCTATAAAGTTCTTCTGCGATGATATTTTGTGCGGGGTTATAGGGTGGTCTATTTGGATTATTAAAATACGTCCTATTGGGGTAATAACCTCCCGAATTCTGTCTGTTCGTAAATCCGGTTCTCCTCGTCGAAACACTCATCGGTGTGGGTTTTGGCAAGGGTTGATTTGGATTCGATTTGAAGACGTTAGTAGTCACCCTTGGTGGTTGGAAATTCTGTCTTACTTGCGATGGCTGATACGTTGGTCTAGGTGTATGATTTACTGCTGTATTTACATGGGTTCCTGGTCTAAATTGACCAGTGTGATTATTCCTATATGACGGTCTAGGGTTGAACCTAGGTCTAGGTGTGTAGTTTGTTGCATTATGCACTCTATTACTGCCATTATTACTGCTGCCACTACTATTATTTTGCAAATAGTGTGTGTTGTCTTCCTGTGTTACAAATTGCAATGCTTCTGGCAAATCTTTTGGTCGCATACAGCGTATTGCTGTTCCTAGGGGCTCTCTTAGTCCTGATAGGAATGTTTTCAGCGCCAAGTTATTGTATAGATCCTTTTTTACAGCTTTCCCTATCTCCGTAGTTTCGTGGGCATTAATATAAGAACATAACAAGTTTAGTATATGCAGAACCCTATCGTAAAATTCGTTAGGGGTTTCGTTTTGTCGTTGTTTAAGCATAACTAAGTCCATGTTTAAACATGCCTCATCCCTCTGATCCGCAAAATGCCTTGTCAAAATTTCCTTTAGTTCCTCCCAGTTGTTGACGTTTTGTGTTCCCAATACCAATTTAGCATTCCCAGATAACTTTCCAATAATACAATTTAGCAAGAAGGTATTTTGGAAGTGGTTGGGTTGTTGGGCAACGTAAAAGGAATCGATCAAGGATTGACATACGCCGAGGTAACGGCCAAGATCATTAGGGCTCCCATCGAAATCTGGGACACACCTCAAATACTCAGTTTTAAACTCAACCATTTTTACGTTACTGTTTCTTACAAGTTTACGATTTCTAATTGGGACTGAGCGATTACAATTAGGGCCTGTCAAAGGGGTATCAATACTCAGGGATTCAAACTGTTCAAGTACCTCGTTAATCTCTGACATAAAAAATCTTGTACAAAAATTATTAACCAGTTGTACTTACCAAAATAGCACGATGCTCGACACAAACATTGATTTTACTACAGTTTTACCGTACACGTTACACGAAGGTCTCTCACGGTTAGTTCACTACTCAGCGATTGAATATTGATTCCGTGATTGATCCGTACGACTGCGCCACTTATCTTTCCGTATTCCTCGGAAGACTTTTTAAAAAAATTAAACAATTACTATATTTTATGATTTAATATAAACTTGTAGTTAACACAACACTAACAAGAATTATTAAGTATAACGGTAACAATACAGTAGAACGAGCTTTGGTAAGTTACAATGAAATCAACGTGAGTTGAATATTACTGTCGATCGATTGTCAGAGTGAGTCCCGAAGGTCCAGCGCAATGTGGTTTTATTGTTTGATTCTGCAAGCTCAGCAAGTCTGGGCCGCGTCTCTTTAGTATGGTGGCTTATGGTAGCATCCCCATATAACTAGCGGCACTTTTTGGCCAAATCGTACAATTTGGCGATATCTCGCCAACGCTACAACCAATTTTGTTCAAATCGTCTCCTTTTGGCAAAATAAGCATAATAAGGCCTTAAACGGCAAATCGTCAATTTGGCTCTAATATAAGCGGAATTTTTGGCCAAATCTTATTGATTTGGCGTTATCTCGCCAACGCTACAACCAATTTTGTTCATATCGTCTCCTTTTGGCAAAATAAGCATAATAAGGCCTTAAACGGCAAATCGTCAATTTGGGTCTAATAGAAGCGGCACTTTTTGGACAAATCGTACAATTTGGCGATATCTCACAAACGGTACAACCAATTTTGTTCAAATCGTCTCCTTTTGGCAAAATAAGCATAATAAGGCCTTAAACGGCAAATCGTCAATTTGGCTCTAATAGAAGCGGCACTTTTTGGCCAAATCGTACAATTTGGCGATATTTCGCCAACGCTACAACCAATTTTGTTCAAATCGTCTCCTTTTGGCAAAATAAGCATAATAAGGCCTTAAACGGCAAATCGTCAATTTGACTCTAATAGAAGCGGCACTTTTTGGCCAAATCTTATGATTTGGCGTTATCTCGCCAACGCTACAGCCAATTTTGTTCAAATCGTCTCCTTTTGGCAAAATAAGCATAATAAGGCCTTAAACGGCAAATCGTCAATTTGGCTCTAATAACTTATCTTTCCGTATTCCTCGGAAGACTTTTTAAAAAAAATTAAACAATTACTATATTTTATGATTTAATATAAACTTGTAGTTAACACAACACTAACAAGAATTATTAAGTATAACGGTAACAATACAGTAGAACGAGCTTTGGTAAGTTACAATGAAATCAACGTGAGTTGAATATTACTGTCGATCGATTGTCAGAGTGAGTCCCGAAGGTCCAGCGCAATGTGGTTTTATTGTTTGATTCTGCAAGCTCAGCAAGTCTGGGCCGCGTCTCTTTAGTATGGTGGCTTATGGTAGCATCCCCATATAACTCCTCCCCTCTGAGATGGAACTCCTAGGCTAGCCGAGGGAGTGGAACTTCTATTGGCTCTTCATTTGACTGGTTGTTCTTCTGACTCCGATTCCTCAGTCGGGGTTGCAACAACTTTTTCCATGTTAAAGCTGCCATTGCTCCTATAATTATAATATACATTAGTAATGTCCACACACTAGGGGGTGTGTAGAGGTCGTTGTCCGTCCAGCTGCCGCTTTCCTGCTCCTCATAAACTTCATGTTTTAGCTTATGCAGGTCATCTAACTCGAGCTCGGGTAGGTGAATGCTCAAGTTTAAGTTCTGTCGGGGTGGAACGTCCGTGATAATTTTAGGTAGCAAAATGGGCTTCAGAGTGTTTTCCATAATCCTCATGGTATTCGTTGCCTGTTGGTTCCCGATGCTTAACTTACATCCCTTTGGAATTTCATATAGATATGTCCCGTGCAAGGTTTTGGCTTCTGTTTGTCCATTTTGGCACGTTAGCTGGGCTATTTCTTCTGTAGGACTTATTACAATCCATTTATCTGACACATCTAACCTATTTAAAATTATTCTGTCTATTTTTATTAACGTTTGAGTACAGTTCGAAGGATTTTTCACTAAGTTTATTAACTGTATTTCACAAGGGGTTTCTGGCTGATTTCCCGTTAAGTCTGTTTCATAGCACAAGTATAGTTCTGGCTTTAATTTACGACACTCGCGGTGAAAGTACGCGTGGTACAACTGGCTCTTTACAAGGTACTTCCCTTTAGGTATGATTGCCCTAAACTGACCCTGAATGTAAACGGGAATAGAATACAAATGGTAATAAGAAAATTGCAGATTCTGAACAGTAGGAATGTGTAAAATGTACGTGATTCGATAGTCCGATAGGAAACACTCCAGTTTTGTTATTTCTTCGTATTTAACTATATTTTCCAAAGTTATAGGTAGTGGTAGATTGGTCCTTCCTATGTCGTTGCTTAACTCCGTGAGTGCAGTGAGTAGATCCCTTTGGTCCATTATGCTTGGGTGCATGGTATTTAATCTTGCAAATACCAACGAGTTTTCGACATCTTGTAGGATGGTGTTGATTATCTCGTACATATCAATTATTTCGTTGACAATTTCCTTCAAAAAGGAACAATTTCTATCGTCGATCACATCCTTGATATAAGGTACAATTTCTTTCAATTTTTCCTCCAGTATTCTATCATTGTCGTAAAGCTGTTTTAGCGTTTTGTTAAACCTTTCTAAAGCCAACACTGTCATTCTTCCTTGAGTTACAACTTGAGTTTGAGTGAGCCTTTGTTTCGCACGTAATTCTCTAATTAATTTGTCGTATTTTTGACCATCTTCTGCGTCCAAATTTCCCGTTATCGCTTTGAACACTGCTCCTAATCCATCCACGATTCCTCGCTTTGGTCGATTTGTTTTAGGAAATATTCGGTAAAAGCGGTTTTCAACTTGTTCCTGTATTGCCTTCATGATCTCGTAAAAATTGCGGAGCTCATTCTTATAAGGGCTTGGATGTGTTGTCGTTTCCCAATTGCTGGTCAAATTATTTATTTTTCTTCTCAGCTCTTCTAGTTGTTCTGCTACTGGTCTTAAATCGTTGTAATGAATGAAACTGTGGCTTCCATCAATCAATACTGCCTTTCCCAGTTCTAGCGGTAACATTCCCGGATTTCCCTTGAGTTCCAACAGTGTGACATCCCTAGCTTGTCCCGTGACTAGGATGCTGTAAATGTTTTTCCTTCGTTTACTTATATGTACATGGTTTGGTTTGAGTCTAATTTACTCCTTATTTCTACTTGGATTAATACATTTGTGACGGCTGGGCCGTTTTAGATTGTCTATGTTCACTTTCCTTCCAGACTGATTTTCGACAAATTTCCTTTCTCTATTTACAATTTCCGCTTTTGCACATGCTTTAAATTTGTCTCCTAATTTTTGTCTAGGATTCTTTATTCTTTCACGCACGTCATCTCCTTCTTCAAACATCGTTGGGTCGTCCCGATTTACATTTCTCTTTTCCATTAAGCGTACTTTAGCCTCGGTCATTCGCCTATTCATTTCTCCGTACAACAATTTCGTCCTTGCTTTGTGTTCAGTTACATAGTTGGTCATTAAATTTTCATTCATAGTGATGTTGAATGGATCCTCACTTCCTAGGTGTCCGTTCACAATTTCCATTGGTTTGTATCCCGTTGTTGAATGAATTGAATTGTTGTATGCTAACACGGCGTACTTGACCTTCTGTTTGATGGGTGTCTCTTCTTGACCTTGGTTGTTCAGCAATCTTACGTGTTCTGCTATTGTTGAGTGGAATCTCTCCACAATTCCATTCGATTGGGGATGATCTGGCGTGCAGAAATGCGTTTCTACTTTATGGCTTCTTAAAAGTTCGGCAATTACTGTATTCTTAAATTCTGTCCCATTGTCAGCGATTATTTGAATTGGCACTCCAAAATGGGAGAAGAAAGTTATTAAATTGTCCGCTACTTCAGTTGCCATCATTGAATCCAAAACATAGGCTTGGGCAAATTTCGAAAAACTATCCACAATAGTTAGAAACTTTGTCTTTTCTAATGTATATGTGTCTATGTGGACAATTTCGAAAGGCTTTGCAGCTGTAGGCGTGATGTTGTACTTCGTCTTGATGGGGTTCCTTTCATATTTACTACGCTGGCAAATTTCACATTGTTCCAAGTAATTTTGTACTGTATCTCTTATGTTTGGCCAGTAATATTTGGCTTTTATTCTCTGCTCTGTCTCTTCTATGCCCCTATGGTTTGTTTTGCTCTCATGATAAGCCTGTATGATTTCAGGTATATCTGCTTTTTCTTCGACATCTATTAATTTTGTTAGGCATCGCTTGAATTTGAGCGATGGCCATTTAAAATTTTTACGTATAGTTTCACAAAATTTAGGGTAAATATCTGGACTTTCGAAGTAAAGGGAATACAGTTTTCCTGGGGCCACATTCTCTATGACAAACTTCATTAAATAGTGATCGAAGTCATCATCTGGCAATTGTAGTAAGTATCTTCGTTTTTTCCCAAATAGTTCTAATTTCTTTAATTTTGCAGGTGTATGCAATACTCGTGACACAATCACCTGATTGGCTCCATAGTTAACAGCTGATTCTACAATTGGAACTCCTACGATAGGATCTTGATCCTCGTTTGTATGTACAGTTTCATTCTCATCCATTGGGGTTGGTTCTTCCATCCTTTCTGTATTTTTTGCCTCTGTGTCTGGTTCAACTATCATTGATAGGTTATCTGGTTCATTTCTTGTTTGTCCACTTGTACCCGCTTGTTCCAAATCTCTGTTGAAGTCCTCCATATATCGCACTAACTCTTGAAATCCGTTCGTTTCTTTCGTGTGAATTTCCACGCGACTCAACGCATCGGCATTCGTATTTAGTTTTCCCTTTTTATAAATGATTCTATAGTCGTATTCTTCCAGCTTAATTCGCCACCTTAGTAATTTGGACGAAGGGTCTTTCAAGTTAAATAGCCATTGTAACGGCTTATGATCAGTGACTATATTAAATTTGTTACCATACAGGTAGGGCCTGAAATACTTCGTTGCCCAAACTAAACACAAACACTCCTTTTCTATCGTAGAATAATTTTGTTCGGATTCGTTTAATGTGCGTGAGGCGTACGCCACTGGCAAGTCTTGTCCAATAGGGCCTTGTGACAAAATTGCTCCTAATGCGACATTACTGGCGTCACAGGTGAGGTTAAAAGGCTTTGAGAGGTCGGGATATTGTAAGATAGGTTCATTCATTAATATTTCTTTACAGGTCTCAAAAGATTTAACAAATTCTTCATTATGTTCAATTTTCGCTCCTTTCTTGAGACATTTAGTTAGAGGTTTGGTCAACTGCGCAAAGTTATTAATGAATTTCCTGTAGTATCCCACCAAGCCAAGGAATCCTTTAATTTGCTTTGGGGTTCCTGGAATCGGGTAATTTTTTACTACTTTCACTTTTTCCGGGTTAGGTCGAACTCCTTCTGGGGTTATAATATGTCCCAAATAATTTACTTCCTTCCTCAAAAATTCACTCTTGTCGAGTTGGACCTTGAAATTGGATTTTCTAAGTCGATTAAAGACTGCTCTTAAATTTTCCAAGTGCTCTTGTAAGGATGTTGAGTAAATGATTATGTCGTCAAGATACACTAGACACCTTTCATTCTGCAATCCGCTCAAAATTCCATCCATTGCTCTTTGGAAGGTCGCAGGTGCGTTTTTTAATCCGAAGGGCATTCGGGTATATTCATAATGCCCTCCTTCGGTACTAAACGCCGTCTTTGGTATATCTTGTTCCCTCATCTCAATTTGGTGGAAACCACTCGCCAAATCAAGGGTCGAAAAATACTGACACTTCCCCAGTTTATCCAGTATATCAGTTATATTGGGTAAAGGGTATTTGTCGTCGATAGTTTTCTCATTGAGTTTGCGGTAATCCACGCAGACTCTCCATTTGCGTTTTCCAGACGCATCCATCTTCTTAGGAACTACCCAGATTGGGGCTGACCAAGGTGAACTGCTATGTCTAATGATTCCCTGGTCCAACATTTTATCTATTTGGCTCCTAACTTCTTCTTTATGTATGAAGGGGTACCTGTACGACTTTACGTACACTGGCTGTTCATCAGTTGTCTTGATAGCATGCTTTGTTTGACTAGTAAACGTCAAAGGTATGCCTTCTTGATAGAATATGTCCGAAAATTCGGTACATAATCGTAGAATTTCTTTCTTCTCTTCTCGATTAAGATGATTAGTCCTAATCTGCGATGTTTCCAATTTCCTCCCTCGATGGGTATCCATTGTGTTTACATCAATTGTTTCATGCTCTAATATTCCTTTGTCTAACGCCTCGACATCGAATGGTCGGGTTAAATCTATTATCTTTGATTGGCATGATCTATTTCTTATCACGACTAAAGCGTGACCATCTTTCGTCTTTGTTATACAACTTGGGATTTCACATCCATTTATCTTCCGATAATCAATCAATACCTCTCCATCTCGGATATTTGTTTCAATTCTAACTACTTTTTCTATCCTTGGTTCCATTTCTATATGGTTATTCTGTACATTTGTCCAATACGTTTGGAATGGTATAGTGGCATAAGGGGTAACCATTTTATTTTTCCGAAAATCTAATTGGGCTTCTAACAGTTTCAAATTATCTAATCCCAACAATCCATCAAAGGTTCCATGAAATTTAAACAAATAAAATTTCAGCAAAGTGTATCGGGGTAATTTAAAAATTTCCGAAGCTGGTATCGTTGTACTAAATTCATGGGCTGATTGTTGTAATGCGGTTGAAACTATAAAAGGGTCTTTTTTAATTTGGTTCGGAGCTATCTTCCTAGCAGCTTCCGGGTTTATAAATGATTTACTTGCACCACTATCAATTAAAAATTTAAGATTGTGTTCAGGAAAAGTAATATAATTTAGTTCACTGCCCTCGGTGTTATTCAGTGTTATTATCTTTGGTTTTATGTTTCGTTTTCGTCTGGGCCAGTTTCGAGAAAATTCTTATAAGAATAATCTGCAGATGCAGCGTCGCACCGACTTCCCACGTGGTAACTTGATCCGTCCTGTTGTTCAGTGGATTCGTTTCCATATCGTCTCGCCTTTGGGTCGCCATGGTATTTTTCGTCGTAGACAGCTTGGTCATCGATACTCCTGTTTACGCTGGTGCTATAAAGTTCTTCTGCGATGATATTTTGTGCGGGGTTATAGGGTGGTCTATTTGGATTATTAAAATACGTCCTATTGGGGTAATAACCTCCCGAATTCTGTCTGTTCGTAAATCCGGTTCTCCTCGTCGAAACACTCATCGGTGTGGGTTTTGGCAAGGGTTGATTTGGATTCGATTTGAAGACGTTAGTAGTCACCCTTGGTGGTTGGAAATTCTGTCTTACTTGCGATGGCTGATACGTTGGTCTAGGTGTATGATTTACTGCTGTATTTACATGGGTTCCTGGTCTAAATTGACCAGTGTGATTATTCCTATATGACGGTCTAGGGTTGAACCTAGGTCTAGGTGTGTAGTTTGTTGCATTATGCACTCTATTACTGCCATTATTACTGCTGCCACTACTATTATTTTGCAAATAGTGTGTGTTGTCTTCCTGTGTTACAAATTGCAATGCTTCTGGCAAATCTTTTGGTCGCATACAGCGTATTGCTGTTCCTAGGGGCTCTCTTAGTCCTGATAGGAATGTTTTCAGCGCCAAGTTATTGTATAGATCCTTTTTTACAGCTTTCCCTATCTCCGTAGTTTCGTGGGCATTAATATAAGAACATAACAAGTTTAGTATATGCAGAACCCTATCGTAAAATTCGTTAGGGGTTTCGTTTTGTCGTTGTTTAAGCATAACTAAGTCCATGTTTAAACATGCCTCATCCCTCTGATCCGCAAAATGCCTTGTCAAAATTTCCTTTAGTTCCTCCCAGTTGTTGACGTTTTGTGTTCCCAATACCAATTTAGCATTCCCAGATAACTTTCCAATAATACAATTTAGCAAGAAGGTATTTTGGAAGTGGTTGGGTTGTTGGGCAACGTAAAAGGAATCGATCAAGGATTGACATACGCCGAGGTAACGGCCAAGATCATTAGGGCTCCCATCGAAATCTGGGACACACCTCAAATACTCAGTTTTAAACTCAACCATTTTTACGTTACTGTTTCTTACAAGTTTACGATTTCTAATTGGGACTGAGCGATTACAATTAGGGCCTGTCAAAGGGGTATCAATACTCAGGGATTCAAACTGTTCAAGTACCTCGTTAATCTCTGACATAAAAAATCTTGTACAAAAATTATTAACCAGTTGTACTTACCAAAATAGCACGATGCTCGACACAAACATTGATTTTACTACAGTTTTACCGTACACGTTACACGAAGGTCTCTCACGGTTAGTTCACTACTCAGCGATTGAATATTGATTCCGTGATTGATCCTACCGGCTGCGCCACTTATCTTTCCGTATTCCTCGGAAGACTTTTTAAAAAAAATTAAACAATTACTATATTTTATGATTTAATATAAACTTGTAGTTAACACAACACTAACAAGAATTATTAAGTATAACGGTAACAATACAGTAGAACGAGCTTTGGTAAGTTACAATGAAATCAACGTGAGTTGAATATTACTGTCGATCGATTGTCAGAGTGAGTCCCGAAGGTCCAGCGCAATGTGGTTTTATTGTTTGATTCTGCAAGCTCAGCAAGTCTGGGCCGCGTCTCTTTAGTATGGTGGCTTATGGTAGCATCCCCATATAACTAATAGAAGCGGCACTTTTTGGACAAATCGTACAATTTGGCGATATCTCGCAAACGGTACAACCAATTTTGTTCAAATCGTCTCCTTTTGGCAAAATAAGCATAATAAGGCCTTAAACGGCAAATCGTCAATTTGGCTCTAATAGAAGCGGCAACTTATCTTTCCGTATTCCTCGGAAGACTTTTTAAAAAAATTAAACAATTACTATATTTTATGATTTAATATAAACTTGTAGTTAACACAACACTAACAAGAATTATTAAGTATAACGGTAACAATACAGTAGAACGAGCTTTGGTAAGTTACAATGAAATCAACGTGAGTTGAATATTACTGTCGATCGATTGTCAGAGTGAGTCCCGAAGGTCCAGCGCAATGTGGTTTTATTGTTTGATTCTGCAAGCTCAGCAAGTCTGGGCCGCGTCTCTTTAGTATGGTGGCTTATGGTAGCATCCCCATATAACTCCTCCCCTCTGAGATGGAACTCCTAGGCTAGCCGAGGGAGTGGAACTTCTATTGGCTCTTCATTTGACTGGTTGTTCTTCTGACTCCGATTCCTCAGTCGGGGTTGCAACAACTTTTTCCATGT
Source organism: Euwallacea fornicatus (assembly GCF_040115645.1). Lineage (NCBI taxonomy): Eukaryota > Metazoa > Arthropoda > Insecta > Coleoptera > Curculionidae > Euwallacea > Euwallacea fornicatus. The sequence continues at coordinate 216,469 of NW_027096045.1, forward strand.
TAAAGCTGCCATTGCTCCTATAATTATAATATACATTAGTAATGTCCACACACTAGGGGGTGTGTAGAGGTCGTTGTCCGTCCAGCTGCCGCTTTCCTGCTCCTCATAAACTTCATGTTTTAGCTTATGCAGGTCATCTAACTCGAGCTCGGGTAGGTGAATGCTCAAGTTTAAGTTCTGTCGGGGTGGAACGTCCGTGATAATTTTAGGTAGCAAAATGGGCTTCAGAGTGTTTTCCATGATCCTCATGGTATTCGTTGCCTGCTGGTTCCCGATGCTTAACTTACATCCCTTTGGAATTTCGTATAGATATGTCCCGTGCAAGGTTTTGGCTTCTGTTTGTCTATTTTGGCACGTTAGCTGGGCTATTTCTTCTGTAGGACTTATTACAATCCATTTATCTGACACATCTAACCTATTTAAAATTATTCTGTCTATTTTTATTAACGTTTGAGTACAGTTCGAAGGATTTTTCACTAAGTTTATTAACTGTATTTCACAAGGGGTTTCTGGCTGATTTCCCGTTAAGTCTGTTTCATAGCACAAGTATAGTTCTGGCTTTAATTTACGACACTCGCGGTGAAAGTACGCGTGGTACAACTGGCTCTTTACAAGGTACTTCCCTTTAGGTATGATTGCCCTAAACTGACCCTGAATGTAAACGGGAATAGAATACAAATGGTAATAAGAAAATTGCAGATTCTGAACAGTAGGAATGTGTAAAATGTACGTGATTCGATAGTCCGATAGGAAACACTCCAGTTTTGTTATTTCTTCGTATTTAACTATATTTTCCAAAGTTATAGGTAGTGGTAGATTGGTCCTTCCTATGTCGTTGCTTAACTCCGTGAGTGCAGTGAGTAGATCCCTTTGGTCCATTATGCTTGGGTGCATGGTATTTAATCTTGCAAATACCAACGAGTTTTCGACATCTTGTAGGATGGTGTTGATTATCTCGTACATATCAATTATTTCGTTGACAATTTCCTTCAAAAAGGAACAATTTCTATCGTCGATCACATCCTTGATATAAGGTACAATTTCTTTCAATTTTTCCTCCAGTATTCTATCATTGTCGTAAAGCTGTTTTAGCGTTTTGTTAAACCTTTCTAAAGCCAACACTGTCATTCTTCCTTGAGTTACAACTTGAGTTTGAGTGAGCCTTTGTTTCGCACGTAATTCTCTAATTAATTTGTCGTATTTTTGACCATCTTCTGCGTCCAAATTTCCCGTTATCGCTTTGAACACTGCTCCTAATCCATCCACGATTCCTCGCTTTGGTCGATTTGTTTTAGGAAATATTCGGTAAAAGCGGTTTTCAACTTGTTCCTGTATTGCCTTCATGATCTCGTAAAAATTGCGGAGCTCATTCTTATAAGGGCTTGGATGTGTTGTCGTTTCCCAATTGCTGGTCAAATTATTTATTTTTCTTCTCAGCTCTTCTAGTTGTTCTGCTACTGGTCTTAAATCGTTGTAATGAATGAAACTGTGGCTTCCATCAATCAATACTGCCTTTCCCAGTTCTAGCGGTAACATTCCCGGATTTCCCTTGAGTTCCAACAGTGTGACATCCCTAGCTTGTCCCGTGACTAGGATGCTGTAAATGTTTTTCCTTCGTTTACTTATATGTACATGGTTTGGTTTGAGTCTAATTTACTCCTTATTTCTACTTGGATTAATACATTTGTGACGGCTGGGCCGTTTTAGATTGTCTATGTTCACTTTCCTTCCAGACTGATTTTCGACAAATTTCCTTTCTCTATTTACAATTTCCGCTTTTGCACATGCTTTAAATTTGTCTCCTAATTTTTGTCTAGGATTCTTTATTCTTTCACGCACGTCATCTCCTTCTTCAAACATCGTTGGGTCGTCCCGATTTACATTTCTCTTTTCCATTAAGCGTACTTTAGCCTCGGTCATTCGCCTATTCATTTCTCCGTACAACAATTTCGTCCTTGCTTTGTGTTCAGTTACATAGTTGGTCATTAAATTTTCATTCATAGTGATGTTGAATGGATCCTCACTTCCTAGGTGTCCGTTCACAATTTCCATTGGTTTGTATCCCGTTGTTGAATGAATTGAATTGTTGTATGCTAACACGGCGTACTTGACCTTCTGTTTGATGGGTGTCTCTTCTTGACCTTGGTTGTTCAGCAATCTTACGTGTTCTGCTATTGTTGAGTGGAATCTCTCCACAATTCCATTCGATTGGGGATGATCTGGCGTGCAGAAATGCGTTTCTACTTTATGGCTTCTTAAAAGTTCGGCAATTACTGTATTCTTAAATTCTGTCCCATTGTCAGCGATTATTTGAATTGGCACTCCAAAATGGGAGAAGAAAGTTATTAAATTGTCCGCTACTTCAGTTGCCATCATTGAATCCAAAACATAGGCTTGGGCAAATTTCGAAAAACTATCCACAATAGTTAGAAACTTTGTCTTTTCTAATGTGTATGTGTCTATGTGGACAATTTCGAAAGGCTTTGCAGCTGTAGGCGTGATGTTGTACTTCGTCTTAATGGGGTTCCTTTCGTATTTACTACGCTGGCAAATTTCACATTGTTCCAGGTAATTTTGTACTGTATCTCTTATGTTTGGCCAGTAATATTTGGCTTTTATTCTCTGCTCTGTCTCTTCTATGCCCCTATGGTTTGTTTTGCTCTCATGATAAGCCTGTATGATTTCAGGTATATCTGCTTTTTCTTCGACATCTATTAATTTTGTTAGGCATCGCTTGAATTTGAGCGATGGCCATTTAAAATTTTTACGTATAGTTTCACAAAATTTAGGGTAAATATCTGGACTTTCGAAGTAAAGGGAATACAGTTTTCCTGGGGCCACATTCTCTATGACAAACTTCATTAAATAGTGATCGAAGTCATCATCTGGCAATTGTAGTAAGTATCTTCGTTTTTTCCCAAATAGTTCTAATTTCTTTAATTTTGCAGGTGTATGCAATACTCGTGACACAATCACCTGATTGGCTCCATAGTTAACAGCTGATTCTACAATTGGAACTCCTACGATAGGATCTTGATCCTCGTTTGTATGTACAGTTTCATTCTCATCCATTGGGGTTGGTTCTTCCATCCTTTCTGTATTTTTTGCCTCTGTGTCTAGTTCAACTATCATTGATAGGTTATCTGGTTCATTTCTTGTTTGTCCACTTGTACCCGCTTGTTCCAAATCTCTGTTGAAGTCTTCCATATATCGCACTAACTCTTGAAATCCGTTCGTTTCTTTCGTGTGAATTTCCACGCGACTCAACGCATCGGCATTCGTATTTAGTTTTCCCTTTTTATAAATGATTCTATAGTCGTATTCTTCCAGCTTAATTCGCCACCTTAGTAATTTGGACGAAGGGTCTTTCAAGTTAAATAGCCATTGTAACGGCTTATGATCAGTGACTATATTAAATTTGTTACCATACAGGTAGGGCCTGAAATACTTCGTTGCCCAAACTAAACACAAACACTCCTTTTCTATCGTAGAATAATTTTGTTCGGATTCGTTTAATGTGCGTGAGGCGTACGCCACTGGCAAGTCTTGTCCAATAGGGCCTTGTGACAAAATTGCTCCTAATGCGACATTACTGGCGTCACAGGTGAGGTTAAAAGGCTTTGAGAGGTCGGGATATTGTAAGATAGGTTCATTCATTAATATTTCTTTACAGGTCTCAAAAGATTTAACAAATTCTTCATTATGTTCAATTTTCGCTCCTTTCTTGAGACATTTAGTTAGAGGTTTGGTCAACTGCGCAAAGTTATTAATGAATTTCCTGTAGTATCCCACCAAGCCAAGGAATCCTTTAATTTGCTTTGGGGTTCCTGGAATCGGGTAATTTTTTACTACTTTCACTTTTTCCGGGTTAGGTCGAACTCCTTCTGGGGTTATAATATGTCCCAAATAATTTACTTCCTTCCTCAAAAATTCACTCTTGTCGAGTTGGACCTTGAAATTGGATTTTCTAAGTCGATTAAAGACTGCTCTTAAATTTTCCAAGTGCTCTTGTAAGGATGTTGAGTAAATGATTATGTCGTCAAGATACACTAGACACCTTTCATTCTGCAATCCGCTCAAAATTCCATCCATTGCTCTTTGGAAGGTCGCAGGTGCGTTTTTTAATCCGAAGGGCATTCGGGTATATTCATAATGCCCTCCTTCGGTACTAAACGCCGTCTTTGGTATATCTTGTTCCCTCATCTCAATTTGGTGGAAACCACTCGCCAAATCAAGGGTCGAAAAATACTGACACTTCCCCAGTTTATCCAGTATATCAGTTATATTGGGTAAAGGGTATTTGTCGTCGATAGTTTTCTCATTGAGTTTGCGGTAATCCACGCAGACTCTCCATTTGCGTTTTCCAGACGCATCCATCTTCTTAGGAACTACCCAGATTGGGGCTGACCAAGGTGAACTGCTATGTCTAATGATTCCCTGGTCCAACATTTTATCTATTTGGCTCCTAACTTCTTCTTTATGTATGAAGGGGTACCTGTACGACTTTACGTACACTGGCTGTTCATCAGTTGTCTTGATAGCATGCTTTGTTTGACTAGTAAACGTCAAAGGTATGCCTTCTTGATAGAATATGTCCGAAAATTCGGTACATAATCGTAGAATTTCTTTCTTCTCTTCTCGATTAAGATGATTAGTCCTAATCTGCGATGTTTCCAATTTCCTCCCTCGATGGGTATCCATTGTGTTTACATCAATTGTTTCATGCTCTAATATTCCTTTGTCTAACGCCTCGACATCGAATGGTCGGGTTAAATCTATTATCTTTGATTGGCATGATCTATTTCTTATCACGACTAAAGCGTGACCATCTTTCGTCTTTGTTATACAACTTGGGATTTCACATCCATTTATCTTCCGATAATCAATCAATACCTCTCCATCTCGGATATTTGTTTCAATTCTAACTACTTTTTCTATCCTTGGTTCCATTTCTATATGGTTATTCTGTACATTTGTCCAATACGTTTGGAATGGTATAGTGGCATAAGGGGTAACCATTTTATTTTTCCGAAAATCTAATTGGGCTTCTAACAGTTTCAAATTATCTAATCCCAACAATCCATCAAAGGTTCCATGAAATTTAAACAAATAAAATTTCAGCAAAGTGTATCGGGGTAATTTAAAAATTTCCGAAGCTGGTATCGTTGTACTAAATTCATGGGCTGATTGTTGTAATGCGGTTGAAACTATAAAAGGGTCTTTTTTAATTTGGTTCGGAGCTATCTTCCTAGCAGCTTCCGGGTTTATAAATGATTTACTTGCACCACTATCAATTAAAAATTTAAGATTGTGTTCAGGAAAAGTAATATAATTTAGTTCACTGCCCTCGGTGTTATTCAGTGTTATTATCTTTGGTTTTATGTTTCGTTTTCGTCTGGGCCAGTTTCGAGAAAATTCTTATAAGAATAATCTGCAGATGCAGCGTCGCACCGACTTCCCACGTGGTAACTTGATCCGTCCTGTTGTTCAGTGGATTCGTTTCCATATCGTCTCGCCTTTGGGTCGCCATGGTATTTTTCGTCGTAGACAGCTTGGTCATCGATACTCCTGTTTACGCTGGTGCTATAAAGTTCTTCTGCGATGATATTTTGTGCGGGGTTATAGGGTGGTCTATTTGGATTATTAAAATACGTCCTATTGGGGTAATAACCTCCCGAATTCTGTCTGTTCGTAAATCCGGTTCTCCTCGTCGAAACACTCATCGGTGTGGGTTTTGGCAAGGGTTGATTTGGATTCGATTTGAAGACGTTAGTAGTCACCCTTGGTGGTTGGAAATTCTGTCTTACTTGCGATGGCTGATACGTTGGTCTAGGTGTATGATTTACTGCTGTATTTACATGGGTTCCTGGTCTAAATTGACCAGTGTGATTATTCCTATATGACGGTCTAGGGTTGAACCTAGGTCTAGGTGTGTAGTTTGTTGCATTATGCACTCTATTACTGCCATTATTACTGCTGCCACTACTATTATTTTGCAAATAGTGTGTGTTGTCTTCCTGTGTTACAAATTGCAATGCTTCTGGCAAATCTTTTGGTCGCATACAGCGTATTGCTGTTCCTAGGGGCTCTCTTAGTCCTGATAGGAATGTTTTCAGCGCCAAGTTATTGTATAGATCCTTTTTTACAGCTTTCCCTATCTCCGTAGTTTCGTGGGCATTAATATAAGAACATAACAAGTTTAGTATATGCAGAACCCTATCGTAAAATTCGTTAGGGGTTTCGTTTTGTCGTTGTTTAAGCATAACTAAGTCCATGTTTAAACATGCCTCATCCCTCTGATCCGCAAAATGCCTTGTCAAAATTTCCTTTAGTTCCTCCCAGTTGTTGACGTTTTGTGTTCCCAATACCAATTTAGCATTCCCAGATAACTTTCCAATAATACAATTTAGCAAGAAGGTATTTTGGAAGTGGTTGGGTTGTTGGGCAACGTAAAAGGAATCGATCAAGGATTGACATACGCCGAGGTAACGGCCAAGATCATTAGGGCTCCCATCGAAATCTGGGACACACCTCAAATACTCAGTTTTAAACTCAACCATTTTTACGTTACTGTTTCTTACAAGTTTACGATTTCTAATTGGGACTGAGCGATTACAATTAGGGCCTGTCAAAGGGGTATCAATACTCAGGGATTCAAACTGTTCAAGTACCTCGTTAATCTCTGACATAAAAAATCTTGTACAAAAATTATTAACCAGTTGTACTTACCAAAATAGCACGATGCTCGACACAAACATTGATTTTACTACAGTTTTACCGTACACGTTACACGAAGGTCTCTCACGGTTAGTTCACTACTCAGCGATTGAATATTGATTCCGTGATTGATCCGTACGACTGCGCCACTTATCTTTCCGTATTCCTCGGAAGACTTTTTAAAAAAATTAAACAATTACTATATTTTATGATTTAATATAAACTTGTAGTTAACACAACACTAACAAGAATTATTAAGTATAACGGTAACAATACAGTAGAACGAGCTTTGGTAAGTTACAATGAAATCAACGTGAGTTGAATATTACTGTCGATCGATTGTCAGAGTGAGTCCCGAAGGTCCAGCGCAATGTGGTTTTATTGTTTGATTCTGCAAGCTCAGCAAGTCTGGGCCGCGTCTCTTTAGTATGGTGGCTTATGGTAGCATCCCCATATAACTGGCACTTTTTGGCCAAATCGTACAATTTGGCGATATTTCGCCAACGCTACAACCAATTTTGTTCAAATCGTCTCCTTTTGGCAAAATAAGCATAATAAGGCCTTAAACGGCAAATCGTCAATTTGGCTCTAATAGAAGCGGCACTTTTTGGCCAAATCGTACAATTTGGCGATATCTCGCCAACGCTACAACCAATTTTGTTCAAATCGTCTCCTTTTGGCAAAATAAGCATAATAAGGCCTTAAACGGCAAATCGTCAATTTGGCTCTAATAGAAGCGGCACTTTTTGGCCAAATCTTATGATTTGGCGTTATCTCGCCAACGCTACAGCCAATTTTGTTCAAATCGTCTCCTTTTGGCAAAATAAGCATAATAAGGCCTTAAACGGCAAATCGTCAATTTGGCTCTAATAGAAGCGGCACTTTTTGGCCAAATCGTACCATTTGGCGATATCTCGCAAACGGTACAACCAATTTTGTTCAAATCGTCTCCTTTTGGCAAAATAAGCATAATAAGGCCTTAAACGGCAAATCGTCAATTTGGCTCTAACAGAAGCGGCACTTTTTGGCCAAATCGTACAATTTGGCGATATCTCGCAAACGGTACAACCAATTTTGTTCAAATCGTCTCCTTTTGGCAAAATAAGCATAATAAGGCCTTAAACGGCAAATCGTCAATTTGGCTCTAATAGAAGCGGCACTTTTTGGCCAAATCTTATGATTTGGCGTTATCTCGCCAACGCTACAGCCAATTTTGTTCAAATCGTCTCCTTTTGGCAAAATAAGCATAATAAGGCCTTAAACGGCAAATCGTCAATTTGGCTCTAATAGAAGCGGCACTTTTTGGCCAAATCTTATGATTTGGCGTTATCTCGCCAACGCTACAGCCAATTTTGTTCAAATCGTCTCCATTTGGCAAAATAAGCAACTTATCTTTCCGTATTCCTCGGAAGACTTTTTAAAAAAATTAAACAATTACTATATTTTATGATTTAATATAAACTTGTAGTTAACACAACACTAACAAGAATTATTAAGTATAACGGTAACAATACAGTAGAACGAGCTTTGGTAAGTTACAATGAAATCAACGTGAGTTGAATATTACTGTCGATCGATTGTCAGAGTGAGTCCCGAAGGTCCAGCGCAATGTGGTTTTATTGTTTGATTCTGCAAGCTCAGCAAGTCTGGGCCGCGTCTCTTTAGTATGGTGGCTTATGGTAGCATCCCCATATAACTCCTCCCCTCTGAGATGGAACTCCTAGGCTAGCCGAGGGAGTGGAACTTCTATTGGCTCTTCATTTGACTGGTTGTTCTTCTGACTCCGATTCCTCAGTCGGGGTTGCAACAACTTTTTCCATGTTAAAGCTGCCATTGCTCCTATAATTATAATATACATTAGTAATGTCCACACACTAGGGGGTGTGTAGAGGTCGTTGTCCGTCCAGCTGCCGCTTTCCTGCTCCTCATAAACTTCATGTTTTAGCTTATGCAGGTCATCTAACTCGAGCTCGGGTAGGTGAATGCTCAAGTTTAAGTTCTGTCGGGGTGGAACGTCCGTGATAATTTTAGGTAGCAAAATGGGCTTCAGAGTGTTTTCCATAATCCTCATGGTATTCGTTGCCTGTTGGTTCCCGATGCTTAACTTACATCCCTTTGGAATTTCATATAGATATGTCCCGTGCAAGGTTTTGGCTTCTGTTTGTCCATTTTGGCACGTTAGCTGGGCTATTTCTTCTGTAGGACTTATTACAATCCATTTATCTGACACATCTAACCTATTTAAAATTATTCTGTCTATTTTTATTAACGTTTGAGTACAGTTCGAAGGATTTTTCACTAAGTTTATTAACTGTATTTCACAAGGGGTTTCTGGCTGATTTCCCGTTAAGTCTGTTTCATAGCACAAGTATAGTTCTGGCTTTAATTTACGACACTCGCGGTGAAAGTACGCGTGGTACAACTGGCTCTTTACAAGGTACTTCCCTTTAGGTATGATTGCCCTAAACTGACCCTGAATGTAAACGGGAATAGAATACAAATGGTAATAAGAAAATTGCAGATTCTGAACAGTAGGAATGTGTAAAATGTACGTGATTCGATAGTCCGATAGGAAACACTCCAGTTTTGTTATTTCTTCGTATTTAACTATATTTTCCAAAGTTATAGGTAGTGGTAGATTGGTCCTTCCTATGTCGTTGCTTAACTCCGTGAGTGCAGTGAGTAGATCCCTTTGGTCCATTATGCTTGGGTGCATGGTATTTAATCTTGCAAATACCAACGAGTTTTCGACATCTTGTAGGATGGTGTTGATTATCTCGTACATATCAATTATTTCGTTGACAATTTCCTTCAAAAAGGAACAATTTCTATCGTCGATCACATCCTTGATATAAGGTACAATTTCTTTCAATTTTTCCTCCAGTATTCTATCATTGTCGTAAAGCTGTTTTAGCGTTTTGTTAAACCTTTCTAAAGCCAACACTGTCATTCTTCCTTGAGTTACAACTTGAGTTTGAGTGAGCCTTTGTTTCGCACGTAATTCTCTAATTAATTTGTCGTATTTTTGACCATCTTCTGCGTCCAAATTTCCCGTTATCGCTTTGAACACTGCTCCTAATCCATCCACGATTCCTCGCTTTGGTCGATTTGTTTTAGGAAATATTCGGTAAAAGCGGTTTTCAACTTGTTCCTGTATTGCCTTCATGATCTCGTAAAAATTGCGGAGCTCATTCTTATAAGGGCTTGGATGTGTTGTCGTTTCCCAATTGCTGGTCAAATTATTTATTTTTCTTCTCAGCTCTTCTAGTTGTTCTGCTACTGGTCTTAAATCGTTGTAATGAATGAAACTGTGGCTTCCATCAATCAATACTGCCTTTCCCAGTTCTAGCGGTAACATTCCCGGATTTCCCTTGAGTTCCAACAGTGTGACATCCCTAGCTTGTCCCGTGACTAGGATGCTGTAAATGTTTTTCCTTCGTTTACTTATATGTACATGGTTTGGTTTGAGTCTAATTTACTCCTTATTTCTACTTGGATTAATACATTTGTGACGGCTGGGCCGTTTTAGATTGTCTATGTTCACTTTCCTTCCAGACTGATTTTCGACAAATTTCCTTTCTCTATTTACAATTTCCGCTTTTGCACATGCTTTAAATTTGTCTCCTAATTTTTGTCTAGGATTCTTTATTCTTTCACGCACGTCATCTCCTTCTTCAAACATCGTTGGGTCGTCCCGATTTACATTTCTCTTTTCCATTAAGCGTACTTTAGCCTCGGTCATTCGCCTATTCATTTCTCCGTACAACAATTTCGTCCTTGCTTTGTGTTCAGTTACATAGTTGGTCATTAAATTTTCATTCATAGTGATGTTGAATGGATCCTCACTTCCTAGGTGTCCGTTCACAATTTCCATTGGTTTGTATCCCGTTGTTGAATGAATTGAATTGTTGTATGCTAACACGGCGTACTTGACCTTCTGTTTGATGGGTGTCTCTTCTTGACCTTGGTTGTTCAGCAATCTTACGTGTTCTGCTATTGTTGAGTGGAATCTCTCCACAATTCCATTCGATTGGGGATGATCTGGCGTGCAGAAATGCGTTTCTACTTTATGGCTTCTTAAAAGTTCGGCAATTACTGTATTCTTAAATTCTGTCCCATTGTCAGCGATTATTTGAATTGGCACTCCAAAATGGGAGAAGAAAGTTATTAAATTGTCCGCTACTTCAGTTGCCATCATTGAATCCAAAACATAGGCTTGGGCAAATTTCGAAAAACTATCCACAATAGTTAGAAACTTTGTCTTTTCTAATGTATATGTGTCTATGTGGACAATTTCGAAAGGCTTTGCAGCTGTAGGCGTGATGTTGTACTTCGTCTTGATGGGGTTCCTTTCATATTTACTACGCTGGCAAATTTCACATTGTTCCAAGTAATTTTGTACTGTATCTCTTATGTTTGGCCAGTAATATTTGGCTTTTATTCTCTGCTCTGTCTCTTCTATGCCCCTATGGTTTGTTTTGCTCTCATGATAAGCCTGTATGATTTCAGGTATATCTGCTTTTTCTTCGACATCTATTAATTTTGTTAGGCATCGCTTGAATTTGAGCGATGGCCATTTAAAATTTTTACGTATAGTTTCACAAAATTTAGGGTAAATATCTGGACTTTCGAAGTAAAGGGAATACAGTTTTCCTGGGGCCACATTCTCTATGACAAACTTCATTAAATAGTGATCGAAGTCATCATCTGGCAATTGTAGTAAGTATCTTCGTTTTTTCCCAAATAGTTCTAATTTCTTTAATTTTGCAGGTGTATGCAATACTCGTGACACAATCACCTGATTGGCTCCATAGTTAACAGCTGATTCTACAATTGGAACTCCTACGATAGGATCTTGATCCTCGTTTGTATGTACAGTTTCATTCTCATCCATTGGGGTTGGTTCTTCCATCCTTTCTGTATTTTTTGCCTCTGTGTCTGGTTCAACTATCATTGATAGGTTATCTGGTTCATTTCTTGTTTGTCCACTTGTACCCGCTTGTTCCAAATCTCTGTTGAAGTCCTCCATATATCGCACTAACTCTTGAAATCCGTTCGTTTCTTTCGTGTGAATTTCCACGCGACTCAACGCATCGGCATTCGTATTTAGTTTTCCCTTTTTATAAATGATTCTATAGTCGTATTCTTCCAGCTTAATTCGCCACCTTAGTAATTTGGACGAAGGGTCTTTCAAGTTAAATAGCCATTGTAACGGCTTATGATCAGTGACTATATTAAATTTGTTACCATACAGGTAGGGCCTGAAATACTTCGTTGCCCAAACTAAACACAAACACTCCTTTTCTATCGTAGAATAATTTTGTTCGGATTCGTTTAATGTGCGTGAGGCGTACGCCACTGGCAAGTCTTGTCCAATAGGGCCTTGTGACAAAATTGCTCCTAATGCGACATTACTGGCGTCACAGGTGAGGTTAAAAGGCTTTGAGAGGTCGGGATATTGTAAGATAGGTTCATTCATTAATATTTCTTTACAGGTCTCAAAAGATTTAACAAATTCTTCATTATGTTCAATTTTCGCTCCTTTCTTGAGACATTTAGTTAGAGGTTTGGTCAACTGCGCAAAGTTATTAATGAATTTCCTGTAGTATCCCACCAAGCCAAGGAATCCTTTAATTTGCTTTGGGGTTCCTGGAATCGGGTAATTTTTTACTACTTTCACTTTTTCCGGGTTAGGTCGAACTCCTTCTGGGGTTATAATATGTCCCAAATAATTTACTTCCTTCCTCAAAAATTCACTCTTGTCGAGTTGGACCTTGAAATTGGATTTTCTAAGTCGATTAAAGACTGCTCTTAAATTTTCCAAGTGCTCTTGTAAGGATGTTGAGTAAATGATTATGTCGTCAAGATACACTAGACACCTTTCATTCTGCAATCCGCTCAAAATTCCATCCATTGCTCTTTGGAAGGTCGCAGGTGCGTTTTTTAATCCGAAGGGCATTCGGGTATATTCATAATGCCCTCCTTCGGTACTAAACGCCGTCTTTGGTATATCTTGTTCCCTCATCTCAATTTGGTGGAAACCACTCGCCAAATCAAGGGTCGAAAAATACTGACACTTCCCCAGTTTATCCAGTATATCAGTTATATTGGGTAAAGGGTATTTGTCGTCGATAGTTTTCTCATTGAGTTTGCGGTAATCCACGCAGACTCTCCATTTGCGTTTTCCAGACGCATCCATCTTCTTAGGAACTACCCAGATTGGGGCTGACCAAGGTGAACTGCTATGTCTAATGATTCCCTGGTCCAACATTTTATCTATTTGGCTCCTAACTTCTTCTTTATGTATGAAGGGGTACCTGTACGACTTTACGTACACTGGCTGTTCATCAGTTGTCTTGATAGCATGCTTTGTTTGACTAGTAAACGTCAAAGGTATGCCTTCTTGATAGAATATGTCCGAAAATTCGGTACATAATCGTAGAATTTCTTTCTTCTCTTCTCGATTAAGATGATTAGTCCTAATCTGCGATGTTTCCAATTTCCTCCCTCGATGGGTATCCATTGTGTTTACATCAATTGTTTCATGCTCTAATATTCCTTTGTCTAACGCCTCGACATCGAATGGTCGGGTTAAATCTATTATCTTTGATTGGCATGATCTATTTCTTATCACGACTAAAGCGTGACCATCTTTCGTCTTTGTTATACAACTTGGGATTTCACATCCATTTATCTTCCGATAATCAATCAATACCTCTCCATCTCGGATATTTGTTTCAATTCTAACTACTTTTTCTATCCTTGGTTCCATTTCTATATGGTTATTCTGTACATTTGTCCAATACGTTTGGAATGGTATAGTGGCATAAGGGGTAACCATTTTATTTTTCCGAAAATCTAATTGGGCTTCTAACAGTTTCAAATTATCTAATCCCAACAATCCATCAAAGGTTCCATGAAATTTAAACAAATAAAATTTCAGCAAAGTGTATCGGGGTAATTTAAAAATTTCCGAAGCTGGTATCGTTGTACTAAATTCATGGGCTGATTGTTGTAATGCGGTTGAAACTATAAAAGGGTCTTTTTTAATTTGGTTCGGAGCTATCTTCCTAGCAGCTTCCGGGTTTATAAATGATTTACTTGCACCACTATCAATTAAAAATTTAAGATTGTGTTCAGGAAAAGTAATATAATTTAGTTCACTGCCCTCGGTGTTATTCAGTGTTATTATCTTTGGTTTTATGTTTCGTTTTCGTCTGGGCCAGTTTCGAGAAAATTCTTATAAGAATAATCTGCAGATGCAGCGTCGCACCGACTTCCCACGTGGTAACTTGATCCGTCCTGTTGTTCAGTGGATTCGTTTCCATATCGTCTCGCCTTTGGGTCGCCATGGTATTTTTCGTCGTAGACAGCTTGGTCATCGATACTCCTGTTTACGCTGGTGCTATAAAGTTCTTCTGCGATGATATTTTGTGCGGGGTTATAGGGTGGTCTATTTGGATTATTAAAATACGTCCTATTGGGGTAATAACCTCCCGAATTCTGTCTGTTCGTAAATCCGGTTCTCCTCGTCGAAACACTCATCGGTGTGGGTTTTGGCAAGGGTTGATTTGGATTCGATTTGAAGACGTTAGTAGTCACCCTTGGTGGTTGGAAATTCTGTCTAGCTTGCGATGGCTGATACGTTGGCCTTGGTGTATGATTTACTGCTGTATTTACATGGGCTCCTGGTCTAAATTGACCAGAGTGATTATTCGTATATGACGGTCTAGGGTTGAACCTAGGTCTAGGTGTGGAGTTTGTTGCATTATGCACTCTATTACTGCCATTATTACTGCTGCCACTACTATTATTTTGCAAATAGTGTGTGTTGTCTTCCTGTGTTACAAATTGCAATGCTTCTGGCAAATCTTTTGGTCGCATACAGCGTATTGCTGTTCCTAGGGGCTCTCTTAGTCCTGATAGGAATGTTTTCAGCGCCAAGTTATTGTATAGATCCTTTTTTACAGCTTTCCCTATCTCCGTAGTTTCGTGGGCATTAATATAAGAACATAACAAGTTTAGTATATGCAGAACCCTATCGTAAAATTCGTTAGGGGTTTCGTTTTGTCGTTGTTTAAGCATAACTAAGTCCATGTTTAAACATGCCTCATCCCTCTGATCCGCAAAATGCCTTGTCAAAATTTCCTTTAGTTCCTCCCAGTTGTTGACGTTTTGTGTTCCCAATACCAATTTAGCATTCCCAGATAACTTTCCAATAATACAATTTAGCAAGAAGGTATTTTGGAAGTGGTTGGGTTGTTGGGCAACGTAAAAGGAATCGATCAAGGATTGACATACGCCGAGGTAACGGCCAAGATCATTAGGGCTCCCATCGAAATCTGGGACACACCTCAAATACTCAGTTTTAAACTCAACCATTTTTACGTTACTGTTTCTTACAAGTTTACGATTTCTAATTGGGACTGAGCGATTACAATTAGGGCCTGTCAAAGGGGTATCAATACTCAGGGATTCAAACTGTTCAAGTACCTCGTTAATCTCTGACATAAAAAATCTTGTACAAAAATTATTAACCAGTTGTACTTACCAAAATAGCACGATGCTCGACACAAACATTGATTTTACTACAGTTTTACCGTACACGTTACACGAAGGTCTCTCACGGTTAGTTCACTACTCAGCGATTGAATATTGATTCCGTGATTGATCCTACCGACTGCGCCACTTATCTTTCCGTATTCCTCGGAAGACTTTTTAAAAAAATTAAACAATTACTATATTTTATGATTTAATATAAACTTGTAGTTAACACAACACTAACAAGAATTATTAAGTATAACGGTAACAATACAGTAGAACGAGCTTTGGTAAGTTACAATGAAATCAACGTGAGTTGAATATTACTGTCGATCGATTGTCAGAGTGAGTCCCGAAGGTCCAGCGCAATGTGGTTTTATTGTTTGATTCTGCAAGCTCAGCAAGTCTGGGCCGCGTCTCTTTAGTATGGTGGCTTATGGTAGCATCCCCATATAACTAGCATAATAAGGCCTTAAACGGCAAATCGTCAATTTGGCTCTAATAGAAGCGGCACTTTTTGGCCAAATCTTATGATTTGGCGTTATCTCGCCAACGCTACAGCCAATTTTGTTCAAACCGTCTCCTTTTGGCAAAATAAGCATAATAAGGCCTTAAACGGCAAATCGTCAATTTGGCTCTAATAGAAGCGGCACTTTTTGGCCAAATCTTATGATTTGGCGTTATCTCGCCAACGCTACAGCCAACTTTGTTCAAATCGTCTCCTTTTGGCAAAATAAGCATAATAAGGCCTTAAACGGCAAATCGTCAATTTGGCTCTAATAGAAGCGGCACTTTTTGGCCAAATCGTACAATTTGGCGATATCTCGCAAACGGTACAGCCAATTTTGTTCAAATCGTCTCCTTTTGGCAAAATAAGCATAATAAGGCCTTAAACGGCAAATCGTCAATTTGGCTCTAATAGAAGCGGCACTTTTTGGCCAAATCGTACAATTTGGCGATATCTCGCCAACGCTACAACCAATTTTGTTCAAATCGTCTCCTTTTGGCAAAATAAGCATAATAAGGCCTTAAACGGCAAATCGTCAATTTGGCTCTAATATAAGCGGAATTTTTGGCCAAATCTTATTGATTTGGCGTTATCTCGCCAACGCTACAACCAATTTTGTTCATATCGTCTCCTTTTGGCAAAATAAGCATAATAAGGCCTTAAACGGCAAATCGTCAATTTGGGTCTAATAGAAGCGGCACTTTTTGGACAAATCGTACAATTTGGCGATATCTCACAAACGGTACAACCAATTTTGTTCAAATCGTCTCCTTTTGGCAAAATAAGCATAATAAGGCCTTAAACGGCAAATCGTCAATTTGGCTCTAATAGAAGCGGCACTTTTTGGCCAAATCTTATGATTTGGCGTTATCTCGCCAACGCTACAGCCAATTTTGTTCAAATCGTCTCCTTTTGGCAAAATAAGCATAATAAGGCCTTAAACGGCAAATCGTCAATTTGGCTCTAATAGAAGCGGCACTTTTTGGCCAAATCGTACCATTTGGCGATATCTCGCAAACGGTACAACCAATTTTGTTCAAATCGTCTCCTTTTGGCAAAATAAGCATAATAAGGCCTTAAACGAGTTATATGGGGATGCTACCATAAGCCACCATACTAAAGAGACGCGGCCCAGACTTGCTGAGCTTGCAGAATCAAACAATAAAACCACATTGCGCTGGACCTTCGGGACTCACTCTGACAATCGATCGACAGTAATATTCAACTCACGTTGATTTCATTGTAACTTACCAAAGCTCGTTCTACTGTATTGTTACCGTTATACTTAATAATTCTTGTTAGTGTTGTGTTAACTACAAGTTTATATTAAATCATAAAATATAGTAATTGTTTAATTTTTTTTAAAAAGTCTTCCGAGGAATACGGAAAGATAAGTGGCGCAGTCGGTAGGATCAATCACGGAATCAATATTCAATCGCTGAGTAGTGAACTAACCGTGAGAGACCTTCGTGTAACGTGTACGGTAAAACTGTAGTAAAATCAATGTTTGTGTCGAGCATCGTGCTATTTTGGTAAGTACAACTGGTTAATAATTTTTGTACAAGATTTTTTATGTCAGAGATTAACGAGGTACTTGAACAGTTTGAATCCCTGAGTATTGATACCCCTTTGACAGGCCCTAATTGTAATCGCTCAGTCCCAATTAGAAATCGTAAACTTGTAAGAAACAGTAACGTAAAAATGGTTGAGTTTAAAACTGAGTATTTGAGGTGTGTCCCAGATTTCGATGGGAGCCCTAATGATCTTGGCCGTTACCTCGGCGTATGTCAATCCTTGATCGATTCCTTTTACGTTGCCCAACAACCCAACCACTTCCAAAATACCTTCTTGCTAAATTGTATTATTGGAAAGTTATCTGGGAATGCTAAATTGGTATTGGGAACACAAAACGTCAACAACTGGGAGGAACTAAAGGAAATTTTGACAAGGCATTTTGCGGATCAGAGGGATGAGGCATGTTTAAACATGGACTTAGTTATGCTTAAACAACGACAAAACGAAACCCCTAACGAATTTTACGATAGGGTTCTGCATATACTAAACTTGTTATGTTCTTATATTAATGCCCACGAAACTACGGAGATAGGGAAAGCTGTAAAAAAGGATCTATACAATAACTTGGCGCTGAAAACATTCCTATCAGGACTAAGAGAGCCCCTAGGAACAGCAATACGCTGTATGCGACCAAAAGATTTGCCAGAAGCATTGCAATTTGTAACACAGGAAGACAACACACACTATTTGCAAAATAATAGTAGTGGCAGCAGTAATAATGGCAGTAATAGAGTGCATAATGCAACAAACTCCACACCTAGACCTAGGTTCAACCCTAGACCGTCATATACGAATAATCACTCTGGTCAATTTAGACCAGGAGCCCATGTAAATACAGCAGTAAATCATACACCAAGGCCAACGTATCAGCCATCGCAAGCTAGACAGAATTTCCAACCACCAAGGGTGACTACTAACGTCTTCAAATCAAATCCAAATCAACC
This sequence comes from Euwallacea fornicatus, assembly GCF_040115645.1. Taxonomy (NCBI): domain Eukaryota; kingdom Metazoa; phylum Arthropoda; class Insecta; order Coleoptera; family Curculionidae; genus Euwallacea; species Euwallacea fornicatus. The sequence goes on from NW_027096045.1 coordinate 234,754, forward strand.
CTTGCCAAAACCCACACCGATGAGTGTTTCGACGAGGAGAACCGGATTTACGAACAGACAGAATTCGGGAGGTTATTACCCCAATAGGACGTATTTTAATAATCCAAATAGACCACCCTATAACCCCGCACAAAATATCATCGCAGAAGAACTTTATAGCACCAGCGTAAACAGGAGTATCGATGACCAAGCTGTCTACGACGAAAAATACCATGGCGACCCAAAGGCGAGACGATATGGAAACGAATCCACTGAACAACAGGACGGATCAAGTTACCACGTGGGAAGTCGGTGCGACGCTGCATCTGCAGATTATTCTTATAAGAATTTTCTCGAAACTGGCCCAGACGAAAACGAAACATAAAACCAAAGATAATAACACTGAATAACACCGAGGGCAGTGAACTAAATTATATTACTTTTCCTGAACACAATCTTAAATTTTTAATTGATAGTGGTGCAAGTAAATCATTTATAAACCCGGAAGCTGCTAGGAAGATAGCTCCGAACCAAATTAAAAAAGACCCTTTTATAGTTTCAACCGCATTACAACAATCAGCCCATGAATTTAGTACAACGATACCAGCTTCGGAAATTTTTAAATTACCCCGATACACTTTGCTGAAATTTTATTTGTTTAAATTTCATGGAACCTTTGATGGATTGTTGGGATTAGATAATTTGAAACTGTTAGAAGCCCAATTAGATTTTCGGAAAAATAAAATGGTTACCCCTTATGCCACTATACCATTCCAAACGTATTGGACAAATGTACAGAATAACCATATAGAAATGGAACCAAGGATAGAAAAAGTAGTTAGAATTGAAACAAATATCCGAGATGGAGAGGTATTGATTGATTATCGGAAGATAAATGGATGTGAAATCCCAAGTTGTATAACAAAGACGAAAGATGGTCACGCTTTAGTCGTGATAAGAAATAGATCATGCCAATCAAAGATAATAGATTTAACCCGACCATTCGATGTCGAGGCGTTAGACAAAGGAATATTAGAGCATGAAACAATTGATGTAAACACAATGGATACCCATCGAGGGAGGAAATTGGAAACATCGCAGATTAGGACTAATCATCTTAATCGAGAAGAGAAGAAAGAAATTCTACGATTATGTACCGAATTTTCGGACATATTCTATCAAGAAGGCATACCTTTGACGTTTACTAGTCAAACAAAGCATGCTATCAAGACAACTGATGAACAGCCAGTGTACGTAAAGTCGTACAGGTACCCCTTCATACATAAAGAAGAAGTTAGGAGCCAAATAGACAAAATGTTGGACCAGGGAATCATTAGACATAGCAGTTCACCTTGGTCAGCCCCAATCTGGGTAGTTCCTAAGAAGATGGATGCGTCTGGAAAACGCAAATGGAGAGTCTGCGTGGATTACCGCAAACTCAATGAGAAAACTATCGACGACAAATACCCTTTACCCAATATAACTGATATACTGGATAAACTGGGGAAGTGTCAGTATTTTTCGACCCTTGATTTGGCGAGTGGTTTCCACCAAATTGAGATGAGGGAACAAGATATACCAAAGACGGCGTTTAGTACCGAAGGAGGGCATTATGAATATACCCGAATGCCCTTCGGATTAAAAAACGCACCTGCGACCTTCCAAAGAGCAATGGATGGAATTTTGAGCGGATTGCAGAATGAAAGGTGTCTAGTGTATCTTGACGACATAATCATTTACTCAACATCCTTACAAGAGCACTTGGAAAATTTAAGAGCAGTCTTTAATCGACTTAGAAAATCCAATTTCAAGGTCCAACTCGACAAGAGTGAATTTTTGAGGAAGGAAGTAAATTATTTGGGACATATTATAACCCCAGAAGGAGTTCGACCTAACCCGGAAAAAGTGAAAGTAGTAAAAAATTACCCGATTCCAGGAACCCCAAAGCAAATTAAAGGATTCCTTGGCTTGGTGGGATACTACAGGAAATTCATTAATAACTTTGCGCAGTTGACCAAACCTCTAACTAAATGTCTCAAGAAAGGAGCGAAAATTGAACATAATGAAGAATTTGTTAAATCTTTTGAGACCTGTAAAGAAATATTAATGAATGAACCTATCTTACAATATCCCGACCTCTCAAAGCCTTTTAACCTCACCTGTGACGCCAGTAATGTCGCATTAGGAGCAATTTTGTCACAAGGCCCTATTGGACAAGACTTGCCAGTGGCGTACGCCTCACGCACATTAAACGAATCCGAACAAAATTATTCTACGATAGAAAAGGAGTGTTTGTGTTTAGTTTGGGCAACGAAGTATTTCAGGCCCTACCTGTATGGTAACAAATTTAATATAGTCACTGATCATAAGCCGTTACAATGGCTATTTAACTTGAAAGACCCTTCGTCCAAATTACTAAGGTGGCGAATTAAGCTGGAAGAATACGACTATAGAATCATTTATAAAAAGGGAAGTACCTTGTAAAGAGCCAGTTGTACCACGCGTACTTTCACCGCGAGTGTCGTAAATTAAAGCCAGAACTATACTTGTGCTATGAAACAGACTTAACGGGAAATCAGCCAGAAACCCCTTGTGAAATACAGTTAATAAACTTAGTGAAAAATCCTTCGAACTGTACTCAAACGTTAATAAAAATAGACAGAATAATTTTAAATAGGTTAGATGTGTCAGATAAATGGATTGTAATAAGTCCTACAGAAGAAATAGCCCAGCTAACGTGCCAAAATAGACAAACAGAAGCCAAAACCTTGCACGGGACATATCTATACGAAATTCCAAAGGGATGTAAGTTAAGCATCGGGAACCAGCAGGCAACGAATACCATGAGGATCATGGAAAACACTCTGAAGCCCATTTTGCTACCTAAAATTATCACGGACGTTCCACCCCGACAGAACTTAAACTTGAGCATTCACCTACCCGAGCTCGAGTTAGATGACCTGCATAAGCTAAAACATGAAGTTTATGAGGAGCAGGAAAGCGGCAGCTGGACGGACAACGACCTCTACACACCCCCTAGTGTGTGGACATTACTAATGTATATTATAATTATAGGAGCAATGGCAGCTTTAACATGGAAAAAGTTGTTGCAACCCCGACTGAGGAATCGGAGTCAGAAGAACAACCAGTCAAATGAAGAGCCAATAGAAGTTCCACTCCCTCGGCTAGCCTAGGAGTTCCATCTCAGAGGGGAGGAGTTATATGGGGATGCTACCATAAGCCACCATACTAAAGAGACGCGGCCCAGACTTGCTGAGCTTGCAGAATCAAACAATAAAACCACATTGCGCTGGACCTTCGGGACTCACTCTGACAATCGATCGACAGTAATATTCAACTCACGTTGATTTCATTGTAACTTACCAAAGCTCGTTCTACTGTATTGTTACCGTTATACTTAATAATTCTTGTTAGTGTTGTGTTAACTACAAGTTTATATTAAATCATAAAATATAGTAATTGTTTAATTTTTTTTAAAAAGTCTTCCGAGGAATACGGAAAGATAAGTAACGGCAAATCGTCAATTTGGCTCTAACAGAAGCGGCACTTTTTGGCCAAATCGAACAATTTGGTGATATCTCGCAAATGCTACAGCCAATTTTGTTCAAATCGTCTCCTTTTGGCAAAATAAGCATAATAAGGCCTTAAACGGCAAATCGTCAATTTGGCTCTAATAGAAGCGGCACTTTTTGGCCAAATCTTATGATTTGGCGTTATCTCGCCAACGCTACAACCAATTTTGTTCAAATCGTCTCCTTTTGGCAAAATAAGCATAATAAGGCCTTAAACGGCAAATCGTCAATTTGGCTCTAATAGAAGCGGCACTTTTTAGCCAAATCTTATGATTTGGCGTTATCTCGCCAACGCTACAGCCAATTTTGTTCAAATCGTCTCCTTTTGGCAAAATAAGCATAATAAGGCCTTAAACGGCAAATCGTCAATTTGGCTCTAATAGAAGCGGCACTTTTTGGCCAAATCTTATGATTTGGCGTTATCTCGCCAACGCTACAGCCAATTTTGTTCAAACCGTCTCCTTTTGGCAAAATAAGCATAATAAGGCCTTAAACGGCAAATCGTCAATTTGGCTCTAATAGAAGCGGCACTTTTTGGCCAAATCTTATGATTTGGCGTTATCTCGCCAACGCTACAGCCAACTTTGTTCAAATCGTCTCCTTTTGGCAAAATAAGCATAATAAGGCCTTAAACGGCAAATCGTCAATTTGGCTCTAATAGAAGCGGCACTTTTTGGCCAAATCTTATGATTTGGCGTTATCTCGCCAACGCTACAGCCAATTTTGTTCAAATCGTCTCCTTTTGGCAAAATAAGCATAATAAGGCCTTAAACGGCAAATCGTCAATTTGGCTCTAATAGAAGCGGCACTTTTTGGCCAAATCTTATGATTTGGCGTTATCTCGCCAACGCTACAGCCAATTTTGTTCAAATCGTCTCCTTTTGGCAAAATAAGCATAATAAGGCCTTAAACGGCAAATCGTCAATTTGGCTCTAATAGAAGCGGCACTTTTTGGCCAAATCGTACAATTTGGCGATATCTCGCAAACAGTACAGCCAATTTTGTTCAAATCGTCTCCTTTTGGCAAAATAAGCATAATAAGGCCTTAAACGGCAAATCGTCAATTTGGCTCTAATAGAAGCGGCACTTTTTGGCCAAATCTTATGATTTGGCGTTATCTCGCCAACGCTACAGCCAATTTTGTTCAAATCGTCTCCTTTTGGCAAAATAAGCATAATAAGGCCTTAAACGGCAAATCGTCAATTTGGCTCTAATAGAAGCGGCACTTTTTGGCCAAATCTTATGATTTGGCGTTATCTCGCCAACGCTACAGCCAATTTTGTTCAAATCGTCTCCTTTTGGCAAAATAAGCATAATAAGGCCTTAAACGGCAAATCGTCAATTTGGCTCTAATAGAAGCGGCACTTTTTGGCCAAATCGTACAATTTGGCGATATCTCGCAAACGGTAGAACCAATTTTGTTCAAATCGTCTCCTTTTGGCAAAATAAGCATAATAAGGCCTTAAACGGCAACTCGTCAATTTGGCTCTAATAGAAGCGGCACTTTTTGGCCAAATCGTACTATTTGGCGATATCTCGCAAACGCTGCAACCAATTTTGTTCAAATCGTCTCCTTTTGGCAAAATAAGCATAATAAGGCCTTAAACGGCAAATCGTCAATTTGGCTCTAATAGAAGCGGCACTTTTTGGCCAAATCGTACAATTTGGCGATATCTCGCAAACGCTACAACCAATTTTGTTCAAATCGTCTCCTTTTGGCAAAATAAGCATAATAAGGCCTTAAACGGCAAATCGTCAATTTGGCTCTAATAGAAGCGGCACTTTTTGGCCAAATCTTATGATTTGGCGTTATCTCGCCAACGCTACAGCCAATTTTGTTCAAATCGTCTCCTTTTGGCAAAATAAGCATAATAAGGCCTTAAACGGCAAATCGTCAATTTGGCTCTAATAGAAGCGTCACTTTTTGGCCAAATCTTAAGATTTGGCGTTATCTCGCCGATGCTACAACCAATTTTGTTCAAATCGTCTCCTTTTGGCAAAATAAGCATAATAAGGCCTTAAACGGCAAATCGTCAATTTGGCTCTAATAGAAGCGGCACTTTTTGGCCAAATCGTACAATTTGGTGATATCTCGCAAACGCTACAACCAATTTTGTTCAAATCGTCTCCTTTTGGCAAAATAAGCATAATAAGGCCTTAAACGTCAAATCGTCAATTTGGCTCTAATATAAGCGGAATTTTTGGCCAAATCTTATTGATTTGGCGTTATCTCGCCAACGCTACAACCAATTTTGTTCAAATCGTCTCCTTTTGGCAAAATAAGCATAATAAGGCCTTAAACGGCAAATCGTCAATTTGGCTCTAATAGAAGCGGCACTTTTTAGCCAAATCTTATGATTTGGCGTTATCTCGCCAACGCTACAGCCAATTTTGTTCAAATCGTCTCCTTTTGGCAAAATAAGCATAATAAGGCCTTAAACGGCAAATCGTCAATTTGGCTCTAATAGAAGCGGCACTTTTTGGCCAAATCTTATGATTTGGCGTTATCTCGCCAACGCTACAGCCAATTTTGTTCAAACCGTCTCCTTTTGGCAAAATAAGCATAATAAGGCCTTAAACGGCAAATCGTCAATTTGGCTCTAATAGAAGCGGCACTTTTTGGCCAAATCTTATGATTTGGCGTTATCTCGCCAACGCTACAGCCAACTTTGTTCAAATCGTCTCCTTTTGGCAAAATAAGCATAATAAGGCCTTAAACGGCAAATCGTCAATTTGGCTCTAATAGAAGCGGCACTTTTTGGCCAAATCTTATGATTTGGCGTTATCTCGCCAACGCTACAGCCAATTTTGTTCAAATCGTCTCCTTTTGGCAAAATAAGCATAATAAGGCCTTAAACGGCAAATCGTCAATTTGGCTCTAATAGAAGCGGCACTTTTTGGCCAAATCTTATGATTTGGCGTTATCTCGCCAACGCTACAGCCAATTTTGTTCAAATCGTCTCCTTTTGGCAAAATAAGCATAATAAGGCCTTAAACGGCAAATCGTCAATTTGGCTCTAATAGAAGCGGCACTTTTTGGCCAAATCGTACAATTTGGCGATATCTCGCAAACAGTACAGCCAATTTTGTTCAAATCGTCTCCTTTTGGCAAAATAAGCATAATAAGGCCTTAAACGGCAAATCGTCAATTTGGCTCTAATAGAAGCGGCACTTTTTGGCCAAATCTTATGATTTGGCGTTATCTCGCCAACGCTACAGCCAATTTTGTTCAAATCGTCTCCTTTTGGCAAAATAAGCATAATAAGGCCTTAAACGGCAAATCGTCAATTTGACTCTAATAGAAGCGGCACTTTTTGGCCAAATCTTATGATTTGGCGTTATCTCGCCAACGCTACAGCCAATTTTGTTCAAATCGTCTCCTTTTGGCAAAATAAGCATAATAAGGCCTTAAACGAGTTATATGGGGATGCTACCATAAGCCACCATACTAAAGAGACGCGGCCCAGACTTGCTGAGCTTGCAGAATCAAACAATAAAACCACATTGCGCTGGACCTTCGGGACTCACTCTGACAATCGATCGACAGTAATATTCAACTCACGTTGATTTCATTGTAACTTACCAAAGCTCGTTCTACTGTATTGTTACCGTTATACTTAATAATTCTTGTTAGTGTTGTGTTAACTACAAGTTTATATTAAATCATAAAATATAGTAATTGTTTAATTTTTTTTAAAAAGTCTTCCGAGGAATACGGAAAGATAAGTGGCGCAGTCGTACGGATCAATCACGGAATCAATATTCAATCGCTGAGTAGTGAACTAACCGTGAGAGACCTTCGTGTAACGTGTACGGTAAAACTGTAGTAAAATCAATGTTTGTGTCGAGCATCGTGCTATTTTGGTAAGTACAACTGGTTAATAATTTTTGTACAAGATTTTTTATGTCAGAGATTAACGAGGTACTTGAACAGTTTGAATCCCTGAGTATTGATACCCCTTTGACAGGCCCTAATTGTAATCGCTCAGTCCCAATTAGAAATCGTAAACTTGTAAGAAACAGTAACGTAAAAATGGTTGAGTTTAAAACTGAGTATTTGAGGTGTGTCCCAGATTTCGATGGGAGCCCTAATGATCTTGGCCGTTACCTCGGCGTATGTCAATCCTTGATCGATTCCTTTTACGTTGCCCAACAACCCAACCACTTCCAAAATACCTTCTTGCTAAATTGTATTATTGGAAAGTTATCTGGGAATGCTAAATTGGTATTGGGAACACAAAACGTCAACAACTGGGAGGAACTAAAGGAAATTTTGACAAGGCATTTTGCGGATCAGAGGGATGAGGCATGTTTAAACATGGACTTAGTTATGCTTAAACAACGACAAAACGAAACCCCTAACGAATTTTACGATAGGGTTCTGCATATACTAAACTTGTTATGTTCTTATATTAATGCCCACGAAACTACGGAGATAGGGAAAGCTGTAAAAAAGGATCTATACAATAACTTGGCGCTGAAAACATTCCTATCAGGACTAAGAGAGCCCCTAGGAACAGCAATACGCTGTATGCGACCAAAAGATTTGCCAGAAGCATTGCAATTTGTAACACAGGAAGACAACACACACTATTTGCAAAATAATAGTAGTGGCAGCAGTAATAATGGCAGTAATAGAGTGCATAATGCAACAAACTCCACACCTAGACCTAGGTTCAACCCTAGACCGTCATATACGAATAATCACTCTGGTCAATTTAGACCAGGAGCCCATGTAAATACAGCAGTAAATCATACACCAAGGCCAACGTATCAGCCATCGCAAGCTAGACAGAATTTCCAACCACCAAGGGTGACTACTAACGTCTTCAAATCAAATCCAAATCAACCCTTGCCAAAACCCACACCGATGAGTGTTTCGACGAGGAGAACCGGATTTACGAACAGACAGAATTCGGGAGGTTATTACCCCAATAGGACGTATTTTAATAATCCAAATAGACCACCCTATAACCCCGCACAAAATATCATCGCAGAAGAACTTTATAGCACCAGCGTAAACAGGAGTATCGATGACCAAGCTGTCTACGACGAAAAATACCATGGCGACCCAAAGGCGAGACGATATGGAAACGAATCCACTGAACAACAGGACGGATCAAGTTACCACGTGGGAAGTCGGTGCGACGCTGCATCTGCAGATTATTCTTATAAGAATTTTCTCGAAACTGGCCCAGACGAAAACGAAACATAAAACCAAAGATAATAACACTGAATAACACCGAGGGCAGTGAACTAAATTATATTACTTTTCCTGAACACAATCTTAAATTTTTAATTGATAGTGGTGCAAGTAAATCATTTATAAACCCGGAAGCTGCTAGGAAGATAGCTCCGAACCAAATTAAAAAAGACCCTTTTATAGTTTCAACCGCATTACAACAATCAGCCCATGAATTTAGTACAACGATACCAGCTTCGGAAATTTTTAAATTACCCCGATACACTTTGCTGAAATTTTATTTGTTTAAATTTCATGGAACCTTTGATGGATTGTTGGGATTAGATAATTTGAAACTGTTAGAAGCCCAATTAGATTTTCGGAAAAATAAAATGGTTACCCCTTATGCCACTATACCATTCCAAACGTATTGGACAAATGTACAGAATAACCATATAGAAATGGAACCAAGGATAGAAAAAGTAGTTAGAATTGAAACAAATATCCGAGATGGAGAGGTATTGATTGATTATCGGAAGATAAATGGATGTGAAATCCCAAGTTGTATAACAAAGACGAAAGATGGTCACGCTTTAGTCGTGATAAGAAATAGATCATGCCAATCAAAGATAATAGATTTAACCCGACCATTCGATGTCGAGGCGTTAGACAAAGGAATATTAGAGCATGAAACAATTGATGTAAACACAATGGATACCCATCGAGGGAGGAAATTGGAAACATCGCAGATTAGGACTAATCATCTTAATCGAGAAGAGAAGAAAGAAATTCTACGATTATGTACCGAATTTTCGGACATATTCTATCAAGAAGGCATACCTTTGACGTTTACTAGTCAAACAAAGCATGCTATCAAGACAACTGATGAACAGCCAGTGTACGTAAAGTCGTACAGGTACCCCTTCATACATAAAGAAGAAGTTAGGAGCCAAATAGACAAAATGTTGGACCAGGGAATCATTAGACATAGCAGTTCACCTTGGTCAGCCCCAATCTGGGTAGTTCCTAAGAAGATGGATGCGTCTGGAAAACGCAAATGGAGAGTCTGCGTGGATTACCGCAAACTCAATGAGAAAACTATCGACGACAAATACCCTTTACCCAATATAACTGATATACTGGATAAACTGGGGAAGTGTCAGTATTTTTCGACCCTTGATTTGGCGAGTGGTTTCCACCAAATTGAGATGAGGGAACAAGATATACCAAAGACGGCGTTTAGTACCGAAGGAGGGCATTATGAATATACCCGAATGCCCTTCGGATTAAAAAACGCACCTGCGACCTTCCAAAGAGCAATGGATGGAATTTTGAGCGGATTGCAGAATGAAAGGTGTCTAGTGTATCTTGACGACATAATCATTTACTCAACATCCTTACAAGAGCACTTGGAAAATTTAAGAGCAGTCTTTAATCGACTTAGAAAATCCAATTTCAAGGTCCAACTCGACAAGAGTGAATTTTTGAGGAAGGAAGTAAATTATTTGGGACATATTATAACCCCAGAAGGAGTTCGACCTAACCCGGAAAAAGTGAAAGTAGTAAAAAATTACCCGATTCCAGGAACCCCAAAGCAAATTAAAGGATTCCTTGGCTTGGTGGGATACTACAGGAAATTCATTAATAACTTTGCGCAGTTGACCAAACCTCTAACTAAATGTCTCAAGAAAGGAGCGAAAATTGAACATAATGAAGAATTTGTTAAATCTTTTGAGACCTGTAAAGAAATATTAATGAATGAACCTATCTTACAATATCCCGACCTCTCAAAGCCTTTTAACCTCACCTGTGACGCCAGTAATGTCGCATTAGGAGCAATTTTGTCACAAGGCCCTATTGGACAAGACTTGCCAGTGGCGTACGCCTCACGCACATTAAACGAATCCGAACAAAATTATTCTACGATAGAAAAGGAGTGTTTGTGTTTAGTTTGGGCAACGAAGTATTTCAGGCCCTACCTGTATGGTAACAAATTTAATATAGTCACTGATCATAAGCCGTTACAATGGCTATTTAACTTGAAAGACCCTTCGTCCAAATTACTAAGGTGGCGAATTAAGCTGGAAGAATACGACTATAGAATCATTTATAAAAAGGGAAAACTAAATACGAATGCCGATGCGTTGAGTCGCGTGGAAATTCACACGAAAGAAACGAACGGATTTCAAGAGTTAGTGCGATATATGGAGGACTTCAACAGAGATTTGGAACAAGCGGGTACGAGTGGACAAACAAGAAATGAACCGGATAACCTATCAATGATAGTTGAACCAGATACAGAGGCAAAAAATACAGAAACGATGGAAGAACCAACCCCAATGGATGAAAATGAAACTGTACATACAAACGAGGAACAAGATCCTATCGTAGGAGTTCCAATTGTAGAATCAGCTGTTAACTATGGAGCCAATCAGGTGATTGTGTCACGAGTATTGCATACACCTGCAAAATTAAAGAAATTAGAACTATTTGGGAAAAAACGAAGATACTTACTACAATTGCCAGATGATGACTTCGATCACTATTTAATGAAGTTTGTCATAGAGAATGTGGCCCCAGGAAAACTGTATTCCCTTTACTTCGAAAGTCCAGATATTTACCCTAAATTTTGTGAAACTATACGTAAAAATTTTAAATGGCCATCGCTCAAATTCAAGCGATGCCTAACAAAATTAATAGATGTCGAAGAAAAAGCAGATATACCTGAAATCATACAGGCTTATCATGAGAGCAAAACAAACCATAGGGGCATAGAAGAGACAGAGCAGAGAATAAAAGCCAAATATTACTGGCCAAACATAAGAGATACAGTACAAAATTACCTGGAACAATGTGAAATTTGCCAGCGTAGTAAATACGAAAGGAACCCCATTAAGACGAAGTACAACATCACGCCTACAGCTGCAAAGCCTTTCGAAATTGTCCACATAGACACATACACATTAGAAAAGACAAAGTTTCTAACTATTGTGGATAGTTTTTCGAAATTTGCCCAAGCCTATGTTTTGGATTCAATGATGGCAACTGAAGTAGCGGACAATTTAATAACTTTCTTCTCCCATTTTGGAGTGCCAATTCAAATAATCGCTGACAATGGGACAGAATTTAAGAATACAGTAATTGCCGAACTTTTAAGAAGCCATAAAGTAGAAACGCATTTCTGCACGCCAGATCATCCCCAATCGAATGGAATTGTGGAGAGATTCCACTCAACAATAGCAGAACACGTAAGATTGCTGAACAACCAAGGTCAAGAAGAGACACCCATCAAACAGAAGGTCAAGTACGCCGTGTTAGCATACAACAATTCAATTCATTCAACAACGGGATACAAACCAATGGAAATTGTGAACGGACACCTAGGAAGTGAGGATCCATTCAACATCACTATGAATGAAAATTTAATGACCAACTATGTAACTGAACACAAAGCAAGGACGAAATTGTTGTACGGAGAAATGAATAGGCGAATGACCGAGGCTAAAGTACGCTTAATGGAAAAGAGAAATGTAAATCGGGACGACCCAACGATGTTTGAAGAAGGAGATGACGTGCGTGAAAGAATAAAGAATCCTAGACAAAAATTAGGAGACAAATTTAAAGCATGTGCAAAAGCGGAAATTGTAAATAGAGAAAGGAAATTTGTCGAAAATCAGTCTGGAAGGAAAGTGAACATAGACAATCTAAAACGGCCCAGCCGTCACAAATGTATTAATCCAAGTAGAAATAAGGAGTAAATTAGACTCAAACCAAACCATGTACATATAAGTAAACGAAGGAAAAACATTTACAGCATCCTAGTCACGGGACAAGCTAGGGATGTCACACTGTTGGAACTCAAGGGAAATCCGGGAATGTTACCGCTAGAACTGGGAAAGGCAGTATTGATTGATGGAAGCCACAGTTTCATTCATTACAACGATTTAAGACCAGTAGCAGAACAACTAGAAGAGCTGAGAAGAAAAATAAATAATTTGACCAGCAATTGGGAAACGACAACACATCCAAGCCCTTATAAGAATGAGCTCCGCAATTTTTACGAGATCATGAAGGCAATACAGGAACAAGTTGAAAACCGCTTTTACCGAATATTTCCTAAAACAAATCGACCAAAGCGAGGAATCGTGGATGGATTAGGAGCAGTGTTCAAAGCGATAACGGGAAATTTGGACGCAGAAGATGGTCAAAAATACGACAAATTAATTAGAGAATTACGTGCGAAACAAAGGCTCACTCAAACTCAAGTTGTAACTCAAGGAAGAATGACAGTGTTGGCTTTAGAAAGGTTTAACAAAACGCTAAAACAGCTTTACGACAATGATAGAATACTGGAGGAAAAATTGAAAGAAATTGTACCTTATATCAAGGATGTGATCGACGATAGAAATTGTTCCTTTTTGAAGGAAATTGTCAACGAAATAATTGATATGTACGAGATAATCAACACCATCCTACAAGATGTCGAAAACTCGTTGGTATTTGCAAGATTAAATACCATGCACCCAAGCATAATGGACCAAAGGGATCTACTCACTGCACTCACGGAGTTAAGCAACGACATAGGAAGGACCAATCTACCACTACCTATAACTTTGGAAAATATAGTTAAATACGAAGAAATAACAAAACTGGAGTGTTTCCTATCGGACTATCGAATCACGTACATTTTACACATTCCTACTGTTCAGAATCTGCAATTTTCTTATTACCATTTGTATTCTATTCCCGTTTACATTCAGGGTCAGTTTAGGGCAATCATACCTAAAGGGAAGTACCTTGTAAAGAGCCAGTTGTACCACGCGTACTTTCACCGCGAGTGTCGTAAATTAAAGCCAGAACTATACTTGTGCTATGAAACAGACTTAACGGGAAATCAGCCAGAAACCCCTTGTGAAATACAGTTAATAAACTTAGTGAAAAATCCTTCGAACTGTACTCAAACGTTAATAAAAATAGACAGAATAATTTTAAATAGGTTAGATGTGTCAGATAAATGGATTGTAATAAGTCCTACAGAAGAAATAGCCCAGCTAACGTGCCAAAATAGACAAACAGAAGCCAAAACCTTGCACGGGACATATCTATACGAAATTCCAAAGGGATGTAAGTTAAGCATCGGGAACCAGCAGGCAACGAATACCATGAGGATCATGGAAAACACTCTGAAGCCCATTTTGCTACCTAAAATTATCACGGACGTTCCACCCCGACAGAACTTAAACTTGAGCATTCACCTACCCGAGCTCGAGTTAGATGACCTGCATAAGCTAAAACATGAAGTTTATGAGGAGCAGGAAAGCGGCAGCTGGACGGACAACGACCTCTACACACCCCCTAGTGTGTGGACATTACTAATGTATATTATAATTATAGAAGCAATGGCAGCTTTAACATGGAAAAAGTTGTTGCAACCCCGACTGAGGAATCGGAGTCAGAAGAACAACCAGTCAAATGAAGAGCCAATAGAAGTTCCACTCCCTCGGCTAGCCTAGGAGTTCCATCTCAGAGGGGAGGAGTTATATGGGGATGCTACCATAAGCCACCATACTAAAGAGACGCGGCCCAGACTTGCTGAGCTTGCAGAATCAAACAATAAAACCACATTGCGCTGGACCTTCGGGACTCACTCTGACAATCGATCGACAGTAATATTCAACTCACGTTGATTTCATTGTAACTTACCAAAGCTCGTTCTACTGTATTGTTACCGTTATACTTAATAATTCTTGTTAGTGTTGTGTTAACTACAAGTTTATATTAAATCATAAAATATAGTAATTGTTTAATTTTTTTTAAAAAGTCTTCCGAGGAATACGGAAAGATAAGTAACGGCAAATCGTCAATTTGGCTCTAATAGAAGCGGCACTTTTTGGCCAAATCTTATGATTTGGCGTTATCTCGCCAACGCTACAGCCAATTTTGTTCAAATCGTCTCCTTTTGGCAAAATAAGCATAATAAGGCCTTAAACGGCAAATCGTCAATTTGGCTCTAATAGAAGCGGCACTTTTTGGCCAAATCTTATGATTTGGCGTTATCTCGCCAACGCTACAGCCAATTTTGTTCAAATCGTCTCCTTTTGGCAAAATAAGCATAATAAGGCCTTAAACGGCAAATCGTCAATTTGGCTCTAATAGAAGCGGCACTTTTTGGCCAAATCTTATGATTTGGCGTTATCTCGCCAACGCTACAGCCAACTTTGTTCAAATCGTCTCCTTTTGGCAAAATAAGCATAATAAGGCCTTAAACGGCAAATCGTCAATTTGGCTCTAATAGAAGCGGCACTTTTTGGCCAAATCTTATGATTTGGCGTTATCTCGCCAACGCTACAGCCAATTTTGTTCAAATCGTCTCCTTTTGGCAAAATAAGCATAATAAGGCCTTAAACGGCAAATCGTCAATTTGGCTCTAATAGAAGCGGCACTTTTTGGCCAAATCTTATGATTTGGCGTTATCTCGCCAACGCTACAGCCAATTTTGTTCAAATCGTCTCCTTTTGGCAAAATAAGCATAATAAGGCCTTAAACGGCAAATCGTCAATTTGGCTCTAATAGAAGCGGCACTTTTTGGCCAAATCGTACAATTTGGCGATATCTCGCAAACGGTAGAACCAATTTTGTTCAAATCGTCTCCTTTTGGCAAAATAAGCATAATAAGGCCTTAAACGGCAACTCGTCAATTTGGCTCTAATAGAAGCGGCACTTTTTGGCCAAATCGTACTATTTGGCGATATCTCGCAAACGCTGCAACCAATTTTGTTCAAATCGTCTCCTTTTGGCAAAATAAGCATAATAAGGCCTTAAACGGCAAATCGTCAATTTGGCTCTAATAGAAGCGGCACTTTTTGGCCAAATCGTACAATTTGGCGATATCTCGCAAACGCTACAACCAATTTTGTTCAAATCGTCTCCTTTTGGCAAAATAAGCATAATAAGGCCTTAAACGGCAAATCGTCAATTTGGCTCTAATAGAAGCGGCACTTTTTGGCCAAATCTTATGATTTGGCGTTATCTCGCCAACGCTACAGCCAATTTTGTTCAAATCGTCTCCTTTTGGCAAAATAAGCATAATAAGGCCTTAAACGGCAAATCGTCAATTTGGCTCTAATAGAAGCGGCACTTTTTGGCCAAATCTTATGATTTGGCGTTATCTCGCCAACGCTACAGCCAATTTTGTTCAAATCGTCTCCTTTTGGCAAAATAAGCATAATAAGGCCTTAAACGGCAAATCGTCAATTTGGCTCTAATAGAAGCGTCACTTTTTGGCCAAATCTTAAGATTTGGCGTTATCTCGCCGATGCTACAACCAATTTTGTTCAAATCGTCTCCTTTTGGCAAAATAAGCATAATAAGGCCTTAAACGGCAAATCGTCAATTTGGCTCTAATAGAAGCGGCACTTTTTGGCCAAATCGTACAATTTGGTGATATCTCGCAAACGCTACAACCAATTTTGTTCAAATCGTCTCCTTTTGGCAAAATAAGCATAATAAGGCCTTAAACGTCAAATCGTCAATTTGGCTCTAATAGAAGCGGCACTCTTTGGCCAAATCGTACAATTTGGCGATATTTCGCCAACGCTACAACCAATTTTGTTCATATCGTCTCCTTTTGGCAAAATAAGCATAATAAGGCCTTAAACGGCAAATCGTCAATTTGGCTCTAATAGAAGCGAGTTATATGGGGATGCTACCATAAGCCACCATACTAAAGAGACGCGGCCCAGACTTGCTGAGCTTGCAGAATCAAACAATAAAACCACATTGCGCTGGACCTTCGGGACTCACTCTGACAATCGATCGACAGTAATATTCAACTCACGTTGATTTCATTGTAACTTACCAAAGCTCGTTCTACTGTATTGTTACCGTTATACTTAATAATTCTTGTTAGTGTTGTGTTAACTACAAGTTTATATTAAATCATAAAATATAGTAATTGTTTAATTTTTTTTAAAAAGTCTTCCGAGGAATACGGAAAGATAAGTGGCGCAGTCGTACGGATCAATCACGGAATCAATATTCAATCGCTGAGTAGTGAACTAACCGTGAGAGACCTTCGTGTAACGTGTACGGTAAAACTGTAGTAAAATCAATGTTTGTGTCGAGCATCGTGCTATTTTGGTAAGTACAACTGGTTAATAATTTTTGTACAAGATTTTTTATGTCAGAGATTAACGAGGTACTTGAACAGTTTGAATCCCTGAGTATTGATACCCCTTTGACAGGCCCTAATTGTAATCGCTCAGTCCCAATTAGAAATCGTAAACTTGTAAGAAACAGTAACGTAAAAATGGTTGAGTTTAAAACTGAGTATTTGAGGTGTGTCCCAGATTTCGATGGGAGCCCTAATGATCTTGGCCGTTACCTCGGCGTATGTCAATCCTTGATCGATTCCTTTTACGTTGCCCAACAACCCAACCACTTCCAAAATACCTTCTTGCTAAATTGTATTATTGGAAAGTTATCTGGGAATGCTAAATTGGTATTGGGAACACAAAACGTCAACAACTGGGAGGAACTAAAGGAAATTTTGACAAGGCATTTTGCGGATCAGAGGGATGAGGCATGTTTAAACATGGACTTAGTTATGCTTAAACAACGACAAAACGAAACCCCTAACGAATTTTACGATAGGGTTCTGCATATACTAAACTTGTTATGTTCTTATATTAATGCCCACGAAACTACGGAGATAGGGAAAGCTGTAAAAAAGGATCTATACAATAACTTGGCGCTGAAAACATTCCTATCAGGACTAAGAGAGCCCCTAGGAACAGCAATACGCTGTATGCGACCAAAAGATTTGCCAGAAGCATTGCAATTTGTAACACAGGAAGACAACACACACTATTTGCAAAATAATAGTAGTGGCAGCAGTAATAATGGCAGTAATAGAGTGCATAATGCAACAAACTCCACACCTAGACCTAGGTTCAACCCTAGACCGTCATATAGGAATAATCACACTGGTCAATTTAGACCAGGAACCCATGTAAATACAGCAGTAAATCATACACCTAGACCAACGTATCAGCCATCGCAAGTAAGACAGAATTTCCAACCACCAAGGGTGACTACTAACGTCTTCAAATCGAATCCAAATCAACCCTTGCCAAAACCCACACCGATGAGTGTTTCGACGAGGAGAACCGGATTTACGAACAGACAGAATTCGGGAGGTTATTACCCCAATAGGACGTATTTTAATAATCCAAATAGACCACCCTATAACCCCGCACAAAATATCATCGCAGAAGAACTTTATAGCACCAGCGTAAACAGGAGTATCGATGACCAAGCTGTCTACGACGAAAAATACCATGGCGACCCAAAGGCGAGACGATATGGAAACGAATCCACTGAACAACAGGACGGATCAAGTTACCACGTGGGAAGTCGGTGCGACGCTGCATCTGCAGATTATTCTTATAAGAATTTTCTCGAAACTGGCCCAGACGAGAACGAAACATAAAACCAAAGATAATAACACTGAATAACACCGAGGGCAGTGAACTAAACTATATTACTTTTCCTGAACACAATCTTAAATTTTTAATTGATAGTGGTGCAAGTAAATCATTTATAAACCCGGAAGCTGCTAGGAAGATAGCTCCGAACCAAATTAAAAAAGACCCTTTTATAGTTTCAACCGCATTACAACAATCAGCCCATGAATTTAGTACAACGATACCAGCTTCGGAAATTTTCAAATTACCCCGATACACTTTGCTGAAATTTTATTTGTTTAAATTTCATGGAACCTTTGATGGATTGTTGGGATTAGATAATTTGAAACTGTTAGAAGCCCAATTAGATTTTCGGAAAAATAAAATGGTTACCCCTTATGCCACTATACCATTCCAAACGTATTGGACAAATGTACAGAATAACCATATAGAAATGGAACCAAGGATAGAAAAAGTAGTTAGAATTGAAACAAATATCCGAGATGGAGAGGTATTGATTGATTATCGGAAGATAAATGGATGTGAAATCCCAAGTTGTATAACAAAGACGAAAGATGGTCACGCTTTAGTCGTGATAAGAAATAGATCATGCCAATCAAAGATAATAGATTTAACCCGACCATTCGATGTCGAGGCGTTAGACAAAGGAATATTAGAGCATGAAACAATTGATGTAAACACAATGGATACCCATCGAGGGAGGAAATTGGAAACATCGCAGATTAGGACTAATCATCTTAATCGAGAAGAGAAGAAAGAAATTCTACGATTATGTACCGAATTTTCGGACATATTCTATCAAGAAGGCATACCTTTGACGTTTACTAGTCAAACAAAGCATGCTATCAAGACAACTGATGAACAGCCAGTGTACGTAAAGTCGTACAGGTACCCCTTCATACATAAAGAAGAAGTTAGGAGCCAAATAGATAAAATGTTGGACCAGGGAATCATTAGACATAGCAGTTCACCTTGGTCAGCCCCAATCTGGGTAGTTCCTAAGAAGATGGATGCGTCTGGAAAACGCAAATGGAGAGTCTGCGTGGATTACCGCAAACTCAATGAGAAAACTATCGACGACAAATACCCTTTACCCAATATAACTGATATACTGGATAAACTGGGGAAGTGTCAGTATTTTTCGACCCTTGATTTGGCGAGTGGTTTCCACCAAATTGAGATGAGGGAACAAGATATACCAAAGACGGCGTTTAGTACCGAAGGAGGGCATTATGAATATACCCGAATGCCCTTCGGATTAAAAAACGCACCTGCGACCTTCCAAAGAGCAATGGATGGAATTTTGAGCGGATTGCAGAATGAAAGGTGTCTAGTGTATCTTGACGACATAATCATTTACTCAACATCCTTACAAGAGCACTTGGAAAATTTAAGAGCAGTCTTTAATCGACTTAGAAAATCCAATTTCAAGGTCCAACTCGACAAGAGTGAATTTTTGAGGAAGGAAGTAAATTATTTGGGACATATTATAACCCCAGAAGGAGTTCGACCTAACCCGGAAAAAGTGAAAGTAGTAAAAAATTACCCGATTCCAGGAACCCCAAAGCAAATTAAAGGATTCCTTGGCTTGGTGGGATACTACAGGAAATTCATTAATAACTTTGCGCAGTTGACCAAACCTCTAACTAAATGTCTCAAGAAAGGAGCGAAAATTGAACATAATGAAGAATTTGTTAAATCTTTTGAGACCTGTAAAGAAATATTAATGAATGAACCTATCTTACAATATCCCGACCTCTCAAAGCCTTTTAACCTCACCTGTGACGCCAGTAATGTCGCATTAGGAGCAATTTTGTCACAAGGCCCTATTGGACAAGACTTGCCAGTGGCGTACGCCTCACGCACATTAAACGAATCCGAACAAAATTATTCTACGATAGAAAAGGAGTGTTTGTGTTTAGTTTGGGCAACGAAGTATTTCAGGCCCTACCTGTATGGTAACAAATTTAATATAGTCACTGATCATAAGCCGTTACAATGGCTATTTAACTTGAAAGACCCTTCGTCCAAATTACTAAGGTGGCGAATTAAGCTGGAAGAATACGACTATAGAATCATTTATAAAAAGGGAAAACTAAATACGAATGCCGATGCGTTGAGTCGCGTGGAAATTCACACGAAAGAAACGAACGGATTTCAAGAGTTAGTGCGATATATGGAGGACTTCAACAGAGATTTGGAACAAGCGGGTACGAGTGGACAAACAAGAAATGAACCGGATAACCTATCAATGATAGTTGAACCAGATACAGAGGCAAAAAATACAGAAACGATGGAAGAACCAACCCCAATGGATGAAAATGAAACTGTACATACAAACGAGGAACAAGATCCTATCGTAGGAGTTCCAATTGTAGAATCAGCTGTTAACTATGGAGCCAATCAGGTGATTGTGTCACGAGTATTGCATACACCTGCAAAATTAAAGAAATTAGAACTATTTGGGAAAAAACGAAGATACTTACTACAATTGCCAGATGATGACTTCGATCACTATTTAATGAAGTTTGTCATAGAGAATGTGGCCCCAGGAAAACTGTATTCCCTTTACTTCGAAAGTCCAGATATTTACCCTAAATTTTGTGAAACTATACGTAAAAATTTTAAATGGCCATCGCTCAAATTCAAGCGATGCCTAACAAAATTAAAAGATGTCGAAAACTCGTTGGTATTTGCAAGATTAAATACCATGCACCCAAGCATAATGGACCAAAGGGATCTACTCACTGCACTCACGGAGTTAAGCAACGACATAGGAAGGACCAATCTACCACTACCTATAACTTTGGAAAATATAGTTAAATACGAAGAAATAACAAAACTGGAGTGTTTCCTATCGGACTATCGAATCACGTACATTTTACACATTCCTACTGTTCAGAATCTGCAATTTTCTTATTACCATTTGTATTCTATTCCCGTTTACATTCAGGGTCAGTTTAGGGCAATCATACCTAAAGGGAAGTACCTTGTAAAGAGCCAGTTGTACCACGCGTACTTTCACCGCGAGTGTCGTAAATTAAAGCCAGAACTATACTTGTGCTATGAAACAGACTTAACGGGAAATCAGCCAGAAACCCCTTGTGAAATACAGTTAATAAACTTAGTGAAAAATCCTTCGAACTGTACTCAAACGTTAATAAAAATAGACAGAATAATTTTAAATAGGTTAGATGTGTCAGATAAATGGATTGTAATAAGTCCTACAGAAGAAATAGCCCAGCTAACGTGCCAAAATGGACAAACAGAAGCCAAAACCTTGCACGGGACATATCTATATGAAATTCCAAAGGGATGTAAGTTAAGCATCGGGAACCAACAGGCAACGAATACCATGAGGATTATGGAAAACACTCTGAAGCCCATTTTGCTACCTAAAATTATCACGGACGTTCCACCCCGACAGAACTTAAACTTGAGCATTCACCTACCCGAGCTCGAGTTAGATGACCTGCATAAGCTAAAACATGAAGTTTATGAGGAGCAGGAAAGCGGCAGCTGGACGGACAACGACCTCTACACACCCCCTAGTGTGTGGACATTACTAATGTATATTATAATTATAGGAGCAATGGCAGCTTTAACATGGAAAAAGTTGTTGCAACCCCGACTGAGGAATCGGAGTCAGAAGAACAACCAGTCAAATGAAGAGCCAATAGAAGTTCCACTCCCTCGGCTAGCCTAGGAGTTCCATCTCAGAGGGGAGGAGTTATATGGGGATGCTACCATAAGCCACCATACTAAAGAGACGCGGCCCAGACTTGCTGAGCTTGCAGAATCAAACAATAAAACCACATTGCGCTGGACCTTCGGGACTCACTCTGACAATCGATCGACAGTAATATTCAACTCACGTTGATTTCATTGTAACTTACCAAAGCTCGTTCTACTGTATTGTTACCGTTATACTTAATAATTCTTGTTAGTGTTGTGTTAACTACAAGTTTATATTAAATCATAAAATATAGTAATTGTTTAATTTTTTTTAAAAAGTCTTCCGAGGAATACGGAAAGATAAGTAGCGGCACTTTTTGGACAAATCGTACAATTTGGCGATATCTCACAAACGGTACAACCAATTTTGTTCAAATCGTCTCCTTTTGGCAAAATAAGCATAATAAGGCCTTAAACGGCACATCGTCAAATTGGCTCTAATAGAAGCGGCACTTTTTGGCCAAATCGTACAATTTGGTGATATCTCGCAAACGTTACAGCCAATTTTGTTCAAATCGTCTCCTTTTGGCAAAATAAGCATAATAAGGCCTTAAACGGCAAATCGTCAATTTGGCTCTAATAGAAGCGGCACTTTTTGGACAAATCGTACAATTTGGCGATATCTCACAAACGCTACAACCAATTTTGTTCAAATCGTCTCCTTTTGGCAAAATAAGCATAATAAGGCCTTAAACGACTTATCTTTCCGTATTCCTCGGAAGACTTTTTAAAAAAAATTAAACAATTACTATATTTTATGATTTAATATAAACTTGTAGTTAACACAACACTAACAAGAATTATTAAGTATAACGGTAACAATACAGTAGAACGAGCTTTGGTAAGTTACAATGAAATCAACGTGAGTTGAATATTACTGTCGATCGATTGTCAGAGTGAGTCCCGAAGGTCCAGCGCAATGTGGTTTTATTGTTTGATTCTGCAAGCTCAGCAAGTCTGGGCCGCGTCTCTTTAGTATGGTGGCTTATGGTAGCATCCCCATATAACTCCTCCCCTCTGAGATGGAACTCCTAGGCTAGCCGAGGGAGTGGAACTTCTATTGGCTCTTCATTTGACTGGTTGTTCTTCTGACTCCGATTCCTCAGTCGGGGTTGCAACAACTTTTTCCATGTTAAAGCTGCCATTGCTCCTATAATTATAATATACATTAGTAATGTCCACACACTAGGGGGTGTGTAGAGGTCGTTGTCCGTCCAGCTGCCGCTTTCCTGCTCCTCATAAACTTCATGTTTTAGCTTATGCAGGTCATCTAACTCGAGCTCGGGTAGGTGAATGCTCAAGTTTAAGTTCTGTCGGGGTGGAACGTCCGTGATAATTTTAGGTAGCAAAATGGGCTTCAGAGTGTTTTCCATAATCCTCATGGTATTCGTTGCCTGTTGGTTCCCGATGCTTAACTTACATCCCTTTGGAATTTCATATAGATATGTCCCGTGCAAGGTTTTGGCTTCTGTTTGTCCATTTTGGCACGTTAGCTGGGCTATTTCTTCTGTAGGACTTATTACAATCCATTTATCTGACACATCTAACCTATTTAAAATTATTCTGTCTATTTTTATTAACGTTTGAGTACAGTTCGAAGGATTTTTCACTAAGTTTATTAACTGTATTTCACAAGGGGTTTCTGGCTGATTTCCCGTTAAGTCTGTTTCATAGCACAAGTATAGTTCTGGCTTTAATTTACGACACTCGCGGTGAAAGTACGCGTGGTACAACTGGCTCTTTACAAGGTACTTCCCTTTAGGTATGATTGCCCTAAACTGACCCTGAATGTAAACGGGAATAGAATACAAATGGTAATAAGAAAATTGCAGATTCTGAACAGTAGGAATGTGTAAAATGTACGTGATTCGATAGTCCGATAGGAAACACTCCAGTTTTGTTATTTCTTCGTATTTAACTATATTTTCCAAAGTTATAGGTAGTGGTAGATTGGTCCTTCCTATGTCGTTGCTTAACTCCGTGAGTGCAGTGAGTAGATCCCTTTGGTCCATTATGCTTGGGTGCATGGTATTTAATCTTGCAAATACCAACGAGTTTTCGACATCTTGTAGGATGGTGTTGATTATCTCGTACATATCAATTATTTCGTTGACAATTTCCTTCAAAAAGGAACAATTTCTATCGTCGATCACATCCTTGATATAAGGTACAATTTCTTTCAATTTTTCCTCCAGTATTCTATCATTGTCGTAAAGCTGTTTTAGCGTTTTGTTAAACCTTTCTAAAGCCAACACTGTCATTCTTCCTTGAGTTACAACTTGAGTTTGAGTGAGCCTTTGTTTCGCACGTAATTCTCTAATTAATTTGTCGTATTTTTGACCATCTTCTGCGTCCAAATTTCCCGTTATCGCTTTGAACACTGCTCCTAATCCATCCACGATTCCTCGCTTTGGTCGATTTGTTTTAGGAAATATTCGGTAAAAGCGGTTTTCAACTTGTTCCTGTATTGCCTTCATGATCTCGTAAAAATTGCGGAGCTCATTCTTATAAGGGCTTGGATGTGTTGTCGTTTCCCAATTGCTGGTCAAATTATTTATTTTTCTTCTCAGCTCTTCTAGTTGTTCTGCTACTGGTCTTAAATCGTTGTAATGAATGAAACTGTGGCTTCCATCAATCAATACTGCCTTTCCCAGTTCTAGCGGTAACATTCCCGGATTTCCCTTGAGTTCCAACAGTGTGACATCCCTAGCTTGTCCCGTGACTAGGATGCTGTAAATGTTTTTCCTTCGTTTACTTATATGTACATGGTTTGGTTTGAGTCTAATTTACTCCTTATTTCTACTTGGATTAATACATTTGTGACGGCTGGGCCGTTTTAGATTGTCTATGTTCACTTTCCTTCCAGACTGATTTTCGACAAATTTCCTTTCTCTATTTACAATTTCCGCTTTTGCACATGCTTTAAATTTGTCTCCTAATTTTTGTCTAGGATTCTTTATTCTTTCACGCACGTCATCTCCTTCTTCAAACATCGTTGGGTCGTCCCGATTTACATTTCTCTTTTCCATTAAGCGTACTTTAGCCTCGGTCATTCGCCTATTCATTTCTCCGTACAACAATTTCGTCCTTGCTTTGTGTTCAGTTACATAGTTGGTCATTAAATTTTCATTCATAGTGATGTTGAATGGATCCTCACTTCCTAGGTGTCCGTTCACAATTTCCATTGGTTTGTATCCCGTTGTTGAATGAATTGAATTGTTGTATGCTAACACGGCGTACTTGACCTTCTGTTTGATGGGTGTCTCTTCTTGACCTTGGTTGTTCAGCAATCTTACGTGTTCTGCTATTGTTGAGTGGAATCTCTCCACAATTCCATTCGATTGGGGATGATCTGGCGTGCAGAAATGCGTTTCTACTTTATGGCTTCTTAAAAGTTCGGCAATTACTGTATTCTTAAATTCTGTCCCATTGTCAGCGATTATTTGAATTGGCACTCCAAAATGGGAGAAGAAAGTTATTAAATTGTCCGCTACTTCAGTTGCCATCATTGAATCCAAAACATAGGCTTGGGCAAATTTCGAAAAACTATCCACAATAGTTAGAAACTTTGTCTTTTCTAATGTATATGTGTCTATGTGGACAATTTCGAAAGGCTTTGCAGCTGTAGGCGTGATGTTGTACTTCGTCTTGATGGGGTTCCTTTCATATTTACTACGCTGGCAAATTTCACATTGTTCCAAGTAATTTTGTACTGTATCTCTTATGTTTGGCCAGTAATATTTGGCTTTTATTCTCTGCTCTGTCTCTTCTATGCCCCTATGGTTTGTTTTGCTCTCATGATAAGCCTGTATGATTTCAGGTATATCTGCTTTTTCTTCGACATCTATTAATTTTGTTAGGCATCGCTTGAATTTGAGCGATGGCCATTTAAAATTTTTACGTATAGTTTCACAAAATTTAGGGTAAATATCTGGACTTTCGAAGTAAAGGGAATACAGTTTTCCTGGGGCCACATTCTCTATGACAAACTTCATTAAATAGTGATCGAAGTCATCATCTGGCAATTGTAGTAAGTATCTTCGTTTTTTCCCAAATAGTTCTAATTTCTTTAATTTTGCAGGTGTATGCAATACTCGTGACACAATCACCTGATTGGCTCCATAGTTAACAGCTGATTCTACAATTGGAACTCCTACGATAGGATCTTGATCCTCGTTTGTATGTACAGTTTCATTCTCATCCATTGGGGTTGGTTCTTCCATCCTTTCTGTATTTTTTGCCTCTGTGTCTGGTTCAACTATCATTGATAGGTTATCTGGTTCATTTCTTGTTTGTCCACTTGTACCCGCTTGTTCCAAATCTCTGTTGAAGTCCTCCATATATCGCACTAACTCTTGAAATCCGTTCGTTTCTTTCGTGTGAATTTCCACGCGACTCAACGCATCGGCATTCGTATTTAGTTTTCCCTTTTTATAAATGATTCTATAGTCGTATTCTTCCAGCTTAATTCGCCACCTTAGTAATTTGGACGAAGGGTCTTTCAAGTTAAATAGCCATTGTAACGGCTTATGATCAGTGACTATATTAAATTTGTTACCATACAGGTAGGGCCTGAAATACTTCGTTGCCCAAACTAAACACAAACACTCCTTTTCTATCGTAGAATAATTTTGTTCGGATTCGTTTAATGTGCGTGAGGCGTACGCCACTGGCAAGTCTTGTCCAATAGGGCCTTGTGACAAAATTGCTCCTAATGCGACATTACTGGCGTCACAGGTGAGGTTAAAAGGCTTTGAGAGGTCGGGATATTGTAAGATAGGTTCATTCATTAATATTTCTTTACAGGTCTCAAAAGATTTAACAAATTCTTCATTATGTTCAATTTTCGCTCCTTTCTTGAGACATTTAGTTAGAGGTTTGGTCAACTGCGCAAAGTTATTAATGAATTTCCTGTAGTATCCCACCAAGCCAAGGAATCCTTTAATTTGCTTTGGGGTTCCTGGAATCGGGTAATTTTTTACTACTTTCACTTTTTCCGGGTTAGGTCGAACTCCTTCTGGGGTTATAATATGTCCCAAATAATTTACTTCCTTCCTCAAAAATTCACTCTTGTCGAGTTGGACCTTGAAATTGGATTTTCTAAGTCGATTAAAGACTGCTCTTAAATTTTCCAAGTGCTCTTGTAAGGATGTTGAGTAAATGATTATGTCGTCAAGATACACTAGACACCTTTCATTCTGCAATCCGCTCAAAATTCCATCCATTGCTCTTTGGAAGGTCGCAGGTGCGTTTTTTAATCCGAAGGGCATTCGGGTATATTCATAATGCCCTCCTTCGGTACTAAACGCCGTCTTTGGTATATCTTGTTCCCTCATCTCAATTTGGTGGAAACCACTCGCCAAATCAAGGGTCGAAAAATACTGACACTTCCCCAGTTTATCCAGTATATCAGTTATATTGGGTAAAGGGTATTTGTCGTCGATAGTTTTCTCATTGAGTTTGCGGTAATCCACGCAGACTCTCCATTTGCGTTTTCCAGACGCATCCATCTTCTTAGGAACTACCCAGATTGGGGCTGACCAAGGTGAACTGCTATGTCTAATGATTCCCTGGTCCAACATTTTGTCTATTTGGCTCCTAACTTCTTCTTTATGTATGAAGGGGTACCTGTACGACTTTACGTACACTGGCTGTTCATCAGTTGTCTTGATAGCATGCTTTGTTTGACTAGTAAACGTCAAAGGTATGCCTTCTTGATAGAATATGTCCGAAAATTCGGTACATAATCGTAGAATTTCTTTCTTCTCTTCTCGATTAAGATGATTAGTCCTAATCTGCGATGTTTCCAATTTCCTCCCTCGATGGGTATCCATTGTGTTTACATCAATTGTTTCATGCTCTAATATTCCTTTGTCTAACGCCTCGACATCGAATGGTCGGGTTAAATCTATTATCTTTGATTGGCATGATCTATTTCTTATCACGACTAAAGCGTGACCATCTTTCGTCTTTGTTATACAACTTGGGATTTCACATCCATTTATCTTCCGATAATCAATCAATACCTCTCCATCTCGGATATTTGTTTCAATTCTAACTACTTTTTCTATCCTTGGTTCCATTTCTATATGGTTATTCTGTACATTTGTCCAATACGTTTGGAATGGTATAGTGGCATAAGGGGTAACCATTTTATTTTTCCGAAAATCTAATTGGGCTTCTAACAGTTTCAAATTATCTAATCCCAACAATCCATCAAAGGTTCCATGAAATTTAAACAAATAAAATTTCAGCAAAGTGTATCGGGGTAATTTAAAAATTTCCGAAGCTGGTATCGTTGTACTAAATTCATGGGCTGATTGTTGTAATGCGGTTGAAACTATAAAAGGGTCTTTTTTAATTTGGTTCGGAGCTATCTTCCTAGCAGCTTCCGGGTTTATAAATGATTTACTTGCACCACTATCAATTAAAAATTTAAGATTGTGTTCAGGAAAAGTAATATAGTTTAGTTCACTGCCCTCGGTGTTATTCAGTGTTATTATCTTTGGTTTTATGTTTCGTTCTCGTCTGGGCCAGTTTCGAGAAAATTCTTATAAGAATAATCTGCAGATGCAGCGTCGCACCGACTTCCCACGTGGTAACTTGATCCGTCCTGTTGTTCAGTGGATTCGTTTCCATATCGTCTCGCCTTTGGGTCGCCATGGTATTTTTCGTCGTAGACAGCTTGGTCATCGATACTCCTGTTTACGCTGGTGCTATAAAGTTCTTCTGCGATGATATTTTGTGCGGGGTTATAGGGTGGTCTATTTGGATTATTAAAATACGTCCTATTGGGGTAATAACCTCCCGAATTCTGTCTGTTCGTAAATCCGGTTCTCCTCGTCGAAACACTCATCGGTGTGGGTTTTGGCAAGGGTTGATTTGGATTCGATTTGAAGACGTTAGTAGTCACCCTTGGTGGTTGGAAATTCTGTCTTACTTGCGATGGCTGATACGTTGGTCTAGGTGTATGATTTACTGCTGTATTTACATGGGTTCCTGGTCTAAATTGACCAGTGTGATTATTCCTATATGACGGTCTAGGGTTGAACCTAGGTCTAGGTGTGTAGTTTGTTGCATTATGCACTCTATTACTGCCATTATTACTGCTGCCACTACTATTATTTTGCAAATAGTGTGTGTTGTCTTCCTGTGTTACAAATTGCAATGCTTCTGGCAAATCTTTTGGTCGCATACAGCGTATTGCTGTTCCTAGGGGCTCTCTTAGTCCTGATAGGAATGTTTTCAGCGCCAAGTTATTGTATAGATCCTTTTTTACAGCTTTCCCTATCTCCGTAGTTTCGTGGGCATTAATATAAGAACATAACAAGTTTAGTATATGCAGAACCCTATCGTAAAATTCGTTAGGGGTTTCGTTTTGTCGTTGTTTAAGCATAACTAAGTCCATGTTTAAACATGCCTCATCCCTCTGATCCGCAAAATGCCTTGTCAAAATTTCCTTTAGTTCCTCCCAGTTGTTGACGTTTTGTGTTCCCAATACCAATTTAGCATTCCCAGATAACTTTCCAATAATACAATTTAGCAAGAAGGTATTTTGGAAGTGGTTGGGTTGTTGGGCAACGTAAAAGGAATCGATCAAGGATTGACATACGCCGAGGTAACGGCCAAGATCATTAGGGCTCCCATCGAAATCTGGGACACACCTCAAATACTCAGTTTTAAACTCAACCATTTTTACGTTACTGTTTCTTACAAGTTTACGATTTCTAATTGGGACTGAGCGATTACAATTAGGGCCTGTCAAAGGGGTATCAATACTCAGGGATTCAAACTGTTCAAGTACCTCGTTAATCTCTGACATAAAAAATCTTGTACAAAAATTATTAACCAGTTGTACTTACCAAAATAGCACGATGCTCGACACAAACATTGATTTTACTACAGTTTTACCGTACACGTTACACGAAGGTCTCTCACGGTTAGTTCACTACTCAGCGATTGAATATTGATTCCGTGATTGATCCGTACGACTGCGCCACTTATCTTTCCGTATTCCTCGGAAGACTTTTTAAAAAAAATTAAACAATTACTATATTTTATGATTTAATATAAACTTGTAGTTAACACAACACTAACAAGAATTATTAAGTATAACGGTAACAATACAGTAGAACGAGCTTTGGTAAGTTACAATGAAATCAACGTGAGTTGAATATTACTGTCGATCGATTGTCAGAGTGAGTCCCGAAGGTCCAGCGCAATGTGGTTTTATTGTTTGATTCTGCAAGCTCAGCAAGTCTGGGCCGCGTCTCTTTAGTATGGTGGCTTATGGTAGCATCCCCATATAACTAACGGCAAATCGTCAATTTGGCTCTAATAGAAGCAGCACTTTTTGGCCAAATCTTATGATTTGGCGTTATCTCGCCAACGCTACAGCCAATTTTGTTCAAATCGTCTCCTTTTGGCAAAATAAGCATAATAAGGCCTTAAACGGCAAATCGTCAATTTGGCTCTAATAGAAGCGGCACTTTTTGGCCAAATCTTATGATTTGGCGTTATCTCGCCAACGCTACAGCCAATTTTGTTCAAATCGTCTCCATTTGGCAAAATAAGCATAATAAGGCCTTAAACGGCAAATCGTCAATTTGGCTCTAATAGAAGCGGCACTTTTTGGCCAAATCTTATGATTTGGCGTTATCTCGCCAACGCTACAGCCAATTTTGTTCAAATCGTCTCCTTTTGGCAAAATAAGCATAATAAGGCCTTAAACGGCAAATCGTCAATTTGGCTCTAATAGAAGCGGCACTTTTTGGCCAAATCTTATGATTTGGCGTTATCTCGCCAACGCTACAGCCAACTTTGTTCAAATCGTCTCCTTTTGGCAAAATAAGCATAATAAGGCCTTAAACGGCAAATCGTCAATTTGGCTCTAATAGAAGCGGCACTTTTTGGCCAAATCTTATGATTTGGCGTTATCTCGCCAACGCTACAGCCAATTTTGTTCAAATCGTCTCCTTTTGGCAAAATAAGCATAATAAGGCCTTAAACGGCAAATCGTCAATTTGGCTCTAATAGAAGCGGCACTTTTTGGCCAAATCGTACAATTTGGCGATATCTCGCCAACGCTACAACCAATTTTGTTCAAATCGTCTCCTTTTGGCAAAATAAGCATAATAAGGCCTTAAACGGCAAATCGTCAATTTGGCTCTAATATAAGCGGAATTTTTGGCCAAATCTTATTGATTTGGCGTTATCTCGCCAACGCTACAACCAATTTTGTTCATATCGTCTCCTTTTGGCAAAATAAGCATAATAAGGCCTTAAACGGCAAATCGTCAATTTGGGTCTAATAGAAGCGGCACTTTTTGGACAAATCGTACAATTTGGCGATATCTCACAAACGGTACAACCAATTTTGTTCAAATCGTCTCCTTTTGGCAAAATAAGCATAATAAGGCCTTAAACGGCAAATCGTCAATTTGGCTCTAATAGAAGCGGCACTTTTTGGCCAAATCGTACAATTTGGCGATATTTCGCCAACGCTACAACCAATTTTGTTCAAATCGTCTCCTTTTGGCAAAATAAGCATAATAAGGCCTTAAACGGCAAATCGTCAATTTGGCTCTAATAGAAGCGGCACTTTTTGGCCAAATCTTATGATTTGGCGTTATCTCGCCAACGCTACAGCCAATTTTGTTCAAATCGTCTCCTTTTGGCAAAATAAGCATAATAAGGCCTTAAACGGCAAATCGTCAATTTGGCTCTAATAGAAGCGGCACTTTTTGGCCAAATCGTACAATTTGGCGATATTTCGCCAACGCTACAACCAATTTTGTTCAAATCGTCTCCTTTTGGCAAAATAAGCATAATAAGGCCTTAAACGGCAAATCGTCAATTTGGCTCTAATAGAAGCGGCACTTTTTGGCCAAATCGTACAATTTGGCGATATCTCGCCAACGCTACAACCAATTTTGTTCAAATCGTCTCCTTTTGGCAAAATAAGCATAATAAGGCCTTAAACGGCAAATCGTCAATTTGGCTCTAATAGAAGCGGCACTTTTTGGCCAAATCTTATGATTTGGCGTTATCTCGCCAACGCTACAGCCAATTTTGTTCAAATCGTCTCCTTTTGGCAAAATAAGCATAATAAGGCCTTAAACGGCAAATCGTCAATTTGGCTCTAATAGAAGCGGCACTTTTTGGCCAAATCGTACCATTTGGCGATATCTCGCAAACGGTACAACCAATTTTGTTCAAATCGTCTCCTTTTGGCAAAATAAGCATAATAAGGCCTTAAACGGCAAATCGTCAATTTGGCTCTAACAGAAGCGGCACTTTTTGGCCAAATCGTACAATTTGGTGATATCTCGCAAACGCTACAGCCAATTTTGTTCAAATCGTCTCCTTTTGGCAAAATAAGCATAATAAGGCCTTAAACGGCAAATCGTCAATTTGGCTCTAATAGAAGCGGCACTTTTTGGCCAAATCTTATGATTTGGCGTTATCTCGCCAACGCTACATCCAACTTTGTTCAAATCGTCTCCTTTTGGCAAAATAAGCATAATAAGGCCTTAAACGGCAAATCGTCAATTTGGCTCTAATAGAAGCGGCACTTTTTGGCCAAATCTTATGATTTGGCGTTATCTCGCCAACGCTACAGCCAATTTTGTTAAAATCGTCTCCTTTTGGCAAAATAAGCATAATAAGGCCTTAAACGGCAAATCGTCAATTTGGCTCTAATAGAAGCGGCACTTTTTGGCCAAATCTTATGATTTGGCGTTATCTCGCCAACGCTACAGCCAATTTTGTTCAAATCGTCTCCTTTTGGCAAAATAAGCATAATAAGGCCTTAAACGGCAAATCGTCAATTTGGCTCTAATAGAAGCGGCACTTTTTGGCCAAATCGTACAATTTGGCGATATCTCGCAAACAGTACAGCCAATTTTGTTCAAATCGTCTCCTTTTGGCAAAATAAGCATAATAAGGCCTTAAACGGCAAATCGTCAATTTGGCTCTAATAGAAGCGGCACTTTTTGGCCAAATCTTATGATTTGGCGTTATCTCGCCAACGCTACAGCCAATTTTGTTCAAATCGTCTCCATTTGGCAAAATAAGCATAATAAGGCCTTAAACGGCAAATCGTCAATTTGGCTCTAATAGAAGCGGCACTTTTTGGCCAAATCGTACAATTTGGCGATATCTCGCAAACGGTACAACCAATTTTGTTCAAATCGTCTCCTTTTGGCAAAATAAGCATAATAAGGCCTTAAACGGCAAATCGTCAATTTGGCTCTAACAGAAGCGGCACTTTTTGGCCAAATCGTACAATTTGGTGATATCTCGCAAACGCTACAGCCAATTTTGTTCAAATCGTCTCCTTTTGGCAAAATAAGCATAATAAGGCCTTAAACGGCAAATCGTCAATTTGGCTCTAATAGAAGCGGCACTTTTTGGCCAAATCTTATGATTTGGCGTTATCTCGCCAACGCTACAACCAATTTTGTTCAAATCGTCTCCTTTTGGCAAAATAAGCATAATAAGGCCTTAAACGGCAAATCGTCAATTTGGCTCTAATAGAAGCGGCACTTTTTAGCCAAATCTTATGATTTGGCGTTATCTCGCCAACGCTACAGCCAATTTTGTTCAAATCGTCTCCATTTGGCAAAATAAGCATAATAAGGCCTTAAACGGCAAATCGTCAATTTGGCTCTAATATAAGCGGAATTTTTGGCCAAATCTTATTGATTTGGCGTTATCTCGCCAACGCTACAACCAATTTTGTTCATATCGTCTCCTTTTGGCAAAATAAGCATAATAAGGCCTTAAACGGCAAATCGTCAATTTGGGTCTAATAGAAGCGGCACTTTTTGGCCAAATCGTACAATTTGGCGATATCTCGCAAACGGTAAAACCAATTTTGTTCAAATCGTCTCCTTTTGGCAAAATAAGCATAATAAGGCCTTAAACGGCAAATCGTCAATTTGGCTCTAATAGAAGCGGCACTTTTTGGCCAAATCTTATGATTTGGCGTTATCTCGCCAACGCTACAGCCAATTTTGTTCAAATCGTCTCCTTTTGGCAAAATAAGCATAATAAGGCCTTAAACGGCAAATCGTCAATTTGGCTCTAATAGAAGCGGCACTTTTTGGCCAAATCGTACAATTTGGCGATATCTCGCCAACGCTACAACCAATTTTGTTCAAATCGTCTCCTTTTGGCAAAATAAGCATAATAAGGCCTTAAACGGCAAATCGTCAATTTGGCTCTAATATAAGCGGAATTTTTGGCCAAATCTTATTGATTTGGCGTTATCTCGCCAACGCTACAACCAATTTTGTTCAAATCGTCTCCTTTTGGCAAAATAAGCATAATAAGGCCTTAAACGGCAAATCGTCAATTTGGCTCTAATAGAAGCGGCACTTTTTGGCCAAATCGTACAATTTGGCGATATTTCGCCAACGCTACAACCAATTTTGTTCAAATCGTCTCCTTTTGGCAAAATAAGCATAATAAGGCCTTAAACGGCAAATCGTCAATTTGACTCTAATAGAAGCGGCACTTTTTGGCCAAATCTTATGATTTGGCGTTATCTCGCCAACGCTACAGCCAATTTTGTTCAAATCGTCTCCTTTTGGCAAAATAAGCATAATAAGGCCTTAAACGGCAAATCGTCAATTTGGCTCTAATAGAAGCGGCACTTTTTGGCCAAATCGTACAATTTGGCGATATCTCGCAAACGGTACAACCAATTTTGTTCAAATCGTCTCCTTTTGGCAAAATAAGCATAATAAGGCCTTAAACGGCAAATCGTCAATTTGGCTCTAATAGAAGCGGCACTTTTTGGCCAAATCTTATGATTTGGCGTTATCTCGCCAACGCTACAGCCAATTTTGTTCAAATCGTCTCCTTTTGGCAAAATAAGCATAATAAGGCCTTAAACGGCAAATCGTCAATTTGGCTCTAATAGAAGCGGCACTTTTTGGCCAAATCGTACAATTTGGCGATATCTCGCAAACGGTACAACCAATTTTGTTCAAATCGTCTCCTTTTGGCAAAATAAGCATAATAAGGCCTTAAACGGCAAATCGTCAATTTGGCTCTAACAGAAGCGGCACTTTTTGGCCAAATCGTACAATTTGGCGATATCTCGCAAACAGTACAGCCAATTTTGTTCAAATCGTCTCCTTTTGGCAAAATAAGCATAATAAGGCCTTAAACGGCAAATCGTCAATTTGGCTCTAATAGAAGCGGCACTTTTTGGCCAAATCGTACAATTTGGCGATATCTCGCCAACGCTACAACCAATTTTGTTCAAATCGTCTCCTTTTGGCAAAATAAGCATAATAAGGCCTTAAACGGCAAATCGTCAATTTGGCTCTAATAGAAGCGGCACTTTTTGGCCAAATCTTATGATTTGGCGTTATCTCGCCAACGCTACAGCCAATTTTGTTCAAATCGTCTCCTTTTGGCAAAATAAGCATAATAAGGCCTTAAACGGCAAATCGTCAATTTGGCTCTAATAGAAGCGGCACTTTTTGGCCAAATCGTACCATTTGGCGATATCTCGCAAACGGTACAACCAATTTTGTTCAAATCGTCTCCTTTTGGCAAAATAAGCATAATAAGGCCTTAAACGGCAAATCGTCAATTTGGCTCTAACAGAAGCGGCACTTTTTGGCCAAATCGTACAATTTGGTGATATCTCGCAAACGCTACAGCCAATTTTGTTCAAATCGTCTCCTTTTGGCAAAATAAGCATAATAAGGCCTTAAACGGCAAATCGTCAATTTGGCTCTAATAGAAGCGGCACTTTTTGGCCAAATCTTATGATTTGGCGTTATCTCGCCAACGCTACAACCAATTTTGTTCAAATCGTCTCCTTTTGGCAAAATAAGCATAATAAGGCCTTAAACGGCAAATCGTCAATTTGGCTCTAATAGAAGCGGCACTTTTTGGCCAAATCTTATGATTTGGCGTTATCTCGCCAACGCTACAGCCAATTTTGTTCAAATCGTCTCCTTTTGGCAAAATAAGCATAATAAGGCCTTAAACGGCAAATCGTCAATTTGGCTCTAATAGAAGCGGCACCCTTTGGCCAAATCTTATGATTTGGCGTTATCTCGCCAACGCTACAGCCAATTTTGTTCAAATCGTCTCCATTTGGCAAAATAAGCATAATAAGGCCTTAAACGGCAAATCGTCAATTTGGCTCTAATATAAGCGGAATTTTTGGCCAAATCTTATTGATTTGGCGTTATCTCGCCAACGCTACAACCAATTTTGTTCATATCGTCTCCTTTTGGCAAAATAAGCATAATAAGGCCTTAAACGGCAAATCGTCAATTTGGGTCTAATAGAAGCGGCACTTTTTGGCCAAATCGTACAATTTGGCGATATCTCGCAAACGGTACAACCAATTTTGTTCAAATCGTCTCCTTTTGGCAAAATAAGCATAATAAGGCCTTAAACGGCAAATCGTCAATTTGGCTCTAATAGAAGCGGCACTTTTTGGCCAAATCTTATGATTTGGCGTTATCTCGCCAACGCTACAGCCAATTTTGTTCAAATCGTCTCCTTTTGGCAAAATAAGCATAATAAGGCCTTAAACGGCAAATCGTCAATTTGGCTCTAATAGAAGCGGCACTTTTTGGCCAAATCGTACAATTTGGCGATATCTCGCCAACGCTACAACCAATTTTGTTCAAATCGTCTCCTTTTGGCAAAATAAGCATAATAAGGCCTTAAACGGCAAATCGTCAATTTGGCTCTAATAGAAGCGGCACTTTTTGGCCAAATCTTATGATTTGGCGTTATCTCGCCAACGCTACAGCCAATTTTCTTCAAATCGTCTCCTTTTGGCAAAATAAGCATAATAAGGCCTTAAACGGCAAATCGTCAATTTGGCTCTAATAGAAGCGGCACTTTTTGGCCAAATCTTATGATTTGGCGTTATCTCGCCAACGCTACAGCCAACTTTGTTCAAATCGTCTCCTTTTGGCAAAATAAGCATAATAAGGCCTTAAACGGCAAATCGTCAATTTGGCTCTAATAGAAGCGGCACTTTTTGGCCAAATCTTATGATTTGGCGTTATCTCGCCAACGCTACAGCCAATTTTGTTCAAATCGTCTCCTTTTGGCAAAATAAGCATAATAAGGCCTTAAACGGCAAATCGTCAATTTGGCTCTAATAGAAGCGGCACTTTTTGGCCAAATCTTATGATTTGGCGTTATCTCGCCAACGCTACAGCCAATTTTGTTCAAATCGTCTCCTTTTGGCAAAATAAGCATAATAAGGCCTTAAACGGCAAATCGTCAATTTGGCTCTAATAGAAGCGGCACTTTTTGGCCAAATCGTACAATTTGGCGATATCTCGCCAACGCTAAAACCAATTTTGTTCAAATCGTCTCCTTTTGGCAAAATAAGCATAATAAGGCCTTAAACGGCAAATCGTCAATTTGGCTCTAATAGAAGCGGCACTTTTTGGCCAAATCTTATGATTTGGCGTTATCTCGCCAACGCTACAGCCAATTTTGTTCAAATCGTCTCCTTTTGGCAAAATAAGCATAATAAGGCCTTAAACGGCAAATCGTCAATTTGGCTCTAATAGAAGCGGCACTTTTTGGCCAAATCGTACCATTTGGCGATATCTCGCAAACGGTACAACCAATTTTGTTCAAATCGTCTCCTTTTGGCAAAATAAGCATAATAAGGCCTTAAACGGCAAATCGTCAATTTGGCTCTAATAGAAGCGGCACTTTTTGGCCAAATCTTATGATTTGGCGTTATCTCGCCAACGCTACAGCCAACTTTGTTCAAATCGTCTCCTTTTGGCAAAATAAGCATAATAAGGCCTTAAACGAGTTATATGGGGATGCTACCATAAGCCACCATACTAAAGAGACGCGGCCCAGACTTGCTGAGCTTGCAGAATCAAACAATAAAACCACATTGCGCTGGACCTTCGGGACTCACTCTGACAATCGATCGACAGTAATATTCAACTCACGTTGATTTCATTGTAACTTACCAAAGCTCGTTCTACTGTATTGTTACCGTTATACTTAATAATTCTTGTTAGTGTTGTGTTAACTACAAGTTTATATTAAATCATAAAATATAGTAATTGTTTAATTTTTTTAAAAAAGTCTTCCGAGGAATACGGAAAGATAAGTGGCGCAGTCGGTAGGATCAATCACGGAATCAATATTCAATCGCTGAGTAGTGAACTAACCGTGAGAGACCTTCGTGTAACGTGTACGGTAAAACTGTAGTAAAATCAATGTTTGTGTCGAGCATCGTGCTATTTTGGTAAGTACAACTGGTTAATAATTTTTGTACAAGATTTTTTATGTCAGAGATTAACGAGGTACTTGAACAGTTTGAATCCCTGAGTATTGATACCCCTTTGACAGGCCCTAATTGTAATCGCTCAGTCCCAATTAGAAATCGTAAACTTGTAAGAAACAGTAACGTAAAAATGGTTGAGTTTAAAACTGAGTATTTGAGGTGTGTCCCAGATTTCGATGGGAGCCCTAATGATCTTGGCCGTTACCTCGGCGTATGTCAATCCTTGATCGATTCCTTTTACGTTGCCCAACAACCCAACCACTTCCAAAATACCTTCTTGCTAAATTGTATTATTGGAAAGTTATCTGGGAATGCTAAATTGGTATTGGGAACACAAAACGTCAACAACTGGGAGGAACTAAAGGAAATTTTGACAAGGCATTTTGCGGATCAGAGGGATGAGGCATGTTTAAACATGGACTTAGTTATGCTTAAACAACGACAAAACGAAACCCCTAACGAATTTTACGATAGGGTTCTGCATATACTAAACTTGTTATGTTCTTATATTAATGCCCACGAAACTACGGAGATAGGGAAAGCTGTAAAAAAGGATCTATACAATAACTTGGCGCTGAAAACATTCCTATCAGGACTAAGAGAGCCCCTAGGAACAGC
Source organism: Euwallacea fornicatus (assembly GCF_040115645.1). Taxonomy (NCBI): domain Eukaryota; kingdom Metazoa; phylum Arthropoda; class Insecta; order Coleoptera; family Curculionidae; genus Euwallacea; species Euwallacea fornicatus. The sequence goes on from NW_027096045.1 coordinate 273,655, forward strand.
AATACGCTGTATGCGACCAAAAGATTTGCCAGAAGCATTGCAATTTGTAACACAGGAAGACAACACACACTATTTGCAAAATAATAGTAGTGGCAGCAGTAATAATGGCAGTAATAGAGTGCATAATGCAACAAACTCCACACCTAGACCTAGGTTCAACCCTAGACCGTCATATACGAATAATCACTCTGGTCAATTTAGACCAGGAGCCCATGTAAATACAGCAGTAAATCATACACCAAGGCCAACGTATCAGCCATCGCAAGCTAGACAGAATTTCCAACCACCAAGGGTGACTACTAACGTCTTCAAATCGAATCCAAATCAACCCTTGCCAAAACCCACACCGATGAGTGTTTCGACGAGGAGAACCGGATTTACGAACAGACAGAATTCGGGAGGTTATTACCCCAATAGGACGTATTTTAATAATCCAAATAGACCACCCTATAACCCCGCACAAAATATCATCGCAGAAGAACTTTATAGCACCAGCGTAAACAGGAGTATCGATGACCAAGCTGTCTACGACGAAAAATACCATGGCGACCCAAAGGCGAGACGATATGGAAACGAATCCACTGAACAACAGGACGGATCAAGTTACCACGTGGGAAGTCGGTGCGACGCTGCATCTGCAGATTATTCTTATAAGAATTTTCTCGAAACTGGCCCAGACGAAAACGAAACATAAAACCAAAGATAATAACACTGAATAACACCGAGGGCAGTGAACTAAATTATATTACTTTTCCTGAACACAATCTTAAATTTTTAATTGATAGTGGTGCAAGTAAATCATTTATAAACCCGGAAGCTGCTAGGAAGATAGCTCCGAACCAAATTAAAAAAGACCCTTTTATAGTTTCAACCGCATTACAACAATCAGCCCATGAATTTAGTACAACGATACCAGCTTCGGAAATTTTTAAATTACCCCGATACACTTTGCTGAAATTTTATTTGTTTAAATTTCATGGAACCTTTGATGGATTGTTGGGATTAGATAATTTGAAACTGTTAGAAGCCCAATTAGATTTTCGGAAAAATAAAATGGTTACCCCTTATGCCACTATACCATTCCAAACGTATTGGACAAATGTACAGAATAACCATATAGAAATGGAACCAAGGATAGAAAAAGTAGTTAGAATTGAAACAAATATCCGAGATGGAGAGGTATTGATTGATTATCGGAAGATAAATGGATGTGAAATCCCAAGTTGTATAACAAAGACGAAAGATGGTCACGCTTTAGTCGTGATAAGAAATAGATCATGCCAAGCAAAGATAATAGATTTAACCCGACCATTCGATGTCGAGGCGTTAGACAAAGGAATATTAGAGCATGAAATAATTGATGTAAATACAATGGATACCCATCGAGGGAGGAAATTGGAAACATCGCAGATTAGGACTAATCATCTTAATCGAGAAGAGAAGAAAGAAATTCTACGATTATGTACCGAATTTTCGGACATATTCTATCAAGAAGGCATACCTTTGACGTTTACTAGTCAAACAAAGCATGCTATCAAGACAACTGATGAACAGCCAGTGTACGTAAAGTCGTACAGGTACCCCTTCATACATAAAGAAGAAGTTAGGAGCCAAATAGACAAAATGTTGGACCAGGGAATCATTAGACATAGCAGTTCACCTTGGTCAGCCCCAATCTGGGTAGTTCCTAAGAAGATGGATGCGTCTGGAAAACGCAAATGGAGAGTCTGCGTGGATTACCGCAAACTCAATGAGAAAACTATCGACGACAAATACCCTTTACCCAATATAACTGATATACTGGATAAACTGGGGAAGTGTCAGTATTTTTCGACCCTTGATTTGGCGAGTGGTTTCCACCAAATTGAGATGAGGGAACAAGATATACCAAAGACGGCGTTTAGTACCGAAGGAGGGCATTATGAATATACCCGAATGCCCTTCGGATTAAAAAACGCACCTGCGACCTTCCAAAGAGCAATGGATGGAATTTTGAGCGGATTGCAGAATGAAAGGTGTCTAGTGTATCTTGACGACATAATCATTTACTCAACATCCTTACAAGAGCACTTGGAAAATTTAAGAGCAGTCTTTAATCGACTTAGAAAATCCAATTTCAAGGTCCAACTCGACAAGAGTGAATTTTTGAGGAAGGAAGTAAATTATTTGGGACATATTATAACCCCAGAAGGAGTTCGACCTAACCCGGAAAAAGTGAAAGTAGTAAAAAATTACCCGATTCCAGGAACCCCAAAGCAAATTAAAGGATTCCTTGGCTTGGTGGGATACTACAGGAAATTCATTAATAACTTTGCGCAGTTGACCAAACCTCTAACTAAATGTCTCAAGAAAGGAGCGAAAATTGAACATAATGAAGAATTTGTTAAATCTTTTGAGACCTGTAAAGAAATATTAATGAATGAACCTATCTTACAATATCCCGACCTCTCAAAGCCTTTTAACCTCACCTGTGACGCCAGTAATGTCGCATTAGGAGCAATTTTGTCACAAGGCCCTATTGGACAAGACTTGCCAGTGGCGTACGCCTCACGCACATTAAACGAATCCGAACAAAATTATTCTACGATAGAAAAGGAGTGTTTGTGTTTAGTTTGGGCAACGAAGTATTTCAGGCCCTACCTGTATGGTAACAAATTTAATATAGTCACTGATCATAAGCCGTTACAATGGCTATTTAACTTGAAAGACCCTTCGTCCAAATTACTAAGGTGGCGAATTAAGCTGGAAGAATACGACTATAGAATCATTTATAAAAAGGGAAAACTAAATACGAATGCCGATGCGTTGAGTCGCGTGGAAATTCACACGAAAGAAACGAACGGATTTCAAGAGTTAGTGCGATATATGGAGGACTTCAACAGAGATTTGGAACAAGCGGGTACGAGTGGACAAACAAGAAATGAACCGGATAACCTATCAATGATAGTTGAACCAGATACAGAGGCAAAAAATACAGAAACGATGGAAGAACCAACCCCAATGGATGAAAATGAAACTGTACATACAAACGAGGAACAAGATCCTATCGTAGGAGTTCCAATTGTAGAATCAGCTGTTAACTATGGAGCCAATCAGGTGATTGTGTCACGAGTATTGCATACACCTGCAAAATTAAAGAAATTAGAACTATTTGGGAAAAAACGAAGATACTTACTACAATTGCCAGATGATGACTTCGATCACTATTTAATGAAGTTTGTCATAGAGAATGTGGCCCCAGGAAAACTGTATTCCCTTTACTTCGAAAGTCCAGATATTTACCCTAAATTTTGTGAAACTATACGTAAAAATTTTAAATGGCCATCGCTCAAATTCAAGCGATGCCTAACAAAATTAATAGATGTCGAAGAAAAAGCAGATATACCTGAAATCATACAGGCTTATCATGAGAGCAAAACAAACCATAGGGGCATAGAAGAGACAGAGCAGAGAATAAAAGCCAAATATTACTGGCCAAACATAAGAGATACAGTACAAAATTACCTGGAACAATGTGAAATTTGCCAGCGTAGTAAATACGAAAGGAACCCCATTAAGACGAAGTACAACATCACGCCTACAGCTGCAAAGCCTTTCGAAATTGTCCACATAGACACATACACATTAGAAAAGACAAAGTTTCTAACTATTGTGGATAGTTTTTCGAAATTTGCCCAAGCCTATGTTTTGGATTCAATGATGGCAACTGAAGTAGCGGACAATTTAATAACTTTCTTCTCCCATTTTGGAGTGCCAATTCAAATAATCGCTGACAATGGGACAGAATTTAAGAATACAGTAATTGCCGAACTTTTAAGAAGCCATAAAGTAGAAACGCATTTCTGCACGCCAGATCATCCCCAATCGAATGGAATTGTGGAGAGATTCCACTCAACAATAGCAGAACACGTAAGATTGCTGAACAACCAAGGTCAAGAAGAGACACCCATCAAACAGAAGGTCAAGTACGCCGTGTTAGCATACAACAATTCAATTCATTCAACAACGGGATACAAACCAATGGAAATTGTGAACGGACACCTAGGAAGTGAGGATCCATTCAACATCACTATGAATGAAAATTTAATGACCAACTATGTAACTGAACACAAAGCAAGGACGAAATTGTTGTACGGAGAAATGAATAGGCGAATGACCGAGGCTAAAGTACGCTTAATGGAAAAGAGAAATGTAAATCGGGACGACCCAACGATGTTTGAAGAAGGAGATGACGTGCGTGAAAGAATAAAGAATCCTAGACAAAAATTAGGAGACAAATTTAAAGCATGTGCAAAAGCGGAAATTGTAAATAGAGAAAGGAAATTTGTCGAAAATCAGTCTGGAAGGAAAGTGAACATAGACAATCTAAAACGGCCCAGCCGTCACAAATGTATTAATCCAAGTAGAAATAAGGAGTAAATTAGACTCAAACCAAACCATGTACATATAAGTAAACGAAGGAAAAACATTTACAGCATCCTAGTCACGGGACAAGCTAGGGATGTCACACTGTTGGAACTCAAGGGAAATCCGGGAATGTTACCGCTAGAACTGGGAAAGGCAGTATTGATTGATGGAAGCCACAGTTTCATTCATTACAACGATTTAAGACCAGTAGCAGAACAACTAGAAGAGCTGAGAAGAAAAATAAATAATTTGACCAGCAATTGGGAAACGACAACACATCCAAGCCCTTATAAGAATGAGCTCCGCAATTTTTACGAGATCATGAAGGCAATACAGGAACAAGTTGAAAACCGCTTTTACCGAATATTTCCTAAAACAAATCGACCAAAGCGAGGAATCGTGGATGGATTAGGAGCAGTGTTCAAAGCGATAACGGGAAATTTGGACGCAGAAGATGGTCAAAAATACGACAAATTAATTAGAGAATTACGTGCGAAACAAAGGCTCACTCAAACTCAAGTTGTAACTCAAGGAAGAATGACAGTGTTGGCTTTAGAAAGGTTTAACAAAACGCTAAAACAGCTTTACGACAATGATAGAATACTGGAGGAAAAATTGAAAGAAATTGTACCTTATATCAAGGATGTGATCGACGATAGAAATTGTTCCTTTTTGAAGGAAATTGTCAACGAAATAATTGATATGTACGAGATAATCAACACCATCCTACAAGATGTCGAAAACTCGTTGGTATTTGCAAGATTAAATACCATGCACCCAAGCATAATGGACCAAAGGGATCTACTCACTGCACTCACGGAGTTAAGCAACGACATAGGAAGGACCAATCTACCACTACCTATAACTTTGGAAAATATAGTTAAATACGAAGAAATAACAAAACTGGAGTGTTTCCTATCGGACTATCGAATCACGTACATTTTACACATTCCTACTGTTCAGAATCTGCAATTTTCTTATTACCATTTGTATTCTATTCCCGTTTACATTCAGGGTCAGTTTAGGGCAATCATACCTAAAGGGAAGTACCTTGTAAAGAGCCAGTTGTACCACGCGTACTTTCACCGCGAGTGTCGTAAATTAAAGCCAGAACTATACTTGTGCTATGAAACAGACTTAACGGGAAATCAGCCAGAAACCCCTTGTGAAATACAGTTAATAAACTTAGTGAAAAATCCTTCGAACTGTACTCAAACGTTAATAAAAATAGACAGAATAATTTTAAATAGGTTAGATGTGTCAGATAAATGGATTGTAATAAGTCCTACAGAAGAAATAGCCCAGCTAACGTGCCAAAATAGACAAACAGAAGCCAAAACCTTGCACGGGACATATCTATACGAAATTCCAAAGGGATGTAAGTTAAGCATCGGGAACCAGCAGGCAACGAATACCATGAGGATCATGGAAAACACTCTGAAGCCCATTTTGCTACCTAAAATTATCACGGACGTTCCACCCCGACAGAACTTAAACTTGAGCATTCACCTACCCGAGCTCGAGTTAGATGACCTGCATAAGCTAAAACATGAAGTTTATGAGGAGCAGGAAAGCGGCAGCTGGACGGACAACGACCTCTACACACCCCCTAGTGTGTGGACATTACTAATGTATATTATAATTATAGGAGCAATGGCAGCTTTAACATGGAAAAAGTTGTTGCAACCCCGACTGAGGAATCGGAGTCAGAAGAACAACCAGTCAAATGAAGAGCCAATAGAAGTTCCACTCCCTCGGCTAGCCTAGGAGTTCCATCTCAGAGGGGAGGAGTTATATGGGGATGCTACCATAAGCCACCATACTAAAGAGACGCGGCCCAGACTTGCTGAGCTTGCAGAATCAAACAATAAAACCACATTGCGCTGGACCTTCGGGACTCACTCTGACAATCGATCGACAGTAATATTCAACTCACGTTGATTTCATTGTAACTTACCAAAGCTCGTTCTACTGTATTGTTACCGTTATACTTAATAATTCTTGTTAGTGTTGTGTTAACTACAAGTTTATATTAAATCATAAAATATAGTAATTGTTTAATTTTTTTAAAAAAGTCTTCCGAGGAATACGGAAAGATAAGTAACGGCAAATCGTCAATTTGGCTCTAATAGAAGCGGCACTTTTTGGCCAAATCGTACAATTTGGCGATATCTCGCCAACGCTACAACCAATTTTGTTCAAATCGTCTCCTTTTGGCAAAATAAGCATAATAAGGCCTTAAACGGCAAATCGTCAATTTGGCTCTAATAGAAGCGGCACTTTTTGGCCAAATCTTATGATTTGGCGTTATCTCGCCAACGCTACAGCCAATTTTCTTCAAATCGTCTCCTTTTGGCAAAATAAGCATAATAAGGCCTTAAACGGCAAATCGTCAATTTGGCTCTAATAGAAGCGGCACTTTTTGGCCAAATCTTATGATTTGGCGTTATCTCGCCAACGCTACAGCCAACTTTGTTCAAATCGTCTCCTTTTGGCAAAATAAGCATAATAAGGCCTTAAACGGCAAATCGTCAATTTGGCTCTAATAGAAGCGGCACTTTTTGGCCAAATCTTATGATTTGGCGTTATCTCGCCAACGCTACAGCCAATTTTGTTCAAATCGTCTCCTTTTGGCAAAATAAGCATAATAAGGCCTTAAACGGCAAATCGTCAATTTGGCTCTAATAGAAGCGGCACTTTTTGGCCAAATCTTATGATTTGGCGTTATCTCGCCAACGCTACAGCCAATTTTGTTCAAATCGTCTCCTTTTGGCAAAATAAGCATAATAAGGCCTTAAACGGCAAATCGTCAATTTGGCTCTAATAGAAGCGGCACTTTTTGGCCAAATCGTACAATTTGGCGATATCTCGCAAACGGTACAACCAATTTTGTTCAAATCGTCTCCTTTTGGCAAAATAAGCATAATAAGGCCTTAAACGGCAAATCGTCAATTTGGCTCTAATAGAAGCGGCACTTTTTGGCCAAATCTTATGATTTGGCGTTATCTCGCCAACGCTACAGCCAATTTTGTTCAAATCGTCTCCTTTTGGCAAAATAAGCATAATAAGGCCTTAAACGGCAAATCGTCAATTTGGCTCTAATAGAAGCGGCACTTTTTGGCCAAATCGTACAATTTGGCGATATCTCGCAAACGGTACAACCAATTTTGTTCAAATCGTCTCCTTTTGGCAAAATAAGCATAATAAGGCCTTAAACGGCAAATCGTCAATTTGGCTCTAACAGAAGCGGCACTTTTTGGCCAAATCGTACAATTTGGCGATATCTCGCAAACAGTACAGCCAATTTTGTTCAAATCGTCTCCTTTTGGCAAAATAAGCATAATAAGGCCTTAAACGGCAAATCGTCAATTTGGCTCTAATAGAAGCGGCACTTTTTGGCCAAATCGTACAATTTGGCGATATCTCGCCAACGCTAAAACCAATTTTGTTCAAATCGTCTCCTTTTGGCAAAATAAGCATAATAAGGCCTTAAACGGCAAATCGTCAATTTGGCTCTAATAGAAGCGGCACTTTTTGGCCAAATCTTATGATTTGGCGTTATCTCGCCAACGCTACAGCCAATTTTGTTCAAATCGTCTCCTTTTGGCAAAATAAGCATAATAAGGCCTTAAACGGCAAATCGTCAATTTGGCTCTAATAGAAGCGGCACTTTTTGGCCAAATCGTACCATTTGGCGATATCTCGCAAACGGTACAACCAATTTTGTTCAAATCGTCTCCTTTTGGCAAAATAAGCATAATAAGGCCTTAAACGGCAAATCGTCAATTTGGCTCTAATAGAAGCGGCACTTTTTGGCCAAATCTTATGATTTGGCGTTATCTCGCCAACGCTACAGCCAACTTTGTTCAAATCGTCTCCTTTTGGCAAAATAAGCATAATAAGGCCTTAAACGGCAAATCGTCAATTTGGCTCTAATAGAAGCGAGTTATATGGGGATGCTACCATAAGCCACCATACTAAAGAGACGCGGCCCAGACTTGCTGAGCTTGCAGAATCAAACAATAAAACCACATTGCGCTGGACCTTCGGGACTCACTCTGACAATCGATCGACAGTAATATTCAACTCACGTTGATTTCATTGTAACTTACCAAAGCTCGTTCTACTGTATTGTTACCGTTATACTTAATAATTCTTGTTAGTGTTGTGTTAACTACAAGTTTATATTAAATCATAAAATATAGTAATTGTTTAATTTTTTTTAAAAAGTCTTCCGAGGAATACGGAAAGATAAGTGGCGCAGTCGGTAGGATCAATCACGGAATCAATATTCAATCGCTGAGTAGTGAACTAACCGTGAGAGACCTTCGTGTAACGTGTACGGTAAAACTGTAGTAAAATCAATGTTTGTGTCGAGCATCGTGCTATTTTGGTAAGTACAACTGGTTAATAATTTTTGTACAAGATTTTTTATGTCAGAGATTAACGAGGTACTTGAACAGTTTGAATCCCTGAGTATTGATACCCCTTTGACAGGCCCTAATTGTAATCGCTCAGTCCCAATTAGAAATCGTAAACTTGTAAGAAACAGTAACGTAAAAATGGTTGAGTTTAAAACTGAGTATTTGAGGTGTGTCCCAGATTTCGATGGGAGCCCTAATGATCTTGGCCGTTACCTCGGCGTATGTCAATCCTTGATCGATTCCTTTTACGTTGCCCAACAACCCAACCACTTCCAAAATACCTTCTTGCTAAATTGTATTATTGGAAAGTTATCTGGGAATGCTAAATTGGTATTGGGAACACAAAACGTCAACAACTGGGAGGAACTAAAGGAAATTTTGACAAGGCATTTTGCGGATCAGAGGGATGAGGCATGTTTAAACATGGACTTAGTTATGCTTAAACAACGACAAAACGAAACCCCTAACGAATTTTACGATAGGGTTCTGCATATACTAAACTTGTTATGTTCTTATATTAATGCCCACGAAACTACGGAGATAGGGAAAGCTGTAAAAAAGGATCTATACAATAACTTGGCGCTGAAAACATTCCTATCAGGACTAAGAGAGCCCCTAGGAACAGCAATACGCTGTATGCGACCAAAAGATTTGCCAGAAGCATTGCAATTTGTAACACAGGAAGACAACACACACTATTTGCAAAATAATAGTAGTGGCAGCAGTAATAATGGCAGTAATAGAGTGCATAATGCAACAAACTACACACCTAGACCTAGGTTCAACCCTAGACCGTCATATAGGAATAATCACACTGGTCAATTTAGACCAGGAACCCATGTAAATACAGCAGTAAATCATACACCTAGACCAACGTATCAGCCATCGCAAGTAAGACAGAATTTCCAACCACCAAGGGTGACTACTAACGTCTTCAAATCGAATCCAAATCAACCCTTGCCAAAACCCACACCGATGAGTGTTTCGACGAGGAGAACCGGATTTACGAACAGACAGAATTCGGGAGGTTATTACCCCAATAGGACGTATTTTAATAATCCAAATAGACCACCCTATAACCCCGCACAAAATATCATCGCAGAAGAACTTTATAGCACCAGCGTAAACAGGAGTATCGATGACCAAGCTGTCTACGACGAAAAATACCATGGCGACCCAAAGGCGAGACGATATGGAAACGAATCCACTGAACAACAGGACGGATCAAGTTACCACGTGGGAAGTCGGTGCGACGCTGCATCTGCAGATTATTCTTATAAGAATTTTCTCGAAACTGGCCCAGACGAGAACGAAACATAAAACCAAAGATAATAACACTGAATAACACCGAGGGCAGTGAACTAAACTATATTACTTTTCCTGAACACAATCTTAAATTTTTAATTGATAGTGGTGCAAGTAAATCATTTATAAACCCGGAAGCTGCTAGGAAGATAGCTCCGAACCAAATTAAAAAAGACCCTTTTATAGTTTCAACCGCATTACAACAATCAGCCCATGAATTTAGTACAACGATACCAGCTTCGGAAATTTTTAAATTACCCCGATACACTTTGCTGAAATTTTATTTGTTTAAATTTCATGGAACCTTTGATGGATTGTTGGGATTAGATAATTTGAAACTGTTAGAAGCCCAATTAGATTTTCGGAAAAATAAAATGGTTACCCCTTATGCCACTATACCATTCCAAACGTATTGGACAAATGTACAGAATAACCATATAGAAATGGAACCAAGGATAGAAAAAGTAGTTAGAATTGAAACAAATATCCGAGATGGAGAGGTATTGATTGATTATCGGAAGATAAATGGATGTGAAATCCCAAGTTGTATAACAAAGACGAAAGATGGTCACGCTTTAGTCGTGATAAGAAATAGATCATGCCAATCAAAGATAATAGATTTAACCCGACCATTCGATGTCGAGGCGTTAGACAAAGGAATATTAGAGCATGAAACAATTGATGTAAACACAATGGATACCCATCGAGGGAGGAAATTGGAAACATCGCAGATTAGGACTAATCATCTTAATCGAGAAGAGAAGAAAGAAATTCTACGATTATGTACCGAATTTTCGGACATATTCTATCAAGAAGGCATACCTTTGACGTTTACTAGTCAAACAAAGCATGCTATCAAGACAACTGATGAACAGCCAGTGTACGTAAAGTCGTACAGGTACCCCTTCATACATAAAGAAGAAGTTAGGAGCCAAATAGACAAAATGTTGGACCAGGGAATCATTAGACATAGCAGTTCACCTTGGTCAGCCCCAATCTGGGTAGTTCCTAAGAAGATGGATGCGTCTGGAAAACGCAAATGGAGAGTCTGCGTGGATTACCGCAAACTCAATGAGAAAACTATCGACGACAAATACCCTTTACCCAATATAACTGATATACTGGATAAACTGGGGAAGTGTCAGTATTTTTCGACCCTTGATTTGGCGAGTGGTTTCCACCAAATTGAGATGAGGGAACAAGATATACCAAAGACGGCGTTTAGTACCGAAGGAGGGCATTATGAATATACCCGAATGCCCTTCGGATTAAAAAACGCACCTGCGACCTTCCAAAGAGCAATGGATGGAATTTTGAGCGGATTGCAGAATGAAAGGTGTCTAGTGTATCTTGACGACATAATCATTTACTCAACATCCTTACAAGAGCACTTGGAAAATTTAAGAGCAGTCTTTAATCGACTTAGAAAATCCAATTTCAAGGTCCAACTCGACAAGAGTGAATTTTTGAGGAAGGAAGTAAATTATTTGGGACATATTATAACCCCAGAAGGAGTTCGACCTAACCCGGAAAAAGTGAAAGTAGTAAAAAATTACCCGATTCCAGGAACCCCAAAGCAAATTAAAGGATTCCTTGGCTTGGTGGGATACTACAGGAAATTCATTAATAACTTTGCGCAGTTGACCAAACCTCTAACTAAATGTCTCAAGAAAGGAGCGAAAATTGAACATAATGAAGAATTTGTTAAATCTTTTGAGACCTGTAAAGAAATATTAATGAATGAACCTATCTTACAATATCCCGACCTCTCAAAGCCTTTTAACCTCACCTGTGACGCCAGTAATGTCGCATTAGGAGCAATTTTGTCACAAGGCCCTATTGGACAAGACTTGCCAGTGGCGTACGCCTCACGCACATTAAACGAATCCGAACAAAATTATTCTACGATAGAAAAGGAGTGTTTGTGTTTAGTTTGGGCAACGAAGTATTTCAGGCCCTACCTGTATGGTAACAAATTTAATATAGTCACTGATCATAAGCCGTTACAATGGCTATTTAACTTGAAAGACCCTTCGTCCAAATTACTAAGGTGGCGAATTAAGCTGGAAGAATACGACTATAGAATCATTTATAAAAAGGGAAAACTAAATACGAATGCCGATGCGTTGAGTCGCGTGGAAATTCACACGAAAGAAACGAACGGATTTCAAGAGTTAGTGCGATATATGGAGGACTTCAACAGAGATTTGGAACAAGCGGGTACGAGTGGACAAACAAGAAATGAACCGGATAACCTATCAATGATAGTTGAACCAGATACAGAGGCAAAAAATACAGAAACGATGGAAGAACCAACCCCAATGGATGAAAATGAAACTGTACATACAAACGAGGAACAAGATCCTATCGTAGGAGTTCCAATTGTAGAATCAGCTGTTAACTATGGAGCCAATCAGGTGATTGTGTCACGAGTATTGCATACACCTGCAAAATTAAAGAAATTAGAACTATTTGGGAAAAAACGAAGATACTTACTACAATTGCCAGATGATGACTTCGATCACTATTTAATGAAGTTTGTCATAGAGAATGTGGCCCCAGGAAAACTGTATTCCCTTTACTTCGAAAGTCCAGATATTTACCCTAAATTTTGTGAAACTATACGTAAAAATTTTAAATGGCCATCGCTCAAATTCAAGCGATGCCTAACAAAATTAATAGATGTCGAAGAAAAAGCAGATATACCTGAAATCATACAGGCTTATCATGAGAGCAAAACAAACCATAGGGGCATAGAAGAGACAGAGCAGAGAATAAAAGCCAAATATTACTGGCCAAACATAAGAGATACAGTACAAAATTACCTGGAACAATGTGAAATTTGCCAGCGTAGTAAATACGAAAGGAACCCCATTAAGACGAAGTACAACATCACGCCTACAGCTGCAAAGCCTTTCGAAATTGTCCACATAGACACATACACATTAGAAAAGACAAAGTTTCTAACTATTGTGGATAGTTTTTCGAAATTTGCCCAAGCCTATGTTTTGGATTCAATGATGGCAACTGAAGTAGCGGACAATTTAATAACTTTCTTCTCCCATTTTGGAGTGCCAATTCAAATAATCGCTGACAATGGGACAGAATTTAAGAATACAGTAATTGCCGAACTTTTAAGAAGCCATAAAGTAGAAACGCATTTCTGCACGCCAGATCATCCCCAATCGAATGGAATTGTGGAGAGATTCCACTCAACAATAGCAGAACACGTAAGATTGCTGAACAACCAAGGTCAAGAAGAGACACCCATCAAACAGAAGGTCAAGTACGCCGTGTTAGCATACAACAATTCAATTCATTCAACAACGGGATACAAACCAATGGAAATTGTGAACGGACACCTAGGAAGTGAGGATCCATTCAACATCACTATGAATGAAAATTTAATGACCAACTATGTAACTGAACACAAAGCAAGGACGAAATTGTTGTACGGAGAAATGAATAGGCGAATGACCGAGGCTAAAGTACGCTTAATGGAAAAGAGAAATGTAAATCGGGACGACCCAACGATGTTTGAAGAAGGAGATGACGTGCGTGAAAGAATAAAGAATCCTAGACAAAAATTAGGAGACAAATTTAAAGCATGTGCAAAAGCGGAAATTGTAAATAGAGAAAGGAAATTTGTCGAAAATCAGTCTGGAAGGAAAGTGAACATAGACAATCTAAAACGGCCCAGCCGTCACAAATGTATTAATCCAAGTAGAAATAAGGAGTAAATTAGACTCAAACCAAACCATGTACATATAAGTAAACGAAGGAAAAACATTTACAGCATCCTAGTCACGGGACAAGCTAGGGATGTCACACTGTTGGAACTCAAGGGAAATCCGGGAATGTTACCGCTAGAACTGGGAAAGGCAGTATTGATTGATGGAAGCCACAGTTTCATTCATTACAACGATTTAAGACCAGTAGCAGAACAACTAGAAGAGCTGAGAAGAAAAATAAATAATTTGACCAGCAATTGGGAAACGACAACACATCCAAGCCCTTATAAGAATGAGCTCCGCAATTTTTACGAGATCATGAAGGCAATACAGGAACAAGTTGAAAACCGCTTTTACCGAATATTTCCTAAAACAAATCGACCAAAGCGAGGAATCGTGGATGGATTAGGAGCAGTGTTCAAAGCGATAACGGGAAATTTGGACGCAGAAGATGGTCAAAAATACGACAAATTAATTAGAGAATTACGTGCGAAACAAAGGCTCACTCAAACTCAAGTTGTAACTCAAGGAAGAATGACAGTGTTGGCTTTAGAAAGGTTTAACAAAACGCTAAAACAGCTTTACGACAATGATAGAATACTGGAGGAAAAATTGAAAGAAATTGTACCTTATATCAAGGATGTGATCGACGATAGAAATTGTTCCTTTTTGAAGGAAATTGTCAACGAAATAATTGATATGTACGAGATAATCAACACCATCCTACAAGATGTCGAAAACTCGTTGGTATTTGCAAGATTAAATACCATGCACCCAAGCATAATGGACCAAAGGGATCTACTCACTGCACTCACGGAGTTAAGCAACGACATAGGAAGGACCAATCTACCACTACCTATAACTTTGGAAAATATAGTTAAATACGAAGAAATAACAAAACTGGAGTGTTTCCTATCGGACTATCGAATCACGTACATTTTACACATTCCTACTGTTCAGAATCTGCAATTTTCTTATTACCATTTGTATTCTATTCCCGTTTACATTCAGGGTCAGTTTAGGGCAATCATACCTAAAGGGAAGTACCTTGTAAAGAGCCAGTTGTACCACGCGTACTTTCACCGCGAGTGTCGTAAATTAAAGCCAGAACTATACTTGTGCTATGAAACAGACTTAACGGGAAATCAGCCAGAAACCCCTTGTGAAATACAGTTAATAAACTTAGTGAAAAATCCTTCGAACTGTACTCAAACGTTAATAAAAATAGACAGAATAATTTTAAATAGGTTAGATGTGTCAGATAAATGGATTGTAATAAGTCCTACAGAAGAAATAGCCCAGCTAACGTGCCAAAATGGACAAACAGAAGCCAAAACCTTGCACGGGACATATCTATATGAAATTCCAAAGGGATGTAAGTTAAGCATCGGGAACCAACAGGCAACGAATACCATGAGGATTATGGAAAACACTCTGAAGCCCATTTTGCTACCTAAAATTATCACGGACGTTCCACCCCGACAGAACTTAAACTTGAGCATTCACCTACCCGAGCTCGAGTTAGATGACCTGCATAAGCTAAAACATGAAGTTTATGAGGAGCAGGAAAGCGGCAGCTGGACGGACAACGACCTCTACACACCCCCTAGTGTGTGGACATTACTAATGTATATTATAATTATAGGAGCAATGGCAGCTTTAACATGGAAAAAGTTGTTGCAACCCCGACTGAGGAATCGGAGTCAGAAGAACAACCAGTCAAATGAAGAGCCAATAGAAGTTCCACTCCCTCGGCTAGCCTAGGAGTTCCATCTCAGAGGGGAGGAGTTATATGGGGATGCTACCATAAGCCACCATACTAAAGAGACGCGGCCCAGACTTGCTGAGCTTGCAGAATCAAACAATAAAACCACATTGCGCTGGACCTTCGGGACTCACTCTGACAATCGATCGACAGTAATATTCAACTCACGTTGATTTCATTGTAACTTACCAAAGCTCGTTCTACTGTATTGTTACCGTTATACTTAATAATTCTTGTTAGTGTTGTGTTAACTACAAGTTTATATTAAATCATAAAATATAGTAATTGTTTAATTTTTTTTAAAAAGTCTTCCGAGGAATACGGAAAGATAAGTAGCGGCACTTTTTGGCCAAATCGTACAATTTGGCGATATCTCGCCAACGCTACAACCAATTTTGTTCAAATCGTCTCCTTTTGGCAAAATAAGCATAATAAGGCCTTAAACGGCAAATCGTCAATTTGGCTCTAATATAAGCGGAATTTTTGGCCAAATCTTATTGATTTGGCGTTATCTCGCCAACGCTACAACCAATTTTGTTCATATCGTCTCCTTTTGGCAAAATAAGCATAATAAGGCCTTAAACGGCAAATCGTCAATTTGGCTCTAATAGAAGCGGCACTTTTTGGCCAAATCGTACAATTTGGCGATATTTCGCCAACGCTACAACCAATTTTGTTCAAATCGTCTCCTTTTGGCAAAATAAGCATAATAAGGCCTTAAACGGCAAATCGTCAATTTGACTCTAATAGAAGCGGCACTTTTTGGCCAAATCTTATGATTTGGCGTTATCTCGCCAACGCTACAGCCAATTTTGTTCAAATCGTCTCCTTTTGGCAAAATAAGCATAATAAGGCCTTAAACGGCAAATCGTCAATTTGGCTCTAATAGAAGCGGCACTTTTTGGCCAAATCTTATGATTTGGCGTTATCTCGCCAACGCTACAGCCAATTTTGTTCAAATCGTCTCCTTTTGGCAAAATAAGCATAATAAGGCCGTAAACGGCAAATCGTCAATTTGGCTCTAATAGAAGCGGCACTTTTTGGCCAAATCGTACAATTTGGCGATATCTCGCAAACGGTACAACCAATTTTGTTCAAATCGTCTCCTTTTGGCAAAATAAGCATAATAAGGCCTTAAACGGCAAATCGTCAATTTGGCTCTAATAGAAGCGGCACTTTTTGGCCAAATCTTATGATTTGGCGTTATCTCGCCAACGCTACAGCCAATTTTGTTCAAATCGTCTCCTTTTGGCAAAATAAGCATAATAAGGCCTTAAACGGCAAATCGTCAATTTGGCTCTAATAGAAGCGGCACTTTTTGGCCAAATCGTACAATTTGGCGTTATCTCGCCAACGCTACAGCCAATTTTGTTCAAATCGTCTCCATTTGGCAAAATAAGCATAATAAGGCCTTAAACGGCAAATCGTCAATTTGGCTCTAATATAAGCGGAATTTTTGGCCAAATCTTATTGATTTGGCGTTATCTCGCCAACGCTACAACCAATTTTGTTCAAATCGTCTCCTTTTGGCAAAATAAGCATAATAAGGCCTTAAACGGCAAATCGTCAATTTGGCTCTAATAGAAGCGGCACTTTTTGGCCAAATCTTATGATTTGGCGTTATCTCGCCAACGCTACAGCCAATTTTCTTCAAATCGTCTCCTTTTGGCAAAATAAGCATAATAAGGCCTTAAACGGCAAATCGTCAATTTGGCTCTAATAGAAGCGGCACTTTTTGGCCAAATCTTATGATTTGGCGTTATCTCGCCAACGCTACAGCCAATTTTGTTCAAATCGTCTCCTTTTGGCAAAATAAGCATAATAAGGCCTTAAACGGCAAATCGTCAATTTGGCTCTAATAGAAGCGGCACTTTTTGGCCAAATCGTACAATTTGGCGATATCTCGCAAACGGTACAACCAATTTTGTTCAAATCGTCTCCTTTTGGCAAAATAAGCATAATAAGGCCTTAAACGGCAAATCGTCAATTTGGCTCTAATAGAAGCGGCACTTTTTGGCCAAATCTTATGATTTGGCGTTATCTCGCCAACGCTACAGCCAATTTTGTTCAAATCGTCTCCTTTTGGCAAAATAAGCATAATAAGGCCTTAAACGGCAAATCGTCAATTTGGCTCTAATAGAAGCGGCACTTTTTGGCCAAATCGTACAATTTGGCGATATCTCGCAAACGGTACAACCAATTTTGTTCAAATCGTCTCCTTTTGGCAAAATAAGCATAATAAGGCCTTAAACGGCAAATCGTCAATTTGGCTCTAACAGAAGCGGCACTTTTTGGCCAAATCGTACAATTTGGCGATATCTCGCAAACAGTATAGCCAATTTTGTTCAAATCGTCTCCTTTTGGCAAAATAAGCATAATAAGGCCTTAAACGGCAAATCGTCAATTTGGCTCTAATAGAAGCGGCACTTTTTGGCCAAATCGTACAATTTGGCGATATCTCGCCAACGCTAAAACCAATTTTGTTCAAATCGTCTCCTTTTGGCAAAATAAGCATAATAAGGCCTTAAACGGCAAATCGTCAATTTGGCTCTAATAGAAGCGGCACTTTTTGGCCAAATCTTATGATTTGGCGTTATCTCGCCAACGCTACAGCCAATTTTGTTCAAATCGTCTCCTTTTGGCAAAATAAGCATAATAAGGCCTTAAACGGCAAATCGTCAATTTGGCTCTAATAGAAGCGGCACTTTTTGGCCAAATCGTACCATTTGGCGATATCTCGCAAACGGTACAACCAATTTTGTTCAAATCGTCTCCTTTTGGCAAAATAAGCATAATAAGGCCTTAAACGGCAAATCGTCAATTTGGCTCTAATAGAAGCGGCACTTTTTGGCCAAATCTTATGATTTGGCGTTATCTCGCCAACGCTACAGCCAACTTTGTTCAAATCGTCTCCTTTTGGCAAAATAAGCATAATAAGGCCTTAAACGGCAAATCGTCAATTTGGCTCTAATAGAAGCGGCACTTTTTGGCCAAATCTTATGATTTGGCGTTATCTCGCCAACGCTACAGCCAATTTTGTTCAAATCGTCTCCTTTTGGCAAAATAAGCATAATAAGGCCTTAAACGGCAAATCGTCAATTTGGCTCTAATAGAAGCGGCACTTTTTGGCCAAATCTTATGATTTGGCGTTATCTCGCCAACGCTACAGCCAATTTTGTTCAAATCGTCTCCTTTTGGCAAAATAAGCATAATAAGGCCTTAAACGGCAAATCGTCAATTTGGCTCTAATAGAAGCGGCACTTTTTGGCCAAATCGTACAATTTGGCGATATCTCGCCAACGCTACAACCAATTTTGTTCAAATCGTCTCCTTTTGGCAAAATAAGCATAATAAGGCCTTAAACGGCAAATCGTCAATTTGGCTCTAATATAAGCGGAATTTTTGGCCAAATCTTATTGATTTGGCGTTATCTCGCCAACGCTACAACCAATTTTGTTCATATCGTCTCCTTTTGGCAAAATAAGCATAATAAGGCCTTAAACGGCAAATCGTCAATTTGGCTCTAATAGAAGCGGCACTTTTTGGCCAAATCGTACAATTTGGCGATATTTCGCCAACGCTACAACCAATTTTGTTCAAATCGTCTCCTTTTGGCAAAATAAGCATAATAAGGCCTTAAACGGCAAATCGTCAATTTGACTCTAATAGAAGCGGCACTTTTTGGCCAAATCTTATGATTTGGCGTTATCTCGCCAACGCTACAGCCAATTTTGTTCAAATCGTCTCCTTTTGGCAAAATAAGCATAATAAGGCCTTAAACGGCAAATCGTCAATTTGGCTCTAATAGAAGCGGCACTTTTTGGCCAAATCTTATGATTTGGCGTTATCTCGCCAACGCTACAGCCAATTTTGTTCAAATCGTCTCCTTTTGGCAAAATAAGCATAATAAGGCCGTAAACGGCAAATCGTCAATTTGGCTCTAATAGAAGCGGCACTTTTTGGCCAAATCGTACAATTTGGCGATATCTCGCAAACGGTACAACCAATTTTGTTCAAATCGTCTCCTTTTGGCAAAATAAGCATAATAAGGCCTTAAACGGCAAATCGTCAATTTGGCTCTAATAGAAGCGGCACTTTTTGGCCAAATCTTATGATTTGGCGTTATCTCGCCAACGCTACAGCCAATTTTGTTCAAATCGTCTCCTTTTGGCAAAATAAGCATAATAAGGCCTTAAACGGCAAATCGTCAATTTGGCTCTAATAGAAGCGGCACTTTTTGGCCAAATCTTATGATTTGGCGTTATCTCGCCAACGCTACAGCCAACTTTGTTCAAATCGTCTCCTTTTGGCAAAATAAGCATAATAAGGCCTTAAACGGCAAATCGTCAATTTGGCTCTAATAGAAGCGGCACTTTTTGGCCAAATCTTATGATTTGGCGTTATCTCGCCAACGCTACAGCCAATTTTGTTCAAATCGTCTCCTTTTGGCAAAATAAGCATAATAAGGCCTTAAACGGCAAATCGTCAATTTGGCTCTAATAGAAGCGGCACTTTTTGGCCAAATCTTATGATTTGGCGTTATCTCGCCAACGCTACAGCCAATTTTGTTCAAATCGTCTCCTTTTGGCAAAATAAGCATAATAAGGCCTTAAACGGCAAATCGTCAATTTGGCTCTAATAGAAGCGGCACTTTTTGGCCAAATCGTACAATTTGGCGATATCTCGCAAACGGTACAGCCAATTTTGTTCAAATCGT
Source organism: Euwallacea fornicatus (assembly GCF_040115645.1). Taxonomy (NCBI): domain Eukaryota; kingdom Metazoa; phylum Arthropoda; class Insecta; order Coleoptera; family Curculionidae; genus Euwallacea; species Euwallacea fornicatus. The sequence continues at coordinate 294,004 of NW_027096045.1, forward strand.
CTCCTTTTGGCAAAATAAGCATAATAAGGCCTTAAACGGCAAATCGTCAATTTGGCTCTAATAGAAGCGGCACTTTTTGGCCAAATCGTACAATTTGGCGATATCTCGCCAACGCTACAACCAATTTTGTTCAAATCGTCTCCTTTTGGCAAAATAAGCATAATAAGGCCTTAAACGGCAAATCGTCAATTTGGCTCTAATATAAGCGGAATTTTTGGCCAAATCTTATTGATTTGGCGTTATCTCGCCAACGCTACAACCAATTTTGTTCATATCGTCTCCTTTTGGCAAAATAAGCATAATAAGGCCTTAAACGGCAAATCGTCAATTTGGGTCTAATAGAAGCGGCACTTTTTGGACAAATCGTACAATTTGGCGATATCTCACAAACGGTACAACCAATTTTGTTCAAATCGTCTCCTTTTGGCAAAATAAGCATAATAAGGCCTTAAACGGCAAATCGTCAATTTGGCTCTAATAGAAGCGGCACTTTTTGGCCAAATCGTACAATTTGGCGATATTTCGCCAACGCTACAACCAATTTTGTTCAAATCGTCTCCTTTTGGCAAAATAAGCATAATAAGGCCTTAAACGGCAAATCGTCAATTTGACTCTAATAGAAGCGGCACTTTTTGGCCAAATCTTATGATTTGGCGTTATCTCGCCAACGCTACAGCCAATTTTGTTCAAATCGTCTCCTTTTGGCAAAATAAGCATAATAAGGCCTTAAACGGCAAATCGTCAATTTGGCTCTAATAGAAGCGGCATTTTTTGGCCAAATCTTATGATTTGGCGTTATCTCGCCAACGCTACAGCCAATTTTGTTCAAATCGTCTCCTTTTGGCAAAATAAGCATAATAAGGCCGTAAACGGCAAATCGTCAATTTGGCTCTAATAGAAGCGGCACTTTTTGGCCAAATCGTACAATTTGGCGATATCTCGCAAACGGTACAACCAATTTTGTTCAAATCGTCTCCTTTTGGCAAAATAAGCATAATAAGGCCTTAAACGGCAAATCGTCAATTTGGCTCTAATAGAAGCGGCACTTTTTGGCCAAATCTTATGATTTGGCGTTATCTCGCCAACGCTACAGCCAATTTTGTTCAAATCGTCTCCTTTTGGCAAAATAAGCATAATAAGGCCTTAAACGGCAAATCGTCAATTTGGCTCTAATAGAAGCGGCACTTTTTGGCCAAATCGTACAATTTGGCGATATCTCGCAAACGGTACAACCAATTTTGTTCAAATCGTCTCCTTTTGGCAAAATAAGCATAATAAGGCCTTAAACGGCAAATCGTCAATTTGGCTCTAACAGAAGCGGCACTTTTTGGCCAAATCGTACAATTTGGCGATATCTCGCAAACGGTACAGCCAATTTTGTTCAAATCGTCTCCTTTTGGCAAAATAAGCATAATAAGGCCTTAAACGGCAAATCGTCAATTTGGCTCTAATAGAAGCGGCACTTTTTGGCCAAATCGTACAATTTGGCGATATCTCGCCAACGCTACAACCAATTTTGTTCAAATCGTCTCCTTTTGGCAAAATAAGCATAATAAGGCCTTATACGGCAAATCGTCAATTTGGCTCTAATAGAAGCGGCACTTTTTGGCCAAATCTTATGATTTGGCGTTATCTCGCCAACGCTACAGCCAATTTTGTTCAAATCGTCTCCTTTTGGCAAAATAAGCATAATAAGGCCTTAAACGGCAAATCGTCAATTTGGCTCTAATAGAAGCGGCACTTTTTAGCCAAATCTTATGATTTGGCGTTATCTCGCCAACGCTACAGCCAATTTTGTTCAAATCGTCTCCTTTTGGCAAAATAAGCATAATAAGGCCTTAAACGGCAAATCGTCAATTTGGCTCTAATAGAAGCGGCACTTTTTAGCCAAATCTTATGATTTGGCGTTATCTCGCCAACGCTACAGCCAATTTTGTTCAAATCGTCTCCTTTTGGCAAAATAAGCATAATAAGGCCTTAAACGGCAAATCGTCAATTTGGCTCTAATAGAAGCGGCACTTTTTGGCCAAATCTTATGATTTGGCGTTATCTCGCCAACGCTACAGCCAATTTTGTTCAAACCGTCTCCTTTTGGCAAAATAAGCATAATAAGGCCTTAAACGGCAAATCGTCAATTTGGCTCTAATAGAAGCGGCACTTTTTGGCCAAATCTTATGATTTGGCGTTATCTCGCCAACGCTACAGCCAACTTTGTTCAAATCGTCTCCTTTTGGCAAAATAAGCATAATAAGGCCTTAAACGGCAAATCGTCAATTTGGCTCTAATAGAAGCGGCACTTTTTGGCCAAATCTTATGATTTGGCGTTATCTCGCCAACGCTACAGCCAATTTTGTTCAAATCGTCTCCATTTGGCAAAATAAGCATACTAAGGCCTTAAACGGCAAATCGTCAATTTGGCTCTAATATAAGCGGAATTTTTGGCCAAATCTTATTGATTTGGCGTTATCTCGCCAACGCTACAACCAATTTGGTTCATATCGTCTCCTTTTGGCAAAATAAGCATAATAAGGCCTTAAACGGCAAATCGTCAATTTGGCTCTAATAGAAGCGGCACTTTTTGGCCAAATCTTATGATTTGGCGTTATCTCGCCAACGCTACAGTCAATTTTGTTCAAATCGTCTCCTTTTGGCAAAATAAGCATAATAAGGCCTTAAACGGCAAATCGTCAATTTGGCTCTAATAGAAGCGGCACTTTTTGGCCAAATCGTACAATTTGGCGATATCTCGCAAACGGTACAGCCAATTTTGTTCAAATCGTCTCCTTTTGGCAAAATAAGCATAATAAGGCCTTAAACGGCAAATCGTCAATTTGGCTCTAATAGAAGCGGCACGTTTTGGCCAAATCTTATGATTTGGCGTTATCTCGCCAACGCTACAGCCAACTTTGTTCAAATCGTCTCCTTTTGGCAAAATAAGCATAATAAGGCCTTAAACGGCAAATCGTCAATTTGGCTCTAATAGAAGCGGCACTTTTTGGCCAAATCTTATGATTTGGCGTTATCTCGCCAACGCTACAGCCAATTTTGTTCAAATCGTCTCCTTTTGGCAAAATAAGCATAATAAGGCCTTAAACGGCAAATCGTCAATTTGGCTCTAATAGAAGCGGCACTTTTTGGCCAAATCGTACAATTTGGCGATATCTCGCAAACGGTACAACCAATTTTGTTCAAATCGTCTCCTTTTGGCAAAATAAGCATAATAAGGCCTTAAACGGCAAATCGTCAATTTGGCTCTAATAGAAGCGGCACTTTTTGGCCAAATCTTATGATTTGGCGTTATCTCGCCAACGCTACAACCAATTTTGTTCAAATCGTCTCCTTTTGGCAAAATAAGCATAATAAGGCCTTAAACGGCAAATCGTCAATTTGGCTCTAATAGAAGCGGCACTTTTTGGCCAAATCGTACAATTTGGCGATATTTCGCCAACGCTACAACCAATTTTGTTCAAATCGTCTCCTTTTGGCAAAATAAGCATAATAAGGCCTTAAACGGCAAATCGTCAATTTGACTCTAATAGAAGCGGCACTTTTTGGCCAAATCTTATGATTTGGCGTTATCTCGCCAACGCTACAGCCAATTTTGTTCAAATCGTCTCCTTTTGGCAAAATAAGCATAATAAGGCCTTAAACGGCAAATCGTCAATTTGGCTCTAATAGAAGCGGCACTTTTTGGCCAAATCTTATGATTTGGCGTTATCTCGCCAACGCTACAGCCAATTTTGTTCAAATCGTCTCCTTTTGGCAAAATAAGCATAATAAGGCCTTAAACGGCAAATCGTCAATTTGGCTCTAATAGAAGCGGCACTTTTTGGCCAAATCGTACAATTTGGCGATATCTCGCAAACGGTACAACCAATTTTGTTCAAATCGTCTCCTTTTGGCAAAATAAGCATAATAAGGCCTTAAACGGCAAATCGTCAATTTGGCTCTAATAGAAGCGGCACTTTTTGGCCAAATCTTATGATTTGGCGTTATCTCGCCAACGCTACAACCAATTTTGTTCAAATCGTCTCCTTTTGGCAAAATAAGCATAATAAGGCCTTAAACGGCAAATCGTCAATTTGGCTCTAATAGAAGCGGCACTTTTTGGCCAAATCGTACAATTTGGCGATATTTCGCCAACGCTACAACCAATTTTGTTCAAATCGTCTCCTTTTGGCAAAATAAGCATAATAAGGCCTTAAACGGCAAATCGTCAATTTGACTCTAATAGAAGCGGCACTTTTTGGCCAAATCTTATGATTTGGCGTTATCTCGCCAACGCTACAGCCAATTTTGTTCAAATCGTCTCCTTTTGGCAAAATAAGCATAATAAGGCCTTAAACGGCAAATCGTCAATTTGGCTCTAATAGAAGCGGCACTTTTTGGCCAAATCTTATGATTTGGCGTTATCTCGCCAACGCTACAGCCAATTTTGTTCAAATCGTCTCCTTTTGGCAAAATAAGCATAATAAGGCCTTAAACGGCAAATCGTCAATTTGGCTCTAATAGAAGCGGCACTTTTTGGCCAAATCGTACAATTTGGCGATATCTCGCAAACGGTACAACCAATTTTGTTCAAATCGTCTCCTTTTGGCAAAATAAGCATAATAAGGCCTTAAACGGCAAATCGTCAATTTGGCTCTAATAGAAGCGGCACTTTTTGGCCAAATCTTATGATTTGGCGTTATCTCGCCAACGCTACAGCCAATTTTGTTCAAATCGTCTCCTTTTGGCAAAATAAGCATAATAAGGCCTTAAACGGCAAATCGTCAATTTGGCTCTAATAGAAGCGGCACTTTTTGGCCAAATCTTATGATTTGGCGTTATCTCGCCAACGCTACAGCCAATTTTGTTCAAATCGTCTCCTTTTGGCAAAATAAGCATAATAAGGCCTTAAACGGCAAATCGTCAATTTGGCTCTAATAGAAGCGGCACTTTTTGGCCAAATCTTATGATTTGGCGTTATCTCGCCAACGCTACAGCCAATTTTGTTCAAATCGTCTCCTTTTGGCAAAATAAGCATAATAAGGCCTTAAACGGCAAATCGTCAATTTGGCTCTAATATAAGCGGAATTTTTGGCCAAATCTTATTGATTTGGCGTTATCTCGCCAACGCTACAACCAATTTTGTTCATATCGTCTCCTTTTGGCAAAATAAGCATAATAAGGCCTTAAACGGCAAATCGTCAATTTGGGTCTAATAGAAGCGGCACTTTTTGGACAAATCGTACAATTTGGCGATATCTCACAAACGGTACAACCAATTTTGTTCAAATCGTCTCCTTTTGGCAAAATAAGCATAATAAGGCCTTAAACGGCAAATCGTCAATTTGGCTCTAATAGAAGCGGCACTTTTTGGCCAAATCGTACAATTTGGCGATATTTCGCCAACGCTACAACCAATTTTGTTCAAATCGTCTCCTTTTGGCAAAATAAGCATAATAAGGCCTTAAACGGCAAATCGTCAATTTGACTCTAATAGAAGGGGCACTTTTTGGCCAAATCTTATGATTTGGCGTTATCTCGCCAACGCTACAGCCAATTTTGTTCAAATCGTCTCTTTTTGGCAAAATAAGCATAATAAGGCCTTAAACGGCAAATCGTCAATTTGGCTCTAATAGAAGCGGCACTTTTTGGCCAAATCTTATGATTTGGCGTTATCTCGCCAACGCTACAGCCAATTTTGTTCAAATCGTCTCCTTTTGGCAAAATAAGCATAATAAGGCCGTAAACGGCAAATCGTCAATTTGGCTCTAATAGAAGCGGCACTTTTTGGCCAAATCGTACAATTTGGCGATATCTCGCAAACGGTACAACCAATTTTGTTCAAATCGTCTCCTTTTGGCAAAATAAGCATAATAAGGCCTTAAACGGCAAATCGTCAATTTGGCTCTAATAGAAGCGGCACTTTTTGGCCAAATCTTATGATTTGGCGTTATCTCGCCAACGCTACAGCCAATTTTGTTCAAATCGTCTCCTTTTGGCAAAATAAGCATAATAAGGCCTTAAACGGCAAATCGTCAATTTGGCTCTAATAGAAGCGGCACTTTTTGGCCAAATCGTACAATTTGGCGATATCTCGCAAACGGTACAACCAATTTTGTTCAAATCGTCTCCTTTTGGCAAAATAAGCATAATAAGGCCTTAAACGGCAAATCGTCAATTTGGCTCTAACAGAAGCGGCACTTTTTGGCCAAATCGTACAATTTGGCGATATCTCGCAAACGGTACAGCCAATTTTGTTCAAATCGTCTCCTTTTGGCAAAATAAGCATAATAAGGCCTTAAACGGCAAATCGTCAATTTGGCTCTAATAGAAGCGGCACTTTTTGGCCAAATCGTACAATTTGGCGATATCTCGCCAACGCTACAACCAATTTTGTTCAAATCGTCTCCTTTTGGCAAAATAAGCATAATAAGGCCTTAAACGGCAAATCGTCAATTTGGCTCTAATAGAAGCGGCACTTTTTGGCCAAATCTTATGATTTGGCGTTATCTCGCCAACGCTACAACCAATTTTGTTCAAATCGTCTCCTTTTGGCAAAATAAGCATAATAAGGCCTTAAACGGCAAATCGTCAATTTGGCTCTAATAGAAGCGGCACTTTTTAGCCAAATCTTATGATTTGGCGTTATCTCGCCAACGCTACAGCCAATTTTGTTCAAATCGTCTCCTTTTGGCAAAATAAGCATAATAAGGCCTTAAACGGCAAATCGTCAATTTGGCTCTAATAGAAGCGGCACTTTTTAGCCAAATCTTATGATTTGGCGTTATCTCGCCAACGCTACAGCCAATTTTGTTCAAATCGTCTCCTTTTGGCAAAATAAGCATAATAAGGCCTTAAACGGCAAATCGTCAATTTGGCTCTAATAGAAGCGGCACTTTTTGGCCAAATCTTATGATTTGGCGTTATCTCGCCAACGCTACAGCCAATTTTGTTCAAACCGTCTCCTTTTGGCAAAATAAGCATAATAAGGCCTTAAACGGCAAATCGTCAATTTGGCTCTAATAGAAGCGGCACTTTTTGGCCAAATCTTATGATTTGGCGTTATCTCGCCAACGCTACAGCCAACTTTGTTCAAATCGTCTCCTTTTGGCAAAATAAGCATAATAAGGCCTTAAACGGCAAATCGTCAATTTGGCTCTAATAGAAGCGGCACTTTTTGGCCAAATCTTATGATTTGGCGTTATCTCGCCAACGCTACAGCCAATTTTGTTCAAATCGTCTCCTTTTGGCAAAATAAGCATAATAAGGCCTTAAACGGCAAATCGTCAATTTGGCTCTAATAGAAGCGGCACTTTTTGGCCAAATCGTACAATTTGGCGATATCTCGCAAACGGTACAACCAATTTTGTTCAAATCGTCTCCTTTTGGCAAAATAAGCATAATAAGGCCTTAAACGGCAAATCGTCAATTTGAATCTAATAGAAGCGGCACTTTTTGGCCAAATCTTATGATTTGGCGTTATCTCGCCAACGCTACTGCCAATTTTGTTCAAATCGTCTCCTTTTGGCAAAATAAGCATAATAAGGCCTTAAACGGCAAATCGTCAATTTGGCTCTAATAGAAGCGGCACTTTTTGGCCAAATCTTATGATTTGGCGTTATCTCGCCAACGCTACAACCAATTTTGTTCAAATCGTCTCCTTTTGGCAAAATAAGCATAATAAGGCCTTAAACGGCAAATCGTCAATTTGGCTCTAATAGAAGCGGCACTTTTTGGCCAAATCTTATGATTTGGCGTTATCTCGCCAACGCTACAGCCAATTTTGTTCAAATCGTCTCCTTTTGGCAAAATAAGCATAATAAGGCCTTAAACGGCAAATCGTCAATTTGGCTCTAATAGAAGCGGCACTTTTTGGCCAAATCTTATGATTTGGCGTTATCTCGCCAACGCTACAGCCAATTTTGTTCAAATCGTCTCCTTTTGGCAAAATAAGCATAATAAGGCCTTAAACGGCAAATCGTCAATTTGGCTCTAATAGAAGCGGCACTTTTTGGCCAAATCTTATGATTTGGCGTTATCTCGCCAACGCTACAGCCAATTTTGTTCAAACCGTCTCCTTTTGGCAAAATAAGCATAATAAGGCCTTAAACGGCAAATCGTCAATTTGGCTCTAATAGAAGCGGCACTTTTTGGCCAAATCTTATGATTTGGCGTTATCTCGCCAACGCTACAGCCAATTTTGTTCAAATCGTTTCCTTTTGGCAAAATAAGCATAATAAGGCCTTAAACGGCAAATCGTCAATTTGGCTCTAATAGAAGCGGCACTTTTTGGCCAAATCTTATGATTTGGCGTTATCTCGCCAACGCTACAGCCAATTTTGTTCAAATCGTCTCCTTTTGGCAAAATAAGCATAATAAGGCCTTAAACGGCAAATCGTCAATTTGGCTCTAATAGAAGCGGCACTTTTTGGCCAAATCGTACAATTTGGCGATATCTCGCAAACGGTACAACCAATTTTGTTCAAATCGTCTCCTTTTGGCAAAATAAGCATAATAAGGCCTTAAACGGCAAATCGTCAATTTGGCTCTAACAGAAGCGGCACTTTTTGGCCAAATCGTACAATTTGGTGATATCTCGCAAACGCTACAGCCAATTTTGTTCAAATCGTCTCCTTTTGGCAAAATAAGCATAATAAGGCCTTAAACGGCAAATCGTCAATTTGGCTCTAATAGAAGCGGCACTTTTTGGCCAAATCGTACAATTTGGCGATATCTCGCAAACGGTACAACGAATTTTGTTCAAATCGTCTCCTTTTGGCAAAATAAGCATAATAAGGCCTTAAACGGCAAGTCGTCAATTTGGCTCTAACAGAAGCGGCACTTTTTGGCCAAATCGTACAATTTGGTGATATCTCGCAAACGCTACAGCCAATTTTGTTCAAATCGTCTCCTTTTGGCAAAATAAGCATAATAAGGCCTTAAACGGCAAATCGTCAATTTGGCTCTAATAGAAGCGGCACTTTTTGGCCAAATCTTATGATTTGGCGTTATCTCGCCAACGCTACAACCAATTTTGTTCAAATCGTCTCCTTTTGGCAAAATAAGCATAATAAGGCCTTAAACGGCAAATCGTCAATTTGGCTCTAATAGAAGCGGCACTTTTTAGCCAAATCGTACAATTTGGCGATATCTCGCAAACAGTACAGCCAATTTTGTTCAAATCGTCTCCTTTTGGCAAAATAAGCATAATAAGGCCTTAAACGGCAAATCGTCAATTTGGCTCTAATAGAAGCGGCACTTTTTGGCCAAATCGTACAATTTGGCGATATCTCGCCAACGCTACAACCAATTTTGTTCAAATCGTCTCCTTTTGGCAAAATAAGCATAATAAGGCCTTAAACGGCAAATCGTCAATTTGGCTCTAATAGAAGCGGCACTTTTTGGCCAAATCTTATGATTTGGCGTTATCTCGCCAACGCTACAGCCAACTTTGTTCAAATCGTCTCCTTTTGGCAAAATAAGCATAATAAGGCCTTAAACGGCAAATCGTCAATTTGGCTCTAATAGAAGCGGCACTTTTTGGCCAAATCTTATGATTTGGCGTTATCTCGCCAACGCTATAGCCAATTTTGTTCAAATCGTCTCCTTTTGGCAAAATAAGCATAATAAGGCCTTAAACGGCAAATCGTCAATTTGGCTCTAATAGAAGCGGCACTTTTTGGCCAAATCTTATGATTTGGCGTTATCTCGCCAACGCTACAGCCAATTTTGTTCAAATCGTCTCCTTTTGGCAAAATAAGCATAATAAGGCCTTAAACGGCAAATCGTCAATTTGGCTCTAATAGAAGCGGCACTTTTTGGCCAAATCGTACAATTTGGCGATATCTCGCAAACGGTACAACCAATTTTGTTCAAATCGTCTCCTTTTGGCAAAATAAGCATAATAAGGCCTTAAACGGCAAATCGTCAATTTGGCTCTAATAGAAGCGGCACTTTTTGGCCAAATCTTATGATTTGGCGTTATCTCGCCAACGCTACAGCCAATTTTGTTCAAATCGTCTCCTTTTGGCAAAATAAGCATAATAAGGCCTTAAACGGCAAATCGTCAATTTGGCTCTAATAGAAGCGGCACTTTTTGGCCAAATCTTATGATTTGGCGTTATCTCGCCAACGCTACAACCAATTTTGTTCAAATCGTCTCCTTTTGGCAAAATAAGCATAATAAGGCCTTAAACGGCAAATCGTCAATTTGGCTCTAATAGAAGCGGCACTTTTTAGCCAAATCTTATGATTTGGCGTTATCTCGCCAACGCTACAGCCAATTTTGTTCAAATCGTCTCCTTTTGGCAAAATAAGCATAATAAGGCCTTAAACGGCAAATCGTCAATTTGGCTCTAATAGAAGCGGCACTTTTTGGCCAAATCTTATGATTTGGCGTTATCTCGCCAACGCTACAGCCAATTTTGTTCAAATCGTCTCCTTTTGGCAAAATAAGCATAATAAGGCCTTAAACGGCAAATCGTCAATTTGGCTCTAATAGAAGCGGCACTTTTTGGCCAAATCTTATGATTTGGCGTTATCTCGCCAACGCTACAGCCAATTTTGTTCAAATCGTCTCCTTTTGGCAAAATAAGCATAATAAGGCCTTAAACGGCAAATCGTCAATTTGGCTCTAATAGAAGCGGCACTTTTTGGCCAAATCTTATGATTTGGCGATATCTCGCAAACGGTACAACCAATTTTGTTCAAATCGTCTCCTTTTGGCAAAATAAGCATAATAAGGCCTTAAACGGCAAATCGTCAATTTGGCTCTAACAGAAGCGGCACTTTTTGGCCAAATCGTACAATTTGGTGATATCTCGCTAACGCTACAGCCAATTTTGTTCAAATCGTCTCCTTTTGGCAAAATAAGCATAATAAGGCCTTAAACGGCAAATCGTCAATTTGGCTCTAATAGAAGCGGCACTTTTTGGCCAAATCGTACAATTTGGCGATATCTCGCAAACGGTACAACGAATTTTGTTCAAATCGTCTCCTTTTGGCAAAATAAGCATAATAAGGCCTTAAACGGCAAGTCGTCAATTTGGCTCTAACAGAAGCGGCACTTTTTGGCCAAATCGTACAATTTGGTGATATCTCGCAAACGCTACAGCCAATTTTGTTCAAATCGTCTCCTTTTGGCAAAATAAGCATAATAAGGCCTTAAACGGCAAATCGTCAATTTGGCTCTAATAGAAGCGGCACTTTTTGGCCAAATCTTATGATTTGGCGTTATCTCGCCAACGCTACAACCAATTTTGTTCAAATCGTCTCCTTTTGGCAAAATAAGCATAATAAGGCCTTAAACGGCAAATCGTCAATTTGGCTCTAATAGAAGCGGCACTTTTTGGCCAAATCTTATGATTTGGCGTTATCTCGCCAACGCTACAGCCAACTTTGTTCAAATCGTCTCCTTTTGGCAAAATAAGCATAATAAGGCCTTAAACGGCAAATCGTCAATTTGGCTCTAATAGAAGCGGCACTTTTTGGCCAAATCTTATGATTTGGCGTTATCTCGCCAACGCTATAGCCAATTTTGTTCAAATCGTCTCCTTTTGGCAAAATAAGCATAATAAGGCCTTAAACGGCAAATCGTCAATTTGGCTCTAATAGAAGCGGCACTTTTTGGCCAAATCTTATGATTTGGCGTTATCTCGCCAACGCTACAGCCAATTTTGTTCAAATCGTCTCCTTTTGGCAAAATAAGCATAATAAGGCCTTAAACGGCAAATCGTCAATTTGGCTCTAATAGAAGCGGCACTTTTTGGCCAAATCGTACAATTTGGCGATATCTCGCAAACGGTACAACCAATTTTGTTCAAATCGTCTCCTTTTGGCAAAATAAGCATAATAAGGCCTTAAACGGCAAATCGTCAATTTGGCTCTAATAGAAGCGGCACTTTTTGGCCAAATCTTATGATTTGGCGTTATCTCGCCAACGCTACAGCCAATTTTGTTCAAATCGTCTCCTTTTGGCAAAATAAGCATAATAAGGCCTTAAACGGCAAATCGTCAATTTGGCTCTAATAGAAGCGGCACTTTTTGGCCAAATCTTATGATTTGGCGTTATCTCGCCAACGCTACAACCAATTTTGTTCAAATCGTCTCCTTTTGGCAAAATAAGCATAATAAGGCCTTAAACGGCAAATCGTCAATTTGGCTCTAATAGAAGCGGCACTTTTTAGCCAAATCTTATGATTTGGCGTTATCTCGCCAACGCTACAGCCAATTTTGTTCAAATCGTCTCCTTTTGGCAAAATAAGCATAATAAGGCCTTAAACGGCAAATCGTCAATTTGGCTCTAATAGAAGCGGCACTTTTTGGCCAAATCTTATGATTTGGCGTTATCTCGCCAACGCTACAGCCAATTTTGTTCAAATCGTCTCCTTTTGGCAAAATAAGCATAATAAGGCCTTAAACGGCAAATCGTCAATTTGGCTCTAATAGAAGCGGCACTTTTTGGCCAAATCTTATGATTTGGCGTTATCTCGCCAACGCTACAGCCAATTTTGTTCAAATCGTCTCCTTTTGGCAAAATAAGCATAATAAGGCCTTAAACGGCAAATCGTCAATTTGGCTCTAATAGAAGCGGCACTTTTTGGCCAAATCTTATGATTTGGCGATATCTCGCAAACGGTACAACCAATTTTGTTCAAATCGTCTCCTTTTGGCAAAATAAGCATAATAAGGCCTTAAACGGCAAATCGTCAATTTGGCTCTAACAGAAGCGGCACTTTTTGGCCAAATCGTACAATTTGGTGATATCTCGCTAACGCTACAGCCAATTTTGTTCAAATCGTCTCCTTTTGGCAAAATAAGCATAATAAGGCCTTAAACGGCAAATCGTCAATTTGGCTCTAATAGAAGCGGCACTTTTTGGCCAAATCGTACAATTTGGCGATATCTCGCAAACGGTACAACGAATTTTGTTCAAATCGTCTCCTTTTGGCAAAATAAGCATAATAAGGCCTTAAACGGCAAGTCGTCAATTTGGCTCTAACAGAAGCGGCACTTTTTGGCCAAATCGTACAATTTGGTGATATCTCGCAAACGCTACAGCCAATTTTGTTCAAATCGTCTCCTTTTGGCAAAATAAGCATAATAAGGCCTTAAACGGCAAATCGTCAATTTGGCTCTAATAGAAGCGGCACTTTTTGGCCAAATCTTATGATTTGGCGTTATCTCGCCAACGCTACAACCAATTTTGTTCAAATCGTCTCCTTTTGGCAAAATAAGCATAATAAGGCCTTAAACGGCAAATCGTCAATTTGGCTCTAATAGAAGCGGCACTTTTTAGCCAAATCGTACAATTTGGCGATATCTCGCAAACAGTACAGCCAATTTTGTTCAAATCGTCTCCTTTTGGCAAAATAAGCATAATAAGGCCTTAAACGGCAAATCGTCAATTTGGCTCTAATAGAAGCGGCACTTTTTGGCCAAATCGTACAATTTGGCGATATCTCGCCAACGCTACAACCAATTTTGTTCAAATCGTCTCCTTTTGGCAAAATAAGCATAATAAGGCCTTAAACGGCAAATCGTTAATTTGGCTCTAATAGAAGCGGCACTTTTTGGCCAAATCTTATGATTTGGCGTTATCTCGCCAACGCTACAGCCAACTTTGTTCAAATCGTCTCCTTTTGGCAAAATAAGCAAGTTATATGGGGATGCTACCATAAGCCACCATACTAAAGAGACGCGGCCCAGACTTGCTGAGCTTGCAGAATCAAACAATAAAACCACATTGCGCTGGACCTTCGGGACTCACTCTGACAATCGATCGACAGTAATATTCAACTCACGTTGATTTCATTGTAACTTACCAAAGCTCGTTCTACTGTATTGTTACCGTTATACTTAATAATTCTTGTTAGTGTTGTGTTAACTACAAGTTTATATTAAATCATAAAATATAGTAATTGTTTAATTTTTTTTAAAAAGTCTTCCGAGGAATACGGAAAGATAAGTGGCGCAGTCGTACGGATCAATCACGGAATCAATATTCAATCGCTGAGTAGTGAACTAACCGTGAGAGACCTTCGTGTAACGTGTACGGTAAAACTGTAGTAAAATCAATGTTTGTGTCGAGCATCGTGCTATTTTGGTAAGTACAACTGGTTAATAATTTTTGTACAAGATTTTTTATGTCAGAGATTAACGAGGTACTTGAACAGTTTGAATCCCTGAGTATTGATACCCCTTTGACAGGCCCTAATTGTAATCGCTCAGTCCCAATTAGAAATCGTAAACTTGTAAGAAACAGTAACGTAAAAATGGTTGAGTTTAAAACTGAGTATTTGAGGTGTGTCCCAGATTTCGATGGGAGCCCTAATGATCTTGGCCGTTACCTCGGCGTATGTCAATCCTTGATCGATTCCTTTTACGTTGCCCAACAACCCAACCACTTCCAAAATACCTTCTTGCTAAATTGTATTATTGGAAAGTTATCTGGGAATGCTAAATTGGTATTGGGAACACAAAACGTCAACAACTGGGAGGAACTAAAGGAAATTTTGACAAGGCATTTTGCGGATCAGAGGGATGAGGCATGTTTAAACATGGACTTAGTTATGCTTAAACAACGACAAAACGAAACCCCTAACGAATTTTACGATAGGGTTCTGCATATACTAAACTTGTTATGTTCTTATATTAATGCCCACGAAACTACGGAGATAGGGAAAGCTGTAAAAAAGGATCTATACAATAACTTGGCGCTGAAAACATTCCTATCAGGACTAAGAGAGCCCCTAGGAACAGCAATACGCTGTATGCGACCAAAAGATTTGCCAGAAGCATTGCAATTTGTAACACAGGAAGACAACACACACTATTTGCAAAATAATAGTAGTGGCAGCAGTAATAATGGCAGTAATAGAGTGCATAATGCAACAAACTACACACCTAGACCTAGGTTCAACCCTAGACCGTCATATAGGAATAATCACACTGGTCAATTTAGACCAGGAACCCATGTAAATACAGCAGTAAATCATACACCTAGACCAACGTATCAGCCATCGCAAGTAAGACAGAATTTCCAACCACCAAGGGTGACTACTAACGTCTTCAAATCGAATCCAAATCAACCCTTGCCAAAACCCACACCGATGAGTGTTTCGACGAGGAGAACCGGATTTACGAACAGACAGAATTCGGGAGGTTATTACCCCAATAGGACGTATTTTAATAATCCAAATAGACCACCCTATAACCCCGCACAAAATATCATCGCAGAAGAACTTTATAGCACCAGCGTAAACAGGAGTATCGATGACCAAGCTGTCTACGACGAAAAATACCATGGCGACCCAAAGGCGAGACGATATGGAAACGAATCCACTGAACAACAGGACGGATCAAGTTACCACGTGGGAAGTCGGTGCGACGCTGCATCTGCAGATTATTCTTATAAGAATTTTCTCGAAACTGGCCCAGACGAGAACGAAACATAAAACCAAAGATAATAACACTGAATAACACCGAGGGCAGTGAACTAAACTATATTACTTTTCCTGAACACAATCTTAAATTTTTAATTGATAGTGGTGCAAGTAAATCATTTATAAACCCGGAAGCTGCTAGGAAGATAGCTCCGAACCAAATTAAAAAAGACCCTTTTATAGTTTCAACCGCATTACAACAATCAGCCCATGAATTTAGTACAACGATACCAGCTTCGGAAATTTTCAAATTACCCCGATACACTTTGCTGAAATTTTATTTGTTTAAATTTCATGGAACCTTTGATGGATTGTTGGGATTAGATAATTTGAAACTGTTAGAAGCCCAATTAGATTTTCGGAAAAATAAAATGGTTACCCCTTATGCCACTATACCATTCCAAACGTATTGGACAAATGTACAGAATAACCATATAGAAATGGAACCAAGGATAGAAAAAGTAGTTAGAATTGAAACAAATATCCGAGATGGAGAGGTATTGATTGATTATCGGAAGATAAATGGATGTGAAATCCCAAGTTGTATAACAAAGACGAAAGATGGTCACGCTTTAGTCGTGATAAGAAATAGATCATGCCAATCAAAGATAATAGATTTAACCCGACCATTCGATGTCGAGGCGTTAGACAAAGGAATATTAGAGCATGAAACAATTGATGTAAACACAATGGATACCCATCGAGGGAGGAAATTGGAAACATCGCAGATTAGGACTAATCATCTTAATCGAGAAGAGAAGAAAGAAATTCTACGATTATGTACCGAATTTTCGGACATATTCTATCAAGAAGGCATACCTTTGACGTTTACTAGTCAAACAAAGCATGCTATCAAGACAACTGATGAACAGCCAGTGTACGTAAAGTCGTACAGGTACCCCTTCATACATAAAGAAGAAGTTAGGAGCCAAATAGACAAAATGTTGGACCAGGGAATCATTAGACATAGCAGTTCACCTTGGTCAGCCCCAATCTGGGTAGTTCCTAAGAAGATGGATGCGTCTGGAAAACGCAAATGGAGAGTCTGCGTGGATTACCGCAAACTCAATGAGAAAACTATCGACGACAAATACCCTTTACCCAATATAACTGATATACTGGATAAACTGGGGAAGTGTCAGTATTTTTCGACCCTTGATTTGGCGAGTGGTTTCCACCAAATTGAGATGAGGGAACAAGATATACCAAAGACGGCGTTTAGTACCGAAGGAGGGCATTATGAATATACCCGAATGCCCTTCGGATTAAAAAACGCACCTGCGACCTTCCAAAGAGCAATGGATGGAATTTTGAGCGGATTGCAGAATGAAAGGTGTCTAGTGTATCTTGACGACATAATCATTTACTCAACATCCTTACAAGAGCACTTGGAAAATTTAAGAGCAGTCTTTAATCGACTTAGAAAATCCAATTTCAAGGTCCAACTCGACAAGAGTGAATTTTTGAGGAAGGAAGTAAATTATTTGGGACATATTATAACCCCAGAAGGAGTTCGACCTAACCCGGAAAAAGTGAAAGTAGTAAAAAATTACCCGATTCCAGGAACCCCAAAGCAAATTAAAGGATTCCTTGGCTTGGTGGGATACTACAGGAAATTCATTAATAACTTTGCGCAGTTGACCAAACCTCTAACTAAATGTCTCAAGAAAGGAGCGAAAATTGAACATAATGAAGAATTTGTTAAATCTTTTGAGACCTGTAAAGAAATATTAATGAATGAACCTATCTTACAATATCCCGACCTCTCAAAGCCTTTTAACCTCACCTGTGACGCCAGTAATGTCGCATTAGGAGCAATTTTGTCACAAGGCCCTATTGGACAAGACTTGCCAGTGGCGTACGCCTCACGCACATTAAACGAATCCGAACAAAATTATTCTACGATAGAAAAGGAGTGTTTGTGTTTAGTTTGGGCAACGAAGTATTTCAGGCCCTACCTGTATGGTAACAAATTTAATATAGTCACTGATCATAAGCCGTTACAATGGCTATTTAACTTGAAAGACCCTTCGTCCAAATTACTAAGGTGGCGAATTAAGCTGGAAGAATACGACTATAGAATCATTTATAAAAAGGGAAAACTAAATACGAATGCCGATGCGTTGAGTCGCGTGGAAATTCACACGAAAGAAACGAACGGATTTCAAGAGTTAGTGCGATATATGGAGGACTTCAACAGAGATTTGGAACAAGCGGGTACGAGTGGACAAACAAGAAATGAACCGGATAACCTATCAATGATAGTTGAACCAGATACAGAGGCAAAAAATACAGAAACGATGGAAGAACCAACCCCAATGGATGAAAATGAAACTGTACATACAAACGAGGAACAAGATCCTATCGTAGGAGTTCCAATTGTAGAATCAGCTGTTAACTATGGAGCCAATCAGGTGATTGTGTCACGAGTATTGCATACACCTGCAAAATTAAAGAAATTAGAACTATTTGGGAAAAAACGAAGATACTTACTACAATTGCCAGATGATGACTTCGATCACTATTTAATGAAGTTTGTCATAGAGAATGTGGCCCCAGGAAAACTGTATTCCCTTTACTTCGAAAGTCCAGATATTTACCCTAAATTTTGTGAAACTATACGTAAAAATTTTAAATGGCCATCGCTCAAATTCAAGCGATGCCTAACAAAATTAATAGATGTCGAAGAAAAAGCAGATATACCTGAAATCATACAGGCTTATCATGAGAGCAAAACAAACCATAGGGGCATAGAAGAGACAGAGCAGAGAATAAAAGCCAAATATTACTGGCCAAACATAAGAGATACAGTACAAAATTACCTGGAACAATGTGAAATTTGCCAGCGTAGTAAATACGAAAGGAACCCCATTAAGACGAAGTACAACATCACGCCTACAGCTGCAAAGCCTTTCGAAATTGTCCACATAGACACATACACATTAGAAAAGACAAAGTTTCTAACTATTGTGGATAGTTTTTCGAAATTTGCCCAAGCCTATGTTTTGGATTCAATGATGGCAACTGAAGTAGCGGACAATTTAATAACTTTCTTCTCCCATTTTGGAGTGCCAATTCAAATAATCGCTGACAATGGGACAGAATTTAAGAATACAGTAATTGCCGAACTTTTAAGAAGCCATAAAGTAGAAACGCATTTCTGCACGCCAGATCATCCCCAATCGAATGGAATTGTGGAGAGATTCCACTCAACAATAGCAGAACACGTAAGATTGCTGAACAACCAAGGTCAAGAAGAGACACCCATCAAACAGAAGGTCAAGTACGCCGTGTTAGCATACAACAATTCAATTCATTCAACAACGGGATACAAACCAATGGAAATTGTGAACGGACACCTAGGAAGTGAGGATCCATTCAACATCACTATGAATGAAAATTTAATGACCAACTATGTAACTGAACACAAAGCAAGGACGAAATTGTTGTACGGAGAAATGAATAGGCGAATGACCGAGGCTAAAGTACGCTTAATGGAAAAGAGAAATGTAAATCGGGACGACCCAACGATGTTTGAAGAAGGAGATGACGTGCGTGAAAGAATAAAGAATCCTAGACAAAAATTAGGAGACAAATTTAAAGCATGTGCAAAAGCGGAAATTGTAAATAGAGAAAGGAAATTTGTCGAAAATCAGTCTGGAAGGAAAGTGAACATAGACAATCTAAAACGGCCCAGCCGTCACAAATGTATTAATCCAAGTAGAAATAAGGAGTAAATTAGACTCAAACCAAACCATGTACATATAAGTAAACGAAGGAAAAACATTTACAGCATCCTAGTCACGGGACAAGCTAGGGATGTCACACTGTTGGAACTCAAGGGAAATCCGGGAATGTTACCGCTAGAACTGGGAAAGGCAGTATTGATTGATGGAAGCCACAGTTTCATTCATTACAACGATTTAAGACCAGTAGCAGAACAACTAGAAGAGCTGAGAAGAAAAATAAATAATTTGACCAGCAATTGGGAAACGACAACACATCCAAGCCCTTATAAGAATGAGCTCCGCAATTTTTACGAGATCATGAAGGCAATACAGGAACAAGTTGAAAACCGCTTTTACCGAATATTTCCTAAAACAAATCGACCAAAGCGAGGAATCGTGGATGGATTAGGAGCAGTGTTCAAAGCGATAACGGGAAATTTGGACGCAGAAGATGGTCAAAAATACGACAAATTAATTAGAGAATTACGTGCGAAACAAAGGCTCACTCAAACTCAAGTTGTAACTCAAGGAAGAATGACAGTGTTGGCTTTAGAAAGGTTTAACAAAACGCTAAAACAGCTTTACGACAATGATAGAATACTGGAGGAAAAATTGAAAGAAATTGTACCTTATATCAAGGATGTGATCGACGATAGAAATTGTTCCTTTTTGAAGGAAATTGTCAACGAAATAATTGATATGTACGAGATAATCAACACCATCCTACAAGATGTCGAAAACTCGTTGGTATTTGCAAGATTAAATACCATGCACCCAAGCATAATGGACCAAAGGGATCTACTCACTGCACTCACGGAGTTAAGCAACGACATAGGAAGGACCAATCTACCACTACCTATAACTTTGGAAAATATAGTTAAATACGAAGAAATAACAAAACTGGAGTGTTTCCTATCGGACTATCGAATCACGTACATTTTACACATTCCTACTGTTCAGAATCTGCAATTTTCTTATTACCATTTGTATTCTATTCCCGTTTACATTCAGGGTCAGTTTAGGGCAATCATACCTAAAGGGAAGTACCTTGTAAAGAGCCAGTTGTACCACGCGTACTTTCACCGCGAGTGTCGTAAATTAAAGCCAGAACTATACTTGTGCTATGAAACAGACTTAACGGGAAATCAGCCAGAAACCCCTTGTGAAATACAGTTAATAAACTTAGTGAAAAATCCTTCGAACTGTACTCAAACGTTAATAAAAATAGACAGAATAATTTTAAATAGGTTAGATGTGTCAGATAAATGGATTGTAATAAGTCCTACAGAAGAAATAGCCCAGCTAACGTGCCAAAATAGACAAACAGAAGCCAAAACCTTGCACGGGACATATCTATACGAAATTCCAAAGGGATGTAAGTTAAGCATCGGGAACCAGCAGGCAACGAATACCATGAGGATCATGGAAAACACTCTGAAGCCCATTTTGCTACCTAAAATTATCACGGACGTTCCACCCCGACAGAACTTAAACTTGAGCATTCACCTACCCGAGCTCGAGTTAGATGACCTGCATAAGCTAAAACATGAAGTTTATGAGGAGCAGGAAAGCGGCAGCTGGACGGACAACGACCTCTACACACCCCCTAGTGTGTGGACATTACTAATGTATATTATAATTATAGGAGCAATGGCAGCTTTAACATGGAAAAAGTTGTTGCAACCCCGACTGAGGAATCGGAGTCAGAAGAACAACCAGTCAAATGAAGAGCCAATAGAAGTTCCACTCCCTCGGCTAGCCTAGGAGTTCCATCTCAGAGGGGAGGAGTTATATGGGGATGCTACCATAAGCCACCATACTAAAGAGACGCGGCCCAGACTTGCTGAGCTTGCAGAATCAAACAATAAAACCACATTGCGCTGGACCTTCGGGACTCACTCTGACAATCGATCGACAGTAATATTCAACTCACGTTGATTTCATTGTAACTTACCAAAGCTCGTTCTACTGTATTGTTACCGTTATACTTAATAATTCTTGTTAGTGTTGTGTTAACTACAAGTTTATATTAAATCATAAAATATAGTAATTGTTTAATTTTTTTTAAAAAGTCTTCCGAGGAATACGGAAAGATAAGTAGCATAATAAGGCCTTAAACGGCAAATCGTCAATTTGGCTCTAATAGAAGCGGCACTTTTTGGCCAAATCTTATGATTTGGCGTTATCTCGCGAACGCTATAGCCAATTTTGTTCAAATCGTCTCCTTTTGGCAAAATAAGCATAATAAGGCCTTAAACGGCAAATCGTCAATTTGGCTCTAATAGAAGCGGCACTTTTTGGCCAAATCTTATGATTTGGCGTTATCTCGCCAACGCTACAGCCAATTTTGTTCAAATCGTCTCCTTTTGGCAAAATAAGCATAATAAGGCCTTAAACGGCAAATCGTCAATTTGGCTCTAATAGAAGCGGCACTTTTTGGCCAAATCGTACAATTTGGCGATATCTCGCAAACGGTACAACCAATTTTGTTCAAATCGTCTCCTTTTGGCAAAATAAGCATAATAAGGCCTTAAACGGCAAATCGTCAATTTGGCTCTAATAGAAGCGGCACTTTTTGGCCAAATCGTACAATTTGGCGATATCTCGCAAACGGTACAACCAATTTTGTTCAAATCGTCTCCTTTTGGCAAAATAAGCATAATAAGGCCTTAAACGGCAAATCGTCAATTTGGCTCTAACAGAAGCGGCACTTTTTGGCCAAATCGTACAATTTGGTGATATCTCGCAAACGCTACAGCCAATTTTGTTCAAATCGTCTCCTTTTGGCAAAATAAGCATAATAAGGCCTTAAACGGCAAATCGTCAATTTGGCTCTAATAGAAGCGGCACTTTTTGGCCAAATCGTACAATTTGGCGATATCTCGCAAACGGTACAACGAATTTTGTTCAAATCGTCTCCTTTTGGCAAAATAAGCATAATAAGGCCTTAAACGGCAAATCGTCAATTTGGCTCTAACAAGTTATATGGGGATGCTACCATAAGCCACCATACTAAAGAGACGCGGCCCAGACTTGCTGAGCTTGCAGAATCAAACAATAAAACCACATTGCGCTGGACCTTCGGGACTCACTCTGACAATCGATCGACAGTAATATTCAACTCACGTTGATTTCATTGTAACTTACCAAAGCTCGTTCTACTGTATTGTTACCGTTATACTTAATAATTCTTGTTAGTGTTGTGTTAACTACAAGTTTATATTAAATCATAAAATATAGTAATTGTTTAATTTTTTTTAAAAAGTCTTCCGAGGAATACGGAAAGATAAGTGGCGCAGTCGTACGGATCAATCACGGAATCAATATTCAATCGCTGAGTAGTGAACTAACCGTGAGAGACCTTCGTGTAACGTGTACGGTAAAACTGTAGTAAAATCAATGTTTGTGTCGAGCATCGTGCTATTTTGGTAAGTACAACTGGTTAATAATTTTTGTACAAGATTTTTTATGTCAGAGATTAACGAGGTACTTGAACAGTTTGAATCCCTGAGTATTGATACCCCTTTGACAGGCCCTAATTGTAATCGCTCAGTCCCAATTAGAAATCGTAAACTTGTAAGAAACAGTAACGTAAAAATGGTTGAGTTTAAAACTGAGTATTTGAGGTGTGTCCCAGATTTCGATGGGAGCCCTAATGATCTTGGCCGTTACCTCGGCGTATGTCAATCCTTGATCGATTCCTTTTACGTTGCCCAACAACCCAACCACTTCCAAAATACCTTCTTGCTAAATTGTATTATTGGAAAGTTATCTGGGAATGCTAAATTGGTATTGGGAACACAAAACGTCAACAACTGGGAGGAACTAAAGGAAATTTTGACAAGGCATTTTGCGGATCAGAGGGATGAGGCATGTTTAAACATGGACTTAGTTATGCTTAAACAACGACAAAACGAAACCCCTAACGAATTTTACGATAGGGTTCTGCATATACTAAACTTGTTATGTTCTTATATTAATGCCCACGAAACTACGGAGATAGGGAAAGCTGTAAAAAAGGATCTATACAATAACTTGGCGCTGAAAACATTCCTATCAGGACTAAGAGAGCCCCTAGGAACAGCAATACGCTGTA
Source organism: Euwallacea fornicatus (assembly GCF_040115645.1). NCBI lineage: Eukaryota > Metazoa > Arthropoda > Insecta > Coleoptera > Curculionidae > Euwallacea > Euwallacea fornicatus. The sequence continues at coordinate 317,259 of NW_027096045.1, forward strand.
TGCGACCAAAAGATTTGCCAGAAGCATTGCAATTTGTAACACAGGAAGACAACACACACTATTTGCAAAATAATAGTAGTGGCAGCAGTAATAATGGCAGTAATAGAGTGCATAATGCAACAAACTCCACACCTAGACCTAGGTTCAACCCTAGACCGTCATATACGAATAATCACTCTGGTCAATTTAGACCAGGAGCCCATGTAAATACAGCAGTAAATCATACACCAAGGCCAACGTATCAGCCATCGCAAGCTAGACAGAATTTCCAACCACCAAGGGTGACTACTAACGTCTTCAAATCGAATCCAAATCAACCCTTGCCAAAACCCACACCGATGAGTGTTTCGACGAGGAGAACCGGATTTACGAACAGACAGAATTCGGGAGGTTATTACCCCAATAGGACGTATTTTAATAATCCAAATAGACCACCCTATAACCCCGCACAAAATATCATCGCAGAAGAACTTTATAGCACCAGCGTAAACAGGAGTATCGATGACCAAGCTGTCTACGACGAAAAATACCATGGCGACCCAAAGGCGAGACGATATGGAAACGAATCCACTGAACAACAGGACGGATCAAGTTACCACGTGGGAAGTCGGTGCGACGCTGCATCTGCAGATTATTCTTATAAGAATTTTCTCGAAACTGGCCCAGACGAAAACGAAACATAAAACCAAAGATAATAACACTGAATAACACCGAGGGCAGTGAACTAAATTATATTACTTTTCCTGAACACAATCTTAAATTTTTAATTGATAGTGGTGCAAGTAAATCATTTATAAACCCGGAAGCTGCTAGGAAGATAGCTCCGAACCAAATTAAAAAAGACCCTTTTATAGTTTCAACCGCATTACAACAATCAGCCCATGAATTTAGTACAACGATACCAGCTTCGGAAATTTTTAAATTACCCCGATACACTTTGCTGAAATTTTATTTGTTTAAATTTCATGGAACCTTTGATGGATTGTTGGGATTAGATAATTTGAAACTGTTAGAAGCCCAATTAGATTTTCGGAAAAATAAAATGGTTACCCCTTATGCCACTATACCATTCCAAACGTATTGGACAAATGTACAGAATAACCATATAGAAATGGAACCAAGGATAGAAAAAGTAGTTAGAATTGAAACAAATATCCGAGATGGAGAGGTATTGATTGATTATCGGAAGATAAATGGATGTGAAATCCCAAGTTGTATAACAAAGACGAAAGATGGTCACGCTTTAGTCGTGATAAGAAATAGATCATGCCAATCAAAGATAATAGATTTAACCCGACCATTCGATGTCGAGGCGTTAGACAAAGGAATATTAGAGCATGAAACAATTGATGTAAACACAATGGATACCCATCGAGGGAGGAAATTGGAAACATCGCAGATTAGGACTAATCATCTTAATCGAGAAGAGAAGAAAGAAATTCTACGATTATGTACCGAATTTTCGGACATATTCTATCAAGAAGGCATACCTTTGACGTTTACTAGTCAAACAAAGCATGCTATCAAGACAACTGATGAACAGCCAGTGTACGTAAAGTCGTACAGGTACCCCTTCATACATAAAGAAGAAGTTAGGAGCCAAATAGACAAAATGTTGGACCAGGGAATCATTAGACATAGCAGTTCACCTTGGTCAGCCCCAATCTGGGTAGTTCCTAAGAAGATGGATGCGTCTGGAAAACGCAAATGGAGAGTCTGCGTGGATTACCGCAAACTCAATGAGAAAACTATCGACGACAAATACCCTTTACCCAATATAACTGATATACTGGATAAACTGGGGAAGTGTCAGTATTTTTCGACCCTTGATTTGGCGAGTGGTTTCCACCAAATTGAGATGAGGGAACAAGATATACCAAAGACGGCGTTTAGTACCGAAGGAGGGCATTATGAATATACCCGAATGCCCTTCGGATTAAAAAACGCACCTGCGACCTTCCAAAGAGCAATGGATGGAATTTTGAGCGGATTGCAGAATGAAAGGTGTCTAGTGTATCTTGACGACATAATCATTTACTCAACATCCTTACAAGAGCACTTGGAAAATTTAAGAGCAGTCTTTAATCGACTTAGAAAATCCAATTTCAAGGTCCAACTCGACAAGAGTGAATTTTTGAGGAAGGAAGTAAATTATTTGGGACATATTATAACCCCAGAAGGAGTTCGACCTAACCCGGAAAAAGTGAAAGTAGTAAAAAATTACCCGATTCCAGGAACCCCAAAGCAAATTAAAGGATTCCTTGGCTTGGTGGGATACTACAGGAAATTCATTAATAACTTTGCGCAGTTGACCAAACCTCTAACTAAATGTCTCAAGAAAGGAGCGAAAATTGAACATAATGAAGAATTTGTTAAATCTTTTGAGACCTGTAAAGAAATATTAATGAATGAACCTATCTTACAATATCCCGACCTCTCAAAGCCTTTTAACCTCACCTGTGACGCCAGTAATGTCGCATTAGGAGCAATTTTGTCACAAGGCCCTATTGGACAAGACTTGCCAGTGGCGTACGCCTCACGCACATTAAACGAATCCGAACAAAATTATTCTACGATAGAAAAGGAGTGTTTGTGTTTAGTTTGGGCAACGAAGTATTTCAGGCCCTACCTGTATGGTAACAAATTTAATATAGTCACTGATCATAAGCCGTTACAATGGCTATTTAACTTGAAAGACCCTTCGTCCAAATTACTAAGGTGGCGAATTAAGCTGGAAGAATACGACTATAGAATCATTTATAAAAAGGGAAAACTAAATACGAATGCCGATGCGTTGAGTCGCGTGGAAATTCACACGAAAGAAACGAACGGATTTCAAGAGTTAGTGCGATATATGGAGGACTTCAACAGAGATTTGGAACAAGCGGGTACGAGTGGACAAACAAGAAATGAACCGGATAACCTATCAATGATAGTTGAACCAGATACAGAGGCAAAAAATACAGAAACGATGGAAGAACCAACCCCAATGGATGAAAATGAAACTGTACATACAAACGAGGAACAAGATCCTATCGTAGGAGTTCCAATTGTAGAATCAGCTGTTAACTATGGAGCCAATCAGGTGATTGTGTCACGAGTATTGCATACACCTGCAAAATTAAAGAAATTAGAACTATTTGGGAAAAAACGAAGATACTTACTACAATTGCCAGATGATGACTTCGATCACTATTTAATGAAGTTTGTCATAGAGAATGTGGCCCCAGGAAAACTGTATTCCCTTTACTTCGAAAGTCCAGATATTTACCCTAAATTTTGTGAAACTATACGTAAAAATTTTAAATGGCCATCGCTCAAATTCAAGCGATGCCTAACAAAATTAATAGATGTCGAAGAAAAAGCAGATATACCTGAAATCATACAGGCTTATCATGAGAGCAAAACAAACCATAGGGGCATAGAAGAGACAGAGCAGAGAATAAAAGCCAAATATTACTGGCCAAACATAAGAGATACAGTACAAAATTACCTGGAACAATGTGAAATTTGCCAGCGTAGTAAATACGAAAGGAACCCCATTAAGACGAAGTACAACATCACGCCTACAGCTGCAAAGCCTTTCGAAATTGTCCACATAGACACATACACATTAGAAAAGACAAAGTTTCTAACTATTGTGGATAGTTTTTCGAAATTTGCCCAAGCCTATGTTTTGGATTCAATGATGGCAACTGAAGTAGCGGACAATTTAATAACTTTCTTCTCCCATTTTGGAGTGCCAATTCAAATAATCGCTGACAATGGGACAGAATTTAAGAATACAGTAATTGCCGAACTTTTAAGAAGCCATAAAGTAGAAACGCATTTCTGCACGCCAGATCATCCCCAATCGAATGGAATTGTGGAGAGATTCCACTCAACAATAGCAGAACACGTAAGATTGCTGAACAACCAAGGTCAAGAAGAGACACCCATCAAACAGAAGGTCAAGTACGCCGTGTTAGCATACAACAATTCAATTCATTCAACAACGGGATACAAACCAATGGAAATTGTGAACGGACACCTAGGAAGTGAGGATCCATTCAACATCACTATGAATGAAAATTTAATGACCAACTATGTAACTGAACACAAAGCAAGGACGAAATTGTTGTACGGAGAAATGAATAGGCGAATGACCGAGGCTAAAGTACGCTTAATGGAAAAGAGAAATGTAAATCGGGACGACCCAACGATGTTTGAAGAAGGAGATGACGTGCGTGAAAGAATAAAGAATCCTAGACAAAAATTAGGAGACAAATTTAAAGCATGTGCAAAAGCGGAAATTGTAAATAGAGAAAGGAAATTTGTCGAAAATCAGTCTGGAAGGAAAGTGAACATAGACAATCTAAAACGGCCCAGCCGTCACAAATGTATTAATCCAAGTAGAAATAAGGAGTAAATTAGACTCAAACCAAACCATGTACATATAAGTAAACGAAGGAAAAACATTTACAGCATCCTAGTCACGGGACAAGCTAGGGATGTCACACTGTTGGAACTCAAGGGAAATCCGGGAATGTTACCGCTAGAACTGGGAAAGGCAGTATTGATTGATGGAAGCCACAGTTTCATTCATTACAACGATTTAAGACCAGTAGCAGAACAACTAGAAGAGCTGAGAAGAAAAATAAATAATTTGACCAGCAATTGGGAAACGACAACACATCCAAGCCCTTATAAGAATGAGCTCCGCAATTTTTACGAGATCATGAAGGCAATACAGGAACAAGTTGAAAACCGCTTTTACCGAATATTTCCTAAAACAAATCGACCAAAGCGAGGAATCGTGGATGGATTAGGAGCAGTGTTCAAAGCGATAACGGGAAATTTGGACGCAGAAGATGGTCAAAAATACGACAAATTAATTAGAGAATTACGTGCGAAACAAAGGCTCACTCAAACTCAAGTTGTAACTCAAGGAAGAATGACAGTGTTGGCTTTAGAAAGGTTTAACAAAACGCTAAAACAGCTTTACGACAATGATAGAATACTGGAGGAAAAATTGAAAGAAATTGTACCTTATATCAAGGATGTGATCGACGATAGAAATTGTTCCTTTTTGAAGGAAATTGTCAACGAAATAATTGATATGTACGAGATAATCAACACCATCCTACAAGATGTCGAAAACTCGTTGGTATTTGCAAGATTAAATACCATGCACCCAAGCATAATGGACCAAAGGGATCTACTCACTGCACTCACGGAGTTAAGCAACGACATAGGAAGGACCAATCTACCACTACCTATAACTTTGGAAAATATAGTTAAATACGAAGAAATAACAAAACTGGAGTGTTTCCTATCGGACTATCGAATCACGTACATTTTACACATTCCTACTGTTCAGAATCTGCAATTTTCTTATTACCATTTGTATTCTATTCCCGTTTACATTCAGGGTCAGTTTAGGGCAATCATACCTAAAGGGAAGTACCTTGTAAAGAGCCAGTTGTACCACGCGTACTTTCACCGCGAGTGTCGTAAATTAAAGCCAGAACTATACTTGTGCTATGAAACAGACTTAACGGGAAATCAGCCAGAAACCCCTTGTGAAATACAGTTAATAAACTTAGTGAAAAATCCTTCGAACTGTACTCAAACGTTAATAAAAATAGACAGAATAATTTTAAATAGGTTAGATGTGTCAGATAAATGGATTGTAATAAGTCCTACAGAAGAAATAGCCCAGCTAACGTGCCAAAATAGACAAACAGAAGCCAAAACCTTGCACGGGACATATCTATACGAAATTCCAAAGGGATGTAAGTTAAGCATCGGGAACCAGCAGGCAACGAATACCATGAGGATCATGGAAAACACTCTGAAGCCCATTTTGCTACCTAAAATTATCACGGACGTTCCACCCCGACAGAACTTAAACTTGAGCATTCACCTACCCGAGCTCGAGTTAGATGACCTGCATAAGCTAAAACATGAAGTTTATGAGGAGCAGGAAAGCGGCAGCTGGACGGACAACGACCTCTACACACCCCCTAGTGTGTGGACATTACTAATGTATATTATAATTATAGGAGCAATGGCAGCTTTAACATGGAAAAAGTTGTTGCAACCCCGACTGAGGAATCGGAGTCAGAAGAACAACCAGTCAAATGAAGAGCCAATAGAAGTTCCACTCCCTCGGCTAGCCTAGGAGTTCCATCTCAGAGGGGAGGAGTTATATGGGGATGCTACCATAAGCCACCATACTAAAGAGACGCGGCCCAGACTTGCTGAGCTTGCAGAATCAAACAATAAAACCACATTGCGCTGGACCTTCGGGACTCACTCTGACAATCGATCGACAGTAATATTCAACTCACGTTGATTTCATTGTAACTTACCAAAGCTCGTTCTACTGTATTGTTACCGTTATACTTAATAATTCTTGTTAGTGTTGTGTTAACTACAAGTTTATATTAAATCATAAAATATAGTAATTGTTTAATTTTTTTTAAAAAGTCTTCCGAGGAATACGGAAAGATAAGTAACAGAAGCGGCACTTTTTGGCCAAATCGTACAATTTGGTGATATCTCGCAAACGCTACAGCCAATTTTGTTCAAATCGTCTCCTTTTGGCAAAATAAGCATAATAAGGCCTTAAACGGCAAATCGTCAATTTGGCTCTAATAGAAGCGGCACTTTTTGGCCAAATCTTATGATTTGGCGTTATCTCGCCAACGCTACAACCAATTTTGTTCAAATCGTCTCCTTTTGGCAAAATAAGCATAATAAGGCCTTAAACGGCAAATCGTCAATTTGGCTCTAATAGAAGCGGCACTTTTTGGCCAAATCGTACAATTTGGCGATATCTCGCAAACGGTACAACCAATTTTGTTCAAATCGTCTCCTTTTGGCAAAATAAGCATAATAAGGCCTTAAACGGCAAATCGTCAATTTGGCTCTAATAGAAGCGGCAAGTTATATGGGGATGCTACCATAAGCCACCATACTAAAGAGACGCGGCCCAGACTTGCTGAGCTTGCAGAATCAAACAATAAAACCACATTGCGCTGGACCTTCGGGACTCACTCTGACAATCGATCGACAGTAATATTCAACTCACGTTGATTTCATTGTAACTTACCAAAGCTCGTTCTACTGTATTGTTACCGTTATACTTAATAATTCTTGTTAGTGTTGTGTTAACTACAAGTTTATATTAAATCATAAAATATAGTAATTGTTTAATTTTTTTTAAAAAGTCTTCCGAGGAATACGGAAAGATAAGTGGCGCAGTCGTACGGATCAATCACGGAATCAATATTCAATCGCTGAGTAGTGAACTAACCGTGAGAGACCTTCGTGTAACGTGTACGGTAAAACTGTAGTAAAATCAATGTTTGTGTCGAGCATCGTGCTATTTTGGTAAGTACAACTGGTTAATAATTTTTGTACAAGATTTTTTATGTCAGAGATTAACGAGGTACTTGAACAGTTTGAATCCCTGAGTATTGATACCCCTTTGACAGGCCCTAATTGTAATCGCTCAGTCCCAATTAGAAATCGTAAACTTGTAAGAAACAGTAACGTAAAAATGGTTGAGTTTAAAACTGAGTATTTGAGGTGTGTCCCAGATTTCGATGGGAGCCCTAATGATCTTGGCCGTTACCTCGGCGTATGTCAATCCTTGATCGATTCCTTTTACGTTGCCCAACAACCCAACCACTTCCAAAATACCTTCTTGCTAAATTGTATTATTGGAAAGTTATCTGGGAATGCTAAATTGGTATTGGGAACACAAAACGTCAACAACTGGGAGGAACTAAAGGAAATTTTGACAAGGCATTTTGCGGATCAGAGGGATGAGGCATGTTTAAACATGGACTTAGTTATGCTTAAACAACGACAAAACGAAACCCCTAACGAATTTTACGATAGGGTTCTGCATATACTAAACTTGTTATGTTCTTATATTAATGCCCACGAAACTACGGAGATAGGGAAAGCTGTAAAAAAGGATCTATACAATAACTTGGCGCTGAAAACATTCCTATCAGGACTAAGAGAGCCCCTAGGAACAGCAATACGCTGTATGCGACCAAAAGATTTGCCAGAAGCATTGCAATTTGTAACACAGGAAGACAACACACACTATTTGCAAAATAATAGTAGTGGCAGCAGTAATAATGGCAGTAATAGAGTGCATAATGCAACAAACTACACACCTAGACCTAGGTTCAACCCTAGACCGTCATATAGGAATAATCACACTGGTCAATTTAGACCAGGAACCCATGTAAATACAGCAGTAAATCATACACCTAGACCAACGTATCAGCCATCGCAAGTAAGACAGAATTTCCAACCACCAAGGGTGACTACTAACGTCTTCAAATCGAATCCAAATCAACCCTTGCCAAAACCCACACCGATGAGTGTTTCGACGAGGAGAACCGGATTTACGAACAGACAGAATTCGGGAGGTTATTACCCCAATAGGACGTATTTTAATAATCCAAATAGACCACCCTATAACCCCGCACAAAATATCATCGCAGAAGAACTTTATAGCACCAGCGTAAACAGGAGTATCGATGACCAAGCTGTCTACGACGAAAAATACCATGGCGACCCAAAGGCGAGACGATATGGAAACGAATCCACTGAACAACAGGACGGATCAAGTTACCACGTGGGAAGTCGGTGCGACGCTGCATCTGCAGATTATTCTTATAAGAATTTTCTCGAAACTGGCCCAGACGAAAACGAAACATAAAACCAAAGATAATAACACTGAATAACACCGAGGGCAGTGAACTAAATTATATTACTTTTCCTGAACACAATCTTAAATTTTTAATTGATAGTGGTGCAAGTAAATCATTTATAAACCCGGAAGCTGCTAGGAAGATAGCTCCGAACCAAATTAAAAAAGACCCTTTTATAGTTTCAACCGCATTACAACAATCAGCCCATGAATTTAGTACAACGATACCAGCTTCGGAAATTTTTAAATTACCCCGATACACTTTGCTGAAATTTTATTTGTTTAAATTTCATGGAACCTTTGATGGATTGTTGGGATTAGATAATTTGAAACTGTTAGAAGCCCAATTAGATTTTCGGAAAAATAAAATGGTTACCCCTTATGCCACTATACCATTCCAAACGTATTGGACAAATGTACAGAATAACCATATAGAAATGGAACCAAGGATAGAAAAAGTAGTTAGAATTGAAACAAATATCCGAGATGGAGAGGTATTGATTGATTATCGGAAGATAAATGGATGTGAAATCCCAAGTTGTATAACAAAGACGAAAGATGGTCACGCTTTAGTCGTGATAAGAAATAGATCATGCCAATCAAAGATAATAGATTTAACCCGACCATTCGATGTCGAGGCGTTAGACAAAGGAATATTAGAGCATGAAACAATTGATGTAAACACAATGGATACCCATCGAGGGAGGAAATTGGAAACATCGCAGATTAGGACTAATCATCTTAATCGAGAAGAGAAGAAAGAAATTCTACGATTATGTACCGAATTTTCGGACATATTCTATCAAGAAGGCATACCTTTGACGTTTACTAGTCAAACAAAGCATGCTATCAAGACAACTGATGAACAGCCAGTGTACGTAAAGTCGTACAGGTACCCCTTCATACATAAAGAAGAAGTTAGGAGCCAAATAGACAAAATGTTGGACCAGGGAATCATTAGACATAGCAGTTCACCTTGGTCAGCCCCAATCTGGGTAGTTCCTAAGAAGATGGATGCGTCTGGAAAACGCAAATGGAGAGTCTGCGTGGATTACCGCAAACTCAATGAGAAAACTATCGACGACAAATACCCTTTACCCAATATAACTGATATACTGGATAAACTGGGGAAGTGTCAGTATTTTTCGACCCTTGATTTGGCGAGTGGTTTCCACCAAATTGAGATGAGGGAACAAGATATACCAAAGACGGCGTTTAGTACCGAAGGAGGGCATTATGAATATACCCGAATGCCCTTCGGATTAAAAAACGCACCTGCGACCTTCCAAAGAGCAATGGATGGAATTTTGAGCGGATTGCAGAATGAAAGGTGTCTAGTGTATCTTGACGACATAATCATTTACTCAACATCCTTACAAGAGCACTTGGAAAATTTAAGAGCAGTCTTTAATCGACTTAGAAAATCCAATTTCAAGGTCCAACTCGACAAGAGTGAATTTTTGAGGAAGGAAGTAAATTATTTGGGACATATTATAACCCCAGAAGGAGTTCGACCTAACCCGGAAAAAGTGAAAGTAGTAAAAAATTACCCGATTCCAGGAACCCCAAAGCAAATTAAAGGATTCCTTGGCTTGGTGGGATACTACAGGAAATTCATTAATAACTTTGCGCAGTTGACCAAACCTCTAACTAAATGTCTCAAGAAAGGAGCGAAAATTGAACATAATGAAGAATTTGTTAAATCTTTTGAGACCTGTAAAGAAATATTAATGAATGAACCTATCTTACAATATCCCGACCTCTCAAAGCCTTTTAACCTCACCTGTGACGCCAGTAATGTCGCATTAGGAGCAATTTTGTCACAAGGCCCTATTGGACAAGACTTGCCAGTGGCGTACGCCTCACGCACATTAAACGAATCCGAACAAAATTATTCTACGATAGAAAAGGAGTGTTTGTGTTTAGTTTGGGCAACGAAGTATTTCAGGCCCTACCTGTATGGTAACAAATTTAATATAGTCACTGATCATAAGCCGTTACAATGGCTATTTAACTTGAAAGACCCTTCGTCCAAATTACTAAGGTGGCGAATTAAGCTGGAAGAATACGACTATAGAATCATTTATAAAAAGGGAAAACTAAATACGAATGCCGATGCGTTGAGTCGCGTGGAAATTCACACGAAAGAAACGAACGGATTTCAAGAGTTAGTGCGATATATGGAGGACTTCAACAGAGATTTGGAACAAGCGGGTACAAGTGGACAAACAAGAAATGAACCAGATAACCTATCAATGATAGTTGAACCAGACACAGAGGCAAAAAATACAGAAAGGATGGAAGAACCAACCCCAATGGATGAGAATGAAACTGTACATACAAACGAGGATCAAGATCCTATCGTAGGAGTTCCAATTGTAGAATCAGCTGTTAACTATGGAGCCAATCAGGTGATTGTGTCACGAGTATTGCATACACCTGCAAAATTAAAGAAATTAGAACTATTTGGGAAAAAACGAAGATACTTACTACAATTGCCAGATGATGACTTCGATCACTATTTAATGAAGTTTGTCATAGAGAATGTGGCCCCAGGAAAACTGTATTCCCTTTACTTCGAAAGTCCAGATATTTACCCTAAATTTTGTGAAACTATACGTAAAAATTTTAAATGGCCATCGCTCAAATTCAAGCGATGCCTAACAAAATTAATAGATGTCGAAGAAAAAGCAGATATACCTGAAATCATACAGGCTTATCATGAGAGCAAAACAAACCATAGGGGCATAGAAGAGACAGAGCAGAGAATAAAAGCCAAATATTACTGGCCAAACATAAGAGATACAGTACAAAATTACTTGGAACAATGTGAAATTTGCCAGCGTAGTAAATATGAAAGGAACCCCATCAAGACGAAGTACAACATCACGCCTACAGCTGCAAAGCCTTTCGAAATTGTCCACATAGACACATATACATTAGAAAAGACAAAGTTTCTAACTATTGTGGATAGTTTTTCGAAATTTGCCCAAGCCTATGTTTTGGATTCAATGATGGCAACTGAAGTAGCGGACAATTTAATAACTTTCTTCTCCCATTTTGGAGTGCCAATTCAAATAATCGCTGACAATGGGACAGAATTTAAGAATACAGTAATTGCCGAACTTTTAAGAAGCCATAAAGTAGAAACGCATTTCTGCACGCCAGATCATCCCCAATCGAATGGAATTGTGGAGAGATTCCACTCAACAATAGCAGAACACGTAAGATTGCTGAACAACCAAGGTCAAGAAGAGACACCCATCAAACAGAAGGTCAAGTACGCCGTGTTAGCATACAACAATTCAATTCATTCAACAACGGGATACAAACCAATGGAAATTGTGAACGGACACCTAGGAAGTGAGGATCCATTCAACATCACTATGAATGAAAATTTAATGACCAACTATGTAACTGAACACAAAGCAAGGACGAAATTGTTGTACGGAGAAATGAATAGGCGAATGACCGAGGCTAAAGTACGCTTAATGGAAAAGAGAAATGTAAATCGGGACGACCCAACGATGTTTGAAGAAGGAGATGACGTGCGTGAAAGAATAAAGAATCCTAGACAAAAATTAGGAGACAAATTTAAAGCATGTGCAAAAGCGGAAATTGTAAATAGAGAAAGGAAATTTGTCGAAAATCAGTCTGGAAGGAAAGTGAACATAGACAATCTAAAACGGCCCAGCCGTCACAAATGTATTAATCCAAGTAGAAATAAGGAGTAAATTAGACTCAAACCAAACCATGTACATATAAGTAAACGAAGGAAAAACATTTACAGCATCCTAGTCACGGGACAAGCTAGGGATGTCACACTGTTGGAACTCAAGGGAAATCCGGGAATGTTACCGCTAGAACTGGGAAAGGCAGTATTGATTGATGGAAGCCACAGTTTCATTCATTACAACGATTTAAGACCAGTAGCAGAACAACTAGAAGAGCTGAGAAGAAAAATAAATAATTTGACCAGCAATTGGGAAACGACAACACATCCAAGCCCTTATAAGAATGAGCTCCGCAATTTTTACGAGATCATGAAGGCAATACAGGAACAAGTTGAAAACCGCTTTTACCGAATATTTCCTAAAACAAATCGACCAAAGCGAGGAATCGTGGATGGATTAGGAGCAGTGTTCAAAGCGATAACGGGAAATTTGGACGCAGAAGATGGTCAAAAATACGACAAATTAATTAGAGAATTACGTGCGAAACAAAGGCTCACTCAAACTCAAGTTGTAACTCAAGGAAGAATGACAGTGTTGGCTTTAGAAAGGTTTAACAAAACGCTAAAACAGCTTTACGACAATGATAGAATACTGGAGGAAAAATTGAAAGAAATTGTACCTTATATCAAGGATGTGATCGACGATAGAAATTGTTCCTTTTTGAAGGAAATTGTCAACGAAATAATTGATATGTACGAGATAATCAACACCATCCTACAAGATGTCGAAAACTCGTTGGTATTTGCAAGATTAAATACCATGCACCCAAGCATAATGGACCAAAGGGATCTACTCACTGCACTCACGGAGTTAAGCAACGACATAGGAAGGACCAATCTACCACTACCTATAACTTTGGAAAATATAGTTAAATACGAAGAAATAACAAAACTGGAGTGTTTCCTATCGGACTATCGAATCACGTACATTTTACACATTCCTACTGTTCAGAATCTGCAATTTTCTTATTACCATTTGTATTCTATTCCCGTTTACATTCAGGGTCAGTTTAGGGCAATCATACCTAAAGGGAAGTACCTTGTAAAGAGCCAGTTGTACCACGCGTACTTTCACCGCGAGTGTCGTAAATTAAAGCCAGAACTATACTTGTGCTATGAAACAGACTTAACGGGAAATCAGCCAGAAACCCCTTGTGAAATACAGTTAATAAACTTAGTGAAAAATCCTTCGAACTGTACTCAAACGTTAATAAAAATAGACAGAATAATTTTAAATAGGTTAGATGTGTCAGATAAATGGATTGTAATAAGTCCTACAGAAGAAATAGCCCAGCTAACGTGCCAAAATAGACAAACAGAAGCCAAAACCTTGCACGGGACATATCTATACGAAATTCCAAAGGGATGTAAGTTAAGCATCGGGAACCAGCAGGCAACGAATACCATGAGGATCATGGAAAACACTCTGAAGCCCATTTTGCTACCTAAAATTATCACGGACGTTCCACCCCGACAGAACTTAAACTTGAGCATTCACCTACCCGAGCTCGAGTTAGATGACCTGCATAAGCTAAAACATGAAGTTTATGAGGAGCAGGAAAGCGGCAGCTGGACGGACAACGACCTCTACACACCCCCTAGTGTGTGGACATTACTAATGTATATTATAATTATAGGAGCAATGGCAGCTTTAACATGGAAAAAGTTGTTGCAACCCCGACTGAGGAATCGGAGTCAGAAGAACAACCAGTCAAATGAAGAGCCAATAGAAGTTCCACTCCCTCGGCTAGCCTAGGAGTTCCATCTCAGAGGGGAGGAGTTATATGGGGATGCTACCATAAGCCACCATACTAAAGAGACGCGGCCCAGACTTGCTGAGCTTGCAGAATCAAACAATAAAACCACATTGCGCTGGACCTTCGGGACTCACTCTGACAATCGATCGACAGTAATATTCAACTCACGTTGATTTCATTGTAACTTACCAAAGCTCGTTCTACTGTATTGTTACCGTTATACTTAATAATTCTTGTTAGTGTTGTGTTAACTACAAGTTTATATTAAATCATAAAATATAGTAATTGTTTAATTTTTTTTAAAAAGTCTTCCGAGGAATACGGAAAGATAAGTGGCACTTTTTGGCCAAATCGTACAATTTGGCGATATCTCGCAAACGGTACAACCAATTTTGTTCAAATCGTCTCCTTTTGGCAAAATAAGCTTAATAAGGTTTTAAACGGCAAATCGTCAATTTGGCTCTAATAAGTTATATGGGGATGCTACCATAAGCCACCATACTAAAGAGACGCGGCCCAGACTTGCTGAGCTTGCAGAATCAAACAATAAAACCACATTGCGCTGGACCTTCGGGACTCACTCTGACAATCGATCGACAGTAATATTCAACTCACGTTGATTTCATTGTAACTTACCAAAGCTCGTTCTACTGTATTGTTACCGTTATACTTAATAATTCTTGTTAGTGTTGTGTTAACTACAAGTTTATATTAAATCATAAAATATAGTAATTGTTTAATTTTTTTAAAAAGTCTTCCGAGGAATACGGAAAGATAAGTGGCGCAGTCGTACGGATCAATCACGGAATCAATATTCAATCGCTGAGTAGTGAACTAACCGTGAGAGACCTTCGTGTAACGTGTACGGTAAAACTGTAGTAAAATCAATGTTTGTGTCGAGCATCGTGCTATTTTGGTAAGTACAACTGGTTAATAATTTTTGTACAAGATTTTTTATGTCAGAGATTAACGAGGTACTTGAACAGTTTGAATCCCTGAGTATTGATACCCCTTTGACAGGCCCTAATTGTAATCGCTCAGTCCCAATTAGAAATCGTAAACTTGTAAGAAACAGTAACGTAAAAATGGTTGAGTTTAAAACTGAGTATTTGAGGTGTGTCCCAGATTTCGATGGGAGCCCTAATGATCTTGGCCGTTACCTCGGCGTATGTCAATCCTTGATCGATTCCTTTTACGTTGCCCAACAACCCAACCACTTCCAAAATACCTTCTTGCTAAATTGTATTATTGGAAAGTTATCTGGGAATGCTAAATTGGTATTGGGAACACAAAACGTCAACAACTGGGAGGAACTAAAGGAAATTTTGACAAGGCATTTTGCGGATCAGAGGGATGAGGCATGTTTAAACATGGACTTAGTTATGCTTAAACAACGACAAAACGAAACCCCTAACGAATTTTACGATAGGGTTCTGCATATACTAAACTTGTTATGTTCTTATATTAATGCCCACGAAACTACGGAGATAGGGAAAGCTGTAAAAAAGGATCTATACAATAACTTGGCGCTGAAAACATTCCTATCAGGACTAAGAGAGCCCCTAGGAACAGCAATACGCTGTATGCGACCAAAAGATTTGCCAGAAGCATTGCAATTTGTAACACAGGAAGACAACACACACTATTTGCAAAATAATAGTAGTGGCAGCAGTAATAATGGCAGTAATAGAGTGCATAATGCAACAAACTCCACACCTAGACCTAGGTTCAACCCTAGACCGTCATATACGAATAATCACTCTGGTCAATTTAGACCAGGAGCCCATGTAAATACAGCAGTAAATCATACACCTAGACCAACGTATCAGCCATCGCAAGTAAGACAGAATTTCCAACCACCAAGGGTGACTACTAACGTCTTCAAATCGAATCCAAATCAACCCTTGCCAAAACCCACACCGATGAGTGTTTCGACGAGGAGAACCGGATTTACGAACAGACAGAATTCGGGAGGTTATTACCCCAATAGGACGTATTTTAATAATCCAAATAGACCACCCTATAACCCCGCACAAAATATCATCGCAGAAGAACTTTATAGCACCAGCGTAAACAGGAGTATCGATGACCAAGCTGTCTACGACGAAAAATACCATGGCGACCCAAAGGCGAGACGATATGGAAACGAATCCACTGAACAACAGGACGGATCAAGTTACCACGTGGGAAGTCGGTGCGACGCTGCATCTGCAGATTATTCTTATAAGAATTTTCTCGAAACTGGCCCAGACGAAAACGAAACATAAAACCAAAGATAATAACACTGAATAACACCGAGGGCAGTGAACTAAATTATATTACTTTTCCTGAACACAATCTTAAATTTTTAATTGATAGTGGTGCAAGTAAATCATTTATAAACCCGGAAGCTGCTAGGAAGATAGCTCCGAACCAAATTAAAAAAGACCCTTTTATAGTTTCAACCGCATTACAACAATCAGCCCATGAATTTAGTACAACGATACCAGCTTCGGAAATTTTTAAATTACCCCGATACACTTTGCTGAAATTTTATTTGTTTAAATTTCATGGAACCTTTGATGGATTGTTGGGATTAGATAATTTGAAACTGTTAGAAGCCCAATTAGATTTTCGGAAAAATAAAATGGTTACCCCTTATGCCACTATACCATTCCAAACGTATTGGACAAATGTACAGAATAACCATATAGAAATGGAACCAAGGATAGAAAAAGTAGTTAGAATTGAAACAAATATCCGAGATGGAGAGGTATTGATTGATTATCGGAAGATAAATGGATGTGAAATCCCAAGTTGTATAACAAAGACGAAAGATGGTCACGCTTTAGTCGTGATAAGAAATAGATCATGCCAATCAAAGATAATAGATTTAACCCGACCATTCGATGTCGAGGCGTTAGACAAAGGAATATTAGAGCATGAAACAATTGATGTAAACACAATGGATACCCATCGAGGGAGGAAATTGGAAACATCGCAGATTAGGACTAATCATCTTAATCGAGAAGAGAAGAAAGAAATTCTACGATTATGTACCGAATTTTCGGACATATTCTATCAAGAAGGCATACCTTTGACGTTTACTAGTCAAACAAAGCATGCTATCAAGACAACTGATGAACAGCCAGTGTACGTAAAGTCGTACAGGTACCCCTTCATACATAAAGAAGAAGTTAGGAGCCAAATAGACAAAATGTTGGACCAGGGAATCATTAGACATAGCAGTTCACCTTGGTCAGCCCCAATCTGGGTAGTTCCTAAGAAGATGGATGCGTCTGGAAAACGCAAATGGAGAGTCTGCGTGGATTACCGCAAACTCAATGAGAAAACTATCGACGACAAATACCCTTTACCCAATATAACTGATATACTGGATAAACTGGGGAAGTGTCAGTATTTTTCGACCCTTGATTTGGCGAGTGGTTTCCACCAAATTGAGATGAGGGAACAAGATATACCAAAGACGGCGTTTAGTACCGAAGGAGGGCATTATGAATATACCCGAATGCCCTTCGGATTAAAAAACGCACCTGCGACCTTCCAAAGAGCAATGGATGGAATTTTGAGCGGATTGCAGAATGAAAGGTGTCTAGTGTATCTTGACGACATAATCATTTACTCAACATCCTTACAAGAGCACTTGGAAAATTTAAGAGCAGTCTTTAATCGACTTAGAAAATCCAATTTCAAGGTCCAACTCGACAAGAGTGAATTTTTGAGGAAGGAAGTAAATTATTTGGGACATATTATAACCCCAGAAGGAGTTCGACCTAACCCGGAAAAAGTGAAAGTAGTAAAAAATTACCCGATTCCAGGAACCCCAAAGCAAATTAAAGGATTCCTTGGCTTGGTGGGATACTACAGGAAATTCATTAATAACTTTGCGCAGTTGACCAAACCTCTAACTAAATGTCTCAAGAAAGGAGCGAAAATTGAACATAATGAAGAATTTGTTAAATCTTTTGAGACCTGTAAAGAAATATTAATGAATGAACCTATCTTACAATATCCCGACCTCTCAAAGCCTTTTAACCTCACCTGTGACGCCAGTAATGTCGCATTAGGAGCAATTTTGTCACAAGGCCCTATTGGACAAGACTTGCCAGTGGCGTACGCCTCACGCACATTAAACGAATCCGAACAAAATTATTCTACGATAGAAAAGGAGTGTTTGTGTTTAGTTTGGGCAACGAAGTATTTCAGGCCCTACCTGTATGGTAACAAATTTAATATAGTCACTGATCATAAGCCGTTACAATGGCTATTTAACTTGAAAGACCCTTCGTCCAAATTACTAAGGTGGCGAATTAAGCTGGAAGAATACGACTATAGAATCATTTATAAAAAGGGAAAACTAAATACGAATGCCGATGCGTTGAGTCGCGTGGAAATTCACACGAAAGAAACGAACGGATTTCAAGAGTTAGTGCGATATATGGAGGACTTCAACAGAGATTTGGAACAAGCGGGTACGAGTGGACAAACAAGAAATGAACCGGATAACCTATCAATGATAGTTGAACCAGATACAGAGGCAAAAAATACAGAAACGATGGAAGAACCAACCCCAATGGATGAAAATGAAACTGTACATACAAACGAGGAACAAGATCCTATCGTAGGAGTTCCAATTGTAGAATCAGCTGTTAACTATGGAGCCAATCAGGTGATTGTGTCACGAGTATTGCATACACCTGCAAAATTAAAGAAATTAGAACTATTTGGGAAAAAACGAAGATACTTACTACAATTGCCAGATGATGACTTCGATCACTATTTAATGAAGTTTGTCATAGAGAATGTGGCCCCAGGAAAACTGTATTCCCTTTACTTCGAAAGTCCAGATATTTACCCTAAATTTTGTGAAACTATACGTAAAAATTTTAAATGGCCATCGCTCAAATTCAAGCGATGCCTAACAAAATTAATAGATGTCGAAGAAAAAGCAGATATACCTGAAATCATACAGGCTTATCATGAGAGCAAAACAAACCATAGGGGCATAGAAGAGACAGAGCAGAGAATAAAAGCCAAATATTACTGGCCAAACATAAGAGATACAGTACAAAATTACCTGGAACAATGTGAAATTTGCCAGCGTAGTAAATACGAAAGGAACCCCATTAAGACGAAGTACAACATCACGCCTACAGCTGCAAAGCCTTTCGAAATTGTCCACATAGACACATACACATTAGAAAAGACAAAGTTTCTAACTATTGTGGATAGTTTTTCGAAATTTGCCCAAGCCTATGTTTTGGATTCAATGATGGCAACTGAAGTAGCGGACAATTTAATAACTTTCTTCTCCCATTTTGGAGTGCCAATTCAAATAATCGCTGACAATGGGACAGAATTTAAGAATACAGTAATTGCCGAACTTTTAAGAAGCCATAAAGTAGAAACGCATTTCTGCACGCCAGATCATCCCCAATCGAATGGAATTGTGGAGAGATTCCACTCAACAATAGCAGAACACGTAAGATTGCTGAACAACCAAGGTCAAGAAGAGACACCCATCAAACAGAAGGTCAAGTACGCCGTGTTAGCATACAACAATTCAATTCATTCAACAACGGGATACAAACCAATGGAAATTGTGAACGGACACCTAGGAAGTGAGGATCCATTCAACATCACTATGAATGAAAATTTAATGACCAACTATGTAACTGAACACAAAGCAAGGACGAAATTGTTGTACGGAGAAATGAATAGGCGAATGACCGAGGCTAAAGTACGCTTAATGGAAAAGAGAAATGTAAATCGGGACGACCCAACGATGTTTGAAGAAGGAGATGACGTGCGTGAAAGAATAAAGAATCCTAGACAAAAATTAGGAGACAAATTTAAAGCATGTGCAAAAGCGGAAATTGTAAATAGAGAAAGGAAATTTGTCGAAAATCAGTCTGGAAGGAAAGTGAACATAGACAATCTAAAACGGCCCAGCCGTCACAAATGTATTAATCCAAGTAGAAATAAGGAGTAAATTAGACTCAAACCAAACCATGTACATATAAGTAAACGAAGGAAAAACATTTACAGCATCCTAGTCACGGGACAAGCTAGGGATGTCACACTGTTGGAACTCAAGGGAAATCCGGGAATGTTACCGCTAGAACTGGGAAAGGCAGTATTGATTGATGGAAGCCACAGTTTCATTCATTACAACGATTTAAGACCAGTAGCAGAACAACTAGAAGAGCTGAGAAGAAAAATAAATAATTTGACCAGCAATTGGGAAACGACAACACATCCAAGCCCTTATAAGAATGAGCTCCGCAATTTTTACGAGATCATGAAGGCAATACAGGAACAAGTTGAAAACCGCTTTTACCGAATATTTCCTAAAACAAATCGACCAAAGCGAGGAATCGTGGATGGATTAGGAGCAGTGTTCAAAGCGATAACGGGAAATTTGGACGCAGAAGATGGTCAAAAATACGACAAATTAATTAGAGAATTACGTGCGAAACAAAGGCTCACTCAAACTCAAGTTGTAACTCAAGGAAGAATGACAGTGTTGGCTTTAGAAAGGTTTAACAAAACGCTAAAACAGCTTTACGACAATGATAGAATACTGGAGGAAAAATTGAAAGAAATTGTACCTTATATCAAGGATGTGATCGACGATAGAAATTGTTCCTTTTTGAAGGAAATTGTCAACGAAATAATTGATATGTACGAGATAATCAACACCATCCTACAAGATGTCGAAAACTCGTTGGTATTTGCAAGATTAAATACCATGCACCCAAGCATAATGGACCAAAGGGATCTACTCACTGCACTCACGGAGTTAAGCAACGACATAGGAAGGACCAATCTACCACTACCTATAACTTTGGAAAATATAGTTAAATACGAAGAAATAACAAAACTGGAGTGTTTCCTATCGGACTATCGAATCACGTACATTTTACACATTCCTACTGTTCAGAATCTGCAATTTTCTTATTACCATTTGTATTCTATTCCCGTTTACATTCAGGGTCAGTTTAGGGCAATCATACCTAAAGGGAAGTACCTTGTAAAGAGCCAGTTGTACCACGCGTACTTTCACCGCGAGTGTCGTAAATTAAAGCCAGAACTATACTTGTGCTATGAAACAGACTTAACGGGAAATCAGCCAGAAACCCCTTGTGAAATACAGTTAATAAACTTAGTGAAAAATCCTTCGAACTGTACTCAAACGTTAATAAAAATAGACAGAATAATTTTAAATAGGTTAGATGTGTCAGATAAATGGATTGTAATAAGTCCTACAGAAGAAATAGCCCAGCTAACGTGCCAAAATGGACAAACAGAAGCCAAAACCTTGCACGGGACATATCTATACGAAATTCCAAAGGGATGTAAGTTAAGCATCGGGAACCAGCAGGCAACGAATACCATGAGGATCATGGAAAACACTCTGAAGCCCATTTTGCTACCTAAAATTATCACGGACGTTCCACCCCGACAGAACTTAAACTTGAGCATTCACCTACCCGAGCTCGAGTTAGATGACCTGCATAAGCTAAAACATGAAGTTTATGAGGAGCAGGAAAGCGGCAGCTGGACGGACAACGACCTCTACACACCCCCTAGTGTGTGGACATTACTAATGTATATTATAATTATAGGAGCAATGGCAGCTTTAACATGGAAAAAGTTGTTGCAACCCCGACTGAGGAATCGGAGTCAGAAGAACAACCAGTCAAATGAAGAGCCAATAGAAGTTCCACTCCCTCGGCTAGCCTAGGAGTTCCATCTCAGAGGGGAGGAGTTATATGGGGATGCTACCATAAGCCACCATACTAAAGAGACGCGGCCCAGACTTGCTGAGCTTGCAGAATCAAACAATAAAACCACATTGCGCTGGACCTTCGGGACTCACTCTGACAATCGATCGACAGTAATATTCAACTCACGTTGATTTCATTGTAACTTACCAAAGCTCGTTCTACTGTATTGTTACCGTTATACTTAATAATTCTTGTTAGTGTTGTGTTAACTACAAGTTTATATTAAATCATAAAATATAGTAATTGTTTAATTTTTTTAAAAAGTCTTCCGAGGAATACGGAAAGATAAGTAATAGAAGCGGCACTTTGTGGCCAAATCGTACAATTTGGTGATATCTCGCAAACGCTACAGCCAATTTTGTTCAAATCGTCTCCTTTTGGCAAAATAAGCATAATAAGGCCTTAAACGGCAAATCGTCAATTTGGCTCTAATAGAAGCGGCACTTTTTGGCCAAATCATACAATTTGGCGATATCTCGCAAACGCTACTACCAATTTTGTTCAAATCGTCTCCTTTTGGCAAAATAAGCATAATAAGGCCTTAAACGGCAAATCGTCAATTTGGCTCTAATAGAAGCGGCACTTTTTGGCCAAATCGTACAATTTGGCGTTATCTCGCCAACGCTACAACCAATTTTGTTCAAATCGTCTCCTTTTGGCAAAATAAGCATAATAAGGCCTTAAACGGCAAATCGTCAATTTGGCTCTAATAGAAGCGGCACTTTTTGGCCAAATCGTACAATTTGGTGATATCTCGCAAACGCTACAGCCAATTTTGTTCAAATCGTCTCCTTTTGGCAAAATAAGCATAATAAGGCCTTAAACAGCAAATCGTCAATTTGGCTCTAATAGAAGCGGCACTTTTTGGCCAAATCGTAACTTATCTTTCCGTATTCCTCGGAAGACTTTTTAAAAAAAATTAAACAATTACTATATTTTATGATTTAATATAAACTTGTAGTTAACACAACACTAACAAGAATTATTAAGTATAACGGTAACAATACAGTAGAACGAGCTTTGGTAAGTTACAATGAAATCAACGTGAGTTGAATATTACTGTCGATCGATTGTCAGAGTGAGTCCCGAAGGTCCAGCGCAATGTGGTTTTATTGTTTGATTCTGCAAGCTCAGCAAGTCTGGGCCGCGTCTCTTTAGTATGGTGGCTTATGGTAGCATCCCCATATAACTCCTCCCCTCTGAGATGGAACTCCTAGGCTAGCCGAGGGAGTGGAACTTCTATTGGCTCTTCATTTGACTGGTTGTTCTTCTGACTCCGATTCCTCAGTCGGGGTTGCAACAACTTTTTCCATGTTAAAGCTGCCATTGCTCCTATAATTATAATATACATTAGTAATGTCCACACACTAGGGGGTGTGTAGAGGTCGTTGTCCGTCCAGCTGCCGCTTTCCTGCTCCTCATAAACTTCATGTTTTAGCTTATGCAGGTCATCTAACTCGAGCTCGGGTAGGTGAATGCTCAAGTTTAAGTTCTGTCGGGGTGGAACGTCCGTGATAATTTTAGGTAGCAAAATGGGCTTCAGAGTGTTTTCCATAATCCTCATGGTATTCGTTGCCTGTTGGTTCCCGATGCTTAACTTACATCCCTTTGGAATTTCATATAGATATGTCCCGTGCAAGGTTTTGGCTTCTGTTTGTCCATTTTGGCACGTTAGCTGGGCTATTTCTTCTGTAGGACTTATTACAATCCATTTATCTGACACATCTAACCTATTTAAAATTATTCTGTCTATTTTTATTAACGTTTGAGTACAGTTCGAAGGATTTTTCACTAAGTTTATTAACTGTATTTCACAAGGGGTTTCTGGCTGATTTCCCGTTAAGTCTGTTTCATAGCACAAGTATAGTTCTGGCTTTAATTTACGACACTCGCGGTGAAAGTACGCGTGGTACAACTGGCTCTTTACAAGGTACTTCCCTTTAGGTATGATTGCCCTAAACTGACCCTGAATGTAAACGGGAATAGAATACAAATGGTAATAAGAAAATTGCAGATTCTGAACAGTAGGAATGTGTAAAATGTACGTGATTCGATAGTCCGATAGGAAACACTCCAGTTTTGTTATTTCTTCGTATTTAACTATATTTTCCAAAGTTATAGGTAGTGGTAGATTGGTCCTTCCTATGTCGTTGCTTAACTCCGTGAGTGCAGTGAGTAGATCCCTTTGGTCCATTATGCTTGGGTGCATGGTATTTAATCTTGCAAATACCAACGAGTTTTCGACATCTTGTAGGATGGTGTTGATTATCTCGTACATATCAATTATTTCGTTGACAATTTCCTTCAAAAAGGAACAATTTCTATCGTCGATCACATCCTTGATATAAGGTACAATTTCTTTCAATTTTTCCTCCAGTATTCTATCATTGTCGTAAAGCTGTTTTAGCGTTTTGTTAAACCTTTCTAAAGCCAACACTGTCATTCTTCCTTGAGTTACAACTTGAGTTTGAGTGAGCCTTTGTTTCGCACGTAATTCTCTAATTAATTTGTCGTATTTTTGACCATCTTCTGCGTCCAAATTTCCCGTTATCGCTTTGAACACTGCTCCTAATCCATCCACGATTCCTCGCTTTGGTCGATTTGTTTTAGGAAATATTCGGTAAAAGCGGTTTTCAACTTGTTCCTGTATTGCCTTCATGATCTCGTAAAAATTGCGGAGCTCATTCTTATAAGGGCTTGGATGTGTTGTCGTTTCCCAATTGCTGGTCAAATTATTTATTTTTCTTCTCAGCTCTTCTAGTTGTTCTGCTACTGGTCTTAAATCGTTGTAATGAATGAAACTGTGGCTTCCATCAATCAATACTGCCTTTCCCAGTTCTAGCGGTAACATTCCCGGATTTCCCTTGAGTTCCAACAGTGTGACATCCCTAGCTTGTCCCGTGACTAGGATGCTGTAAATGTTTTTCCTTCGTTTACTTATATGTACATGGTTTGGTTTGAGTCTAATTTACTCCTTATTTCTACTTGGATTAATACATTTGTGACGGCTGGGCCGTTTTAGATTGTCTATGTTCACTTTCCTTCCAGACTGATTTTCGACAAATTTCCTTTCTCTATTTACAATTTCCGCTTTTGCACATGCTTTAAATTTGTCTCCTAATTTTTGTCTAGGATTCTTTATTCTTTCACGCACGTCATCTCCTTCTTCAAACATCGTTGGGTCGTCCCGATTTACATTTCTCTTTTCCATTAAGCGTACTTTAGCCTCGGTCATTCGCCTATTCATTTCTCCGTACAACAATTTCGTCCTTGCTTTGTGTTCAGTTACATAGTTGGTCATTAAATTTTCATTCATAGTGATGTTGAATGGATCCTCACTTCCTAGGTGTCCGTTCACAATTTCCATTGGTTTGTATCCCGTTGTTGAATGAATTGAATTGTTGTATGCTAACACGGCGTACTTGACCTTCTGTTTGATGGGTGTCTCTTCTTGACCTTGGTTGTTCAGCAATCTTACGTGTTCTGCTATTGTTGAGTGGAATCTCTCCACAATTCCATTCGATTGGGGATGATCTGGCGTGCAGAAATGCGTTTCTACTTTATGGCTTCTTAAAAGTTCGGCAATTACTGTATTCTTAAATTCTGTCCCATTGTCAGCGATTATTTGAATTGGCACTCCAAAATGGGAGAAGAAAGTTATTAAATTGTCCGCTACTTCAGTTGCCATCATTGAATCCAAAACATAGGCTTGGGCAAATTTCGAAAAACTATCCACAATAGTTAGAAACTTTGTCTTTTCTAATGTATATGTGTCTATGTGGACAATTTCGAAAGGCTTTGCAGCTGTAGGCGTGATGTTGTACTTCGTCTTGATGGGGTTCCTTTCATATTTACTACGCTGGCAAATTTCACATTGTTCCAAGTAATTTTGTACTGTATCTCTTATGTTTGGCCAGTAATATTTGGCTTTTATTCTCTGCTCTGTCTCTTCTATGCCCCTATGGTTTGTTTTGCTCTCATGATAAGCCTGTATGATTTCAGGTATATCTGCTTTTTCTTCGACATCTATTAATTTTGTTAGGCATCGCTTGAATTTGAGCGATGGCCATTTAAAATTTTTACGTATAGTTTCACAAAATTTAGGGTAAATATCTGGACTTTCGAAGTAAAGGGAATACAGTTTTCCTGGGGCCACATTCTCTATGACAAACTTCATTAAATAGTGATCGAAGTCATCATCTGGCAATTGTAGTAAGTATCTTCGTTTTTTCCCAAATAGTTCTAATTTCTTTAATTTTGCAGGTGTATGCAATACTCGTGACACAATCACCTGATTGGCTCCATAGTTAACAGCTGATTCTACAATTGGAACTCCTACGATAGGATCTTGATCCTCGTTTGTATGTACAGTTTCATTCTCATCCATTGGGGTTGGTTCTTCCATCCTTTCTGTATTTTTTGCCTCTGTGTCTGGTTCAACTATCATTGATAGGTTTTCTGGTTCATTTCTTGTTTGTCCACTTGTACCCGCTTGTTCCAAATCTCTGTTGAAGTCCTCCATATATCGCACTAACTCTTGAAATCCGTTCGTTTCTTTCGTGTGAATTTCCACGCGACTCAACGCATCGGCATTCGTATTTAGTTTTCCCTTTTTATAAATGATTCTATAGTCGTATTCTTCCAGCTTAATTCGCCACCTTAGTAATTTGGACGAAGGGTCTTTCAAGTTAAATAGCCATTGTAACGGCTTATGATCAGTGACTATATTAAATTTGTTACCATACAGGTAGGGCCTGAAATACTTCGTTGCCCAAACTAAACACAAACACTCCTTTTCTATCGTAGAATAATTTTGTTCGGATTCGTTTAATGTGCGTGAGGCGTACGCCACTGGCAAGTCTTGTCCAATAGGGCCTTGTGACAAAATTGCTCCTAATGCGACATTACTGGCGTCACAGGTGAGGTTAAAAGGCTTTGAGAGGTCGGGATATTGTAAGATAGGTTCATTCATTAATATTTCTTTACAGGTCTCAAAAGATTTAACAAATTCTTCATTATGTTCAATTTTCGCTCCTTTCTTGAGACATTTAGTTAGAGGTTTGGTCAACTGCGCAAAGTTATTAATGAATTTCCTGTAGTATCCCACCAAGCCAAGGAATCCTTTAATTTGCTTTGGGGTTCCTGGAATCGGGTAATTTTTTACTACTTTCACTTTTTCCGGGTTAGGTCGAACTCCTTCTGGGGTTATAATATGTCCCAAATAATTTACTTCCTTCCTCAAAAATTCACTCTTGTCGAGTTGGACCTTGAAATTGGATTTTCTAAGTCGATTAAAGACTGCTCTTAAATTTTCCAAGTGCTCTTGTAAGGATGTTGAGTAAATGATTATGTCGTCAAGATACACTAGACACCTTTCATTCTGCAATCCGCTCAAAATTCCATCCATTGCTCTTTGGAAGGTCGCAGGTGCGTTTTTTAATCCGAAGGGCATTCGGGTATATTCATAATGCCCTCCTTCGGTACTAAACGCCGTCTTTGGTATATCTTGTTCCCTCATCTCAATTTGGTGGAAACCACTCGCCAAATCAAGGGTCGAAAAATACTGACACTTCCCCAGTTTATCCAGTATATCAGTTATATTGGGTAAAGGGTATTTGTCGTCGATAGTTTTCTCATTGAGTTTGCGGTAATCCACGCAGACTCTCCATTTGCGTTTTCCAGACGCATCCATCTTCTTAGGAACTACCCAGATTGGGGCTGACCAAGGTGAACTGCTATGTCTAATGATTCCCTGGTCCAACATTTTATCTATTTGGCTCCTAACTTCTTCTTTATGTATGAAGGGGTACCTGTACGACTTTACGTACACTGGCTGTTCATCAGTTGTCTTGATAGCATGCTTTGTTTGACTAGTAAACGTCAAAGGTATGCCTTCTTGATAGAATATGTCCGAAAATTCGGTACATAATCGTAGAATTTCTTTCTTCTCTTCTCGATTAAGATGATTAGTCCTAATCTGCGATGTTTCCAATTTCCTCCCTCGATGGGTATCCATTGTGTTTACATCAATTGTTTCATGCTCTAATATTCCTTTGTCTAACGCCTCGACATCGAATGGTCGGGTTAAATCTATTATCTTTGATTGGCATGATCTATTTCTTATCACGACTAAAGCGTGACCATCTTTCGTCTTTGTTATACAACTTGGGATTTCACATCCATTTATCTTCCGATAATCAATCAATACCTCTCCATCTCGGATATTTGTTTCAATTCTAACTACTTTTTCTATCCTTGGTTCCATTTCTATATGGTTATTCTGTACATTTGTCCAATACGTTTGGAATGGTATAGTGGCATAAGGGGTAACCATTTTATTTTTCCGAAAATCTAATTGGGCTTCTAACAGTTTCAAATTATCTAATCCCAACAATCCATCAAAGGTTCCATGAAATTTAAACAAATAAAATTTCAGCAAAGTGTATCGGGGTAATTTGAAAATTTCCGAAGCTGGTATCGTTGTACTAAATTCATGGGCTGATTGTTGTAATGCGGTTGAAACTATAAAAGGGTCTTTTTTAATTTGGTTCGGAGCTATCTTCCTAGCAGCTTCCGGGTTTATAAATGATTTACTTGCACCACTATCAATTAAAAATTTAAGATTGTGTTCAGGAAAAGTAATATAGTTTAGTTCACTGCCCTCGGTGTTATTCAGTGTTATTATCTTTGGTTTTATGTTTCGTTCTCGTCTGGGCCAGTTTCGAGAAAATTCTTATAAGAATAATCTGCAGATGCAGCGTCGCACCGACTTCCCACGTGGTAACTTGATCCGTCCTGTTGTTCAGTGGATTCGTTTCCATATCGTCTCGCCTTTGGGTCGCCATGGTATTTTTCGTCGTAGACAGCTTGGTCATCGATACTCCTGTTTACGCTGGTGCTATAAAGTTCTTCTGCGATGATATTTTGTGCGGGGTTATAGGGTGGTCTATTTGGATTATTAAAATACGTCCTATTGGGGTAATAACCTCCCGAATTCTGTCTGTTCGTAAATCCGGTTCTCCTCGTCGAAACACTCATCGGTGTGGGTTTTGGCAAGGGTTGATTTGGATTCGATTTGAAGACGTTAGTAGTCACCCTTGGTGGTTGGAAATTCTGTCTAGCTTGCGATGGCTGATACGTTGGCCTTGGTGTATGATTTACTGCTGTATTTACATGGGCTCCTGGTCTAAATTGACCAGTGTGATTATTCCTATATGACGGTCTAGGGTTGAACCTAGGTCTAGGTGTGTAGTTTGTTGCATTATGCACTCTATTACTGCCATTATTACTGCTGCCACTACTATTATTTTGCAAATAGTGTGTGTTGTCTTCCTGTGTTACAAATTGCAATGCTTCTGGCAAATCTTTTGGTCGCATACAGCGTATTGCTGTTCCTAGGGGCTCTCTTAGTCCTGATAGGAATGTTTTCAGCGCCAAGTTATTGTATAGATCCTTTTTTACAGCTTTCCCTATCTCCGTAGTTTCGTGGGCATTAATATAAGAACATAACAAGTTTAGTATATGCAGAACCCTATCGTAAAATTCGTTAGGGGTTTCGTTTTGTCGTTGTTTAAGCATAACTAAGTCCATGTTTAAACATGCCTCATCCCTCTGATCCGCAAAATGCCTTGTCAAAATTTCCTTTAGTTCCTCCCAGTTGTTGACGTTTTGTGTTCCCAATACCAATTTAGCATTCCCAGATAACTTTCCAATAATACAATTTAGCAAGAAGGTATTTTGGAAGTGGTTGGGTTGTTGGGCAACGTAAAAGGAATCGATCAAGGATTGACATACGCCGAGGTAACGGCCAAGATCATTAGGGCTCCCATCGAAATCTGGGACACACCTCAAATACTCAGTTTTAAACTCAACCATTTTTACGTTACTGTTTCTTACAAGTTTACGATTTCTAATTGGGACTGAGCGATTACAATTAGGGCCTGTCAAAGGGGTATCAATACTCAGGGATTCAAACTGTTCAAGTACCTCGTTAATCTCTGACATAAAAAATCTTGTACAAAAATTATTAACCAGTTGTACTTACCAAAATAGCACGATGCTCGACACAAACATTGATTTTACTACAGTTTTACCGTACACGTTACACGAAGGTCTCTCACGGTTAGTTCACTACTCAGCGATTGAATATTGATTCCGTGATTGATCCGTACGACTGCGCCACTTATCTTTCCGTATTCCTCGGAAGACTTTTTAAAAAAAATTAAACAATTACTATATTTTATGATTTAATATAAACTTGTAGTTAACACAACACTAACAAGAATTATTAAGTATAACGGTAACAATACAGTAGAACGAGCTTTGGTAAGTTACAATGAAATCAACGTGAGTTGAATATTACTGTCGATCGATTGTCAGAGTGAGTCCCGAAGGTCCAGCGCAATGTGGTTTTATTGTTTGATTCTGCAAGCTCAGCAAGTCTGGGCCGCGTCTCTTTAGTATGGTGGCTTATGGTAGCATCCCCATATAACTCGTACAATTTGGCGATATCTCGCAAACGGTACAACCAATTTTGTTCAAATCGTCTCCTTTTGGCAAAATAAGCATAATAAGGCCTTAAACGGCAAATCGTCAATTTGGCTCTAATAGAAGCGGCACTTTTTGGCCAAATCGTACAATTTGGCGATATCTCGCAAACGGTACAACCAATTTTGTTCAAATCGTCTCCTTTTGGCAAAATAAGCATAATAAGGCCTTAAACGGCAAATCGTCAATTTGGCTCTAATAGAAGCGGCACTTTTTGGCCAAATCGTACAATTTGGCGTTATCTCGCCAACGCTACAGCCAATTTTGTTCAAATCGTCTCCTTTTGGCAAAATAAGCATAATAAGGCCTTAAACGGTAAATCGTCAATTTGGCTCTAATAGAAGCGGCACTTTTTGGCCAAATCGTACAATTTGGTGATATCTCGCAAACGCTACAGCCAATTTTGTTCAAATCGTCTCCTTTTGGCAAAATAAGCATAATAAGGCCTTAAACAGCAAATCGTCAATTTGGCTCTAATAGAAGCGGCACTTTTTGGCCAAATCGTACAATTTGGCGATATCTCGCAAACGGTACAACCAATTTTGTTCAAATCGTCTCCTTTTGGCAAAATAAGCATAATAAGGCCTTAAACGGCAAATCGTCAATTTGGCTCTAATAGAAGCGGCACTTTTTGGCCAAATCGTACAATTTGGCGATATCTCGCAAACGGTACAACCAATTTTGTTCAAATCGTCTCCTTTTGGCAAAATAAGCATAATAAGGCATTAAACAGCAAATCGTCAATTTGGCTCTAATAGAAGCGGCACTTTTTGGCCAAATCATACAATTTGGCGATATCTCGCAAACGCTACTACCAATTTTGTTCAAATCGTCTCCTTTTGGCAAAATAAGCATAATAAGGCCTTAAACGGCAAATCGTCAATTTGGCTCTAATAGAAGCGGCACTTTTTGGCCAAATCTTATGATTTGGTGATATCTCGCAAACGCTACAGCCAATTTTGTTCAAATCGTCTCCTTTTGGCAAAATAAGCATAATAAGGCCTTAAACAGCAAATCGTCAATTTGGCTCTAATAGAAGCGGCACTTTTTGGCCAAATCATACAAGTTATATGGGGATGCTACCATAAGCCACCATACTAAAGAGACGCGGCCCAGACTTGCTGAGCTTGCAGAATCAAACAATAAAACCACATTGCGCTGGACCTTCGGGACTCACTCTGACAATCGATCGACAGTAATATTCAACTCACGTTGATTTCATTGTAACTTACCAAAGCTCGTTCTACTGTATTGTTACCGTTATACTTAATAATTCTTGTTAGTGTTGTGTTAACTACAAGTTTATATTAAATCATAAAATATAGTAATTGTTTAATTTTTTTTAAAAAGTCTTCCGAGGAATACGGAAAGATAAGTGGCGCAGTCGTACGGATCAATCACGGAATCAATATTCAATCGCTGAGTAGTGAACTAACCGTGAGAGACCTTCGTGTAACGTGTACGGTAAAACTGTAGTAAAATCAATGTTTGTGTCGAGCATCGTGCTATTTTGGTAAGTACAACTGGTTAATAATTTTTGTACAAGATTTTTTATGTCAGAGATTAACGAGGTACTTGAACAGTTTGAATCCCTGAGTATTGATACCCCTTTGACAGGCCCTAATTGTAATCGCTCAGTCCCAATTAGAAATCGTAAACTTGTAAGAAACAGTAACGTAAAAATGGTTGAGTTTAAAACTGAGTATTTGAGGTGTGTCCCAGATTTCGATGGGAGCCCTAATGATCTTGGCCGTTACCTCGGCGTATGTCAATCCTTGATCGATTCCTTTTACGTTGCCCAACAACCCAACCACTTCCAAAATACCTTCTTGCTAAATTGTATTATTGGAAAGTTATCTGGGAATGCTAAATTGGTATTGGGAACACAAAACGTCAACAACTGGGAGGAACTAAAGGAAATTTTGACAAGGCATTTTGCGGATCAGAGGGATGAGGCATGTTTAAACATGGACTTAGTTATGCTTAAACAACGACAAAACGAAACCCCTAACGAATTTTACGATAGGGTTCTGCATATACTAAACTTGTTATGTTCTTATATTAATGCCCACGAAACTACGGAGATAGGGAAAGCTGTAAAAAAGGATCTATACAATAACTTGGCGCTGAAAACATTCCTATCAGGACTAAGAGAGCCCCTAGGAACAGCAATACGCTGTATGCGACCAAAAGATTTGCCAGAAGCATTGCAATTTGTAACACAGGAAGACAACACACACTATTTGCAAAATAATAGTAGTGGCAGCAGTAATAATGGCAGTAATAGAGTGCATAATGCAACAAACTCCACACCTAGACCTAGGTTCAACCCTAGACCGTCATATACGAATAATCACTCTGGTCAATTTAGACCAGGAGCCCATGTAAATACAGCAGTAAATCATACACCAAGGCCAACGTATCAGCCATCGCAAGCTAGACAGAATTTCCAACCACCAAGGGTGACTACTAACGTCTTCAAATCGAATCCAAATCAACCCTTGCCAAAACCCACACCGATGAGTGTTTCGACGAGGAGAACCGGATTTACGAACAGACAGAATTCGGGAGGTTATTACCCCAATAGGACGTATTTTAATAATCCAAATAGACCACCCTATAACCCCGCACAAAATATCATCGCAGAAGAACTTTATAGCACCAGCGTAAACAGGAGTATCGATGACCAAGCTGTCTACGACGAAAAATACCATGGCGACCCAAAGGCGAGACGATATGGAAACGAATCCACTGAACAACAGGACGGATCAAGTTACCACGTGGGAAGTCGGTGCGACGCTGCATCTGCAGATTATTCTTATAAGAATTTTCTCGAAACTGGCCCAGACGAAAACGAAACATAAAACCAAAGATAATAACACTGAATAACACCGAGGGCAGTGAACTAAATTATATTACTTTTCCTGAACACAATCTTAAATTTTTAATTGATAGTGGTGCAAGTAAATCATTTATAAACCCGGAAGCTGCTAGGAAGATAGCTCCGAACCAAATTAAAAAAGACCCTTTTATAGTTTCAACCGCATTACAACAATCAGCCCATGAATTTAGTACAACGATACCAGCTTCGGAAATTTTTAAATTACCCCGATACACTTTGCTGAAATTTTATTTGTTTAAATTTCATGGAACCTTTGATGGATTGTTGGGATTAGATAATTTGAAACTGTTAGAAGCCCAATTAGATTTTCGGAAAAATAAAATGGTTACCCCTTATGCCACTATACCATTCCAAACGTATTGGACAAATGTACAGAATAACCATATAGAAATGGAACCAAGGATAGAAAAAGTAGTTAGAATTGAAACAAATATCCGAGATGGAGAGGTATTGATTGATTATCGGAAGATAAATGGATGTGAAATCCCAAGTTGTATAACAAAGACGAAAGATGGTCACGCTTTAGTCGTGATAAGAAATAGATCATGCCAATCAAAGATAATAGATTTAACCCGACCATTCGATGTCGAGGCGTTAGACAAAGGAATATTAGAGCATGAAACAATTGATGTAAACACAATGGATACCCATCGAGGGAGGAAATTGGAAACATCGCAGATTAGGACTAATCATCTTAATCGAGAAGAGAAGAAAGAAATTCTACGATTATGTACCGAATTTTCGGACATATTCTATCAAGAAGGCATACCTTTGACGTTTACTAGTCAAACAAAGCATGCTATCAAGACAACTGATGAACAGCCAGTGTACGTAAAGTCGTACAGGTACCCCTTCATACATAAAGAAGAAGTTAGGAGCCAAATAGACAAAATGTTGGACCAGGGAATCATTAGACATAGCAGTTCACCTTGGTCAGCCCCAATCTGGGTAGTTCCTAAGAAGATGGATGCGTCTGGAAAACGCAAATGGAGAGTCTGCGTGGATTACCGCAAACTCAATGAGAAAACTATCGACGACAAATACCCTTTACCCAATATAACTGATATACTGGATAAACTGGGGAAGTGTCAGTATTTTTCGACCCTTGATTTGGCGAGTGGTTTCCACCAAATTGAGATGAGGGAACAAGATATACCAAAGACGGCGTTTAGTACCGAAGGAGGGCATTATGAATATACCCGAATGCCCTTCGGATTAAAAAACGCACCTGCGACCTTCCAAAGAGCAATGGATGGAATTTTGAGCGGATTGCAGAATGAAAGGTGTCTAGTGTATCTTGACGACATAATCATTTACTCAACATCCTTACAAGAGCACTTGGAAAATTTAAGAGCAGTCTTTAATCGACTTAGAAAATCCAATTTCAAGGTCCAACTCGACAAGAGTGAATTTTTGAGGAAGGAAGTAAATTATTTGGGACATATTATAACCCCAGAAGGAGTTCGACCTAACCCGGAAAAAGTGAAAGTAGTAAAAAATTACCCGATTCCAGGAACCCCAAAGCAAATTAAAGGATTCCTTGGCTTGGTGGGATACTACAGGAAATTCATTAATAACTTTGCGCAGTTGACCAAACCTCTAACTAAATGTCTCAAGAAAGGAGCGAAAATTGAACATAATGAAGAATTTGTTAAATCTTTTGAGACCTGTAAAGAAATATTAATGAATGAACCTATCTTACAATATCCCGACCTCTCAAAGCCTTTTAACCTCACCTGTGACGCCAGTAATGTCGCATTAGGAGCAATTTTGTCACAAGGCCCTATTGGACAAGACTTGCCAGTGGCGTACGCCTCACGCACATTAAACGAATCCGAACAAAATTATTCTACGATAGAAAAGGAGTGTTTGTGTTTAGTTTGGGCAACGAAGTATTTCAGGCCCTACCTGTATGGTAACAAATTTAATATAGTCACTGATCATAAGCCGTTACAATGGCTATTTAACTTGAAAGACCCTTCGTCCAAATTACTAAGGTGGCGAATTAAGCTGGAAGAATACGACTATAGAATCATTTATAAAAAGGGAAAACTAAATACGAATGCCGATGCGTTGAGTCGCGTGGAAATTCACACGAAAGAAACGAACGGATTTCAAGAGTTAGTGCGATATATGGAGGACTTCAACAGAGATTTGGAACAAGCGGGTACGAGTGGACAAACAAGAAATGAACCGGATAACCTATCAATGATAGTTGAACCAGATACAGAGGCAAAAAATACAGAAACGATGGAAGAACCAACCCCAATGGATGAAAATGAAACTGTACATACAAACGAGGAACAAGATCCTATCGTAGGAGTTCCAATTGTAGAATCAGCTGTTAACTATGGAGCCAATCAGGTGATTGTGTCACGAGTATTGCATACACCTGCAAAATTAAAGAAATTAGAACTATTTGGGAAAAAACGAAGATACTTACTACAATTGCCAGATGATGACTTCGATCACTATTTAATGAAGTTTGTCATAGAGAATGTGGCCCCAGGAAAACTGTATTCCCTTTACTTCGAAAGTCCAGATATTTACCCTAAATTTTGTGAAACTATACGTAAAAATTTTAAATGGCCATCGCTCAAATTCAAGCGATGCCTAACAAAATTAATAGATGTCGAAGAAAAAGCAGATATACCTGAAATCATACAGGCTTATCATGAGAGCAAAACAAACCATAGGGGCATAGAAGAGACAGAGCAGAGAATAAAAGCCAAATATTACTGGCCAAACATAAGAGATACAGTACAAAATTACCTGGAACAATGTGAAATTTGCCAGCGTAGTAAATACGAAAGGAACCCCATCAAGACGAAGTACAACATCACGCCTACAGCTGCAAAGCCTTTCGAAATTGTCCACATAGACACATATACATTAGAAAAGACAAAGTTTCTAACTATTGTGGATAGTTTTTCGAAATTTGCCCAAGCCTATGTTTTGGATTCAATGATGGCAACTGAAGTAGCGGACAATTTAATAACTTTCTTCTCCCATTTTGGAGTGCCAATTCAAATAATCGCTGACAATGGGACAGAATTTAAGAATACAGTAATTGCCGAACTTTTAAGAAGCCATAAAGTAGAAACGCATTTCTGCACGCCAGATCATCCCCAATCGAATGGAATTGTGGAGAGATTCCACTCAACAATAGCAGAACACGTAAGATTGCTGAACAACCAAGGTCAAGAAGAGACACCCATCAAACAGAAGGTCAAGTACGCCGTGTTAGCATACAACAATTCAATTCATTCAACAACGGGATACAAACCAATGGAAATTGTGAACGGACACCTAGGAAGTGAGGATCCATTCAACATCACTATGAATGAAAATTTAATGACCAACTATGTAACTGAACACAAAGCAAGGACGAAATTGTTGTACGGAGAAATGAATAGGCGAATGACCGAGGCTAAAGTACGCTTAATGGAAAAGAGAAATGTAAATCGGGACGACCCAACGATGTTTGAAGAAGGAGATGACGTGCGTGAAAGAATAAAGAATCCTAGACAAAAATTAGGAGACAAATTTAAAGCATGTGCAAAAGCGGAAATTGTAAATAGAGAAAGGAAATTTGTCGAAAATCAGTCTGGAAGGAAAGTGAACATAGACAATCTAAAACGGCCCAGCCGTCACAAATGTATTAATCCAAGTAGAAATAAGGAGTAAATTAGACTCAAACCAAACCATGTACATATAAGTAAACGAAGGAAAAACATTTACAGCATCCTAGTCACGGGACAAGCTAGGGATGTCACACTGTTGGAACTCAAGGGAAATCCGGGAATGTTACCGCTAGAACTGGGAAAGGCAGTATTGATTGATGGAAGCCACAGTTTCATTCATTACAACGATTTAAGACCAGTAGCAGAACAACTAGAAGAGCTGAGAAGAAAAATAAATAATTTGACCAGCAATTGGGAAACGACAACACATCCAAGCCCTTATAAGAATGAGCTCCGCAATTTTTACGAGATCATGAAGGCAATACAGGAACAAGTTGAAAACCGCTTTTACCGAATATTTCCTAAAACAAATCGACCAAAGCGAGGAATCGTGGATGGATTAGGAGCAGTGTTCAAAGCGATAACGGGAAATTTGGACGCAGAAGATGGTCAAAAATACGACAAATTAATTAGAGAATTACGTGCGAAACAAAGGCTCACTCAAACTCAAGTTGTAACTCAAGGAAGAATGACAGTGTTGGCTTTAGAAAGGTTTAACAAAACGCTAAAACAGCTTTACGACAATGATAGAATACTGGAGGAAAAATTGAAAGAAATTGTACCTTATATCAAGGATGTGATCGACGATAGAAATTGTTCCTTTTTGAAGGAAATTGTCAACGAAATAATTGATATGTACGAGATAATCAACACCATCCTACAAGATGTCGAAAACTCGTTGGTATTTGCAAGATTAAATACCATGCACCCAAGCATAATGGACCAAAGGGATCTACTCACTGCACTCACGGAGTTAAGCAACGACATAGGAAGGACCAATCTACCACTACCTATAACTTTGGAAAATATAGTTAA
This sequence comes from Euwallacea fornicatus, assembly GCF_040115645.1. Taxonomy (NCBI): domain Eukaryota; kingdom Metazoa; phylum Arthropoda; class Insecta; order Coleoptera; family Curculionidae; genus Euwallacea; species Euwallacea fornicatus. Next base: position 355,266 of record NW_027096045.1, read on the forward strand.
ATACGAAGAAATAACAAAACTGGAGTGTTTCCTATCGGACTATCGAATCACGTACATTTTACACATTCCTACTGTTCAGAATCTGCAATTTTCTTATTACCATTTGTATTCTATTCCCGTTTACATTCAGGGTCAGTTTAGGGCAATCATACCTAAAGGGAAGTACCTTGTAAAGAGCCAGTTGTACCACGCGTACTTTCACCGCGAGTGTCGTAAATTAAAGCCAGAACTATACTTGTGCTATGAAACAGACTTAACGGGAAATCAGCCAGAAACCCCTTGTGAAATACAGTTAATAAACTTAGTGAAAAATCCTTCGAACTGTACTCAAACGTTAATAAAAATAGACAGAATAATTTTAAATAGGTTAGATGTGTCAGATAAATGGATTGTAATAAGTCCTACAGAAGAAATAGCCCAGCTAACGTGCCAAAATGGACAAACAGAAGCCAAAACCTTGCACGGGACATATCTATATGAAATTCCAAAGGGATGTAAGTTAAGCATCGGGAACCAACAGGCAACGAATACCATGAGGATTATGGAAAACACTCTGAAGCCCATTTTGCTACCTAAAATTATCACGGACGTTCCACCCCGACAGAACTTAAACTTGAGCATTCACCTACCCGAGCTCGAGTTAGATGACCTGCATAAGCTAAAACATGAAGTTTATGAGGAGCAGGAAAGCGGCAGCTGGACGGACAACGACCTCTACACACCCCCTAGTGTGTGGACATTACTAATGTATATTATAATTATAGGAGCAATGGCAGCTTTAACATGGAAAAAGTTGTTGCAACCCCGACTGAGGAATCGGAGTCAGAAGAACAACCAGTCAAATGAAGAGCCAATAGAAGTTCCACTCCCTCGGCTAGCCTAGGAGTTCCATCTCAGAGGGGAGGAGTTATATGGGGATGCTACCATAAGCCACCATACTAAAGAGACGCGGCCCAGACTTGCTGAGCTTGCAGAATCAAACAATAAAACCACATTGCGCTGGACCTTCGGGACTCACTCTGACAATCGATCGACAGTAATATTCAACTCACGTTGATTTCATTGTAACTTACCAAAGCTCGTTCTACTGTATTGTTACCGTTATACTTAATAATTCTTGTTAGTGTTGTGTTAACTACAAGTTTATATTAAATCATAAAATATAGTAATTGTTTAATTTTTTTTAAAAAGTCTTCCGAGGAATACGGAAAGATAAGTTACAATTTGGCGATATCTCGCAAACGCTACTACCAATTTTGTTCAAATCGTCTCCTTTTGGCAAAATAAGCATAATAAGGCCTTAAACAGCAAATCGTCAATTTGGCTCTAATAGTAGCGGCACTTTTTGGCCAAATCTTATGATTTGGCGTTATCTCGCCAACGCTACAGCCAATTTTGTTCAAATCGTCTCCTTTTGGCAAAATAAGCATAATAAGGCCTTAAACGGCAAATCGTCAATTTGGCTCTAATAGAAGCGGCACTTTTTGGCCAAATCGTACAATTTGGTGATATCTCGCAAACGGTACAACCAATTTTGTTCAAATCGTCTCCTTTTGGCAAAATAAGCATAATAAGGCCTTAAACAGCAAATCGTCAATTTGGCTCTAATAGAAGCGGCACTTTTTGGCCAAATCTTATGATTTGGCGTTATCTCGCCAACGCTACAACCAATTTTGTTCAAATCGTCTCCTTTTGGCAAAATAAGCATAATAAGGCCTTAAACAGCAAATCGTCAATTTGGCTCTAATAGAAGCGGCACTTTTTGGCCAAATCGTACAATTTGGCGATATCTCGCAAACGGTACAACCAATTTTGTTCAAATCGTCTCCTTTTGGCAAAATAAGCATAATAAGGCCTTAAACGGCAAATCGTCAATTTGGCTCTAATAGAAGCGGCACTTTTTGGCCAAATCATACAATTTGGCGATATCTCGCAAACGCTACTACCAATTTTGTTCAAATCGTCTCCTTTTGGCAAAATAAGCATAATAAGGCCTTAAACGGCAAATCGTCAATTTGGCTCTAATAGAAGCGGCACTTTTTGGCCAAATCTTATGATTTGGCGTTATCTCGCCAACGCTACAACCAATTTTGTTCAAATCGTCTCCTTTTGGCAAAATAAGCATAATAAGGCCTTAAACAGCAAATCGTCAATTTGGCTCTAATAGTAGCGGCACTTTTTGGCCAAATCTTATGATTTGGCGTTATCTCGCCAACGCTACAGCCAATTTTGTTCAAATCGTCTCCTTTTGGCAAAATAAGCATAATAAGGCCTTAAACGGCAAATCGTCAATTTGGCTCTAATAGAAGCGGCACTTTTTGGCCAAATCGTACAATTTGGTGATATCTCGCAAACGGTACAACCAATTTTGTTCAAATCGTCTCCTTTTGGCAAAATAAGCATAATAAGGCCTTAAACAGCAAATCGTCAATTTGGCTCTAATAGAAGCGGCACTTTTTGGCCAAATCTTATGATTTGGCGTTATCTCGCCAACGCTACAACCAATTTTGTTCAAATCGTCTCCTTTTGGCAAAATAAGCATAATAAGGCCTTAAACAGCAAATCGTCAATTTGGCTCTAATAGAAGCGGCACTTTTTGGCCAAATCGTACAATTTGGCGATATCTCGCAAACGGTACAACCAATTTTGTTCAAATCGTCTCCTTTTGGCAAAATAAGCATAATAAGGCCTTAAACGGCAAATCGTCAATTTGGCTCTAATAGAAGCGGCACTTTTTGGCCAAATCATACAATTTGGCGATATCTCGCAAACGCTACTACCAATTTTGTTCAAATCGTCTCCTTTTGGCAAAATAAGCATAATAAGGCCTTAAACGGCAAATCGTCAATTTGGCTCTAATAGAAGCGGCACTTTTTGGCCAAATCTTATGATTTGGCGTTATCTCGCCAACGCTACAACCAATTTTGTTCAAATCGTCTCCTTTTGGCAAAATAAGCATAATAAGGCCTTAAACGGCAAATCGTCAATTTGGCTCTAATAGAAGCGGCACTTTTTGGCCAAATCTTATGATTTGGCGTTATCTCGCAAACGGTACAACCAATTTTGTTCAAATCGTCTCCTTTTGGCAAAATAAGCATAATAAGGCCTTAAACGGCAAATCGTCAATTTGGCTCTAATAGAAGCGGCACTTTTTGGCCAAATCGTACAATTTGGCGATATCTCGCAAACGGTACAACCAATTTTGTTCAAATCGTCTCCTTTTGGCAAAATAAGCATAATAAGGCCTTAAACGGCAAATCGTCAATTTGGCTCTAATAGAAGCGGCACTTTTTGGCCAAATCGTACAATTTGGCGATATCTCGCAAACGGTACAACCAATTTTGTTCAAATCGTCTCCTTTTGGCAAAATAAGCATAATAAGGCCTTAAACGGCAAATCGTCCATTTGGCTCTAATAGAAGCGGCACTTTTTGGCCAAATCTTAAGATTTGGCGTTATCTCGCCAACGCTACAGCCAATTTTGTTCAAATCGTCTCCTTTTGGCAAAATAAGCATAATAAGGCCTTAAACGGCAAATCGTCAATTTGGCTCTAATAGAAGCGGCACTTTTTGGCCAAATCGTACAATTTGGTGATATCTCGAAAACGCTACAGCCAATTTTGTTCAAATCGTCTCCTTTTGGCAAAATAAGCATAATAAGGCCTTAAACAGCAAATCGTCAATTTGGCTCTAATAGTAGCGGCACTTTTTGGCCAAATCTTATGATTTGGCGTTATCTCGCCAACGCTACAGCCAATTTTGTTCAAATCGTCTCCTTTTGGCAAAATAAGCATAATAAGGCCTTAAACGGCAAATCGTCAATTTGGCTCTAATAGAAGCGGCACTTTTTGGCCAAATCGTACAATTTGGGGATATCTCGCAAACGGTACAACCAATTTTGTTCAAATCGTCTCCTTTTGGCAAAATAAGCATAATAAGGCCTTAAACAGCAAATCGTCAATTTGGCTCTAATAGAAGCGGCACTTTTTGGCCAAATCGTACAATTTGGCGATATCTCGCAAACGGTACAACCAATTTTGTTCAAATCGTCTCCTTTTGGCAAAATAAGCATAATAAGGCCTTAAACGGCAAATCGTCAATTTGGCTCTAATAGAAACGGCACTTTTTGGCCAAATCGTACAATTTGGTGATATCTCGCAAACGCTACAGCCAATTTTGTTCAAATCGTCTCCTTTTGGCAAAATAAGCATAATAAGGCCTTAAACGGCAAATCGTCAATTTGGCTCTAATAGAAGCGGCACTTTTTGGCCAAATCGTACAATTTGGTGATATCTCGCACACGGTACAACCAATTTTGTTCAAATCGTCTCCTTTTGGCAAAATAAGCATAATAAGGCCTTAAACAGCAAATCGTCAATTTGGCTCTAATAGAAGCGGCACTTTTTGGCCAAATCTTATGATTTGGCGTTATCTCGCCAACGCTACAACCAATTTTGTTCAAATCGTCTCCTTTTGGCAAAATAAGCATAATAAGGCCTTAAACGGCAAATCGTCAATTTGGCTCTAATAGAAGCGGCACTTTTTGGCCAAATCTTATGATTTGGCGTTATCTCGCCAACGCTACAACCAATTTTGTTCAAATCGTCTCCTTTTGGCAAAATAAGCATAATAAGGCCTTAAACGGCAAATCGTCAATTTGGCTCTAATAGAAGCGGCACTTTTTGGCCAAATCTTATGATTTGGCGTTATCTCGCAAACGGTACAACCAATTTTGTTCAAATCGGTCTCCTTTTGGCAAAATAAGCATAATAAGGCCTTAAACGGCAAATCGTCAATTTGGCTCTAATAGAAGCGGCACTTTTTGGCCAAATCGTACAATTTGGCGTTATCTCGCCAACGCTACAGCCAATTTTGTTCAAATCGTCTCCTTTTGGCAAAATAAGCATAATGAGGCCTTAAACGGTAAATCGTCAATTTGGCTCTAATAGAAGCGGCACTTTTTGGACAAATCGTACAATTTGGCGATATCTCACAAACGCTACAACCAATTTTGTTCAAATCGTCTCCTTTTGGCAAAATAAGCATAATAAGGCCTTAAACAGCAAATCGTCAATTTGGCTCTAATAGAAGCGGCACTTTTTGGCCAAATCGTACAATTTGGCGATATCTCGCAAACGGTACAACCAATTTTGTTCAAATCGTCTCCTTTTGGCAAAATAAGCATAATAAGGCCTTAAACGGCAAATCGTCAATTTGGCTCTAATAGAAGCGGCACTTTTTGGCCAAATCGTACAATTTGGCGATATCTCGCAAACGCTACAACCAATTTTGTTCAAATCGTCTCCTTTTGGCAAAATAAGCATAATAAGGCCTTAAACGGCAAATCGTCAATTTGGCTCTAATAGAAGCGGCACTTTTTGGCCAAATCGTACAATTTGGCGATATCTCGCAAACGGTACAACCAATTTTGTTCAAATCGTCTCCTTTTGGCAAAATAAGCATAATAAGGCCTTAAACAGCAAATCGTCAATTTGGCTCTAATAGAAGCGGCACTTTTTGGCCAAATCGTACAATTTGGCGATATCTCGCAAACGGTACAACCAATTTTGTTCAAATCGTCTCCTTTTGGCAAAATAAGCATAATAAGGCCTTAAACGGCAAATCGTCAATTTGGCTCTAATAGAAGCGGCACTTTTTGGCCAAATCGTACAATTTGGCGATATCTCGCAAACGGTACAACCAATTTTGTTCAAATCGTCTCCTTTTGGCAAAATAAGCATAATAAGGCCTTAAACAGCAAATCGTCAATTTGGCTCTAATAGAAGCGGCACTTTTTGGCCAAATCATACAATTTGGCGATATCTCGCAAACGCTACTACCAATTTTGTTCAAATCGTCTCCTTTTGGCAAAATAAGCATAATAAGGCCTTAAACAGCAAATCGTCAATTTGGCTCTAATAGAAGCGGCACTTTTTGGCCAAATCTTATGATTTGGCGTTATCTCGCCAACGCTACAACCAATTTTGTTCAAATCGTCTCCTTTTGGCAAAATAAGCATAATAAGGCCTTAAACGGCAAATCGTCAATTTGGCTCTAATAGAAACGGCACTTTTTGGCCAAATCGTACAATTTGGTGATATCTCGCAAACGCTACAGCCAATTTTGTTCAAATCGTCTCCTTTTGGCAAAATAAGCATAATAAGGCCTTAAACGGCAAATCGTCAATTTGGCTCTAATAGAAGCGGCACTTTTTGGCCAAATCATACAATTTGGCGATATCTCGCAAACGCTACTACCAATTTTGTTCAAATCGTCTCCTTTTGGCAAAATAAGCATAATAAGGCCTTAAACGGCAAATCGTCAATTTGGCTCTAATAGAAGCGACTTATCTTTCCGTATTCCTCGGAAGACTTTTTAAAAAAAATTAAACAATTACTATATTTTATGATTTAATATAAACTTGTAGTTAACACAACACTAACAAGAATTATTAAGTATAACGGTAACAATACAGTAGAACGAGCTTTGGTAAGTTACAATGAAATCAACGTGAGTTGAATATTACTGTCGATCGATTGTCAGAGTGAGTCCCGAAGGTCCAGCGCAATGTGGTTTTATTGTTTGATTCTGCAAGCTCAGCAAGTCTGGGCCGCGTCTCTTTAGTATGGTGGCTTATGGTAGCATCCCCATATAACTCCTCCCCTCTGAGATGGAACTCCTAGGCTAGCCGAGGGAGTGGAACTTCTATTGGCTCTTCATTTGACTGGTTGTTCTTCTGACTCCGATTCCTCAGTCGGGGTTGCAACAACTTTTTCCATGTTAAAGCTGCCATTGCTCCTATAATTATAATATACATTAGTAATGTCCACACACTAGGGGGTGTGTAGAGGTCGTTGTCCGTCCAGCTGCCGCTTTCCTGCTCCTCATAAACTTCATGTTTTAGCTTATGCAGGTCATCTAACTCGAGCTCGGGTAGGTGAATGCTCAAGTTTAAGTTCTGTCGGGGTGGAACGTCCGTGATAATTTTAGGTAGCAAAATGGGCTTCAGAGTGTTTTCCATAATCCTCATGGTATTCGTTGCCTGTTGGTTCCCGATGCTTAACTTACATCCCTTTGGAATTTCATATAGATATGTCCCGTGCAAGGTTTTGGCTTCTGTTTGTCCATTTTGGCACGTTAGCTGGGCTATTTCTTCTGTAGGACTTATTACAATCCATTTATCTGACACATCTAACCTATTTAAAATTATTCTGTCTATTTTTATTAACGTTTGAGTACAGTTCGAAGGATTTTTCACTAAGTTTATTAACTGTATTTCACAAGGGGTTTCTGGCTGATTTCCCGTTAAGTCTGTTTCATAGCACAAGTATAGTTCTGGCTTTAATTTACGACACTCGCGGTGAAAGTACGCGTGGTACAACTGGCTCTTTACAAGGTACTTCCCTTTAGGTATGATTGCCCTAAACTGACCCTGAATGTAAACGGGAATAGAATACAAATGGTAATAAGAAAATTGCAGATTCTGAACAGTAGGAATGTGTAAAATGTACGTGATTCGATAGTCCGATAGGAAACACTCCAGTTTTGTTATTTCTTCGTATTTAACTATATTTTCCAAAGTTATAGGTAGTGGTAGATTGGTCCTTCCTATGTCGTTGCTTAACTCCGTGAGTGCAGTGAGTAGATCCCTTTGGTCCATTATGCTTGGGTGCATGGTATTTAATCTTGCAAATACCAACGAGTTTTCGACATCTTGTAGGATGGTGTTGATTATCTCGTACATATCAATTATTTCGTTGACAATTTCCTTCAAAAAGGAACAATTTCTATCGTCGATCACATCCTTGATATAAGGTACAATTTCTTTCAATTTTTCCTCCAGTATTCTATCATTGTCGTAAAGCTGTTTTAGCGTTTTGTTAAACCTTTCTAAAGCCAACACTGTCATTCTTCCTTGAGTTACAACTTGAGTTTGAGTGAGCCTTTGTTTCGCACGTAATTCTCTAATTAATTTGTCGTATTTTTGACCATCTTCTGCGTCCAAATTTCCCGTTATCGCTTTGAACACTGCTCCTAATCCATCCACGATTCCTCGCTTTGGTCGATTTGTTTTAGGAAATATTCGGTAAAAGCGGTTTTCAACTTGTTCCTGTATTGCCTTCATGATCTCGTAAAAATTGCGGAGCTCATTCTTATAAGGGCTTGGATGTGTTGTCGTTTCCCAATTGCTGGTCAAATTATTTATTTTTCTTCTCAGCTCTTCTAGTTGTTCTGCTACTGGTCTTAAATCGTTGTAATGAATGAAACTGTGGCTTCCATCAATCAATACTGCCTTTCCCAGTTCTAGCGGTAACATTCCCGGATTTCCCTTGAGTTCCAACAGTGTGACATCCCTAGCTTGTCCCGTGACTAGGATGCTGTAAATGTTTTTCCTTCGTTTACTTATATGTACATGGTTTGGTTTGAGTCTAATTTACTCCTTATTTCTACTTGGATTAATACATTTGTGACGGCTGGGCCGTTTTAGATTGTCTATGTTCACTTTCCTTCCAGACTGATTTTCGACAAATTTCCTTTCTCTATTTACAATTTCCGCTTTTGCACATGCTTTAAATTTGTCTCCTAATTTTTGTCTAGGATTCTTTATTCTTTCACGCACGTCATCTCCTTCTTCAAACATCGTTGGGTCGTCCCGATTTACATTTCTCTTTTCCATTAAGCGTACTTTAGCCTCGGTCATTCGCCTATTCATTTCTCCGTACAACAATTTCGTCCTTGCTTTGTGTTCAGTTACATAGTTGGTCATTAAATTTTCATTCATAGTGATGTTGAATGGATCCTCACTTCCTAGGTGTCCGTTCACAATTTCCATTGGTTTGTATCCCGTTGTTGAATGAATTGAATTGTTGTATGCTAACACGGCGTACTTGACCTTCTGTTTGATGGGTGTCTCTTCTTGACCTTGGTTGTTCAGCAATCTTACGTGTTCTGCTATTGTTGAGTGGAATCTCTCCACAATTCCATTCGATTGGGGATGATCTGGCGTGCAGAAATGCGTTTCTACTTTATGGCTTCTTAAAAGTTCGGCAATTACTGTATTCTTAAATTCTGTCCCATTGTCAGCGATTATTTGAATTGGCACTCCAAAATGGGAGAAGAAAGTTATTAAATTGTCCGCTACTTCAGTTGCCATCATTGAATCCAAAACATAGGCTTGGGCAAATTTCGAAAAACTATCCACAATAGTTAGAAACTTTGTCTTTTCTAATGTATATGTGTCTATGTGGACAATTTCGAAAGGCTTTGCAGCTGTAGGCGTGATGTTGTACTTCGTCTTGATGGGGTTCCTTTCATATTTACTACGCTGGCAAATTTCACATTGTTCCAAGTAATTTTGTACTGTATCTCTTATGTTTGGCCAGTAATATTTGGCTTTTATTCTCTGCTCTGTCTCTTCTATGCCCCTATGGTTTGTTTTGCTCTCATGATAAGCCTGTATGATTTCAGGTATATCTGCTTTTTCTTCGACATCTATTAATTTTGTTAGGCATCGCTTGAATTTGAGCGATGGCCATTTAAAATTTTTACGTATAGTTTCACAAAATTTAGGGTAAATATCTGGACTTTCGAAGTAAAGGGAATACAGTTTTCCTGGGGCCACATTCTCTATGACAAACTTCATTAAATAGTGATCGAAGTCATCATCTGGCAATTGTAGTAAGTATCTTCGTTTTTTCCCAAATAGTTCTAATTTCTTTAATTTTGCAGGTGTATGCAATACTCGTGACACAATCACCTGATTGGCTCCATAGTTAACAGCTGATTCTACAATTGGAACTCCTACGATAGGATCTTGATCCTCGTTTGTATGTACAGTTTCATTCTCATCCATTGGGGTTGGTTCTTCCATCCTTTCTGTATTTTTTGCCTCTGTGTCTGGTTCAACTATCATTGATAGGTTATCTGGTTCATTTCTTGTTTGTCCACTTGTACCCGCTTGTTCCAAATCTCTGTTGAAGTCCTCCATATATCGCACTAACTCTTGAAATCCGTTCGTTTCTTTCGTGTGAATTTCCACGCGACTCAACGCATCGGCATTCGTATTTAGTTTTCCCTTTTTATAAATGATTCTATAGTCGTATTCTTCCAGCTTAATTCGCCACCTTAGTAATTTGGACGAAGGGTCTTTCAAGTTAAATAGCCATTGTAACGGCTTATGATCAGTGACTATATTAAATTTGTTACCATACAGGTAGGGCCTGAAATACTTCGTTGCCCAAACTAAACACAAACACTCCTTTTCTATCGTAGAATAATTTTGTTCGGATTCGTTTAATGTGCGTGAGGCGTACGCCACTGGCAAGTCTTGTCCAATAGGGCCTTGTGACAAAATTGCTCCTAATGCGACATTACTGGCGTCACAGGTGAGGTTAAAAGGCTTTGAGAGGTCGGGATATTGTAAGATAGGTTCATTCATTAATATTTCTTTACAGGTCTCAAAAGATTTAACAAATTCTTCATTATGTTCAATTTTCGCTCCTTTCTTGAGACATTTAGTTAGAGGTTTGGTCAACTGCGCAAAGTTATTAATGAATTTCCTGTAGTATCCCACCAAGCCAAGGAATCCTTTAATTTGCTTTGGGGTTCCTGGAATCGGGTAATTTTTTACTACTTTCACTTTTTCCGGGTTAGGTCGAACTCCTTCTGGGGTTATAATATGTCCCAAATAATTTACTTCCTTCCTCAAAAATTCACTCTTGTCGAGTTGGACCTTGAAATTGGATTTTCTAAGTCGATTAAAGACTGCTCTTAAATTTTCCAAGTGCTCTTGTAAGGATGTTGAGTAAATGATTATGTCGTCAAGATACACTAGACACCTTTCATTCTGCAATCCGCTCAAAATTCCATCCATTGCTCTTTGGAAGGTCGCAGGTGCGTTTTTTAATCCGAAGGGCATTCGGGTATATTCATAATGCCCTCCTTCGGTACTAAACGCCGTCTTTGGTATATCTTGTTCCCTCATCTCAATTTGGTGGAAACCACTCGCCAAATCAAGGGTCGAAAAATACTGACACTTCCCCAGTTTATCCAGTATATCAGTTATATTGGGTAAAGGGTATTTGTCGTCGATAGTTTTCTCATTGAGTTTGCGGTAATCCACGCAGACTCTCCATTTGCGTTTTCCAGACGCATCCATCTTCTTAGGAACTACCCAGATTGGGGCTGACCAAGGTGAACTGCTATGTCTAATGATTCCCTGGTCCAACATTTTATCTATTTGGCTCCTAACTTCTTCTTTATGTATGAAGGGGTACCTGTACGACTTTACGTACACTGGCTGTTCATCAGTTGTCTTGATAGCATGCTTTGTTTGACTAGTAAACGTCAAAGGTATGCCTTCTTGATAGAATATGTCCGAAAATTCGGTACATAATCGTAGAATTTCTTTCTTCTCTTCTCGATTAAGATGATTAGTCCTAATCTGCGATGTTTCCAATTTCCTCCCTCGATGGGTATCCATTGTGTTTACATCAATTGTTTCATGCTCTAATATTCCTTTGTCTAACGCCTCGACATCGAATGGTCGGGTTAAATCTATTATCTTTGATTGGCATGATCTATTTCTTATCACGACTAAAGCGTGACCATCTTTCGTCTTTGTTATACAACTTGGGATTTCACATCCATTTATCTTCCGATAATCAATCAATACCTCTCCATCTCGGATATTTGTTTCAATTCTAACTACTTTTTCTATCCTTGGTTCCATTTCTATATGGTTATTCTGTACATTTGTCCAATACGTTTGGAATGGTATAGTGGCATAAGGGGTAACCATTTTATTTTTCCGAAAATCTAATTGGGCTTCTAACAGTTTCAAATTATCTAATCCCAACAATCCATCAAAGGTTCCATGAAATTTAAACAAATAAAATTTCAGCAAAGTGTATCGGGGTAATTTAAAAATTTCCGAAGCTGGTATCGTTGTACTAAATTCATGGGCTGATTGTTGTAATGCGGTTGAAACTATAAAAGGGTCTTTTTTAATTTGGTTCGGAGCTATCTTCCTAGCAGCTTCCGGGTTTATAAATGATTTACTTGCACCACTATCAATTAAAAATTTAAGATTGTGTTCAGGAAAAGTAATATAATTTAGTTCACTGCCCTCGGTGTTATTCAGTGTTATTATCTTTGGTTTTATGTTTCGTTTTCGTCTGGGCCAGTTTCGAGAAAATTCTTATAAGAATAATCTGCAGATGCAGCGTCGCACCGACTTCCCACGTGGTAACTTGATCCGTCCTGTTGTTCAGTGGATTCGTTTCCATATCGTCTCGCCTTTGGGTCGCCATGGTATTTTTCGTCGTAGACAGCTTGGTCATCGATACTCCTGTTTACGCTGGTGCTATAAAGTTCTTCTGCGATGATATTTTGTGCGGGGTTATAGGGTGGTCTATTTGGATTATTAAAATACGTCCTATTGGGGTAATAACCTCCCGAATTCTGTCTGTTCGTAAATCCGGTTCTCCTCGTCGAAACACTCATCGGTGTGGGTTTTGGCAAGGGTTGATTTGGATTCGATTTGAAGACGTTAGTAGTCACCCTTGGTGGTTGGAAATTCTGTCTTACTTGCGATGGCTGATACGTTGGTCTAGGTGTATGATTTACTGCTGTATTTACATGGGTTCCTGGTCTAAATTGACCAGTGTGATTATTCCTATATGACGGTCTAGGGTTGAACCTAGGTCTAGGTGTGTAGTTTGTTGCATTATGCACTCTATTACTGCCATTATTACTGCTGCCACTACTATTATTTTGCAAATAGTGTGTGTTGTCTTCCTGTGTTACAAATTGCAATGCTTCTGGCAAATCTTTTGGTCGCATACAGCGTATTGCTGTTCCTAGGGGCTCTCTTAGTCCTGATAGGAATGTTTTCAGCGCCAAGTTATTGTATAGATCCTTTTTTACAGCTTTCCCTATCTCCGTAGTTTCGTGGGCATTAATATAAGAACATAACAAGTTTAGTATATGCAGAACCCTATCGTAAAATTCGTTAGGGGTTTCGTTTTGTCGTTGTTTAAGCATAACTAAGTCCATGTTTAAACATGCCTCATCCCTCTGATCCGCAAAATGCCTTGTCAAAATTTCCTTTAGTTCCTCCCAGTTGTTGACGTTTTGTGTTCCCAATACCAATTTAGCATTCCCAGATAACTTTCCAATAATACAATTTAGCAAGAAGGTATTTTGGAAGTGGTTGGGTTGTTGGGCAACGTAAAAGGAATCGATCAAGGATTGACATACGCCGAGGTAACGGCCAAGATCATTAGGGCTCCCATCGAAATCTGGGACACACCTCAAATACTCAGTTTTAAACTCAACCATTTTTACGTTACTGTTTCTTACAAGTTTACGATTTCTAATTGGGACTGAGCGATTACAATTAGGGCCTGTCAAAGGGGTATCAATACTCAGGGATTCAAACTGTTCAAGTACCTCGTTAATCTCTGACATAAAAAATCTTGTACAAAAATTATTAACCAGTTGTACTTACCAAAATAGCACGATGCTCGACACAAACATTGATTTTACTACAGTTTTACCGTACACGTTACACGAAGGTCTCTCACGGTTAGTTCACTACTCAGCGATTGAATATTGATTCCGTGATTGATCCGTACGACTGCGCCACTTATCTTTCCGTATTCCTCGGAAGACTTTTTAAAAAAAATTAAACAATTACTATATTTTATGATTTAATATAAACTTGTAGTTAACACAACACTAACAAGAATTATTAAGTATAACGGTAACAATACAGTAGAACGAGCTTTGGTAAGTTACAATGAAATCAACGTGAGTTGAATATTACTGTCGATCGATTGTCAGAGTGAGTCCCGAAGGTCCAGCGCAATGTGGTTTTATTGTTTGATTCTGCAAGCTCAGCAAGTCTGGGCCGCGTCTCTTTAGTATGGTGGCTTATGGTAGCATCCCCATATAACTAGCGGCACTTTTTGGCCAAATCTTATGATTTGGCGTTATCTCGCCAACGCTACAACCAATTTTGTTCAAATCGTCTCCTTTTGGCAAAATAAGCATAATAAGGCCTTAAACGGCAAATCGTCAATTTGGCTCTAATAGAAGCGGCACTTTTTGGCCAAATCGTACAATTTGGTGATATCTCGCAAACAGTACAACCAATTTTGTTCAAATCGTCTCCTTTTGGCAAAATAAGCATAATAAGGCCTTAAACAGCAAATCGTCAATTTGGCTCTAATAGAAGCGGCACTTTTTGGCCAAATCTTATGATTTGGCGTTATCTCGCCAACGCTACAACCAATTTTGTTCAAATCGTCTCCTTTTGGCAAAATAAGCATAATAAGGCCTTAAACAGCAAATCGTCAATTTGGCTCTAATAGAAGCGGCACTACTTATCTTTCCGTATTCCTCGGAAGACTTTTTAAAAAAATTAAACAATTACTATATTTTATGATTTAATATAAACTTGTAGTTAACACAACACTAACAAGAATTATTAAGTATAACGGTAACAATACAGTAGAACGAGCTTTGGTAAGTTACAATGAAATCAACGTGAGTTGAATATTACTGTCGATCGATTGTCAGAGTGAGTCCCGAAGGTCCAGCGCAATGTGGTTTTATTGTTTGATTCTGCAAGCTCAGCAAGTCTGGGCCGCGTCTCTTTAGTATGGTGGCTTATGGTAGCATCCCCATATAACTCCTCCCCTCTGAGATGGAACTCCTAGGCTAGCCGAGGGAGTGGAACTTCTATTGGCTCTTCATTTGACTGGTTGTTCTTCTGACTCCGATTCCTCAGTCGGGGTTGCAACAACTTTTTCCATGTTAAAGCTGCCATTGCTCCTATAATTATAATATACATTAGTAATGTCCACACACTAGGGGGTGTGTAGAGGTCGTTGTCCGTCCAGCTGCCGCTTTCCTGCTCCTCATAAACTTCATGTTTTAGCTTATGCAGGTCATCTAACTCGAGCTCGGGTAGGTGAATGCTCAAGTTTAAGTTCTGTCGGGGTGGAACGTCCGTGATAATTTTAGGTAGCAAAATGGGCTTCAGAGTGTTTTCCATAATCCTCATGGTATTCGTTGCCTGTTGGTTCCCGATGCTTAACTTACATCCCTTTGGAATTTCATATAGATATGTCCCGTGCAAGGTTTTGGCTTCTGTTTGTCCATTTTGGCACGTTAGCTGGGCTATTTCTTCTGTAGGACTTATTACAATCCATTTATCTGACACATCTAACCTATTTAAAATTATTCTGTCTATTTTTATTAACGTTTGAGTACAGTTCGAAGGATTTTTCACTAAGTTTATTAACTGTATTTCACAAGGGGTTTCTGGCTGATTTCCCGTTAAGTCTGTTTCATAGCACAAGTATAGTTCTGGCTTTAATTTACGACACTCGCGGTGAAAGTACGCGTGGTACAACTGGCTCTTTACAAGGTACTTCCCTTTAGGTATGATTGCCCTAAACTGACCCTGAATGTAAACGGGAATAGAATACAAATGGTAATAAGAAAATTGCAGATTCTGAACAGTAGGAATGTGTAAAATGTACGTGATTCGATAGTCCGATAGGAAACACTCCAGTTTTGTTATTTCTTCGTATTTAACTATATTTTCCAAAGTTATAGGTAGTGGTAGATTGGTCCTTCCTATGTCGTTGCTTAACTCCGTGAGTGCAGTGAGTAGATCCCTTTGGTCCATTATGCTTGGGTGCATGGTATTTAATCTTGCAAATACCAACGAGTTTTCGACATCTTGTAGGATGGTGTTGATTATCTCGTACATATCAATTATTTCGTTGACAATTTCCTTCAAAAAGGAACAATTTCTATCGTCGATCACATCCTTGATATAAGGTACAATTTCTTTCAATTTTTCCTCCAGTATTCTATCATTGTCGTAAAGCTGTTTTAGCGTTTTGTTAAACCTTTCTAAAGCCAACACTGTCATTCTTCCTTGAGTTACAACTTGAGTTTGAGTGAGCCTTTGTTTCGCACGTAATTCTCTAATTAATTTGTCGTATTTTTGACCATCTTCTGCGTCCAAATTTCCCGTTATCGCTTTGAACACTGCTCCTAATCCATCCACGATTCCTCGCTTTGGTCGATTTGTTTTAGGAAATATTCGGTAAAAGCGGTTTTCAACTTGTTCCTGTATTGCCTTCATGATCTCGTAAAAATTGCGGAGCTCATTCTTATAAGGGCTTGGATGTGTTGTCGTTTCCCAATTGCTGGTCAAATTATTTATTTTTCTTCTCAGCTCTTCTAGTTGTTCTGCTACTGGTCTTAAATCGTTGTAATGAATGAAACTGTGGCTTCCATCAATCAATACTGCCTTTCCCAGTTCTAGCGGTAACATTCCCGGATTTCCCTTGAGTTCCAACAGTGTGACATCCCTAGCTTGTCCCGTGACTAGGATGCTGTAAATGTTTTTCCTTCGTTTACTTATATGTACATGGTTTGGTTTGAGTCTAATTTACTCCTTATTTCTACTTGGATTAATACATTTGTGACGGCTGGGCCGTTTTAGATTGTCTATGTTCACTTTCCTTCCAGACTGATTTTCGACAAATTTCCTTTCTCTATTTACAATTTCCGCTTTTGCACATGCTTTAAATTTGTCTCCTAATTTTTGTCTAGGATTCTTTATTCTTTCACGCACGTCATCTCCTTCTTCAAACATCGTTGGGTCGTCCCGATTTACATTTCTCTTTTCCATTAAGCGTACTTTAGCCTCGGTCATTCGCCTATTCATTTCTCCGTACAACAATTTCGTCCTTGCTTTGTGTTCAGTTACATAGTTGGTCATTAAATTTTCATTCATAGTGATGTTGAATGGATCCTCACTTCCTAGGTGTCCGTTCACAATTTCCATTGGTTTGTATCCCGTTGTTGAATGAATTGAATTGTTGTATGCTAACACGGCGTACTTGACCTTCTGTTTGATGGGTGTCTCTTCTTGACCTTGGTTGTTCAGCAATCTTACGTGTTCTGCTATTGTTGAGTGGAATCTCTCCACAATTCCATTCGATTGGGGATGATCTGGCGTGCAGAAATGCGTTTCTACTTTATGGCTTCTTAAAAGTTCGGCAATTACTGTATTCTTAAATTCTGTCCCATTGTCAGCGATTATTTGAATTGGCACTCCAAAATGGGAGAAGAAAGTTATTAAATTGTCCGCTACTTCAGTTGCCATCATTGAATCCAAAACATAGGCTTGGGCAAATTTCGAAAAACTATCCACAATAGTTAGAAACTTTGTCTTTTCTAATGTATATGTGTCTATGTGGACAATTTCGAAAGGCTTTGCAGCTGTAGGCGTGATGTTGTACTTCGTCTTGATGGGGTTCCTTTCATATTTACTACGCTGGCAAATTTCACATTGTTCCAAGTAATTTTGTACTGTATCTCTTATGTTTGGCCAGTAATATTTGGCTTTTATTCTCTGCTCTGTCTCTTCTATGCCCCTATGGTTTGTTTTGCTCTCATGATAAGCCTGTATGATTTCAGGTATATCTGCTTTTTCTTCGACATCTATTAATTTTGTTAGGCATCGCTTGAATTTGAGCGATGGCCATTTAAAATTTTTACGTATAGTTTCACAAAATTTAGGGTAAATATCTGGACTTTCGAAGTAAAGGGAATACAGTTTTCCTGGGGCCACATTCTCTATGACAAACTTCATTAAATAGTGATCGAAGTCATCATCTGGCAATTGTAGTAAGTATCTTCGTTTTTTCCCAAATAGTTCTAATTTCTTTAATTTTGCAGGTGTATGCAATACTCGTGACACAATCACCTGATTGGCTCCATAGTTAACAGCTGATTCTACAATTGGAACTCCTACGATAGGATCTTGATCCTCGTTTGTATGTACAGTTTCATTCTCATCCATTGGGGTTGGTTCTTCCATCCTTTCTGTATTTTTTGCCTCTGTGTCTGGTTCAACTATCATTGATAGGTTATCTGGTTCATTTCTTGTTTGTCCACTTGTACCCGCTTGTTCCAAATCTCTGTTGAAGTCCTCCATATATCGCACTAACTCTTGAAATCCGTTCGTTTCTTTCGTGTGAATTTCCACGCGACTCAACGCATCGGCATTCGTATTTAGTTTTCCCTTTTTATAAATGATTCTATAGTCGTATTCTTCCAGCTTAATTCGCCACCTTAGTAATTTGGACGAAGGGTCTTTCAAGTTAAATAGCCATTGTAACGGCTTATGATCAGTGACTATATTAAATTTGTTACCATACAGGTAGGGCCTGAAATACTTCGTTGCCCAAACTAAACACAAACACTCCTTTTCTATCGTAGAATAATTTTGTTCGGATTCGTTTAATGTGCGTGAGGCGTACGCCACTGGCAAGTCTTGTCCAATAGGGCCTTGTGACAAAATTGCTCCTAATGCGACATTACTGGCGTCACAGGTGAGGTTAAAAGGCTTTGAGAGGTCGGGATATTGTAAGATAGGTTCATTCATTAATATTTCTTTACAGGTCTCAAAAGATTTAACAAATTCTTCATTATGTTCAATTTTCGCTCCTTTCTTGAGACATTTAGTTAGAGGTTTGGTCAACTGCGCAAAGTTATTAATGAATTTCCTGTAGTATCCCACCAAGCCAAGGAATCCTTTAATTTGCTTTGGGGTTCCTGGAATCGGGTAATTTTTTACTACTTTCACTTTTTCCGGGTTAGGTCGAACTCCTTCTGGGGTTATAATATGTCCCAAATAATTTACTTCCTTCCTCAAAAATTCACTCTTGTCGAGTTGGACCTTGAAATTGGATTTTCTAAGTCGATTAAAGACTGCTCTTAAATTTTCCAAGTGCTCTTGTAAGGATGTTGAGTAAATGATTATGTCGTCAAGATACACTAGACACCTTTCATTCTGCAATCCGCTCAAAATTCCATCCATTGCTCTTTGGAAGGTCGCAGGTGCGTTTTTTAATCCGAAGGGCATTCGGGTATATTCATAATGCCCTCCTTCGGTACTAAACGCCGTCTTTGGTATATCTTGTTCCCTCATCTCAATTTGGTGGAAACCACTCGCCAAATCAAGGGTCGAAAAATACTGACACTTCCCCAGTTTATCCAGTATATCAGTTATATTGGGTAAAGGGTATTTGTCGTCGATAGTTTTCTCATTGAGTTTGCGGTAATCCACGCAGACTCTCCATTTGCGTTTTCCAGACGCATCCATCTTCTTAGGAACTACCCAGATTGGGGCTGACCAAGGTGAACTGCTATGTCTAATGATTCCCTGGTCCAACATTTTGTCTATTTGGCTCCTAACTTCTTCTTTATGTATGAAGGGGTACCTGTACGACTTTACGTACACTGGCTGTTCATCAGTTGTCTTGATAGCATGCTTTGTTTGACTAGTAAACGTCAAAGGTATGCCTTCTTGATAGAATATGTCCGAAAATTCGGTACATAATCGTAGAATTTCTTTCTTCTCTTCTCGATTAAGATGATTAGTCCTAATCTGCGATGTTTCCAATTTCCTCCCTCGATGGGTATCCATTGTGTTTACATCAATTGTTTCATGCTCTAATATTCCTTTGTCTAACGCCTCGACATCGAATGGTCGGGTTAAATCTATTATCTTTGATTGGCATGATCTATTTCTTATCACGACTAAAGCGTGACCATCTTTCGTCTTTGTTATACAACTTGGAATTTCACATCCATTTATCTTCCGATAATCAATCAATACCTCTCCATCTCGGATATTTGTTTCAATTCTAACTACTTTTTCTATCCTTGGTTCCATTTCTATATGGTTATTCTGTACATTTGTCCAATACGTTTGGAATGGTATAGTGGCATAAGGGGTAACCATTTTATTTTTCCGAAAATCTAATTGGGCTTCTAACAGTTTCAAATTATCTAATCCCAACAATCCATCAAAGGTTCCATGAAATTTAAACAAATAAAATTTCAGCAAAGTGTATCGGGGTAATTTGAAAATTTCCGAAGCTGGTAT
Organism: Euwallacea fornicatus; assembly: GCF_040115645.1. Lineage (NCBI taxonomy): Eukaryota > Metazoa > Arthropoda > Insecta > Coleoptera > Curculionidae > Euwallacea > Euwallacea fornicatus. The sequence continues at coordinate 375,249 of NW_027096045.1, forward strand.
CGTTGTACTAAATTCATGGGCTGATTGTTGTAATGCGGTTGAAACTATAAAAGGGTCTTTTTTAATTTGGTTCGGAGCTATCTTCCTAGCAGCTTCCGGGTTTATAAATGATTTACTTGCACCACTATCAATTAAAAATTTAAGATTGTGTTCAGGAAAAGTAATATAATTTAGTTCACTGCCCTCGGTGTTATTCAGTGTTATTATCTTTGGTTTTATGTTTCGTTTTCGTCTGGGCCAGTTTCGAGAAAATTCTTATAAGAATAATCTGCAGATGCAGCGTCGCACCGACTTCCCACGTGGTAACTTGATCCGTCCTGTTGTTCAGTGGATTCGTTTCCATATCGTCTCGCCTTTGGGTCGCCATGGTATTTTTCGTCGTAGACAGCTTGGTCATCGATACTCCTGTTTACGCTGGTGCTATAAAGTTCTTCTGCGATGATATTTTGTGCGGGGTTATAGGGTGGTCTATTTGGATTATTAAAATACGTCCTATTGGGGTAATAACCTCCCGAATTCTGTCTGTTCGTAAATCCGGTTCTCCTCGTCGAAACACTCATCGGTGTGGGTTTTGGCAAGGGTTGATTTGGATTCGATTTGAAGACGTTAGTAGTCACCCTTGGTGGTTGGAAATTCTGTCTAGCTTGCGATGGCTGATACGTTGGCCTTGGTGTATGATTTACTGCTGTATTTACATGGGCTCCTGGTCTAAATTGACCAGAGTGATTATTCGTATATGACGGTCTAGGGTTGAACCTAGGTCTAGGTGTGGAGTTTGTTGCATTATGCACTCTATTACTGCCATTATTACTGCTGCCACTACTATTATTTTGCAAATAGTGTGTGTTGTCTTCCTGTGTTACAAATTGCAATGCTTCTGGCAAATCTTTTGGTCGCATACAGCGTATTGCTGTTCCTAGGGGCTCTCTTAGTCCTGATAGGAATGTTTTCAGCGCCAAGTTATTGTATAGATCCTTTTTTACAGCTTTCCCTATCTCCGTAGTTTCGTGGGCATTAATATAAGAACATAACAAGTTTAGTATATGCAGAACCCTATCGTAAAATTCGTTAGGGGTTTCGTTTTGTCGTTGTTTAAGCATAACTAAGTCCATGTTTAAACATGCCTCATCCCTCTGATCCGCAAAATGCCTTGTCAAAATTTCCTTTAGTTCCTCCCAGTTGTTGACGTTTTGTGTTCCCAATACCAATTTAGCATTCCCAGATAACTTTCCAATAATACAATTTAGCAAGAAGGTATTTTGGAAGTGGTTGGGTTGTTGGGCAACGTAAAAGGAATCGATCAAGGATTGACATACGCCGAGGTAACGGCCAAGATCATTAGGGCTCCCATCGAAATCTGGGACACACCTCAAATACTCAGTTTTAAACTCAACCATTTTTACGTTACTGTTTCTTACAAGTTTACGATTTCTAATTGGGACTGAGCGATTACAATTAGGGCCTGTCAAAGGGGTATCAATACTCAGGGATTCAAACTGTTCAAGTACCTCGTTAATCTCTGACATAAAAAATCTTGTACAAAAATTATTAACCAGTTGTACTTACCAAAATAGCACGATGCTCGACACAAACATTGATTTTACTACAGTTTTACCGTACACGTTACACGAAGGTCTCTCACGGTTAGTTCACTACTCAGCGATTGAATATTGATTCCGTGATTGATCCTACCGACTGCGCCACTTATCTTTCCGTATTCCTCGGAAGACTTTTTAAAAAAATTAAACAATTACTATATTTTATGATTTAATATAAACTTGTAGTTAACACAACACTAACAAGAATTATTAAGTATAACGGTAACAATACAGTAGAACGAGCTTTGGTAAGTTACAATGAAATCAACGTGAGTTGAATATTACTGTCGATCGATTGTCAGAGTGAGTCCCGAAGGTCCAGCGCAATGTGGTTTTATTGTTTGATTCTGCAAGCTCAGCAAGTCTGGGCCGCGTCTCTTTAGTATGGTGGCTTATGGTAGCATCCCCATATAACTCACTTTTTGGCCAAATCTTATGATTTGGCGTTATCTCGCCAACGCTACAACCAATTTTGTTCAAATCGTCTCCTTTTGGCAAAATAAGCATAATAAGGCCTTAAACGGCAAATCGTCAATTTGGCTCTAATAGAAGCGGCACTTTTTGGCCAAATCGTACAATTTGGTGATATCTCGCAAACAGTACAACCAATTTTGTTCAAATCGTCTCCTTTTGGCAAAATAAGCATAATAAGGCCTTAAACGGCAAATCGTCAATTTGGCTCTAATAGAAGCGGCACTTTTTGGCCAAATCTTATGATTTGGCGTTATCTCGCCAACGCTACAACCAATTTTGTTCAAATCGTCTCCTTTTGGCAAAATAAGCATAATAAGGCCTTAAACAGCAAATCGTCAATTTGGCTCTAATAGAAGCGGCACTTTTTGGCCAAATCATACAATTTGGCGATATCTCGCAAACGCTACTACCAATTTTGTTCAAATCGTCTCCTTTTGGCAAAATAAGCATAATAAGGCCTTAAACAGCAAATCGTCAATTTGGCTCTAATAGAAGCGGCACTTTTTGGCCAAATCTTATGATTTGGCGTTATCTCGCCAACGCTACAACCAATTTTGTTCAAATCGTCTCCTTTTGGCAAAATAAGCATAATAAGGCCTTAAACAGCAAATCGTCAATTTGGCTCTAATAGAAGCGGCACTTTTTGGCCAAATCATACAATTTGGCGATATCTCGCAAACGCTACTACCAATTTTGTTCAAATCGTCTCCTTTTGGCAAAATAAGCATAATAAGGCCTTAAACGGCAAATCGTCAATATGGCTCTAATAGAAGCGGCAACTTATCTTTCCGTATTCCTCGGAAGACTTTTTAAAAAAAATTAAACAATTACTATATTTTATGATTTAATATAAACTTGTAGTTAACACAACACTAACAAGAATTATTAAGTATAACGGTAACAATACAGTAGAACGAGCTTTGGTAAGTTACAATGAAATCAACGTGAGTTGAATATTACTGTCGATCGATTGTCAGAGTGAGTCCCGAAGGTCCAGCGCAATGTGGTTTTATTGTTTGATTCTGCAAGCTCAGCAAGTCTGGGCCGCGTCTCTTTAGTATGGTGGCTTATGGTAGCATCCCCATATAACTCCTCCCCTCTGAGATGGAACTCCTAGGCTAGCCGAGGGAGTGGAACTTCTATTGGCTCTTCATTTGACTGGTTGTTCTTCTGACTCCGATTCCTCAGTCGGGGTTGCAACAACTTTTTCCATGTTAAAGCTGCCATTGCTCCTATAATTATAATATACATTAGTAATGTCCACACACTAGGGGGTGTGTAGAGGTCGTTGTCCGTCCAGCTGCCGCTTTCCTGCTCCTCATAAACTTCATGTTTTAGCTTATGCAGGTCATCTAACTCGAGCTCGGGTAGGTGAATGCTCAAGTTTAAGTTCTGTCGGGGTGGAACGTCCGTGATAATTTTAGGTAGCAAAATGGGCTTCAGAGTGTTTTCCATAATCCTCATGGTATTCGTTGCCTGTTGGTTCCCGATGCTTAACTTACATCCCTTTGGAATTTCATATAGATATGTCCCGTGCAAGGTTTTGGCTTCTGTTTGTCCATTTTGGCACGTTAGCTGGGCTATTTCTTCTGTAGGACTTATTACAATCCATTTATCTGACACATCTAACCTATTTAAAATTATTCTGTCTATTTTTATTAACGTTTGAGTACAGTTCGAAGGATTTTTCACTAAGTTTATTAACTGTATTTCACAAGGGGTTTCTGGCTGATTTCCCGTTAAGTCTGTTTCATAGCACAAGTATAGTTCTGGCTTTAATTTACGACACTCGCGGTGAAAGTACGCGTGGTACAACTGGCTCTTTACAAGGTACTTCCCTTTAGGTATGATTGCCCTAAACTGACCCTGAATGTAAACGGGAATAGAATACAAATGGTAATAAGAAAATTGCAGATTCTGAACAGTAGGAATGTGTAAAATGTACGTGATTCGATAGTCCGATAGGAAACACTCCAGTTTTGTTATTTCTTCGTATTTAACTATATTTTCCAAAGTTATAGGTAGTGGTAGATTGGTCCTTCCTATGTCGTTGCTTAACTCCGTGAGTGCAGTGAGTAGATCCCTTTGGTCCATTATGCTTGGGTGCATGGTATTTAATCTTGCAAATACCAACGAGTTTTCGACATCTTGTAGGATGGTGTTGATTATCTCGTACATATCAATTATTTCGTTGACAATTTCCTTCAAAAAGGAACAATTTCTATCGTCGATCACATCCTTGATATAAGGTACAATTTCTTTCAATTTTTCCTCCAGTATTCTATCATTGTCGTAAAGCTGTTTTAGCGTTTTGTTAAACCTTTCTAAAGCCAACACTGTCATTCTTCCTTGAGTTACAACTTGAGTTTGAGTGAGCCTTTGTTTCGCACGTAATTCTCTAATTAATTTGTCGTATTTTTGACCATCTTCTGCGTCCAAATTTCCCGTTATCGCTTTGAACACTGCTCCTAATCCATCCACGATTCCTCGCTTTGGTCGATTTGTTTTAGGAAATATTCGGTAAAAGCGGTTTTCAACTTGTTCCTGTATTGCCTTCATGATCTCGTAAAAATTGCGGAGCTCATTCTTATAAGGGCTTGGATGTGTTGTCGTTTCCCAATTGCTGGTCAAATTATTTATTTTTCTTCTCAGCTCTTCTAGTTGTTCTGCTACTGGTCTTAAATCGTTGTAATGAATGAAACTGTGGCTTCCATCAATCAATACTGCCTTTCCCAGTTCTAGCGGTAACATTCCCGGATTTCCCTTGAGTTCCAACAGTGTGACATCCCTAGCTTGTCCCGTGACTAGGATGCTGTAAATGTTTTTCCTTCGTTTACTTATATGTACATGGTTTGGTTTGAGTCTAATTTACTCCTTATTTCTACTTGGATTAATACATTTGTGACGGCTGGGCCGTTTTAGATTGTCTATGTTCACTTTCCTTCCAGACTGATTTTCGACAAATTTCCTTTCTCTATTTACAATTTCCGCTTTTGCACATGCTTTAAATTTGTCTCCTAATTTTTGTCTAGGATTCTTTATTCTTTCACGCACGTCATCTCCTTCTTCAAACATCGTTGGGTCGTCCCGATTTACATTTCTCTTTTCCATTAAGCGTACTTTAGCCTCGGTCATTCGCCTATTCATTTCTCCGTACAACAATTTCGTCCTTGCTTTGTGTTCAGTTACATAGTTGGTCATTAAATTTTCATTCATAGTGATGTTGAATGGATCCTCACTTCCTAGGTGTCCGTTCACAATTTCCATTGGTTTGTATCCCGTTGTTGAATGAATTGAATTGTTGTATGCTAACACGGCGTACTTGACCTTCTGTTTGATGGGTGTCTCTTCTTGACCTTGGTTGTTCAGCAATCTTACGTGTTCTGCTATTGTTGAGTGGAATCTCTCCACAATTCCATTCGATTGGGGATGATCTGGCGTGCAGAAATGCGTTTCTACTTTATGGCTTCTTAAAAGTTCGGCAATTACTGTATTCTTAAATTCTGTCCCATTGTCAGCGATTATTTGAATTGGCACTCCAAAATGGGAGAAGAAAGTTATTAAATTGTCCGCTACTTCAGTTGCCATCATTGAATCCAAAACATAGGCTTGGGCAAATTTCGAAAAACTATCCACAATAGTTAGAAACTTTGTCTTTTCTAATGTATATGTGTCTATGTGGACAATTTCGAAAGGCTTTGCAGCTGTAGGCGTGATGTTGTACTTCGTCTTGATGGGGTTCCTTTCATATTTACTACGCTGGCAAATTTCACATTGTTCCAAGTAATTTTGTACTGTATCTCTTATGTTTGGCCAGTAATATTTGGCTTTTATTCTCTGCTCTGTCTCTTCTATGCCCCTATGGTTTGTTTTGCTCTCATGATAAGCCTGTATGATTTCAGGTATATCTGCTTTTTCTTCGACATCTATTAATTTTGTTAGGCATCGCTTGAATTTGAGCGATGGCCATTTAAAATTTTTACGTATAGTTTCACAAAATTTAGGGTAAATATCTGGACTTTCGAAGTAAAGGGAATACAGTTTTCCTGGGGCCACATTCTCTATGACAAACTTCATTAAATAGTGATCGAAGTCATCATCTGGCAATTGTAGTAAGTATCTTCGTTTTTTCCCAAATAGTTCTAATTTCTTTAATTTTGCAGGTGTATGCAATACTCGTGACACAATCACCTGATTGGCTCCATAGTTAACAGCTGATTCTACAATTGGAACTCCTACGATAGGATCTTGTTCCTCGTTTGTATGTACAGTTTCATTCTCATCCATTGGGGTTGGTTCTTCCATCCTTTCTGTATTTTTTGCCTCTGTGTCTGGTTCAACTATCATTGATAGGTTATCTGGTTCATTTCTTGTTTGTCCACTTGTACCCGCTTGTTCCAAATCTCTGTTGAAGTCCTCCATATATCGCACTAACTCTTGAAATCCGTTCGTTTCTTTCGTGTGAATTTCCACGCGACTCAACGCATCGGCATTCGTATTTAGTTTTCCCTTTTTATAAATGATTCTATAGTCGTATTCTTCCAGCTTAATTCGCCACCTTAGTAATTTGGACGAAGGGTCTTTCAAGTTAAATAGCCATTGTAACGGCTTATGATCAGTGACTATATTAAATTTGTTACCATACAGGTAGGGCCTGAAATACTTCGTTGCCCAAACTAAACACAAACACTCCTTTTCTATCGTAGAATAATTTTGTTCGGATTCGTTTAATGTGCGTGAGGCGTACGCCACTGGCAAGTCTTGTCCAATAGGGCCTTGTGACAAAATTGCTCCTAATGCGACATTACTGGCGTCACAGGTGAGGTTAAAAGGCTTTGAGAGGTCGGGATATTGTAAGATAGGTTCATTCATTAATATTTCTTTACAGGTCTCAAAAGATTTAACAAATTCTTCATTATGTTCAATTTTCGCTCCTTTCTTGAGACATTTAGTTAGAGGTTTGGTCAACTGCGCAAAGTTATTAATGAATTTCCTGTAGTATCCCACCAAGCCAAGGAATCCTTTAATTTGCTTTGGGGTTCCTGGAATCGGGTAATTTTTTACTACTTTCACTTTTTCCGGGTTAGGTCGAACTCCTTCTGGGGTTATAATATGTCCCAAATAATTTACTTCCTTCCTCAAAAATTCACTCTTGTCGAGTTGGACCTTGAAATTGGATTTTCTAAGTCGATTAAAGACTGCTCTTAAATTTTCCAAGTGCTCTTGTAAGGATGTTGAGTAAATGATTATGTCGTCAAGATACACTAGACACCTTTCATTCTGCAATCCGCTCAAAATTCCATCCATTGCTCTTTGGAAGGTCGCAGGTGCGTTTTTTAATCCGAAGGGCATTCGGGTATATTCATAATGCCCTCCTTCGGTACTAAACGCCGTCTTTGGTATATCTTGTTCCCTCATCTCAATTTGGTGGAAACCACTCGCCAAATCAAGGGTCGAAAAATACTGACACTTCCCCAGTTTATCCAGTATATCAGTTATATTGGGTAAAGGGTATTTGTCGTCGATAGTTTTCTCATTGAGTTTGCGGTAATCCACGCAGACTCTCCATTTGCGTTTTCCAGACGCATCCATCTTCTTAGGAACTACCCAGATTGGGGCTGACCAAGGTGAACTGCTATGTCTAATGATTCCCTGGTCCAACATTTTATCTATTTGGCTCCTAACTTCTTCTTTATGTATGAAGGGGTACCTGTACGACTTTACGTACACTGGCTGTTCATCAGTTGTCTTGATAGCATGCTTTGTTTGACTAGTAAACGTCAAAGGTATGCCTTCTTGATAGAATATGTCCGAAAATTCGGTACATAATCGTAGAATTTCTTTCTTCTCTTCTCGATTAAGATGATTAGTCCTAATCTGCGATGTTTCCAATTTCCTCCCTCGATGGGTATCCATTGTGTTTACATCAATTGTTTCATGCTCTAATATTCCTTTGTCTAACGCCTCGACATCGAATGGTCGGGTTAAATCTATTATCTTTGATTGGCATGATCTATTTCTTATCACGACTAAAGCGTGACCATCTTTCGTCTTTGTTATACAACTTGGGATTTCACATCCATTTATCTTCCGATAATCAATCAATACCTCTCCATCTCGGATATTTGTTTCAATTCTAACTACTTTTTCTATCCTTGGTTCCATTTCTATATGGTTATTCTGTACATTTGTCCAATACGTTTGGAATGGTATAGTGGCATAAGGGGTAACCATTTTATTTTTCCGAAAATCTAATTGGGCTTCTAACAGTTTCAAATTATCTAATCCCAACAATCCATCAAAGGTTCCATGAAATTTAAACAAATAAAATTTCAGCAAAGTGTATCGGGGTAATTTGAAAATTTCCGAAGCTGGTATCGTTGTACTAAATTCATGGGCTGATTGTTGTAATGCGGTTGAAACTATAAAAGGGTCTTTTTTAATTTGGTTCGGAGCTATCTTCCTAGCAGCTTCCGGGTTTATAAATGATTTACTTGCACCACTATCAATTAAAAATTTAAGATTGTGTTCAGGAAAAGTAATATAATTTAGTTCACTGCCCTCGGTGTTATTCAGTGTTATTATCTTTGGTTTTATGTTTCGTTTTCGTCTGGGCCAGTTTCGAGAAAATTCTTATAAGAATAATCTGCAGATGCAGCGTCGCACCGACTTCCCACGTGGTAACTTGATCCGTCCTGTTGTTCAGTGGATTCGTTTCCATATCGTCTCGCCTTTGGGTCGCCATGGTATTTTTCGTCGTAGACAGCTTGGTCATCGATACTCCTGTTTACGCTGGTGCTATAAAGTTCTTCTGCGATGATATTTTGTGCGGGGTTATAGGGTGGTCTATTTGGATTATTAAAATACGTCCTATTGGGGTAATAACCTCCCGAATTCTGTCTGTTCGTAAATCCGGTTCTCCTCGTCGAAACACTCATCGGTGTGGGTTTTGGCAAGGGTTGATTTGGATTCGATTTGAAGACGTTAGTAGTCACCCTTGGTGGTTGGAAATTCTGTCTAGCTTGCGATGGCTGATACGTTGGCCTTGGTGTATGATTTACTGCTGTATTTACATGGGCTCCTGGTCTAAATTGACCAGAGTGATTATTCGTATATGACGGTCTAGGGTTGAACCTAGGTCTAGGTGTGGAGTTTGTTGCATTATGCACTCTATTACTGCCATTATTACTGCTGCCACTACTATTATTTTGCAAATAGTGTGTGTTGTCTTCCTGTGTTACAAATTGCAATGCTTCTGGCAAATCTTTTGGTCGCATACAGCGTATTGCTGTTCCTAGGGGCTCTCTTAGTCCTGATAGGAATGTTTTCAGCGCCAAGTTATTGTATAGATCCTTTTTTACAGCTTTCCCTATCTCCGTAGTTTCGTGGGCATTAATATAAGAACATAACAAGTTTAGTATATGCAGAACCCTATCGTAAAATTCGTTAGGGGTTTCGTTTTGTCGTTGTTTAAGCATAACTAAGTCCATGTTTAAACATGCCTCATCCCTCTGATCCGCAAAATGCCTTGTCAAAATTTCCTTTAGTTCCTCCCAGTTGTTGACGTTTTGTGTTCCCAATACCAATTTAGCATTCCCAGATAACTTTCCAATAATACAATTTAGCAAGAAGGTATTTTGGAAGTGGTTGGGTTGTTGGGCAACGTAAAAGGAATCGATCAAGGATTGACATACGCCGAGGTAACGGCCAAGATCATTAGGGCTCCCATCGAAATCTGGGACACACCTCAAATACTCAGTTTTAAACTCAACCATTTTTACGTTACTGTTTCTTACAAGTTTACGATTTCTAATTGGGACTGAGCGATTACAATTAGGGCCTGTCAAAGGGGTATCAATACTCAGGGATTCAAACTGTTCAAGTACCTCGTTAATCTCTGACATAAAAAATCTTGTACAAAAATTATTAACCAGTTGTACTTACCAAAATAGCACGATGCTCGACACAAACATTGATTTTACTACAGTTTTACCGTACACGTTACACGAAGGTCTCTCATGGTTAGTTCACTACTCAGCGATTGAATATTGATTCCGTGATTGATCCTACCGACTGCGCCACTTATCTTTCCGTATTCCTCGGAAGACTTTTTAAAAAAAATTAAACAATTACTATATTTTATGATTTAATATAAACTTGTAGTTAACACAACACTAACAAGAATTATTAAGTATAACGGTAACAATACAGTAGAACGAGCTTTGGTAAGTTACAATGAAATCAACGTGAGTTGAATATTACTGTCGATCGATTGTCAGAGTGAGTCCCGAAGGTCCAGCGCAATGTGGTTTTATTGTTTGATTCTGCAAGCTCAGCAAGTCTGGGCCGCGTCTCTTTAGTATGGTGGCTTATGGTAGCATCCCCATATAACTGGCACTTTTTGGCCAAATCTTATGATTTGGCGTTATCTCGCCAACGCTACAACCAATTTTGTTCAAATCGTCTCCTTTTGGCAAAATAAGCATAATAAGGCCTTAAACAGCAAATCGTCAATTTGGCTCTAATAGAAGCGGCACTTTTTGGCCAAATCGTACAATTTGGCGATATCTCGCAAACGGTACAACCAATTTTGTTCAAATCGTCTCCTTTTGGCAAAATAAGCATAATAAGGCCTTAAACGGCAAATCGTCAATTTGGCTCTAATAGAAGCGGCACTTTTTGGCCAAATCGTACAATTTGGCGATATCTCGCAAACGCTACAACCAATTTTGTTCAAATCGTCTCCTTTTGGCAAAATAAGCATAATAAGGCCTTAAACGGCAAATCGTCAATTTGGCTCTAATAGAAGCGGCACTTTTTGGCCAAATCGTACAATTTGGCGATATCTCGCAAACGGTACAACCAATTTTGTTCAAATCGTCTCCTTTTGGCAAAATAAGCATAATAAGGCCTTAAACAGCAAATCGTCAATTTGGCTCTAATAGAAGCGGCACTTTTTGGCCAAATCGTACAATTTGGCGATATCTCGCAAACGGTACAACCAATTTTGTTCAAATCGTCTCCTTTTGGCAAAATAAGCATAATAAGGCCTTAAACGGCAAATCGTCAATTTGGCTCTAATAGAAGCGGCACTTTTTGGCCAAATCGTACAATTTGGCGATATCTCGCCAACGCTACAACCAATTTTGTTCAAATCGTCTCCTTTTGGCAAAATAAGCATAATAAGGCCTTAAACGGCAAATCGTCAATTTGGCTCTAATAGAAACGGCACTTTTTGGCCAAATCGTACAATTTGGTGATATCTCGCAAACGCTACAGCCAATTTTGTTCAAATCGTCTCCTTTTGGCAAAATAAGCATAATAAGGCCTTAAACGGCAAATCGTCAATTTGGCTCTAATAGAAGCGGCACTTTTTGGCCAAATCATACAATTTGGCGATATCTCGCAAACGCTACTACCAATTTTGTTCAAATCGTCTCCTTTTGGCAAAATAAGCATAATAAGGCCTTAAACGGCAAATCGTCAATTTGGCTCTAATAGAAGCGGCACTTTTTGGCCAAATCTTATGATTTGGCGTTATCTCGCCAACGCTACAACCAATTTTGTTCAAATCGTCTCCTTTTGGCAAAATAAGCATAATAAGGCCTTAAACGGCAAATCGTCAATTTGGCTCTAATAGAAGCGGCACTTTTTGGCCAAATCGTACAATTTGGTGATATCTCGCAAACAGTACAACCAATTTTGTTCAAATCGTCTCCTTTTGGCAAAATAAGCATAATAAGGCCTTAAACAGCAAATCGTCAATTTGGCTCTAATAGAAGCGGCACTTTTTGGCCAAATCTTATGATTTGGCGTTATCTCGCCAACGCTACAACCAATTTTGTTCAAATCGTCTCCTTTTGGCAAAATAAGCATAATAAGGCCTTAAACAGCAAATCGTCAATTTGGCTCTAATAGAAGCGGCACTTTTTGGCCAAATCTTATGATTTGGCGTTATCTCGCCAACGCTACAACCAATTTTGTTCAAATCGTCTCCTTTTGGCAAAATAAGCATAATAAGGCCTTAAACGGCAAATCGTCAATTTGGCTCTAATAGAAGCGGCACTTTTTGGCCAAATCGTACAATTTGGTGATATCTCGCAAACAGTACAACCAATTTTGTTCAAATCGTCTCCTTTTGGCAAAATAAGCATAATAAGGCCTTAAACGGCAAATCGTCAATTTGGCTCTAATAGAAGCGGCACTTTTTGGCCAAATCTTATGATTTGGCGTTATCTCGCCAACGCTACAACCAATTTTGTTCAAATCGTCTCCTTTTGGCAAAATAAGCATAATAAGGCCTTAAACAGCAAATCGTCAATTTGGCTCTAATAGAAGCGGCACTTTTTGGCCAAATCTTATGATTTGGCGTTATCTCGCCAACGCTACAACCAATTTTGTTCAAATCGTCTCCTTTTGGCAAAATAAGCATAATAAGGCCTTAAACAGCAAATCGTCAATTTGGCTCTAATAGAAGCGGCACTTTTTGGCCAAATCATACAATTTGGCGATATCTCGCAAACGCTACTACCAATTTTGTTCAAATCGTCTCCTTTTGGCAAAATAAGCATAATAAGGCCTTAAACGGCAAATCGTCAATATGGCTCTAATAGAAGCGGCACTTTTTGGCCAAATCTTATGATTTGGCGTTATCTCGCCAACGCTACAACCAATTTTGTTCAAATCGTCTCCTTTTGGCAAAATAAGCATAATAAGGCCTTAAACGGCAAATCGTCAATTTGGCTCTAATAGAAGCGGCACTTTTTGGCCAAATCTTATGATTTGGCGATATCTCGCAAACGGTACAACCAATTTTGTTCAAATCGTCTCCTTTTGGCAAAATAAGCATAATGAGGCCTTAAACGGTAAATCGTCAATTTGGCTCTAATAGAAGCGGCACTTTTTGGACAAATCGTACAATTTGGCGATATCTCACAAACGCTACAACCAATTTTGTTCAAATCGTCTCCTTTTGGCAAAATAAGCATAATAAGGCCTTAAACAGCAAATCGTCAATTTGGCTCTAATAGAAGCGGCACTTTTTGGCCAAATCGTACAATTTGGCGATATCTCGCAAACGGTACAACCAATTTTGTTCAAATCGTCTCCTTTTGGCAAAATAAGCATAATAAGGCCTTAAACGGCAAATCGTCAATTTGGCTCTAATAGAAGCGGCACTTTTTGGCCAAATCGTACAATTTGGCGATATCTCGCAAACGCTACAACCAATTTTGTTCAAATCGTCTCCTTTTGGCAAAATAAGCATAATAAGGCCTTAAACGGCAAATCGTCAATTTGGCTCTAATAGAAGCGGCACTTTTTGGCCAAATCGTACAATTTGGCGATATCTCGCAAACGGTACAACCAATTTTGTTCAAATCGTCTCCTTTTGGCAAAATAAGCATAATAAGGCCTTAAACAGCAAATCGTCAATTTGGCTCTAATAGAAGCGGCACTTTTTGGCCAAATCGTACAATTTGGCGATATCTCGCAAACGGTACAACCAATTTTGTTCAAATCGTCTCCTTTTGGCAAAATAAGCATAATAAGGCCTTAAACGGCAAATCGTCAATTTGGCTCTAATAGAAGCGGCACTTTTTGGCCAAATCGTACAATTTGGCGATATCTCGCAAACGGTACAACCAATTTTGTTCAAATCGTCTCCTTTTGGCAAAATAAGCATAATAAGGCCTTAAACAGCAAATCGTCAATTTGGCTCTAATAGAAGCGGCACTTTTTGGCCAAATCATACAATTTGGCGATATCTCGCAAACGCTACTACCAATTTTGTTCAAATCGTCTCCTTTTGGCAAAATAAGCATAATAAGGCCTTAAACAGCAAATCGTCAATTTGGCTCTAATAGAAGCGGCACTTTTTGGCCAAATCTTATGATTTGGCGTTATCTCGCCAACGCTACAACCAATTTTGTTCAAATCGTCTCCTTTTGGCAAAATAAGCATAATAAGGCCTTAAACGGCAAATCGTCAATTTGGCTCTAATAGAAACGGCACTTTTTGGCCAAATCGTACAATTTGGTGATATCTCGCAAACGCTACAGCCAATTTTGTTCAAATCGTCTCCTTTTGGCAAAATAAGCATAATAAGGCCTTAAACGGCAAATCGTCAATTTGGCTCTAATAGAAGCGGCACTTTTTGGCCAAATCATACAATTTGGCGATATCTCGCAAACGCTACTACCAATTTTGTTCAAATCGTCTCCTTTTGGCAAAATAAGCATAATAAGGCCTTAAACGGCAAATCGTCAATTTGGCTCTAATAGAAGCGGCACTTTTTGGCCAAATCTTATGATTTGGCGTTATCTCGCCAACGCTACAACCAATTTTGTTCAAATCGTCTCCTTTTGGCAAAATAAGCATAATAAGGCCTTAAACGGCAAATCGTCAATTTGGCTCTAATAGAAGCGGCACTTTTTGGCCAAATCGTACAATTTGGTGATATCTCGCAAACAGTACAACCAATTTTGTTCAAATCGTCTCCTTTTGGCAAAATAAGCATAATAAGGCCTTAAACAGCAAATCGTCAATTTGGCTCTAATAGAAGCGGCACTTTTTGGCCAAATCTTATGATTTGGCGTTATCTCGCCAACGCTACAACCAATTTTGTTCAAATCGTCTCCTTTTGGCAAAATAAGCATAATAAGGCCTTAAACAGCAAATCGTCAATTTGGCTCTAATAGAAGCGGCACTTTTTGGCCAAATCTTATGATTTGGCGTTATCTCGCCAACGCTACAACCAATTTTGTTCAAATCGTCTCCTTTTGGCAAAATAAGCATAATAAGGCCTTAAACGGCAAATCGTCAATTTGGCTCTAATAGAAGCGGCACTTTTTGGCCAAATCGTACAATTTGGTGATATCTCGCAAACAGTACAACCAATTTTGTTCAAATCGTCTCCTTTTGGCAAAATAAGCATAATAAGGCCTTAAACGGCAAATCGTCAATTTGGCTCTAATAGAAGCGGCACTTTTTGGCCAAATCTTATGATTTGGCGTTATCTCGCCAACGCTACAACCAATTTTGTTCAAATCGTCTCCTTTTGGCAAAATAAGCATAATAAGGCCTTAAACAGCAAATCGTCAATTTGGCTCTAATAGAAGCGGCACTTTTTGGCCAAATCATACAATTTGGCGATATCTCGCAAACGCTACTACCAATTTTGTTCAAATCGTCTCCTTTTGGCAAAATAAGCATAATAAGGCCTTAAACAGCAAATCGTCAATTTGGCTCTAATAGAAGCGGCACTTTTTGGCCAAATCTTATGATTTGGCGTTATCTCGCCAACGCTACAACCAATTTTGTTCAAATCGTCTCCTTTTGGCAAAATAAGCATAATAAGGCCTTAAACAGCAAATCGTCAATTTGGCTCTAATAGAAGCGGCACTTTTTGGCCAAATCATACAATTTGGCGATATCTCGCAAACGCTACTACCAATTTTGTTCAAATCGTCTCCTTTTGGCAAAATAAGCATAATAAGGCCTTAAACGGCAAATCGTCAATATGGCTCTAATAGAAGCGGCACTTTTTGGCAAAATCTTATGATTTGGCGTTATCTCGCCAACGCTACAACCAATTTTGTTCAAATCGTCTCCTTTTGGCAAAATAAGCATAATAAGGCCTTAAACGGCAAATCGTCAATTTGGCTCTAATAGAAGCGGCACTTTTTGGCCAAATCTTATGATTTGGCGTTATCTCGCCAACGCTACAACCAATTTTGTTCAAATCGTCTCCTTTTGGCAAAATAAGCATAATAAGGCCTTAAACGGCAAATCGTCAATTTGGCTCTAATAGAAGCGGCACTTTTTGGCCAAATCGTACAATTTGGTGATATCTCGCAAACAGTACAACCAATTTTGTTCAAATCGTCTCCTTTTGGCAAAATAAGCATAATAAGGCCTTAAACGGCAAATCGTCAATTTGGCTCTAATAGAAGCGGCACTTTTTGGCCAAATCTTATGATTTGGCGTTATCTCGCCAACGCTACAACCAATTTTGTTCAAATCGTCTCCTTTTGGCAAAATAAGCATAATAAGGCCTTAAACAGCAAATCGTCAATTTGGCTCTAATAGAAGCGGCACTTTTTGGCCAAATCATACAATTTGGCGATATCTCGCAAACGCTACTACCAATTTTGTTCAAATCGTCTCCTTTTGGCAAAATAAGCATAATAAGGCCTTAAACAGCAAATCGTCAATTTGGCTCTAATAGAAGCGGCACTTTTTGGCCAAATCTTATGATTTGGCGTTATCTCGCCAACGCTACAACCAATTTTGTTCAAATCGTCTCCTTTTGGCAAAATAAGCATAACTTATCTTTCCGTATTCCTCGGAAGACTTTTTAAAAAAAATTAAACAATTACTATATTTTATGATTTAATATAAACTTGTAGTTAACACAACACTAACAAGAATTATTAAGTATAACGGTAACAATACAGTAGAACGAGCTTTGGTAAGTTACAATGAAATCAACGTGAGTTGAATATTACTGTCGATCGATTGTCAGAGTGAGTCCCGAAGGTCCAGCGCAATGTGGTTTTATTGTTTGATTCTGCAAGCTCAGCAAGTCTGGGCCGCGTCTCTTTAGTATGGTGGCTTATGGTAGCATCCCCATATAACTCCTCCCCTCTGAGATGGAACTCCTAGGCTAGCCGAGGGAGTGGAACTTCTATTGGCTCTTCATTTGACTGGTTGTTCTTCTGACTCCGATTCCTCAGTCGGGGTTGCAACAACTTTTTCCATGTTAAAGCTGCCATTGCTCCTATAATTATAATATACATTAGTAATGTCCACACACTAGGGGGTGTGTAGAGGTCGTTGTCCGTCCAGCTGCCGCTTTCCTGCTCCTCATAAACTTCATGTTTTAGCTTATGCAGGTCATCTAACTCGAGCTCGGGTAGGTGAATGCTCAAGTTTAAGTTCTGTCGGGGTGGAACGTCCGTGATAATTTTAGGTAGCAAAATGGGCTTCAGAGTGTTTTCCATAATCCTCATGGTATTCGTTGCCTGTTGGTTCCCGATGCTTAACTTACATCCCTTTGGAATTTCATATAGATATGTCCCGTGCAAGGTTTTGGCTTCTGTTTGTCCATTTTGGCACGTTAGCTGGGCTATTTCTTCTGTAGGACTTATTACAATCCATTTATCTGACACATCTAACCTATTTAAAATTATTCTGTCTATTTTTATTAACGTTTGAGTACAGTTCGAAGGATTTTTCACTAAGTTTATTAACTGTATTTCACAAGGGGTTTCTGGCTGATTTCCCGTTAAGTCTGTTTCATAGCACAAGTATAGTTCTGGCTTTAATTTACGACACTCGCGGTGAAAGTACGCGTGGTACAACTGGCTCTTTACAAGGTACTTCCCTTTAGGTATGATTGCCCTAAACTGACCCTGAATGTAAACGGGAATAGAATACAAATGGTAATAAGAAAATTGCAGATTCTGAACAGTAGGAATGTGTAAAATGTACGTGATTCGATAGTCCGATAGGAAACACTCCAGTTTTGTTATTTCTTCGTATTTAACTATATTTTCCAAAGTTATAGGTAGTGGTAGATTGGTCCTTCCTATGTCGTTGCTTAACTCCGTGAGTGCAGTGAGTAGATCCCTTTGGTCCATTATGCTTGGGTGCATGGTATTTAATCTTGCAAATACCAACGAGTTTTCGACATCTTGTAGGATGGTGTTGATTATCTCGTACATATCAATTATTTCGTTGACAATTTCCTTCAAAAAGGAACAATTTCTATCGTCGATCACATCCTTGATATAAGGTACAATTTCTTTCAATTTTTCCTCCAGTATTCTATCATTGTCGTAAAGCTGTTTTAGCGTTTTGTTAAACCTTTCTAAAGCCAACACTGTCATTCTTCCTTGAGTTACAACTTGAGTTTGAGTGAGCCTTTGTTTCGCACGTAATTCTCTAATTAATTTGTCGTATTTTTGACCATCTTCTGCGTCCAAATTTCCCGTTATCGCTTTGAACACTGCTCCTAATCCATCCACGATTCCTCGCTTTGGTCGATTTGTTTTAGGAAATATTCGGTAAAAGCGGTTTTCAACTTGTTCCTGTATTGCCTTCATGATCTCGTAAAAATTGCGGAGCTCATTCTTATAAGGGCTTGGATGTGTTGTCGTTTCCCAATTGCTGGTCAAATTATTTATTTTTCTTCTCAGCTCTTCTAGTTGTTCTGCTACTGGTCTTAAATCGTTGTAATGAATGAAACTGTGGCTTCCATCAATCAATACTGCCTTTCCCAGTTCTAGCGGTAACATTCCCGGATTTCCCTTGAGTTCCAACAGTGTGACATCCCTAGCTTGTCCCGTGACTAGGATGCTGTAAATGTTTTTCCTTCGTTTACTTATATGTACATGGTTTGGTTTGAGTCTAATTTACTCCTTATTTCTACTTGGATTAATACATTTGTGACGGCTGGGCCGTTTTAGATTGTCTATGTTCACTTTCCTTCCAGACTGATTTTCGACAAATTTCCTTTCTCTATTTACAATTTCCGCTTTTGCACATGCTTTAAATTTGTCTCCTAATTTTTGTCTAGGATTCTTTATTCTTTCACGCACGTCATCTCCTTCTTCAAACATCGTTGGGTCGTCCCGATTTACATTTCTCTTTTCCATTAAGCGTACTTTAGCCTCGGTCATTCGCCTATTCATTTCTCCGTACAACAATTTCGTCCTTGCTTTGTGTTCAGTTACATAGTTGGTCATTAAATTTTCATTCATAGTGATGTTGAATGGATCCTCACTTCCTAGGTGTCCGTTCACAATTTCCATTGGTTTGTATCCCGTTGTTGAATGAATTGAATTGTTGTATGCTAACACGGCGTACTTGACCTTCTGTTTGATGGGTGTCTCTTCTTGACCTTGGTTGTTCAGCAATCTTACGTGTTCTGCTATTGTTGAGTGGAATCTCTCCACAATTCCATTCGATTGGGGATGATCTGGCGTGCAGAAATGCGTTTCTACTTTATGGCTTCTTAAAAGTTCGGCAATTACTGTATTCTTAAATTCTGTCCCATTGTCAGCGATTATTTGAATTGGCACTCCAAAATGGGAGAAGAAAGTTATTAAATTGTCCGCTACTTCAGTTGCCATCATTGAATCCAAAACATAGGCTTGGGCAAATTTCGAAAAACTATCCACAATAGTTAGAAACTTTGTCTTTTCTAATGTGTATGTGTCTATGTGGACAATTTCGAAAGGCTTTGCAGCTGTAGGCGTGATGTTGTACTTCGTCTTAATGGGGTTCCTTTCGTATTTACTACGCTGGCAAATTTCACATTGTTCCAGGTAATTTTGTACTGTATCTCTTATGTTTGGCCAGTAATATTTGGCTTTTATTCTCTGCTCTGTCTCTTCTATGCCCCTATGGTTTGTTTTGCTCTCATGATAAGCCTGTATGATTTCAGGTATATCTGCTTTTTCTTCGACATCTATTAATTTTGTTAGGCATCGCTTGAATTTGAGCGATGGCCATTTAAAATTTTTGCGTATAGTTTCACAAAATTTAGGGTAAATATCTGGACTTTCGAAGTAAAGGGAATACAGTTTTCCTGGGGCCACATTCTCTATGACAAACTTCATTAAATAGTGATCGAAGTCATCATCTGGCAATTGTAGTAAGTATCTTCGTTTTTTCCCAAATAGTTCTAATTTCTTTAATTTTGCAGGTGTATGCAATACTCGTGACACAATCACCTGATTGGCTCCATAGTTAACAGCTGATTCTACAATTGGAACTCCTACGATAGGATCTTGTTCCTCGTTTGTATGTACAGTTTCATTTTCATCCATTGGGGTTGGTTCTTCCATCGTTTCTGTATTTTTTGCCTCTGTATCTGGTTCAACTATCATTGATAGGTTATCCGGTTCATTTCTTGTTTGTCCACTCGTACCCGCTTGTTCCAAATCTCTGTTGAAGTCCTCCATATATCGCACTAACTCTTGAAATCCGTTCGTTTCTTTCGTGTGAATTTCCACGCGACTCAACGCATCGGCATTCGTATTTAGTTTTCCCTTTTTATAAATGATTCTATAGTCGTATTCTTCCAGCTTAATTCGCCACCTTAGTAATTTGGACGAAGGGTCTTTCAAGTTAAATAGCCATTGTAACGGCTTATGATCAGTGACTATATTAAATTTGTTACCATACAGGTAGGGCCTGAAATACTTCGTTGCCCAAACTAAACACAAACACTCCTTTTCTATCGTAGAATAATTTTGTTCGGATTCGTTTAATGTGCGTGAGGCGTACGCCACTGGCAAGTCTTGTCCAATAGGGCCTTGTGACAAAATTGCTCCTAATGCGACATTACTGGCGTCACAGGTGAGGTTAAAAGGCTTTGAGAGGTCGGGATATTGTAAGATAGGTTCATTCATTAATATTTCTTTACAGGTCTCAAAAGATTTAACAAATTCTTCATTATGTTCAATTTTCGCTCCTTTCTTGAGACATTTAGTTAGAGGTTTGGTCAACTGCGCAAAGTTATTAATGAATTTCCTGTAGTATCCCACCAAGCCAAGGAATCCTTTAATTTGCTTTGGGGTTCCTGGAATCGGGTAATTTTTTACTACTTTCACTTTTTCCGGGTTAGGTCGAACTCCTTCTGGGGTTATAATATGTCCCAAATAATTTACTTCCTTCCTCAAAAATTCACTCTTGTCGAGTTGGACCTTGAAATTGGATTTTCTAAGTCGATTAAAGACTGCTCTTAAATTTTCCAAGTGCTCTTGTAAGGATGTTGAGTAAATGATTATGTCGTCAAGATACACTAGACACCTTTCATTCTGCAATCCGCTCAAAATTCCATCCATTGCTCTTTGGAAGGTCGCAGGTGCGTTTTTTAATCCGAAGGGCATTCGGGTATATTCATAATGCCCTCCTTCGGTACTAAACGCCGTCTTTGGTATATCTTGTTCCCTCATCTCAATTTGGTGGAAACCACTCGCCAAATCAAGGGTCGAAAAATACTGACACTTCCCCAGTTTATCCAGTATATCAGTTATATTGGGTAAAGGGTATTTGTCGTCGATAGTTTTCTCATTGAGTTTGCGGTAATCCACGCAGACTCTCCATTTGCGTTTTCCAGACGCATCCATCTTCTTAGGAACTACCCAGATTGGGGCTGACCAAGGTGAACTGCTATGTCTAATGATTCCCTGGTCCAACATTTTGTCTATTTGGCTCCTAACTTCTTCTTTATGTATGAAGGGGTACCTGTACGACTTTACGTACACTGGCTGTTCATCAGTTGTCTTGATAGCATGCTTTGTTTGACTAGTAAACGTCAAAGGTATGCCTTCTTGATAGAATATGTCCGAAAATTCGGTACATAATCGTAGAATTTCTTTCTTCTCTTCTCGATTAAGATGATTAGTCCTAATCTGCGATGTTTCCAATTTCCTCCCTCGATGGGTATCCATTGTGTTTACATCAATTGTTTCATGCTCTAATATTCCTTTGTCTAACGCCTCGACATCGAATGGTCGGGTTAAATCTATTATCTTTGATTGGCATGATCTATTTCTTATCACGACTAAAGCGTGACCATCTTTCGTCTTTGTTATACAACTTGGGATTTCACATCCATTTATCCTCCGATAATCAATCAATACCTCTCCATCTCGGATATTTGTTTCAATTCTAACTACTTTTTCTATCCTTGGTTCCATTTCTATATGGTTATTCTGTACATTTGTCCAATACGTTTGGAATGGTATAGTGGCATAAGGGGTAACCATTTTATTTTTCCGAAAATCTAATTGGGCTTCTAACAGTTTCAAATTATCTAATCCCAACAATCCATCAAAGGTTCCATGAAATTTAAACAAATAAAATTTCAGCAAAGTGTATCGGGGTAATTTAAAAATTTCCGAAGCTGGTATCGTTGTACTAAATTCATGGGCTGATTGTTGTAATGCGGTTGAAACTATAAAAGGGTCTTTTTTAATTTGGTTCGGAGCTATCTTCCTAGCAGCTTCCGGGTTTATAAATGATTTACTTGCACCACTATCAATTAAAAATTTAAGATTGTGTTCAGGAAAAGTAATATAGTTTAGTTCACTGCCCTCGGTGTTATTCAGTGTTATTATCTTTGGTTTTATGTTTCGTTCTCGTCTGGGCCAGTTTCGAGAAAATTCTTATAAGAATAATCTGCAGATGCAGCGTCGCACCGACTTCCCACGTGGTAACTTGATCCGTCCTGTTGTTCAGTGGATTCGTTTCCATATCGTCTCGCCTTTGGGTCGCCATGGTATTTTTCGTCGTAGACAGCTTGGTCATCGATACTCCTGTTTACGCTGGTGCTATAAAGTTCTTCTGCGATGATATTTTGTGCGGGGTTATAGGGTGGTCTATTTGGATTATTAAAATACGTCCTATTGGGGTAATAACCTCCCGAATTCTGTCTGTTCGTAAATCCGGTTCTCCTCGTCGAAACACTCATCGGTGTGGGTTTTGGCAAGGGTTGATTTGGATTCGATTTGAAGACGTTAGTAGTCACCCTTGGTGGTTGGAAATTCTGTCTTACTTGCGATGGCTGATACGTTGGCCTTGGTGTATGATTTACTGCTGTATTTACATGGGCTCCTGGTCTAAATTGACCAGAGTGATTATTCGTATATGACGGTCTAGGGTTGAACCTAGGTCTAGGTGTGGAGTTTGTTGCATTATGCACTCTATTACTGCCATTATTACTGCTGCCACTACTATTATTTTGCAAATAGTGTGTGTTGTCTTCCTGTGTTACAAATTGCAATGCTTCTGGCAAATCTTTTGGTCGCATACAGCGTATTGCTGTTCCTAGGGGCTCTCTTAGTCCTGATAGGAATGTTTTCAGCGCCAAGTTATTGTATAGATCCTTTTTTACAGCTTTCCCTATCTCCGTAGTTTCGTGGGCATTAATATAAGAACATAACAAGTTTAGTATATGCAGAACCCTATCGTAAAATTCGTTAGGGGTTTCGTTTTGTCGTTGTTTAAGCATAACTAAGTCCATGTTTAAACATGCCTCATCCCTCTGATCCGCAAAATGCCTTGTCAAAATTTCCTTTAGTTCCTCCCAGTTGTTGACGTTTTGTGTTCCCAATACCAATTTAGCATTCCCAGATAACTTTCCAATAATACAATTTAGCAAGAAGGTATTTTGGAAGTGGTTGGGTTGTTGGGCAACGTAAAAGGAATCGATCAAGGATTGACATACGCCGAGGTAACGGCCAAGATCATTAGGGCTCCCATCGAAATCTGGGACACACCTCAAATACTCAGTTTTAAACTCAACCATTTTTACGTTACTGTTTCTTACAAGTTTACGATTTCTAATTGGGACTGAGCGATTACAATTAGGGCCTGTCAAAGGGGTATCAATACTCAGGGATTCAAACTGTTCAAGTACCTCGTTAATCTCTGACATAAAAAATCTTGTACAAAAATTATTAACCAGTTGTACTTACCAAAATAGCACGATGCTCGACACAAACATTGATTTTACTACAGTTTTACCGTACACGTTACACGAAGGTCTCTCACGGTTAGTTCACTACTCAGCGATTGAATATTGATTCCGTGATTGATCCGTACGACTGCGCCACTTATCTTTCCGTATTCCTCGGAAGACTTTTTAAAAAAAATTAAACAATTACTATATTTTATGATTTAATATAAACTTGTAGTTAACACAACACTAACAAGAATTATTAAGTATAACGGTAACAATACAGTAGAACGAGCTTTGGTAAGTTACAATGAAATCAACGTGAGTTGAATATTACTGTCGATCGATTGTCAGAGTGAGTCCCGAAGGTCCAGCGCAATGTGGTTTTATTGTTTGATTCTGCAAGCTCAGCAAGTCTGGGCCGCGTCTCTTTAGTATGGTGGCTTATGGTAGCATCCCCATATAACTCATAATAAGGCCTTAAACAGCAAATCGTCAATTTGGCTCTAATAGAAGCGGCACTTTTTGGCCAAATCATACAATTTGGCGATATCTCGCAAACGCTACTACCAATTTTGTTCAAATCGTCTCCTTTTGGCAAAATAAGCATAATAAGGCCTTAAACGGCAAATCGTCAATATGGCTCTAATAGAAGCGGCACTTTTTGGCAAAATCTTATGATTTGGCGTTATCTCGCCAACGCTACAACCAATTTTGTTCAAATCGTCTCCTTTTGGCAAAATAAGCATAATAAGGCCTTAAACGGCAAATCGTCAATTTGGCTCTAATAGAAGCGGCACTTTTTGGCCAAATCTTATGATTTGGCGTTATCTCGCAAACGGTACAACCAATTTTGTTCAAATCGTCTCCTTTTGGCAAAATAAGCATAATAAGGCCTTAAACGGCAAATCGTCAATTTGGCTCTAATAGAAGCGGCACTTTTTGGCCAAATCGTACAATTTGGCGTTATCTCGCCAACGCTACAGCCAATTTTGTTCAAATCGTCTCCTTTTGGCAAAATAAGCATAATGAGGCCTTAAACGGTAAATCGTCAATTTGGCTCTAATAGAAGCGGCACTTTTTGGCCAAATCTTATGATTTGGCGTTATCTCGCCAACGCTACAGTCAATTTTGTTCAAATCGTCTCCTTTTGGCAAAATAAGCATAATAAGGCCTTAAACGGCAAATCGTCAATTTGGCTCTAATAGAAGCGGCACTTTTTGGACAAATCGTACAATTTGGCGATATCTCACAAACGCTACAACCAATTTTGTTCAAATCGTCTCCTTTTGGCAAAATAAGCATAATAAGGCCTTAAACGGCAAATCGTCAATTTGGCTCTAATAGAAGCGGCACTTTTTGGCCAAATCTTATGATTTGGCGTTATCTCGCCAACGCTACAACCAATTTTGTTCAAATCGTCTCCTTTTGGCAAAATAAGCATAATAAGGCCTTAAACGGCAAATCGTCAATTTGGCTCTAATAGAAGCGGCACTTTTTGGCCAAATCGTACAATTTGGCGATATCTCGCAAACGGTACAACCAATTTTGTTCAAATCGTCTCCTTTTGGCAAAATAAGCATAATAAGGCCTTAAACAGCAAATCGTCAATTTGGCTCTAATAGAAGCGGCACTTTTTGGCCAAATCGTACAATTTGGCGATATCTCGCAAACGGTACAACCAATTTTGTTCAAATCGTCTCCTTTTGGCAAAATAAGCATAATAAGGCCTTAAACGGCAAATCGTCAATTTGGCTCTAATAGAAGCGGCACTTTTTGGCCAAATCGTACAATTTGGCGATATCTCGCAAACGCTACTACCAATTTTGTTCAAATCGTCTCCTTTTGGCAAAATAAGCATAATAAGGCCTTAAACGGCAAATCGTCAATTTGGCTCTAATAGAAGCGGCACTTTTTGGCCAAATCTTATGATTTGGCGTTATCTCGCCAACGCTACAACCAATTTTGTTCAAATCGTCTCCTTTTGGCAAAATAAGCATAATAAGGCCTTAAACGGCAAATCGTCAATTTGGCTCTAATAGAAGCGGCACTTTTTGGCCAAATCGTACAATTTGGTGATATCTCGCAAACAGTACAACCAATTTTGTTCAAATCGTCTCCTTTTGGCAAAATAAGCATAATAAGGCCTTAAACAGCAAATCGTCAATTTGGCTCTAATAGAAGCGGCACTTTTTGGCCAAATCTTATGATTTGGCGTTATCTCGCCAACGCTACAACCAATTTTGTTCAAATCGTCTCCTTTTGGCAAAATAAGCATAATAAGGCCTTAAACAGCAAATCGTCAATTTGGCTCTAATAGAAGCGGCACTTTTTGGCCAAATCATACAATTTGGCGATATCTCGCAAACGCTACTACCAATTTTGTTCAAATCGTCTCCTTTTGGCAAAATAAGCATAATAAGGCCTTAAACGGCAAATCGTCAATTTGGCTCTAATAGAAGCGGCACTTTTTGGCCAAATCTTATGATTTGGCGTTATCTCGCCAACGCTACAACCAATTTTGTTCAAATCGTCTCCTTTTGGCAAAATAAGCATAATAAGGCCTTAAACGGCAAATCGTCAATTTGGCTCTAATAGAAGCGGCACTTTTTGGCCAAATCTTATGATTTGGCGTTATCTCGCCAACGCTACAACCAATTTTGTTCAAATCGTCTCCTTTTGGCAAAATAAGCATAATAAGGCCTTAAACGGCAAATCGTCAATTTGGCTCTAATAGAAGCGGCACTTTTTGGCCAAATCTTATGATTTGGCGTTATCTCGCCAACGCTACAACCAATTTTGTTCAAATCGTCTCCTTTTGGCAAAATAAGCATAATAAGGCCTTAAACGGCAAATCGTCAATTTGGCTCTAATAGAAGCGGCACTTTTTGGCCAAATCTTATGATTTGGCGTTATCTCGCCAACGCTACAACCAATTTTGTTCAAATCGTCTCCTTTTGGCAAAATAAGCATAATAAGGCCTTAAACGGCAAATCGTCAATTTGGCTCTAATAGAAGCGGCACTAGTTATATGGGGATGCTACCATAAGCCACCATACTAAAGAGACGCGGCCCAGACTTGCTGAGCTTGCAGAATCAAACAATAAAACCACATTGCGCTGGACCTTCGGGACTCACTCTGACAATCGATCGACAGTAATATTCAACTCACGTTGATTTCATTGTAACTTACCAAAGCTCGTTCTACTGTATTGTTACCGTTATACTTAATAATTCTTGTTAGTGTTGTGTTAACTACAAGTTTATATTAAATCATAAAATATAGTAATTGTTTAATTTTTTTAAAAAGTCTTCCGAGGAATACGGAAAGATAAGTGGCGCAGTCGTACGGATCAATCACGGAATCAATATTCAATCGCTGAGTAGTGAACTAACCGTGAGAGACCTTCGTGTAACGTGTACGGTAAAACTGTAGTAAAATCAATGTTTGTGTCGAGCATCGTGCTATTTTGGTAAGTACAACTGGTTAATAATTTTTGTACAAGATTTTTTATGTCAGAGATTAACGAGGTACTTGAACAGTTTGAATCCCTGAGTATTGATACCCCTTTGACAGGCCCTAATTGTAATCGCTCAGTCCCAATTAGAAATCGTAAACTTGTAAGAAACAGTAACGTAAAAATGGTTGAGTTTAAAACTGAGTATTTGAGGTGTGTCCCAGATTTCGATGGGAGCCCTAATGATCTTGGCCGTTACCTCGGCGTATGTCAATCCTTGATCGATTCCTTTTACGTTGCCCAACAACCCAACCACTTCCAAAATACCTTCTTGCTAAATTGTATTATTGGAAAGTTATCTGGGAATGCTAAATTGGTATTGGGAACACAAAACGTCAACAACTGGGAGGAACTAAAGGAAATTTTGACAAGGCATTTTGCGGATCAGAGGGATGAGGCATGTTTAAACATGGACTTAGTTATGCTTAAACAACGACAAAACGAAACCCCTAACGAATTTTACGATAGGGTTCTGCATATACTAAACTTGTTATGTTCTTATATTAATGCCCACGAAACTACGGAGATAGGGAAAGCTGTAAAAAAGGATCTATACAATAACTTGGCGCTGAAAACATTCCTATCAGGACTAAGAGAGCCCCTAGGAACAGCAATACGCTGTATGCGACCAAAAGATTTGCCAGAAGCATTGCAATTTGTAACACAGGAAGACAACACACACTATTTGCAAAATAATAGTAGTGGCAGCAGTAATAATGGCAGTAATAGAGTGCATAATGCAACAAACTACACACCTAGACCTAGGTTCAACCCTAGACCGTCATATAGGAATAATCACACTGGTCAATTTAGACCAGGAACCCATGTAAATACAGCAGTAAATCATACACCTAGACCAACGTATCAGCCATCGCAAGTAAGACAGAATTTCCAACCACCAAGGGTGACTACTAACGTCTTCAAATCGAATCCAAATCAACCCTTGCCAAAACCCACACCGATGAGTGTTTCGACGAGGAGAACCGGATTTACGAACAGACAGAATTCGGGAGGTTATTACCCCAATAGGACGTATTTTAATAATCCAAATAGACCACCCTATAACCCCGCACAAAATATCATCGCAGAAGAACTTTATAGCACCAGCGTAAACAGGAGTATCGATGACCAAGCTGTCTACGACGAAAAATACCATGGCGACCCAAAGGCGAGACGATATGGAAACGAATCCACTGAACAACAGGACGGATCAAGTTACCACGTGGGAAGTCGGTGCGACGCTGCATCTGCAGATTATTCTTATAAGAATTTTCTCGAAACTGGCCCAGACGAGAACGAAACATAAAACCAAAGATAATAACACTGAATAACACCGAGGGCAGTGAACTAAACTATATTACTTTTCCTGAACACAATCTTAAATTTTTAATTGATAGTGGTGCAAGTAAATCATTTATAAACCCGGAAGCTGCTAGGAAGATAGCTCCGAACCAAATTAAAAAAGACCCTTTTATAGTTTCAACCGCATTACAACAATCAGCCCATGAATTTAGTACAACGATACCAGCTTCGGAAATTTTTAAATTACCCCGATACACTTTGCTGAAATTTTATTTGTTTAAATTTCATGGAACCTTTGATGGATTGTTGGGATTAGATAATTTGAAACTGTTAGAAGCCCAATTAGATTTTCGGAAAAATAAAATGGTTACCCCTTATGCCACTATACCATTCCAAACGTATTGGACAAATGTACAGAATAACCATATAGAAATGGAACCAAGGATAGAAAAAGTAGTTAGAATTGAAACAAATATCCGAGATGGAGAGGTATTGATTGATTATCGGAAGATAAATGGATGTGAAATCCCAAGTTGTATAACAAAGACGAAAGATGGTCACGCTTTAGTCGTGATAAGAAATAGATCATGCCAATCAAAGATAATAGATTTAACCCGACCATTCGATGTCGAGGCGTTAGACAAAGGAATATTAGAGCATGAAACAATTGATGTAAACACAATGGATACCCATCGAGGGAGGAAATTGGAAACATCGCAGATTAGGACTAATCATCTTAATCGAGAAGAGAAGAAAGAAATTCTACGATTATGTACCGAATTTTCGGACATATTCTATCAAGAAGGCATACCTTTGACGTTTACTAGTCAAACAAAGCATGCTATCAAGACAACTGATGAACAGCCAGTGTACGTAAAGTCGTACAGGTACCCCTTCATACATAAAGAAGAAGTTAGGAGCCAAATAGATAAAATGTTGGACCAGGGAATCATTAGACATAGCAGTTCACCTTGGTCAGCCCCAATCTGGGTAGTTCCTAAGAAGATGGATGCGTCTGGAAAACGCAAATGGAGAGTCTGCGTGGATTACCGCAAACTCAATGAGAAAACTATCGACGACAAATACCCTTTACCCAATATAACTGATATACTGGATAAACTGGGGAAGTGTCAGTATTTTTCGACCCTTGATTTGGCGAGTGGTTTCCACCAAATTGAGATGAGGGAACAAGATATACCAAAGACGGCGTTTAGTACCGAAGGAGGGCATTATGAATATACCCGAATGCCCTTCGGATTAAAAAACGCACCTGCGACCTTCCAAAGAGCAATGGATGGAATTTTGAGCGGATTGCAGAATGAAAGGTGTCTAGTGTATCTTGACGACATAATCATTTACTCAACATCCTTACAAGAGCACTTGGAAAATTTAAGAGCAGTCTTTAATCGACTTAGAAAATCCAATTTCAAGGTCCAACTCGACAAGAGTGAATTTTTGAGGAAGGAAGTAAATTATTTGGGACATATTATAACCCCAGAAGGAGTTCGACCTAACCCGGAAAAAGTGAAAGTAGTAAAAAATTACCCGATTCCAGGAACCCCAAAGCAAATTAAAGGATTCCTTGGCTTGGTGGGATACTACAGGAAATTCATTAATAACTTTGCGCAGTTGACCAAACCTCTAACTAAATGTCTCAAGAAAGGAGCGAAAATTGAACATAATGAAGAATTTGTTAAATCTTTTGAGACCTGTAAAGAAATATTAATGAATGAACCTATCTTACAATATCCCGACCTCTCAAAGCCTTTTAACCTCACCTGTGACGCCAGTAATGTCGCATTAGGAGCAATTTTGTCACAAGGCCCTATTGGACAAGACTTGCCAGTGGCGTACGCCTCACGCACATTAAACGAATCCGAACAAAATTATTCTACGATAGAAAAGGAGTGTTTGTGTTTAGTTTGGGCAACGAAGTATTTCAGGCCCTACCTGTATGGTAACAAATTTAATATAGTCACTGATCATAAGCCGTTACAATGGCTATTTAACTTGAAAGACCCTTCGTCCAAATTACTAAGGTGGCGAATTAAGCTGGAAGAATACGACTATAGAATCATTTATAAAAAGGGAAAACTAAATACGAATGCCGATGCGTTGAGTCGCGTGGAAATTCACACGAAAGAAACGAACGGATTTCAAGAGTTAGTGCGATATATGGAGGACTTCAACAGAGATTTGGAACAAGCGGGTACAAGTGGACAAACAAGAAATGAACCAGATAACCTATCAATGATAGTTGAACCAGACACAGAGGCAAAAAATACAGAAAGGATGGAAGAACCAACCCCAATGGATGAGAATGAAACTGTACATACAAACGAGGAACAAGATCCTATCGTAGGAGTTCCAATTGTAGAATCAGCTGTTAACTATGGAGCCAATCAGGTGATTGTGTCACGAGTATTGCATACACCTGCAAAATTAAAGAAATTAGAACTATTTGGGAAAAAACGAAGATACTTACTACAATTGCCAGATGATGACTTCGATCACTATTTAATGAAGTTTGTCATAGAGAATGTGGCCCCAGGAAAACTGTATTCCCTTTACTTCGAAAGTCCAGATATTTACCCTAAATTTTGTGAAACTATACGTAAAAATTTTAAATGGCCATCGCTCAAATTCAAGCGATGCCTAACAAAATTAATAGATGTCGAAGAAAAAGCAGATATACCTGAAATCATACAGGCTTATCATGAGAGCAAAACAAACCATAGGGGCATAGAAGAGACAGAGCAGAGAATAAAAGCCAAATATTACTGGCCAAACATAAGAGATACAGTACAAAATTACTTGGAACAATGTGAAATTTGCCAGCGTAGTAAATATGAAAGGAACCCCATCAAGACGAAGTACAACATCACGCCTACAGCTGCAAAGCCTTTCGAAATTGTCCACATAGACACATATACATTAGAAAAGACAAAGTTTCTAACTATTGTGGATAGTTTTTCGAAATTTGCCCAAGCCTATGTTTTGGATTCAATGATGGCAACTGAAGTAGCGGACAATTTAATAACTTTCTTCTCCCATTTTGGAGTGCCAATTCAAATAATCGCTGACAATGGGACAGAATTTAAGAATACAGTAATTGCCGAACTTTTAAGAAGCCATAAAGTAGAAACGCATTTCTGCACGCCAGATCATCCCCAATCGAATGGAATTGTGGAGAGATTCCACTCAACAATAGCAGAACACGTAAGATTGCTGAACAACCAAGGTCAAGAAGAGACACCCATCAAACAGAAGGTCAAGTACGCCGTGTTAGCATACAACAATTCAATTCATTCAACAACGGGATACAAACCAATGGAAATTGTGAACGGACACCTAGGAAGTGAGGATCCATTCAACATCACTATGAATGAAAATTTAATGACCAACTATGTAACTGAACACAAAGCAAGGACGAAATTGTTGTACGGAGAAATGAATAGGCGAATGACCGAGGCTAAAGTACGCTTAATGGAAAAGAGAAATGTAAATCGGGACGACCCAACGATGTTTGAAGAAGGAGATGACGTGCGTGAAAGAATAAAGAATCCTAGACAAAAATTAGGAGACAAATTTAAAGCATGTGCAAAAGCGGAAATTGTAAATAGAGAAAGGAAATTTGTCGAAAATCAGTCTGGAAGGAAAGTGAACATAGACAATCTAAAACGGCCCAGCCGTCACAAATGTATTAATCCAAGTAGAAATAAGGAGTAAATTAGACTCAAACCAAACCATGTACATATAAGTAAACGAAGGAAAAACATTTACAGCATCCTAGTCACGGGACAAGCTAGGGATGTCACACTGTTGGAACTCAAGGGAAATCCGGGAATGTTACCGCTAGAACTGGGAAAGGCAGTATTGATTGATGGAAGCCACAGTTTCATTCATTACAACGATTTAAGACCAGTAGCAGAACAACTAGAAGAGCTGAGAAGAAAAATAAATAATTTGACCAGCAATTGGGAAACGACAACACATCCAAGCCCTTATAAGAATGAGCTCCGCAATTTTTACGAGATCATGAAGGCAATACAGGAACAAGTTGAAAACCGCTTTTACCGAATATTTCCTAAAACAAATCGACCAAAGCGAGGAATCGTGGATGGATTAGGAGCAGTGTTCAAAGCGATAACGGGAAATTTGGACGCAGAAGATGGTCAAAAATACGACAAATTAATTAGAGAATTACGTGCGAAACAAAGGCTCACTCAAACTCAAGTTGTAACTCAAGGAAGAATGACAGTGTTGGCTTTAGAAAGGTTTAACAAAACGCTAAAACAGCTTTACGACAATGATAGAATACTGGAGGAAAAATTGAAAGAAATTGTACCTTATATCAAGGATGTGATCGACGATAGAAATTGTTCCTTTTTGAAGGAAATTGTCAACGAAATAATTGATATGTACGAGATAATCAACACCATCCTACAAGATGTCGAAAACTCGTTGGTATTTGCAAGATTAAATACCATGCACCCAAGCATAATGGACCAAAGGGATCTACTCACTGCACTCACGGAGTTAAGCAACGACATAGGAAGGACCAATCTACCACTACCTATAACTTTGGAAAATATAGTTAAATACGAAGAAATAACAAAACTGGAGTGTTTCCTATCGGACTATCGAATCACGTACATTTTACACATTCCTACTGTTCAGAATCTGCAATTTTCTTATTACCATTTGTATTCTATTCCCGTTTACATTCAGGGTCAGTTTAGGGCAATCATACCTAAAGGGAAGTACCTTGTAAAGAGCCAGTTGTACCACGCGTACTTTCACCGCGAGTGTCGTAAATTAAAGCCAGAACTATACTTGTGCTATGAAACAGACTTAACGGGAAATCAGCCAGAAACCCCTTGTGAAATACAGTTAATAAACTTAGTGAAAAATCCTTCGAACTGTACTCAAACGTTAATAAAAATAGACAGAATAATTTTAAATAGGTTAGATGTGTCAGATAAATGGATTGTAATAAGTCCTACAGAAGAAATAGCCCAGCTAACGTGCCAAAATGGACAAACAGAAGCCAAAACCTTGCACGGGACATATCTATATGAAATTCCAAAGGGATGTAAGTTAAGCATCGGGAACCAACAGGCAACGAATACCATGAGGATTATGGAAAACACTCTGAAGCCCATTTTGCTACCTAAAATTATCACGGACGTTCCACCCCGACAGAACTTAAACTTGAGCATTCACCTACCCGAGCTCGAGTTAGATGACCTGCATAAGCTAAAACATGAAGTTTATGAGGAGCAGGAAAGCGGCAGCTGGACGGACAACGACCTCTACACACCCCCTAGTGTGTGGACATTACTAATGTATATTATAATTATAGGAGCAATGGCAGCTTTAACATGGAAAAAGTTGTTGCAACCCCGACTGAGGAATCGGAGTCAGAAGAACAACCAGTCAAATGAAGAGCCAATAGAAGTTCCACTCCCTCGGCTAGCCTAGGAGTTCCATCTCAGAGGGGAGGAGTTATATGGGGATGCTACCATAAGCCACCATACTAAAGAGACGCGGCCCAGACTTGCTGAGCTTGCAGAATCAAACAATAAAACCACATTGCGCTGGACCTTCGGGACTCACTCTGACAATCGATCGACAGTAATATTCAACTCACGTTGATTTCATTGTAACTTACCAAAGCTCGTTCTACTGTATTGTTACCGTTATACTTAATAATTCTTGTTAGTGTTGTGTTAACTACAAGTTTATATTAAATCATAAAATATAGTAATTGTTTAATTTTTTTAAAAAGTCTTCCGAGGAATACGGAAAGATAAGTCACTTTTTGGCCAAATCTTATGATTTGGCGTTATCTCGCAAACGGTACAACCAATTTTGTTCAAATCGGTCTCCTTTTGGCAAAATAAGCATAATAAGGCCATAAACGGCAAATCGTCAATTTGGCTCTAATAGAAGCGGCACTTTTTGGCCAAATCGTACAATTTGGCGTTATCTCGCCAACGCTACAGCCAATTTTGTTCAAATCGTCTCCTTTTGGCAAAATAAGCATAATGAGGCCTTAAACGGTAAATCGTCAATTTGGCTCTAATAGAAGCGGCACTTTTTGGCCAAATCTTATGATTTGGCGTTATCTCGCCAACGCTACTGTCAATTTTGTTCAAATCGTCTCCTTTTGGCAAAATAAGCATAATAAGGCCTTAAACGGCAAATCGTCAATTTGGCTCTAATAGAAGCGGCACTACTTATCTTTCCGTATTCCTCGGAAGACTTTTTAAAAAAATTAAACAATTACTATATTTTATGATTTAATATAAACTTGTAGTTAACACAACACTAACAAGAATTATTAAGTATAACGGTAACAATACAGTAGAACGAGCTTTGGTAAGTTACAATGAAATCAACGTGAGTTGAATATTACTGTCGATCGATTGTCAGAGTGAGTCCCGAAGGTCCAGCGCAATGTGGTTTTATTGTTTGATTCTGCAAGCTCAGCAAGTCTGGGCCGCGTCTCTTTAGTATGGTGGCTTATGGTAGCATCCCCATATAACTCCTCCCCTCTGAGATGGAACTCCTAGGCTAGCCGAGGGAGTGGAACTTCTATTGGCTCTTCATTTGACTGGTTGTTCTTCTGACTCCGATTCCTCAGTCGGGGTTGCAACAACTTTTTCCATGTTAAAGCTGCCATTGCTCCTATAATTATAATATACATTAGTAATGTCCACACACTAGGGGGTGTGTAGAGGTCGTTGTCCGTCCAGCTGCCGCTTTCCTGCTCCTCATAAACTTCATGTTTTAGCTTATGCAGGTCATCTAACTCGAGCTCGGGTAGGTGAATGCTCAAGTTTAAGTTCTGTCGGGGTGGAACGTCCGTGATAATTTTAGGTAGCAAAATGGGCTTCAGAGTGTTTTCCATGATCCTCATGGTATTCGTTGCCTGCTGGTTCCCGATGCTTAACTTACATCCCTTTGGAATTTCGTATAGATATGTCCCGTGCAAGGTTTTGGCTTCTGTTTGTCTATTTTGGCACGTTAGCTGGGCTATTTCTTCTGTAGGACTTATTACAATCCATTTATCTGACACATCTAACCTATTTAAAATTATTCTGTCTATTTTTATTAACGTTTGAGTACAGTTCGAAGGATTTTTCACTAAGTTTATTAACTGTATTTCACAAGGGGTTTCTGGCTGATTTCCCGTTAAGTCTGTTTCATAGCACAAGTATAGTTCTGGCTTTAATTTACGACACTCGCGGTGAAAGTACGCGTGGTACAACTGGCTCTTTACAAGGTACTTCCCTTTAGGTATGATTGCCCTAAACTGACCCTGAATGTAAACGGGAATAGAATACAAATGGTAATAAGAAAATTGCAGATTCTGAACAGTAGGAATGTGTAAAATGTACGTGATTCGATAGTCCGATAGGAAACACTCCAGTTTTGTTATTTCTTCGTATTTAACTATATTTTCCAAAGTTATAGGTAGTGGTAGATTGGTCCTTCCTATGTCGTTGCTTAACTCCGTGAGTGCAGTGAGTAGATCCCTTTGGTCCATTATGCTTGGGTGCATGGTATTTAATCTTGCAAATACCAACGAGTTTTCGACATCTTGTAGGATGGTGTTGATTATCTCGTACATATCAATTATTTCGTTGACAATTTCCTTCAAAAAGGAACAATTTCTATCGTCGATCACATCCTTGATATAAGGTACAATTTCTTTCAATTTTTCCTCCAGTATTCTATCATTGTCGTAAAGCTGTTTTAGCGTTTTGTTAAACCTTTCTAAAGCCAACACTGTCATTCTTCCTTGAGTTACAACTTGAGTTTGAGTGAGCCTTTGTTTCGCACGTAATTCTCTAATTAATTTGTCGTATTTTTGACCATCTTCTGCGTCCAAATTTCCCGTTATCGCTTTGAACACTGCTCCTAATCCATCCACGATTCCTCGCTTTGGTCGATTTGTTTTAGGAAATATTCGGTAAAAGCGGTTTTCAACTTGTTCCTGTATTGCCTTCATGATCTCGTAAAAATTGCGGAGCTCATTCTTATAAGGGCTTGGATGTGTTGTCGTTTCCCAATTGCTGGTCAAATTATTTATTTTTCTTCTCAGCTCTTCTAGTTGTTCTGCTACTGGTCTTAAATCGTTGTAATGAATGAAACTGTGGCTTCCATCAATCAATACTGCCTTTCCCAGTTCTAGCGGTAACATTCCCGGATTTCCCTTGAGTTCCAACAGTGTGACATCCCTAGCTTGTCCCGTGACTAGGATGCTGTAAATGTTTTTCCTTCGTTTACTTATATGTACATGGTTTGGTTTGAGTCTAATTTACTCCTTATTTCTACTTGGATTAATACATTTGTGACGGCTGGGCCGTTTTAGATTGTCTATGTTCACTTTCCTTCCAGACTGATTTTCGACAAATTTCCTTTCTCTATTTACAATTTCCGCTTTTGCACATGCTTTAAATTTGTCTCCTAATTTTTGTCTAGGATTCTTTATTCTTTCACGCACGTCATCTCCTTCTTCAAACATCGTTGGGTCGTCCCGATTTACATTTCTCTTTTCCATTAAGCGTACTTTAGCCTCGGTCATTCGCCTATTCATTTCTCCGTACAACAATTTCGTCCTTGCTTTGTGTTCAGTTACATTCTCATCCATTGGGGTTGGTTCTTCCATCCTTTCTGTATTTTTTGCCTCTGTGTCTGGTTCAACTATCATTGATAGGTTATCTGGTTCATTTCTTGTTTGTCCACTTGTACCCGCTTGTTCCAAATCTCTGTTGAAGTCCTCCATATATCGCACTAACTCTTGAAATCCGTTCGTTTCTTTCGTGTGAATTTCCACGCGACTCAACGCATCGGCATTCGTATTTAGTTTTCCCTTTTTATAAATGATTCTATAGTCGTATTCTTCCAGCTTAATTCGCCACCTTAGTAATTTGGACGAAGGGTCTTTCAAGTTAAATAGCCATTGTAACGGCTTATGATCAGTGACTATATTAAATTTGTTACCATACAGGTAGGGCCTGAAATACTTCGTTGCCCAAACTAAACACAAACACTCCTTTTCTATCGTAGAATAATTTTGTTCGGATTCGTTTAATGTGCGTGAGGCGTACGCCACTGGCAAGTCTTGTCCAATAGGGCCTTGTGACAAAATTGCTCCTAATGCGACATTACTGGCGTCACAGGTGAGGTTAAAAGGCTTTGAGAGGTCGGGATATTGTAAGATAGGTTCATTCATTAATATTTCTTTACAGGTCTCAAAAGATTTAACAAATTCTTCATTATGTTCAATTTTCGCTCCTTTCTTGAGACATTTAGTTAGAGGTTTGGTCAACTGCGCAAAGTTATTAATGAATTTCCTGTAGTATCCCACCAAGCCAAGGAATCCTTTAATTTGCTTTGGGGTTCCTGGAATCGGGTAATTTTTTACTACTTTCACTTTTTCCGGGTTAGGTCGAACTCCTTCTGGGGTTATAATATGTCCCAAATAATTTACTTCCTTCCTCAAAAATTCACTCTTGTCGAGTTGGACCTTGAAATTGGATTTTCTAAGTCGATTAAAGACTGCTCTTAAATTTTCCAAGTGCTCTTGTAAGGATGTTGAGTAAATGATTATGTCGTCAAGATACACTAGACACCTTTCATTCTGCAATCCGCTCAAAATTCCATCCATTGCTCTTTGGAAGGTCGCAGGTGCGTTTTTTAATCCGAAGGGCATTCGGGTATATTCATAATGCCCTCCTTCGGTACTAAACGCCGTCTTTGGTATATCTTGTTCCCTCATCTCAATTTGGTGGAAACCACTCGCCAAATCAAGGGTCGAAAAATACTGACACTTCCCCAGTTTATCCAGTATATCAGTTATATTGGGTAAAGGGTATTTGTCGTCGATAGTTTTCTCATTGAGTTTGCGGTAATCCACGCAGACTCTCCATTTGCGTTTTCCAGACGCATCCATCTTCTTAGGAACTACCCAGATTGGGGCTGACCAAGGTGAACTGCTATGTCTAATGATTCCCTGGTCCAACATTTTGTCTATTTGGCTCCTAACTTCTTCTTTATGTATGAAGGGGTACCTGTACGACTTTACGTACACTGGCTGTTCATCAGTTGTCTTGATAGCATGCTTTGTTTGACTAGTAAACGTCAAAGGTATGCCTTCTTGATAGAATATGTCCGAAAATTCGGTACATAATCGTAGAATTTCTTTCTTCTCTTCTCGATTAAGATGATTAGTCCTAATCTGCGATGTTTCCAATTTCCTCCCTCGATGGGTATCCATTGTGTTTACATCAATTGTTTCATGCTCTAATATTCCTTTGTCTAACGCCTCGACATCGAATGGTCGGGTTAAATCTATTATCTTTGATTGGCATGATCTATTTCTTATCACGACTAAAGCGTGACCATCTTTCGTCTTTGTTATACAACTTGGGATTTCACATCCATTTATCTTCCGATAATCAATCAATACCTCTCCATCTCGGATATTTGTTTCAATTCTAACTACTTTTTCTATCCTTGGTTCCATTTCTATATGGTTATTCTGTACATTTGTCCAATACGTTTGGAATGGTATAGTGGCATAAGGGGTAACCATTTTATTTTTCCGAAAATCTAATTGGGCTTCTAACAGTTTCAAATTATCTAATCCCAACAATCCATCAAAGGTTCCATGAAATTTAAACAAATAAAATTTCAGCAAAGTGTATCGGGGTAATTTGAAAATTTCCGAAGCTGGTATCGTTGTACTAAATTCATGGGCTGATTGTTGTAATGCGGTTGAAACTATAAAAGGGTCTTTTTTAATTTGGTTCGGAGCTATCTTCCTAGCAGCTTCCGGGTTTATAAATGATTTACTTGCACCACTATCAATTAAAAATTTAAGATTGTGTTCAGGAAAAGTAATATAATTTAGTTCACTGCCCTCGGTGTTATTCAGTGTTATTATCTTTGGTTTTATGTTTCGTTTTCGTCTGGGCCAGTTTCGAGAAAATTCTTATAAGAATAATCTGCAGATGCAGCGTCGCACCGACTTCCCACGTGGTAACTTGATCCGTCCTGTTGTTCAGTGGATTCGTTTCCATATCGTCTCGCCTTTGGGTCGCCATGGTATTTTTCGTCGTAGACAGCTTGGTCATCGATACTCCTGTTTACGCTGGTGCTATAAAGTTCTTCTGCGATGATATTTTGTGCGGGGTTATAGGGTGGTCTATTTGGATTATTAAAATACGTCCTATTGGGGTAATAACCTCCCGAATTCTGTCTGTTCGTAAATCCGGTTCTCCTCGTCGAAACACTCATCGGTGTGGGTTTTGGCAAGGGTTGATTTGGATTCGATTTGAAGACGTTAGTAGTCACCCTTGGTGGTTGGAAATTCTGTCTTACTTGCGATGGCTGATACGTTGGTCTAGGTGTATGATTTACTGCTGTATTTACATGGGTTCCTGGTCTAAATTGACCAGTGTGATTATTCCTATATGACGGTCTAGGGTTGAACCTAGGTCTAGGTGTGTAGTTTGTTGCATTATGCACTCTATTACTGCCATTATTACTGCTGCCACTACTATTATTTTGCAAATAGTGTGTGTTGTCTTCCTGTGTTACAAATTGCAATGCTTCTGGCAAATCTTTTGGTCGCATACAGCGTATTGCTGTTCCTAGGGGCTCTCTTAGTCCTGATAGGAATGTTTTCAGCGCCAAGTTATTGTATAGATCCTTTTTTACAGCTTTCCCTATCTCCGTAGTTTCGTGGGCATTAATATAAGAACATAACAAGTTTAGTATATGCAGAACCCTATCGTAAAATTCGTTAGGGGTTTCGTTTTGTCGTTGTTTAAGCATAACTAAGTCCATGTTTAAACATGCCTCATCCCTCTGATCCGCAAAATGCCTTGTCAAAATTTCCTTTAGTTCCTCCCAGTTGTTGACGTTTTGTGTTCCCAATACCAATTTAGCATTCCCAGATAACTTTCCAATAATACAATTTAGCAAGAAGGTATTTTGGAAGTGGTTGGGTTGTTGGGCAACGTAAAAGGAATCGATCAAGGATTGACATACGCCGAGGTAACGGCCAAGATCATTAGGGCTCCCATCGAAATCTGGGACACACCTCAAATACTCAGTTTTAAACTCAACCATTTTTACGTTACTGTTTCTTACAAGTTTACGATTTCTAATTGGGACTGAGCGATTACAATTAGGGCCTGTCAAAGGGGTATCAATACTCAGGGATTCAAACTGTTCAAGTACCTCGTTAATCTCTGACATAAAAAATCTTGTACAAAAATTATTAACCAGTTGTACTTACCAAAATAGCACGATGCTCGACACAAACATTGATTTTACTACAGTTTTACCGTACACGTTACACGAAGGTCTCTCACGGTTAGTTCACTACTCAGCGATTGAATATTGATTCCGTGATTGATCCTACCGACTGCGCCACTTATCTTTCCGTATTCCTCGGAAGACTTTTTAAAAAAATTAAACAATTACTATATTTTATGATTTAATATAAACTTGTAGTTAACACAACACTAACAAGAATTATTAAGTATAACGGTAACAATACAGTAGAACGAGCTTTGGTAAGTTACAATGAAATCAACGTGAGTTGAATATTACTGTCGATCGATTGTCAGAGTGAGTCCCGAAGGTCCAGCGCAATGTGGTTTTATTGTTTGATTCTGCAAGCTCAGCAAGTCTGGGCCGCGTCTCTTTAGTATGGTGGCTTATGGTAGCATCCCCATATAACTCACTTTTTGGACAAATCGTACAATTTGGCGATATCTCACAAACGCTACAACCAATTTTGTTCAAATCGTCTCCTTTTGGCAAAATAAGCATAATAAGGCCTTAAACGGCAAATCGTCAATTTGGCTCTAATAGAAGCGGCACTTTTTGGCCAAATCTTATGATTTGGCGTTATCTCGCCAACGCTACAACCAATTTTGTTCAAATCGTCTCCTTTTGGCAAAATAAGCATAATAAGGCCTTAAACGGCAAATCGTCAATTTGGCTCTAATAGAAGCGGCACTTTTTGGCCAAATCTTATGATTTGGCGTTATCTCGCCAACGCTACAACCAATTTTGTTCAAATCGTCTCCTTTTGGTAAAATAAGCATAATAAGGCCTTAAACAGCAAATCGTCAATTTGGCTCTAATAGAAGCGGCACTTTTTGGCCAAATCTTATGATTTGGCGTTATCTCGCCAACGCTACAACCAATTTTGTTCAAATCGTCTCCTTTTGGCAAAATAAGCATAATAAGGCCTTAAACGGCAAATCGTCAATTTGGCTCTAATAGAAACGGCACTTTTTGGCCAAATCGTACAATTTGGTGATATCTCGCAAACGCTACAGCCAATTTTGTTCAAATCGTCTCCTTTTGGCAAAATAAGCATAATAAGGCCTTAAACGGCAA
This sequence comes from Euwallacea fornicatus, assembly GCF_040115645.1. Classification (NCBI taxonomy): domain Eukaryota; kingdom Metazoa; phylum Arthropoda; class Insecta; order Coleoptera; family Curculionidae; genus Euwallacea; species Euwallacea fornicatus. Next base: position 417,047 of record NW_027096045.1, read on the forward strand.
ATCGTCAATTTGGCTCTAATAGAAGCGGCACTTTTTGGCCAAATCGTACAATTTGGCGTTATCTCGCCAACGCTACAGCCAATTTTGTTCAAATCGTCTCCTTTTGGCAAAATAAGCATAATGAGGCCTTAAACGGTAAATCGTCAATTTGGCTCTAATAGAAGCGGCACTTTTTGGCCAAATCTTATGATTTGGCGTTATCTCGCCAACGCTACAGTCAATTTTGTTCAAATCGTCTCCTTTTGGCAAAATAAGCAACTTATCTTTCCGTATTCCTCGGAAGACTTTTTAAAAAAATTAAACAATTACTATATTTTATGATTTAATATAAACTTGTAGTTAACACAACACTAACAAGAATTATTAAGTATAACGGTAACAATACAGTAGAACGAGCTTTGGTAAGTTACAATGAAATCAACGTGAGTTGAATATTACTGTCGATCGATTGTCAGAGTGAGTCCCGAAGGTCCAGCGCAATGTGGTTTTATTGTTTGATTCTGCAAGCTCAGCAAGTCTGGGCCGCGTCTCTTTAGTATGGTGGCTTATGGTAGCATCCCCATATAACTCCTCCCCTCTGAGATGGAACTCCTAGGCTAGCCGAGGGAGTGGAACTTCTATTGGCTCTTCATTTGACTGGTTGTTCTTCTGACTCCGATTCCTCAGTCGGGGTTGCAACAACTTTTTCCATGTTAAAGCTGCCATTGCTCCTATAATTATAATATACATTAGTAATGTCCACACACTAGGGGGTGTGTAGAGGTCGTTGTCCGTCCAGCTGCCGCTTTCCTGCTCCTCATAAACTTCATGTTTTAGCTTATGCAGGTCATCTAACTCGAGCTCGGGTAGGTGAATGCTCAAGTTTAAGTTCTGTCGGGGTGGAACGTCCGTGATAATTTTAGGTAGCAAAATGGGCTTCAGAGTGTTTTCCATAATCCTCATGGTATTCGTTGCCTGTTGGTTCCCGATGCTTAACTTACATCCCTTTGGAATTTCATATAGATATGTCCCGTGCAAGGTTTTGGCTTCTGTTTGTCCATTTTGGCACGTTAGCTGGGCTATTTCTTCTGTAGGACTTATTACAATCCATTTATCTGACACATCTAACCTATTTAAAATTATTCTGTCTATTTTTATTAACGTTTGAGTACAGTTCGAAGGATTTTTCACTAAGTTTATTAACTGTATTTCACAAGGGGTTTCTGGCTGATTTCCCGTTAAGTCTGTTTCATAGCACAAGTATAGTTCTGGCTTTAATTTACGACACTCGCGGTGAAAGTACGCGTGGTACAACTGGCTCTTTACAAGGTACTTCCCTTTAGGTATGATTGCCCTAAACTGACCCTGAATGTAAACGGGAATAGAATACAAATGGTAATAAGAAAATTGCAGATTCTGAACAGTAGGAATGTGTAAAATGTACGTGATTCGATAGTCCGATAGGAAACACTCCAGTTTTGTTATTTCTTCGTATTTAACTATATTTTCCAAAGTTATAGGTAGTGGTAGATTGGTCCTTCCTATGTCGTTGCTTAACTCCGTGAGTGCAGTGAGTAGATCCCTTTGGTCCATTATGCTTGGGTGCATGGTATTTAATCTTGCAAATACCAACGAGTTTTCGACATCTTGTAGGATGGTGTTGATTATCTCGTACATATCAATTATTTCGTTGACAATTTCCTTCAAAAAGGAACAATTTCTATCGTCGATCACATCCTTGATATAAGGTACAATTTCTTTCAATTTTTCCTCCAGTATTCTATCATTGTCGTAAAGCTGTTTTAGCGTTTTGTTAAACCTTTCTAAAGCCAACACTGTCATTCTTCCTTGAGTTACAACTTGAGTTTGAGTGAGCCTTTGTTTCGCACGTAATTCTCTAATTAATTTGTCGTATTTTTGACCATCTTCTGCGTCCAAATTTCCCGTTATCGCTTTGAACACTGCTCCTAATCCATCCACGATTCCTCGCTTTGGTCGATTTGTTTTAGGAAATATTCGGTAAAAGCGGTTTTCAACTTGTTCCTGTATTGCCTTCATGATCTCGTAAAAATTGCGGAGCTCATTCTTATAAGGGCTTGGATGTGTTGTCGTTTCCCAATTGCTGGTCAAATTATTTATTTTTCTTCTCAGCTCTTCTAGTTGTTCTGCTACTGGTCTTAAATCGTTGTAATGAATGAAACTGTGGCTTCCATCAATCAATACTGCCTTTCCCAGTTCTAGCGGTAACATTCCCGGATTTCCCTTGAGTTCCAACAGTGTGACATCCCTAGCTTGTCCCGTGACTAGGATGCTGTAAATGTTTTTCCTTCGTTTACTTATATGTACATGGTTTGGTTTGAGTCTAATTTACTCCTTATTTCTACTTGGATTAATACATTTGTGACGGCTGGGCCGTTTTAGATTGTCTATGTTCACTTTCCTTCCAGACTGATTTTCGACAAATTTCCTTTCTCTATTTACAATTTCCGCTTTTGCACATGCTTTAAATTTGTCTCCTAATTTTTGTCTAGGATTCTTTATTCTTTCACGCACGTCATCTCCTTCTTCAAACATCGTTGGGTCGTCCCGATTTACATTTCTCTTTTCCATTAAGCGTACTTTAGCCTCGGTCATTCGCCTATTCATTTCTCCGTACAACAATTTCGTCCTTGCTTTGTGTTCAGTTACATAGTTGGTCATTAAATTTTCATTCATAGTGATGTTGAATGGATCCTCACTTCCTAGGTGTCCGTTCACAATTTCCATTGGTTTGTATCCCGTTGTTGAATGAATTGAATTGTTGTATGCTAACACGGCGTACTTGACCTTCTGTTTGATGGGTGTCTCTTCTTGACCTTGGTTGTTCAGCAATCTTACGTGTTCTGCTATTGTTGAGTGGAATCTCTCCACAATTCCATTCGATTGGGGATGATCTGGCGTGCAGAAATGCGTTTCTACTTTATGGCTTCTTAAAAGTTCGGCAATTACTGTATTCTTAAATTCTGTCCCATTGTCAGCGATTATTTGAATTGGCACTCCAAAATGGGAGAAGAAAGTTATTAAATTGTCCGCTACTTCAGTTGCCATCATTGAATCCAAAACATAGGCTTGGGCAAATTTCGAAAAACTATCCACAATAGTTAGAAACTTTGTCTTTTCTAATGTATATGTGTCTATGTGGACAATTTCGAAAGGCTTTGCAGCTGTAGGCGTGATGTTGTACTTCGTCTTGATGGGGTTCCTTTCATATTTACTACGCTGGCAAATTTCACATTGTTCCAAGTAATTTTGTACTGTATCTCTTATGTTTGGCCAGTAATATTTGGCTTTTATTCTCTGCTCTGTCTCTTCTATGCCCCTATGGTTTGTTTTGCTCTCATGATAAGCCTGTATGATTTCAGGTATATCTGCTTTTTCTTCGACATCTATTAATTTTGTTAGGCATCGCTTGAATTTGAGCGATGGCCATTTAAAATTTTTACGTATAGTTTCACAAAATTTAGGGTAAATATCTGGACTTTCGAAGTAAAGGGAATACAGTTTTCCTGGGGCCACATTCTCTATGACAAACTTCATTAAATAGTGATCGAAGTCATCATCTGGCAATTGTAGTAAGTATCTTCGTTTTTTCCCAAATAGTTCTAATTTCTTTAATTTTGCAGGTGTATGCAATACTCGTGACACAATCACCTGATTGGCTCCATAGTTAACAGCTGATTCTACAATTGGAACTCCTACGATAGGATCTTGTTCCTCGTTTGTATGTACAGTTTCATTCTCATCCATTGGGGTTGGTTCTTCCATCCTTTCTGTATTTTTTGCCTCTGTGTCTGGTTCAACTATCATTGATAGGTTATCTGGTTCATTTCTTGTTTGTCCACTTGTACCCGCTTGTTCCAAATCTCTGTTGAAGTCCTCCATATATCGCACTAACTCTTGAAATCCGTTCGTTTCTTTCGTGTGAATTTCCACGCGACTCAACGCATCGGCATTCGTATTTAGTTTTCCCTTTTTATAAATGATTCTATAGTCGTATTCTTCCAGCTTAATTCGCCACCTTAGTAATTTGGACGAAGGGTCTTTCAAGTTAAATAGCCATTGTAACGGCTTATGATCAGTGACTATATTAAATTTGTTACCATACAGGTAGGGCCTGAAATACTTCGTTGCCCAAACTAAACACAAACACTCCTTTTCTATCGTAGAATAATTTTGTTCGGATTCGTTTAATGTGCGTGAGGCGTACGCCACTGGCAAGTCTTGTCCAATAGGGCCTTGTGACAAAATTGCTCCTAATGCGACATTACTGGCGTCACAGGTGAGGTTAAAAGGCTTTGAGAGGTCGGGATATTGTAAGATAGGTTCATTCATTAATATTTCTTTACAGGTCTCAAAAGATTTAACAAATTCTTCATTATGTTCAATTTTCGCTCCTTTCTTGAGACATTTAGTTAGAGGTTTGGTCAACTGCGCAAAGTTATTAATGAATTTCCTGTAGTATCCCACCAAGCCAAGGAATCCTTTAATTTGCTTTGGGGTTCCTGGAATCGGGTAATTTTTTACTACTTTCACTTTTTCCGGGTTAGGTCGAACTCCTTCTGGGGTTATAATATGTCCCAAATAATTTACTTCCTTCCTCAAAAATTCACTCTTGTCGAGTTGGACCTTGAAATTGGATTTTCTAAGTCGATTAAAGACTGCTCTTAAATTTTCCAAGTGCTCTTGTAAGGATGTTGAGTAAATGATTATGTCGTCAAGATACACTAGACACCTTTCATTCTGCAATCCGCTCAAAATTCCATCCATTGCTCTTTGGAAGGTCGCAGGTGCGTTTTTTAATCCGAAGGGCATTCGGGTATATTCATAATGCCCTCCTTCGGTACTAAACGCCGTCTTTGGTATATCTTGTTCCCTCATCTCAATTTGGTGGAAACCACTCGCCAAATCAAGGGTCGAAAAATACTGACACTTCCCCAGTTTATCCAGTATATCAGTTATATTGGGTAAAGGGTATTTGTCGTCGATAGTTTTCTCATTGAGTTTGCGGTAATCCACGCAGACTCTCCATTTGCGTTTTCCAGACGCATCCATCTTCTTAGGAACTACCCAGATTGGGGCTGACCAAGGTGAACTGCTATGTCTAATGATTCCCTGGTCCAACATTTTATCTATTTGGCTCCTAACTTCTTCTTTATGTATGAAGGGGTACCTGTACGACTTTACGTACACTGGCTGTTCATCAGTTGTCTTGATAGCATGCTTTGTTTGACTAGTAAACGTCAAAGGTATGCCTTCTTGATAGAATATGTCCGAAAATTCGGTACATAATCGTAGAATTTCTTTCTTCTCTTCTCGATTAAGATGATTAGTCCTAATCTGCGATGTTTCCAATTTCCTCCCTCGATGGGTATCCATTGTGTTTACATCAATTGTTTCATGCTCTAATATTCCTTTGTCTAACGCCTCGACATCGAATGGTCGGGTTAAATCTATTATCTTTGATTGGCATGATCTATTTCTTATCACGACTAAAGCGTGACCATCTTTCGTCTTTGTTATACAACTTGGGATTTCACATCCATTTATCTTCCGATAATCAATCAATACCTCTCCATCTCGGATATTTGTTTCAATTCTAACTACTTTTTCTATCCTTGGTTCCATTTCTATATGGTTATTCTGTACATTTGTCCAATACGTTTGGAATGGTATAGTGGCATAAGGGGTAACCATTTTATTTTTCCGAAAATCTAATTGGGCTTCTAACAGTTTCAAATTATCTAATCCCAACAATCCATCAAAGGTTCCATGAAATTTAAACAAATAAAATTTCAGCAAAGTGTATCGGGGTAATTTAAAAATTTCCGAAGCTGGTATCGTTGTACTAAATTCATGGGCTGATTGTTGTAATGCGGTTGAAACTATAAAAGGGTCTTTTTTAATTTGGTTCGGAGCTATCTTCCTAGCAGCTTCCGGGTTTATAAATGATTTACTTGCACCACTATCAATTAAAAATTTAAGATTGTGTTCAGGAAAAGTAATATAGTTTAGTTCACTGCCCTCGGTGTTATTCAGTGTTATTATCTTTGGTTTTATGTTTCGTTCTCGTCTGGGCCAGTTTCGAGAAAATTCTTATAAGAATAATCTGCAGATGCAGCGTCGCACCGACTTCCCACGTGGTAACTTGATCCGTCCTGTTGTTCAGTGGATTCGTTTCCATATCGTCTCGCCTTTGGGTCGCCATGGTATTTTTCGTCGTAGACAGCTTGGTCATCGATACTCCTGTTTACGCTGGTGCTATAAAGTTCTTCTGCGATGATATTTTGTGCGGGGTTATAGGGTGGTCTATTTGGATTATTAAAATACGTCCTATTGGGGTAATAACCTCCCGAATTCTGTCTGTTCGTAAATCCGGTTCTCCTCGTCGAAACACTCATCGGTGTGGGTTTTGGCAAGGGTTGATTTGGATTCGATTTGAAGACGTTAGTAGTCACCCTTGGTGGTTGGAAATTCTGTCTTACTTGCGATGGCTGATACGTTGGTCTAGGTGTATGATTTACTGCTGTATTTACATGGGTTCCTGGTCTAAATTGACCAGTGTGATTATTCCTATATGACGGTCTAGGGTTGAACCTAGGTCTAGGTGTGTAGTTTGTTGCATTATGCACTCTATTACTGCCATTATTACTGCTGCCACTACTATTATTTTGCAAATAGTGTGTGTTGTCTTCCTGTGTTACAAATTGCAATGCTTCTGGCAAATCTTTTGGTCGCATACAGCGTATTGCTGTTCCTAGGGGCTCTCTTAGTCCTGATAGGAATGTTTTCAGCGCCAAGTTATTGTATAGATCCTTTTTTACAGCTTTCCCTATCTCCGTAGTTTCGTGGGCATTAATATAAGAACATAACAAGTTTAGTATATGCAGAACCCTATCGTAAAATTCGTTAGGGGTTTCGTTTTGTCGTTGTTTAAGCATAACTAAGTCCATGTTTAAACATGCCTCATCCCTCTGATCCGCAAAATGCCTTGTCAAAATTTCCTTTAGTTCCTCCCAGTTGTTGACGTTTTGTGTTCCCAATACCAATTTAGCATTCCCAGATAACTTTCCAATAATACAATTTAGCAAGAAGGTATTTTGGAAGTGGTTGGGTTGTTGGGCAACGTAAAAGGAATCGATCAAGGATTGACATACGCCGAGGTAACGGCCAAGATCATTAGGGCTCCCATCGAAATCTGGGACACACCTCAAATACTCAGTTTTAAACTCAACCATTTTTACGTTACTGTTTCTTACAAGTTTACGATTTCTAATTGGGACTGAGCGATTACAATTAGGGCCTGTCAAAGGGGTATCAATACTCAGGGATTCAAACTGTTCAAGTACCTCGTTAATCTCTGACATAAAAAATCTTGTACAAAAATTATTAACCAGTTGTACTTACCAAAATAGCACGATGCTCGACACAAACATTGATTTTACTACAGTTTTACCGTACACGTTACACGAAGGTCTCTCACGGTTAGTTCACTACTCAGCGATTGAATATTGATTCCGTGATTGATCCTACCGACTGCGCCACTTATCTTTCCGTATTCCTCGGAAGACTTTTTAAAAAAATTAAACAATTACTATATTTTATGATTTAATATAAACTTGTAGTTAACACAACACTAACAAGAATTATTAAGTATAACGGTAACAATACAGTAGAACGAGCTTTGGTAAGTTACAATGAAATCAACGTGAGTTGAATATTACTGTCGATCGATTGTCAGAGTGAGTCCCGAAGGTCCAGCGCAATGTGGTTTTATTGTTTGATTCTGCAAGCTCAGCAAGTCTGGGCCGCGTCTCTTTAGTATGGTGGCTTATGGTAGCATCCCCATATAACTAGCATAATGAGGCCTTAAACGGTAAATCGTCAATTTGGCTCTAATAGAAGCGGCACTTTTTGGCCAAATCTTATGATTTGGCGTTATCTCGCCAACGCTACAACCAATTTTGTTCAAATCGTCTCCTTTTGGCAAAATAAGCATAATAAGGCCTTAAACGGCAAATCGTCAATTTGGCTCTAATAGAAGCGGCACTTTTTGGCCAAATCGTACAATTTGGTGATATCTCGCAAACAGTACAACCAATTTTGTTCAAATCGTCTCCTTTTGGCAAAATAAGCATAATAAGGCCTTAAACAGCAAATCGTCAATTTGGCTCTAATAGAAGCGGCACTTTTTGGCCAAATCATACAATTTGGCGATATCTCGCAAACGCTACTACCAATTTTGTTCAAATCGTCTCCTTTTGGCAAAATAAGCATAATAAGGCCTTAAACGGCAAATCGTCAATTTGGCTCTAATAGAAGCGGCACTTTTTGGCCAAATCTTATGATTTGGCGTTATCTCGCCAACGCTACAACCAATTTTGTTCAAATCGTCTCCTTTTGGCAAAATAAGCATAATAAGGCCTTAAACGGCAAATCGTCAATTTGGCTCTAATAGAAGCGGCACTTTTTGGACAAATCGTACAATTTGGCGATATCTCACAAACGCTACAACCAATTTTGTTCAAATCGTCTCCTTTTGGCAAAATAAGCATAATAAGGCCTTAAACAGCAAATCGTCAATTTGGCTCTAATAGAAGCGGCACTTTTTGGCCAAATCATACAATTTGGCGATATCTCGCAAACGCTACTACCAATTTTGTTCAAATCGTCTCCTTTTGGCAAAATAAGCATAATAAGGCCTTAAACGGCAAATCGTCAATTTGGCTCTAATAGAAGCGGCACTTTTTGGCCAAATCTTATGATTTGGTGATATCTAGCAAACGCTACAGCCAATTTTGTTCAAATCGTCTCCTTTTGGCAAAATAAGCATAATAAGGCCTTAAACGGCAAATCGTCAATTTGGCTCTAATAGAAGCGGCACTTTTTGGCCAAATCGTACAATTTGGCGATATCTCGCAAACGGTACAACCAATTTTGTTCAAATCGTCTCCTTTTGGCAAAATAAGCATAATGAGGCCTTAAACGGCAAATCGTCAATTTGGCTCTAATAGAAGCGGCACTTTTTGGCCAAATCGTACAATTTGGTGATATCTCGCAAACGCTACAGCCAATTTTGTTCAAATCGTCTCCTTTTGGCAAAATAAGCATAATAAGGCCTTAAACGGCAAATCGTCAATTTGGCTCTAATAGAAGCGGCACTTTTTGGACAAATCGTACAATTTGGCGATATCTCGCAAACAGTACAACCAATTTTGTTCAAATCGTCTCCTTTTGGCAAAATAAGCATAATAAGGCCTTAAACGGCAAATCGTCAATTTGGCTCTAATAGAAGCGGCACTTTTTGGCCAAATCTTATGATTTGGCGTTATCTCGCCGATGCTACAACCAATTTTGTTCAAATCGTCTCCTTTTGGCAAAATAAGCATAATAAGGCCTTAAACGGCAAATCGTCAATTTGGCTCTAATAGAAGCGGCACTTTTTGGCCAAATCGTACAATTTGGCGATATCTCGCCAACGCTACAACCAATTTTGTTCAAATCGTCTCCTTTTGGCAAAATAATCATAATAAGGCCTTAAACGGCAAATCGTCAATTTGGCTCTAATATAAGCGGAATTTTTGGCCAAATCTGATTGATTTGGCGTTATCTCGCCAACGCTACAACCAATTTTGTTCATATCGTCTCCTTTTGGCAAAATAAGCATAATAAGGCCTTAAACGGCAAATCGTCAATTTGGCTCTAATAGAAGCGGCACTTTTTGGCCAAATCGTACAATTTGGCGATATCTCGCAAACGGTACAACCAATTTTGTTCAAATCGTCTCCTTTTGGCAAAATAAGCATAATAAGGCCTTAAACGGCAAATCGTCAATTTGGCTCTAATAGAAACGGCACTTTTTGGCCAAATCGTACAATTTGGTGATATCTCGCAAACGCTACAGCTAATTTTGTTCAAATCGTCTCCTTTTGGCAAAATAAGCATAATAAGGCCTTAAACGGCAAATCGTCAATTTGGCTCTAATAGAAGCGGCACTTTTTGGCCAAATCGTACAATTTGGCGATATCTCGCAAACGGTACAACCAATTTTGTTCAAATCGTCTCCTTTTGGCAAAATAAGCATAATAAGGCCTTAAACAGCAAATCGTCAATTTGGCTCTAATAGAAGCGGCACTTTTTGGCCAAATCATACAATTTGGCGATATCTCGCAAACGCTACTACCAATTTTGTTCAAATCGTCTCCTTTTGGCAAAATAAGCATAATAAGGCCTTAAACGGCAAATCGTCAATTTGGCTCTAATAGAAGCGGCACTTTTTGGCCAAATCGTACAATTTGGCGATATCTCGCAAACGGTACAACCAATTTTGTTCAAATCGTCTCCTTTTGGCAAAATAAGCATAATAAGGCCTTAAACAGCAAATCGTCAATTTGGCTCTAATAGAAGCGGCACTTTTTGGCCAAATCATACAATTTGGCGATATCTCGCAAACGCTGCAACCTATTTTGTTCAAATCGTCTCCTTTTGGCAAAATAAGCATAATAAGGCCTTAAACAGCAAATCGTCAATTTGGCTCTAATAGAAGCGGCACTTTTTGGCCAAATCATACAATTTGGCGTTATCTCGCCAACGCTACAACCAATTTTGTTCAAATCGTCTCCTTTTGGCAAAATAAGCATAATAAGGTTTTAAACGGCAAATCGTCAATTTGGCTCTAATAGAAGCGGCACTTTTTGGCCAAATCGTACAATTTGGCGATATCTCGCAAACGGTACAACCAATTTTGTTCAAATCGTCTCCTTTTGGCAAAATAAGCATAATAAGGCCTTAAACGGCAAATCGTCAATTTGGCTCTAATAGAAGCGGCACTTTTTGGCCAAATCTTATGATTTGGCGTTATCTCGCCAACGCTACAACCAATTTTGTTCAAATCGTCTCCTTTTGGCAAAATAAGCATAATAAGTCCTTAAACGGCAAATCGTCAATTTGGCTCTAATAGAAGCGGCACTTTTTGGCCAAATCTTATGATTTGGCGATATCTCGCAAACGGTACAACCAATTTTGTTCAAATCGTCTCCTTTTGGCAAAATAAGCATAATAAGGCCTTAAACAGCAAATCGTCAATTTGGCTCTAATAGTAGCGGCACTTTTTGGCCAAATCTTATGATTTGGCGTTATCTCGCCAACGCTACAGCCAATTTTGTTCAAATCGTCTCCTTTTGGCAAAATAAGCATAATAAGGCCTTAAACGGCAAATCGTCAATTTGGCTCTAATAGAAGCGGCACTTTTTGGCCAAATCGTACAATTTGGTGATATCTCGCAAACGCTACAGCTAATTTTGTTCAAATCGTCTCCTTTTGGCAAAATAAGCATAATAAGGCCTTAAACGGCAAATCGTCAATTTGGCTCTAATAGAAGCGGCACTTTTTGGCCAAATCTTATGATTTGGCGTTATCTCGCCAACGCTACAACCAGTTTTGTTCAAATCGTCTCCTTTTGGCAAAATAAGCATAATAAGGCCTTAAACGGCAAATCGTCAATTTGGCTCTAATAGAAGCGGCACTTTTTGGACAAATCGTACAATTTGGCGATATCTCACAAACGGTACAACCAATTTTGTTCAAATCGTCTCCTTTTGGCAAAATAAGCATAATAAGGCCTTAAACGGCACATCGTCAATTTGGCTCTCATAGAAGCGGCACTTTTTGGCCAAATCGTACAATTTGGCGATATTTCGCCAACGCTACAACCAATTTTGTTCAAATCGTCTCCATTTGGCAAAATAAGCATAATAAGGCCTTAAACGGCAAATCGTCAATTTGGCTCTAATAGAAGCGGCACTTTTTGGCCAAATCGTACAATTTGGCGATATCTCGCAAACGGTACAACCAATTTTGTTCAAATCGTCTCCTTTTGGCAAAATAAGCATAATAAGGCCTTAAACGGCAAATCGTCAATTTGGCTCTAATAGAAGCGGCACTTTTTGGCCAAATCTTATGATTTGGCGTTATCTCGCCAACGCTACAGCCAATTTTGTTCAAATCGTCTCCTTTTGGCAAAATAAGCATAATAAGGCCTTAAACGGCAAATCGTCAATTTGGCTCTAATAGAAGCGGCACTTTTTGGCCAAATCGTACAATTTGGCGTTATCTCGCCGATGCTACAACCAATTTTGTTCAAATCGTCTCCTTTTGGCAAAATAAGCATAATAAGGCCTTAAACGGCACATCGTCAATTTGGCTCTAATAGAAGCGGCACTTTTTGGCCAAATCGTACAATTTGGCGATATTTCGCCAACGCTACAACCAATTTTGTTCAAATCGTCTCCATTTGGCAAAATAAGCATAATAAGGCCTTAAACGGCAAATCGTCAATTTGGCTCTAATAGAAGCGGCACTTTTTGGCCAAATCGTACAATTTGGCGATATCTCGCAAACGGTACAACCAATTTTGTTCAAATCGTCTCCTTTTGGCAAAATAAGCATAATAAGGCCTTAAACGGCAAATCGTCAATTTGGCTCTAATAGAAGCGGCACTTTTTGGCCAAATCTTATGATTTGGCGTTATCTCGCCAACGCTACAACCAATTTTGTTCAAATCGTCTCCTTTTGGCAAAATAAGCATAATAAGGCCTTAAACGGCAAATCGTCAATTTGGCTCTAATAGAAGCGGCACTTTTTGGCCAAATCGTACAATTTGGCGATATCTCGCAAACGGTACAACCAATTTTGTTCAAATCGTCTCCTTTTGGCAAAATAAGCATAATAAGATCTTAAACAGCAAATCGTCAATTTGGCTCTAATAGAAGCGGCACTTTTTGGCCAAATCTTATGATTTGGCGTTATCTCGCCAACGCTACAGCCAATTTTGTTCAAATCGTCTCCTTTTGGCAAAATAAGCATAATAAGGCCTTAAACGGCAAATCGTCAATTTGGCTCTAATAGAAGCGGCACTTTTTGGCCAAATCTTATGATTTGGCGTTATCTCGCCAACGCTACAGCCAATTTTGTTCAAATCGTCTCCTTTTGGCAAAATAAGCATAATAAGGCCTTAAACGGCAAATCGTCAATTTGGCTCTAATAGAAGCGGCACTTTTTGGCCAAATCGTACAATTTGGCGTTATCTCGCCGATGCTACAACCAATTTTGTTCAAATCGTCTCCTTTTGGCAAAATAAGCATAATAAGGCCTTAAACGGCACATCGTCAATTTGGCTCTAATAGAAGCGGCACTTTTTGGCCAAATCGTACAATTTGGCGATATTTCGCCAACGCTACAACCAATTTTGTTCAAATCGTCTCCATTTGGCAAAATAAGCATAATAAGGCCTTAAACGGCAAATCGTCAATTTGGCTCTAATAGAAGCGGCACTTTTTGGCCAAATCGTACAATTTGGCGATATCTCGCAAACGGTACAACCAATTTTGTTCAAATCGTCTCCTTTTGGCAAAATAAGCATAATAAGGCCTTAAACGGCAAATCGTCAATTTGGCTCTAATAGAAGCGGCACTTTTTGGCCAAATCTTATGATTTGGCGTTATCTCGCCAACGCTACAACCAATTTTGTTCAAATCGTCTCCTTTTGGCAAAATAAGCATAATAAGGCCTTAAACGGCAAATCGTCAATTTGGCTCTAATAGAAGCGGCACTTTTTGGCCAAATCGTACAATTTGGCGATATCTCGCAAACGGTACAACCAATTTTGTTCAAATCGTCTCCTTTTGGCAAAATAAGCATAATAAGATCTTAAACAGCAAATCGTCAATTTGGCTCTAATAGAAGCGGCACTTTTTGGCCAAATCTTATGATTTGGCGTTATCTCGCCAACGCTACAGCCAATTTTGTTCAAATCGTCTCCTTTTGGCAAAATAAGCATAATAAGGCCTTAAACGGCAAATCGTCAATTTGGCTCTAATAGAAGCAGCACTTTTTGGCCAAATCTTATGATTTGGCGTTATCTCGCCAACGCTACAGCCAATTTTGTTCAAATCGTCTCCTTTTGGCAAAATAAGCATAATAAGGCCTTAAACGGCAAATCGTCAATTTGGCTCTAATAGAAGCGGCACTTTTTGGCCAAATCTTATGATTTGGCGTTATCTCGCCAACGCTACAACCAATTTTGTTCAAATCGTCTCCTTTTGGCAAAATAAGCATAATAAGGCCTTAAACGACAAATCGTCAATTTGGCTCTAATAGAAGCGGCACTTTTTGGCCAAATCGTACAATTTGGCGATATCTCGCAAACGGTACAACCAATTTTGTTCAAATCGTCTCCTTTTGGCAAAATAAGCATAATAAGGCCTTAAACGGCAAATCGTCAATTTGGCTCTAATAGAAGCGGCACTTTTTGGCCAAATCGTACAATTTGGTGATATCTCGCAAACGCTACAGCCAATTTTGTTCAAATCGTCTCCTTTTGGCAAAATAAGCATAATAAGGCCTTAAACGGCAAATCGTCAATTTGGCTCTAATAGAAGCGGCACTTTGTGGCCAAATCGTACAATTTGGTGATATCTCGCAAACGCTACAGCCAATTTTGTTCAAATCGTCTCCTTTTGGCAAAATAAGCATAATAAGGCCTTAAACGACAAATCGTCAATTTGGCTCTAATAGAAGCGGCACTTTTTGGCCAAATCGTACAATTTGGTGATATCTCGCAAACGCTACAGCCAATTTTGTTCAAATCGTCTCCTTTTGGCAAAATAAGCATAATAAGGCCTTAAACGGCAAATCGTCAATTTGGCTCTAATAGAAGCGGCACTTTTTGGCCAAATCTTACGATTTGGCGTTATCTCGCTAACGCTACAACCAATTTTGTTCAAATCGTCTCCTTTTGGCAAAATAAGCATAATAAGGCCTTAAACGGCAAATCGTCAATTTGGCTCTAATAGAAGCGGCACTTTTTGGCCAAATCTTATGATTTGGCGTTATCTCGCCGATGCTACAACCAATTTTGTTCAAATCGTCTCCTTTTGGCAAAATAAGCATAATAAGGCCTTAAACGGCAAATCGTCAATTTGGCTCTAATAGAAGCGGCATTTTTTGGCCAAATCGTACAATTTGGCGATATCTCGCAAACACTGCAACCAATTTTGTTCAAATCGTCTCCTTTTGGCAAAATAAGCATAATAAGGCCTTAAACGGCAAATCGTCAATTTGGCTCTAATAGAAGCGGCACTTTTTGGCCAAATCTTATGATTTGGCGTTATCTCGCCAACGCTACAGCCAACTTTGTTCAAATCGTCTCCTTTTGGCAAAATAAGCATAATAAGGCCTTAAACGGCAAATCGTCAATTTGGCTCTAATAGAAGCGGCACTTTTTGGCCAAATCTTATGATTTGGCGTTATCTCGCCAACGCTACAGCCAATTTTGTTCAAATCGTCTCCTTTTGGCAAAATAAGCATAATAAGGCCTTAAACGGCAAATCGTCAATTTGGCTCTAATAGAAGCGGCACTTTTTGGCCAAATCTTATGATTTGGCGTTATCTCGCCGATGCTACAACCAATTTTGTTCAAATCGTCTCCTTTTGGCAAAATAAGCATAATAAGGCCTTAAACGGCAAATCGTCAATTTGGCTCTAATAGAAGCAGCACTTTTTGGCCAAATCTTATGATTTGGCGTTATCTCGCCAACGCTACAGCCAATTTTGTTCAAATCGTCTCCTTTTGGCAAAATAAGCATAATAAGGCCTTAAACGGCAAATCGTCAATTTGGCTCTAATAGAAGCGGCACTTTTTGGCCAAATCATACAATTTGGCGATATCTCGCAAACGCTACTACCAATTTTGTTCAAATCGTCTCCTTTTGGCAAAATAAGCATAATAAGGCCTTAAACAGCAAATCGTCAATTTGGCTCTAATAGAAGCGGCACTTTTTGGCCAAATCATACAATTTGGCGATATCTCGCAAACGCTGCAACCTATTTTGTTCAAATCGTCTCCTTTTGGCAAAATAAGCATAATAAGGCCTTAAACAGCAAATCGTCAATTTGGCTCTAATAGAAGCGGCACTTTTTGGCCAAATCATACAATTTGGCGATATCTCGCAAACGCTGCAACCAATTTTGTTCAAATCGTCTCCTTTTGGCAAAATAAGCATAATAAGGCATTAAACGGCAAATCGTCAATTTGGCTCTAATAGAAGCGGTACTTTTTGGCCAAATCTTATGATTTGGCGTTATCTCGCCAACGCTACAACCAATTTTGTTCAAATCGTCTCCTTTTGGCAAAATAAGCATAATAAGGCCTTAAACGGCAAATCGTCAATTTGGCTCTAATAGAAGCGGCACTTTTTGGCCAAATCTTATGATTTGGCGATATCTCGCAAACGGTACAACCAATTTTGTTCAAATCGTCTCCTTTTGGCAAAATAAGCATAATAAGGCCTTAAACGGCAAATCGTCAATTTGGCTCTAATAGAAGCGGCACTTTTTGGCCAAATCGTACAATTTGGCGATATCTCGCAAACGGTACAACCAATTTTGTTCAAATCGTCTCCTTTTGGCAAAATAAGCATAATAAGGCCTTAAACGGCAAATCGTCAATTTGGCTCTAATAGAAGCGGCACTTTTTGGCCAAATCTTATGATTTGGCGTTATCTCGCCGATGCTACAACCAATTTTGTTCAAATCGTCTCCTTTTGGCAAAATAAGCATAATAAGGCCTTAAACGGCAAATTGTCAATTTGGCTCTAATAGAAGCGGCACTTTTTGGCCAAATCGTACAATTTGGCGATATTTCGCCAACGCTACAACCAATTTTGTTCAAATCGTCTCCATTTGGCAAAATAAGCATAATAAGGCCTTAAACGAGTTATATGGGGATGCTACCATAAGCCACCATACTAAAGAGACGCGGCCCAGACTTGCTGAGCTTGCAGAATCAAACAATAAAACCACATTGCGCTGGACCTTCGGGACTCACTCTGACAATCGATCGACAGTAATATTCAACTCACGTTGATTTCATTGTAACTTACCAAAGCTCGTTCTACTGTATTGTTACCGTTATACTTAATAATTCTTGTTAGTGTTGTGTTAACTACAAGTTTATATTAAATCATAAAATATAGTAATTGTTTAATTTTTTTAAAAAGTCTTCCGAGGAATACGGAAAGATAAGTGGCGCAGTCGTACGGATCAATCACGGAATCAATATTCAATCGCTGAGTAGTGAACTAACCGTGAGAGACCTTCGTGTAACGTGTACGGTAAAACTGTAGTAAAATCAATGTTTGTGTCGAGCATCGTGCTATTTTGGTAAGTACAACTGGTTAATAATTTTTGTACAAGATTTTTTATGTCAGAGATTAACGAGGTACTTGAACAGTTTGAATCCCTGAGTATTGATACCCCTTTGACAGGCCCTAATTGTAATCGCTCAGTCCCAATTAGAAATCGTAAACTTGTAAGAAACAGTAACGTAAAAATGGTTGAGTTTAAAACTGAGTATTTGAGGTGTGTCCCAGATTTCGATGGGAGCCCTAATGATCTTGGCCGTTACCTCGGCGTATGTCAATCCTTGATCGATTCCTTTTACGTTGCCCAACAACCCAACCACTTCCAAAATACCTTCTTGCTAAATTGTATTATTGGAAAGTTATCTGGGAATGCTAAATTGGTATTGGGAACACAAAACGTCAACAACTGGGAGGAACTAAAGGAAATTTTGACAAGGCATTTTGCGGATCAGAGGGATGAGGCATGTTTAAACATGGACTTAGTTATGCTTAAACAACGACAAAACGAAACCCCTAACGAATTTTACGATAGGGTTCTGCATATACTAAACTTGTTATGTTCTTATATTAATGCCCACGAAACTACGGAGATAGGGAAAGCTGTAAAAAAGGATCTATACAATAACTTGGCGCTGAAAACATTCCTATCAGGACTAAGAGAGCCCCTAGGAACAGCAATACGCTGTATGCGACCAAAAGATTTGCCAGAAGCATTGCAATTTGTAACACAGGAAGACAACACACACTATTTGCAAAATAATAGTAGTGGCAGCAGTAATAATGGCAGTAATAGAGTGCATAATGCAACAAACTCCACACCTAGACCTAGGTTCAACCCTAGACCGTCATATACGAATAATCACTCTGGTCAATTTAGACCAGGAGCCCATGTAAATACAGCAGTAAATCATACACCAAGGCCAACGTATCAGCCATCGCAAGCTAGACAGAATTTCCAACCACCAAGGGTGACTACTAACGTCTTCAAATCGAATCCAAATCAACCCTTGCCAAAACCCACACCGATGAGTGTTTCGACGAGGAGAACCGGATTTACGAACAGACAGAATTCGGGAGGTTATTACCCCAATAGGACGTATTTTAATAATCCAAATAGACCACCCTATAACCCCGCACAAAATATCATCGCAGAAGAACTTTATAGCACCAGCGTAAACAGGAGTATCGATGACCAAGCTGTCTACGACGAAAAATACCATGGCGACCCAAAGGCGAGACGATATGGAAACGAATCCACTGAACAACAGGACGGATCAAGTTACCACGTGGGAAGTCGGTGCGACGCTGCATCTGCAGATTATTCTTATAAGAATTTTCTCGAAACTGGCCCAGACGAAAACGAAACATAAAACCAAAGATAATAACACTGAATAACACCGAGGGCAGTGAACTAAATTATATTACTTTTCCTGAACACAATCTTAAATTTTTAATTGATAGTGGTGCAAGTAAATCATTTATAAACCCGGAAGCTGCTAGGAAGATAGCTCCGAACCAAATTAAAAAAGACCCTTTTATAGTTTCAACCGCATTACAACAATCAGCCCATGAATTTAGTACAACGATACCAGCTTCGGAAATTTTTAAATTACCCCGATACACTTTGCTGAAATTTTATTTGTTTAAATTTCATGGAACCTTTGATGGATTGTTGGGATTAGATAATTTGAAACTGTTAGAAGCCCAATTAGATTTTCGGAAAAATAAAATGGTTACCCCTTATGCCACTATACCATTCCAAACGTATTGGACAAATGTACAGAATAACCATATAGAAATGGAACCAAGGATAGAAAAAGTAGTTAGAATTGAAACAAATATCCGAGATGGAGAGGTATTGATTGATTATCGGAAGATAAATGGATGTGAAATCCCAAGTTGTATAACAAAGACGAAAGATGGTCACGCTTTAGTCGTGATAAGAAATAGATCATGCCAATCAAAGATAATAGATTTAACCCGACCATTCGATGTCGAGGCGTTAGACAAAGGAATATTAGAGCATGAAACAATTGATGTAAACACAATGGATACCCATCGAGGGAGGAAATTGGAAACATCGCAGATTAGGACTAATCATCTTAATCGAGAAGAGAAGAAAGAAATTCTACGATTATGTACCGAATTTTCGGACATATTCTATCAAGAAGGCATACCTTTGACGTTTACTAGTCAAACAAAGCATGCTATCAAGACAACTGATGAACAGCCAGTGTACGTAAAGTCGTACAGGTACCCCTTCATACATAAAGAAGAAGTTAGGAGCCAAATAGACAAAATGTTGGACCAGGGAATCATTAGACATAGCAGTTCACCTTGGTCAGCCCCAATCTGGGTAGTTCCTAAGAAGATGGATGCGTCTGGAAAACGCAAATGGAGAGTCTGCGTGGATTACCGCAAACTCAATGAGAAAACTATCGACGACAAATACCCTTTACCCAATATAACTGATATACTGGATAAACTGGGGAAGTGTCAGTATTTTTCGACCCTTGATTTGGCGAGTGGTTTCCACCAAATTGAGATGAGGGAACAAGATATACCAAAGACGGCGTTTAGTACCGAAGGAGGGCATTATGAATATACCCGAATGCCCTTCGGATTAAAAAACGCACCTGCGACCTTCCAAAGAGCAATGGATGGAATTTTGAGCGGATTGCAGAATGAAAGGTGTCTAGTGTATCTTGACGACATAATCATTTACTCAACATCCTTACAAGAGCACTTGGAAAATTTAAGAGCAGTCTTTAATCGACTTAGAAAATCCAATTTCAAGGTCCAACTCGACAAGAGTGAATTTTTGAGGAAGGAAGTAAATTATTTGGGACATATTATAACCCCAGAAGGAGTTCGACCTAACCCGGAAAAAGTGAAAGTAGTAAAAAATTACCCGATTCCAGGAACCCCAAAGCAAATTAAAGGATTCCTTGGCTTGGTGGGATACTACAGGAAATTCATTAATAACTTTGCGCAGTTGACCAAACCTCTAACTAAATGTCTCAAGAAAGGAGCGAAAATTGAACATAATGAAGAATTTGTTAAATCTTTTGAGACCTGTAAAGAAATATTAATGAATGAACCTATCTTACAATATCCCGACCTCTCAAAGCCTTTTAACCTCACCTGTGACGCCAGTAATGTCGCATTAGGAGCAATTTTGTCACAAGGCCCTATTGGACAAGACTTGCCAGTGGCGTACGCCTCACGCACATTAAACGAATCCGAACAAAATTATTCTACGATAGAAAAGGAGTGTTTGTGTTTAGTTTGGGCAACGAAGTATTTCAGGCCCTACCTGTATGGTAACAAATTTAATATAGTCACTGATCATAAGCCGTTACAATGGCTATTTAACTTGAAAGACCCTTCGTCCAAATTACTAAGGTGGCGAATTAAGCTGGAAGAATACGACTATAGAATCATTTATAAAAAGGGAAAACTAAATACGAATGCCGATGCGTTGAGTCGCGTGGAAATTCACACGAAAGAAACGAACGGATTTCAAGAGTTAGTGCGATATATGGAGGACTTCAACAGAGATTTGGAACAAGCGGGTACGAGTGGACAAACAAGAAATGAACCGGATAACCTATCAATGATAGTTGAACCAGATACAGAGGCAAAAAATACAGAAACGATGGAAGAACCAACCCCAATGGATGAAAATGAAACTGTACATACAAACGAGGAACAAGATCCTATCGTAGGAGTTCCAATTGTAGAATCAGCTGTTAACTATGGAGCCAATCAGGTGATTGTGTCACGAGTATTGCATACACCTGCAAAATTAAAGAAATTAGAACTATTTGGGAAAAAACGAAGATACTTACTACAATTGCCAGATGATGACTTCGATCACTATTTAATGAAGTTTGTCATAGAGAATGTGGCCCCAGGAAAACTGTATTCCCTTTACTTCGAAAGTCCAGATATTTACCCTAAATTTTGTGAAACTATACGTAAAAATTTTAAATGGCCATCGCTCAAATTCAAGCGATGCCTAACAAAATTAATAGATGTCGAAGAAAAAGCAGATATACCTGAAATCATACAGGCTTATCATGAGAGCAAAACAAACCATAGGGGCATAGAAGAGACAGAGCAGAGAATAAAAGCCAAATATTACTGGCCAAACATAAGAGATACAGTACAAAATTACTTGGAACAATGTGAAATTTGCCAGCGTAGTAAATATGAAAGGAACCCCATCAAGACGAAGTACAACATCACGCCTACAGCTGCAAAGCCTTTCGAAATTGTCCACATAGACACATATACATTAGAAAAGACAAAGTTTCTAACTATTGTGGATAGTTTTTCGAAATTTGCCCAAGCCTATGTTTTGGATTCAATGATGGCAACTGAAGTAGCGGACAATTTAATAACTTTCTTCTCCCATTTTGGAGTGCCAATTCAAATAATCGCTGACAATGGGACAGAATTTAAGAATACAGTAATTGCCGAACTTTTAAGAAGCCATAAAGTAGAAACGCATTTCTGCACGCCAGATCATCCCCAATCGAATGGAATTGTGGAGAGATTCCACTCAACAATAGCAGAACACGTAAGATTGCTGAACAACCAAGGTCAAGAAGAGACACCCATCAAACAGAAGGTCAAGTACGCCGTGTTAGCATACAACAATTCAATTCATTCAACAACGGGATACAAACCAATGGAAATTGTGAACGGACACCTAGGAAGTGAGGATCCATTCAACATCACTATGAATGAAAATTTAATGACCAACTATGTAACTGAACACAAAGCAAGGACGAAATTGTTGTACGGAGAAATGAATAGGCGAATGACCGAGGCTAAAGTACGCTTAATGGAAAAGAGAAATGTAAATCGGGACGACCCAACGATGTTTGAAGAAGGAGATGACGTGCGTGAAAGAATAAAGAATCCTAGACAAAAATTAGGAGACAAATTTAAAGCATGTGCAAAAGCGGAAATTGTAAATAGAGAAAGGAAATTTGTCGAAAATCAGTCTGGAAGGAAAGTGAACATAGACAATCTAAAACGGCCCAGCCGTCACAAATGTATTAATCCAAGTAGAAATAAGGAGTAAATTAGACTCAAACCAAACCATGTACATATAAGTAAACGAAGGAAAAACATTTACAGCATCCTAGTCACGGGACAAGCTAGGGATGTCACACTGTTGGAACTCAAGGGAAATCCGGGAATGTTACCGCTAGAACTGGGAAAGGCAGTATTGATTGATGGAAGCCACAGTTTCATTCATTACAACGATTTAAGACCAGTAGCAGAACAACTAGAAGAGCTGAGAAGAAAAATAAATAATTTGACCAGCAATTGGGAAACGACAACACATCCAAGCCCTTATAAGAATGAGCTCCGCAATTTTTACGAGATCATGAAGGCAATACAGGAACAAGTTGAAAACCGCTTTTACCGAATATTTCCTAAAACAAATCGACCAAAGCGAGGAATCGTGGATGGATTAGGAGCAGTGTTCAAAGCGATAACGGGAAATTTGGACGCAGAAGATGGTCAAAAATACGACAAATTAATTAGAGAATTACGTGCGAAACAAAGGCTCACTCAAACTCAAGTTGTAACTCAAGGAAGAATGACAGTGTTGGCTTTAGAAAGGTTTAACAAAACGCTAAAACAGCTTTACGACAATGATAGAATACTGGAGGAAAAATTGAAAGAAATTGTACCTTATATCAAGGATGTGATCGACGATAGAAATTGTTCCTTTTTGAAGGAAATTGTCAACGAAATAATTGATATGTACGAGATAATCAACACCATCCTACAAGATGTCGAAAACTCGTTGGTATTTGCAAGATTAAATACCATGCACCCAAGCATAATGGACCAAAGGGATCTACTCACTGCACTCACGGAGTTAAGCAACGACATAGGAAGGACCAATCTACCACTACCTATAACTTTGGAAAATATAGTTAAATACGAAGAAATAACAAAACTGGAGTGTTTCCTATCGGACTATCGAATCACGTACATTTTACACATTCCTACTGTTCAGAATCTGCAATTTTCTTATTACCATTTGTATTCTATTCCCGTTTACATTCAGGGTCAGTTTAGGGCAATCATACCTAAAGGGAAGTACCTTGTAAAGAGCCAGTTGTACCACGCGTACTTTCACCGCGAGTGTCGTAAATTAAAGCCAGAACTATACTTGTGCTATGAAACAGACTTAACGGGAAATCAGCCAGAAACCCCTTGTGAAATACAGTTAATAAACTTAGTGAAAAATCCTTCGAACTGTACTCAAACGTTAATAAAAATAGACAGAATAATTTTAAATAGGTTAGATGTGTCAGATAAATGGATTGTAATAAGTCCTACAGAAGAAATAGCCCAGCTAACGTGCCAAAATGGACAAACAGAAGCCAAAACCTTGCACGGGACATATCTATATGAAATTCCAAAGGGATGTAAGTTAAGCATCGGGAACCAACAGGCAACGAATACCATGAGGATTATGGAAAACACTCTGAAGCCCATTTTGCTACCTAAAATTATCACGGACGTTCCACCCCGACAGAACTTAAACTTGAGCATTCACCTACCCGAGCTCGAGTTAGATGACCTGCATAAGCTAAAACATGAAGTTTATGAGGAGCAGGAAAGCGGCAGCTGGACGGACAACGACCTCTACACACCCCCTAGTGTGTGGACATTACTAATGTATATTATAATTATAGGAGCAATGGCAGCTTTAACATGGAAAAAGTTGTTGCAACCCCGACTGAGGAATCGGAGTCAGAAGAACAACCAGTCAAATGAAGAGCCAATAGAAGTTCCACTCCCTCGGCTAGCCTAGGAGTTCCATCTCAGAGGGGAGGAGTTATATGGGGATGCTACCATAAGCCACCATACTAAAGAGACGCGGCCCAGACTTGCTGAGCTTGCAGAATCAAACAATAAAACCACATTGCGCTGGACCTTCGGGACTCACTCTGACAATCGATCGACAGTAATATTCAACTCACGTTGATTTCATTGTAACTTACCAAAGCTCGTTCTACTGTATTGTTACCGTTATACTTAATAATTCTTGTTAGTGTTGTGTTAACTACAAGTTTATATTAAATCATAAAATATAGTAATTGTTTAATTTTTTTAAAAAGTCTTCCGAGGAATACGGAAAGATAAGTAACGGCAAATCGTCAATTTGGCTCTAATAGAAGCGGCACTTTTTGGCCAAATCGTACAATTTGGCGATATCTCGCAAACGGTACAACCAATTTTGTTCAAATCGTCTCCATTTGGCAAAATAAGCATAATAAGGCCTTAAACGGCAAATCGTCAATTTGGCTCTAATAGAAGCGGCACTTTTTGGCCAAATCTTATGATTTGGCGTTATCTCGCCAACGCTACAGCCAATTTTGTTCAAATCGTCTCCTTTTGGCAAAATAAGCATAATAAGGCCTTAAACGGCAAATCGTCAATTTGGCTCTAATAGAAGCGGCACTTTTTGGCCAAATCTTATGATTTGGCGTTATCTCGCCGATGCTACAACCAATTTTGTTCAAATCGTCTCCTTTTGGCAAAATAAGCATAATAAGGCCTTAAACGGCAAATTGTCAATTTGGCTCTAATAGAAGCGACTTATCTTTCCGTATTCCTCGGAAGACTTTTTAAAAAAAATTAAACAATTACTATATTTTATGATTTAATATAAACTTGTAGTTAACACAACACTAACAAGAATTATTAAGTATAACGGTAACAATACAGTAGAACGAGCTTTGGTAAGTTACAATGAAATCAACGTGAGTTGAATATTACTGTCGATCGATTGTCAGAGTGAGTCCCGAAGGTCCAGCGCAATGTGGTTTTATTGTTTGATTCTGCAAGCTCAGCAAGTCTGGGCCGCGTCTCTTTAGTATGGTGGCTTATGGTAGCATCCCCATATAACTCCTCCCCTCTGAGATGGAACTCCTAGGCTAGCCGAGGGAGTGGAACTTCTATTGGCTCTTCATTTGACTGGTTGTTCTTCTGACTCCGATTCCTCAGTCGGGGTTGCAACAACTTTTTCCATGTTAAAGCTGCCATTGCTCCTATAATTATAATATACATTAGTAATGTCCACACACTAGGGGGTGTGTAGAGGTCGTTGTCCGTCCAGCTGCCGCTTTCCTGCTCCTCATAAACTTCATGTTTTAGCTTATGCAGGTCATCTAACTCGAGCTCGGGTAGGTGAATGCTCAAGTTTAAGTTCTGTCGGGGTGGAACGTCCGTGATAATTTTAGGTAGCAAAATGGGCTTCAGAGTGTTTTCCATGATCCTCATGGTATTCGTTGCCTGCTGGTTCCCGATGCTTAACTTACATCCCTTTGGAATTTCGTATAGATATGTCCCGTGCAAGGTTTTGGCTTCTGTTTGTCTATTTTGGCACGTTAGCTGGGCTATTTCTTCTGTAGGACTTATTACAATCCATTTATCTGACACATCTAACCTATTTAAAATTATTCTGTCTATTTTTATTAACGTTTGAGTACAGTTCGAAGGATTTTTCACTAAGTTTATTAACTGTATTTCACAAGGGGTTTCTGGCTGATTTCCCGTTAAGTCTGTTTCATAGCACAAGTATAGTTCTGGCTTTAATTTACGACACTCGCGGTGAAAGTACGCGTGGTACAACTGGCTCTTTACAAGGTACTTCCCTTTAGGTATGATTGCCCTAAACTGACCCTGAATGTAAACGGGAATAGAATACAAATGGTAATAAGAAAATTGCAGATTCTGAACAGTAGGAATGTGTAAAATGTACGTGATTCGATAGTCCGATAGGAAACACTCCAGTTTTGTTATTTCTTCGTATTTAACTATATTTTCCAAAGTTATAGGTAGTGGTAGATTGGTCCTTCCTATGTCGTTGCTTAACTCCGTGAGTGCAGTGAGTAGATCCCTTTGGTCCATTATGCTTGGGTGCATGGTATTTAATCTTGCAAATACCAACGAGTTTTCGACATCTTGTAGGATGGTGTTGATTATCTCGTACATATCAATTATTTCGTTGACAATTTCCTTCAAAAAGGAACAATTTCTATCGTCGATCACATCCTTGATATAAGGTACAATTTCTTTCAATTTTTCCTCCAGTATTCTATCATTGTCGTAAAGCTGTTTTAGCGTTTTGTTAAACCTTTCTAAAGCCAACACTGTCATTCTTCCTTGAGTTACAACTTGAGTTTGAGTGAGCCTTTGTTTCGCACGTAATTCTCTAATTAATTTGTCGTATTTTTGACCATCTTCTGCGTCCAAATTTCCCGTTATCGCTTTGAACACTGCTCCTAATCCATCCACGATTCCTCGCTTTGGTCGATTTGTTTTAGGAAATATTCGGTAAAAGCGGTTTTCAACTTGTTCCTGTATTGCCTTCATGATCTCGTAAAAATTGCGGAGCTCATTCTTATAAGGGCTTGGATGTGTTGTCGTTTCCCAATTGCTGGTCAAATTATTTATTTTTCTTCTCAGCTCTTCTAGTTGTTCTGCTACTGGTCTTAAATCGTTGTAATGAATGAAACTGTGGCTTCCATCAATCAATACTGCCTTTCCCAGTTCTAGCGGT
This sequence comes from Euwallacea fornicatus, assembly GCF_040115645.1. Classification (NCBI taxonomy): domain Eukaryota; kingdom Metazoa; phylum Arthropoda; class Insecta; order Coleoptera; family Curculionidae; genus Euwallacea; species Euwallacea fornicatus. Next base: position 443,867 of record NW_027096045.1, read on the forward strand.
AACATTCCCGGATTTCCCTTGAGTTCCAACAGTGTGACATCCCTAGCTTGTCCCGTGACTAGGATGCTGTAAATGTTTTTCCTTCGTTTACTTATATGTACATGGTTTGGTTTGAGTCTAATTTACTCCTTATTTCTACTTGGATTAATACATTTGTGACGGCTGGGCCGTTTTAGATTGTCTATGTTCACTTTCCTTCCAGACTGATTTTCGACAAATTTCCTTTCTCTATTTACAATTTCCGCTTTTGCACATGCTTTAAATTTGTCTCCTAATTTTTGTCTAGGATTCTTTATTCTTTCACGCACGTCATCTCCTTCTTCAAACATCGTTGGGTCGTCCCGATTTACATTTCTCTTTTCCATTAAGCGTACTTTAGCCTCGGTCATTCGCCTATTCATTTCTCCGTACAACAATTTCGTCCTTGCTTTGTGTTCAGTTACATAGTTGGTCATTAAATTTTCATTCATAGTGATGTTGAATGGATCCTCACTTCCTAGGTGTCCGTTCACAATTTCCATTGGTTTGTATCCCGTTGTTGAATGAATTGAATTGTTGTATGCTAACACGGCGTACTTGACCTTCTGTTTGATGGGTGTCTCTTCTTGACCTTGGTTGTTCAGCAATCTTACGTGTTCTGCTATTGTTGAGTGGAATCTCTCCACAATTCCATTCGATTGGGGATGATCTGGCGTGCAGAAATGCGTTTCTACTTTATGGCTTCTTAAAAGTTCGGCAATTACTGTATTCTTAAATTCTGTCCCATTGTCAGCGATTATTTGAATTGGCACTCCAAAATGGGAGAAGAAAGTTATTAAATTGTCCGCTACTTCAGTTGCCATCATTGAATCCAAAACATAGGCTTGGGCAAATTTCGAAAAACTATCCACAATAGTTAGAAACTTTGTCTTTTCTAATGTATATGTGTCTATGTGGACAATTTCGAAAGGCTTTGCAGCTGTAGGCGTGATGTTGTACTTCGTCTTGATGGGGTTCCTTTCATATTTACTACGCTGGCAAATTTCACATTGTTCCAAGTAATTTTGTACTGTATCTCTTATGTTTGGCCAGTAATATTTGGCTTTTATTCTCTGCTCTGTCTCTTCTATGCCCCTATGGTTTGTTTTGCTCTCATGATAAGCCTGTATGATTTCAGGTATATCTGCTTTTTCTTCGACATCTATTAATTTTGTTAGGCATCGCTTGAATTTGAGCGATGGCCATTTAAAATTTTTACGTATAGTTTCACAAAATTTAGGGTAAATATCTGGACTTTCGAAGTAAAGGGAATACAGTTTTCCTGGGGCCACATTCTCTATGACAAACTTCATTAAATAGTGATCGAAGTCATCATCTGGCAATTGTAGTAAGTATCTTCGTTTTTTCCCAAATAGTTCTAATTTCTTTAATTTTGCAGGTGTATGCAATACTCGTGACACAATCACCTGATTGGCTCCATAGTTAACAGCTGATTCTACAATTGGAACTCCTACGATAGGATCTTGATCCTCGTTTGTATGTACAGTTTCATTCTCATCCATTGGGGTTGGTTCTTCCATCCTTTCTGTATTTTTTGCCTCTGTGTCTGGTTCAACTATCATTGATAGGTTATCTGGTTCATTTCTTGTTTGTCCACTTGTACCCGCTTGTTCCAAATCTCTGTTGAAGTCCTCCATATATCGCACTAACTCTTGAAATCCGTTCGTTTCTTTCGTGTGAATTTCCACGCGACTCAACGCATCGGCATTCGTATTTAGTTTTCCCTTTTTATAAATGATTCTATAGTCGTATTCTTCCAGCTTAATTCGCCACCTTAGTAATTTGGACGAAGGGTCTTTCAAGTTAAATAGCCATTGTAACGGCTTATGATCAGTGACTATATTAAATTTGTTACCATACAGGTAGGGCCTGAAATACTTCGTTGCCCAAACTAAACACAAACACTCCTTTTCTATCGTAGAATAATTTTGTTCGGATTCGTTTAATGTGCGTGAGGCGTACGCCACTGGCAAGTCTTGTCCAATAGGGCCTTGTGACAAAATTGCTCCTAATGCGACATTACTGGCGTCACAGGTGAGGTTAAAAGGCTTTGAGAGGTCGGGATATTGTAAGATAGGTTCATTCATTAATATTTCTTTACAGGTCTCAAAAGATTTAACAAATTCTTCATTATGTTCAATTTTCGCTCCTTTCTTGAGACATTTAGTTAGAGGTTTGGTCAACTGCGCAAAGTTATTAATGAATTTCCTGTAGTATCCCACCAAGCCAAGGAATCCTTTAATTTGCTTTGGGGTTCCTGGAATCGGGTAATTTTTTACTACTTTCACTTTTTCCGGGTTAGGTCGAACTCCTTCTGGGGTTATAATATGTCCCAAATAATTTACTTCCTTCCTCAAAAATTCACTCTTGTCGAGTTGGACCTTGAAATTGGATTTTCTAAGTCGATTAAAGACTGCTCTTAAATTTTCCAAGTGCTCTTGTAAGGATGTTGAGTAAATGATTATGTCGTCAAGATACACTAGACACCTTTCATTCTGCAATCCGCTCAAAATTCCATCCATTGCTCTTTGGAAGGTCGCAGGTGCGTTTTTTAATCCGAAGGGCATTCGGGTATATTCATAATGCCCTCCTTCGGTACTAAACGCCGTCTTTGGTATATCTTGTTCCCTCATCTCAATTTGGTGGAAACCACTCGCCAAATCAAGGGTCGAAAAATACTGACACTTCCCCAGTTTATCCAGTATATCAGTTATATTGGGTAAAGGGTATTTGTCGTCGATAGTTTTCTCATTGAGTTTGCGGTAATCCACGCAGACTCTCCATTTGCGTTTTCCAGACGCATCCATCTTCTTAGGAACTACCCAGATTGGGGCTGACCAAGGTGAACTGCTATGTCTAATGATTCCCTGGTCCAACATTTTGTCTATTTGGCTCCTAACTTCTTCTTTATGTATGAAGGGGTACCTGTACGACTTTACGTACACTGGCTGTTCATCAGTTGTCTTGATAGCATGCTTTGTTTGACTAGTAAACGTCAAAGGTATGCCTTCTTGATAGAATATGTCCGAAAATTCGGTACATAATCGTAGAATTTCTTTCTTCTCTTCTCGATTAAGATGATTAGTCCTAATCTGCGATGTTTCCAATTTCCTCCCTCGATGGGTATCCATTGTGTTTACATCAATTGTTTCATGCTCTAATATTCCTTTGTCTAACGCCTCGACATCGAATGGTCGGGTTAAATCTATTATCTTTGATTGGCATGATCTATTTCTTATCACGACTAAAGCGTGACCATCTTTCGTCTTTGTTATACAACTTGGGATTTCACATCCATTTATCTTCCGATAATCAATCAATACCTCTCCATCTCGGATATTTGTTTCAATTCTAACTACTTTTTCTATCCTTGGTTCCATTTCTATATGGTTATTCTGTACATTTGTCCAATACGTTTGGAATGGTATAGTGGCATAAGGGGTAACCATTTTATTTTTCCGAAAATCTAATTGGGCTTCTAACAGTTTCAAATTATCTAATCCCAACAATCCATCAAAGGTTCCATGAAATTTAAACAAATAAAATTTCAGCAAAGTGTATCGGGGTAATTTGAAAATTTCCGAAGCTGGTATCGTTGTACTAAATTCATGGGCTGATTGTTGTAATGCGGTTGAAACTATAAAAGGGTCTTTTTTAATTTGGTTCGGAGCTATCTTCCTAGCAGCTTCCGGGTTTATAAATGATTTACTTGCACCACTATCAATTAAAAATTTAAGATTGTGTTCAGGAAAAGTAATATAGTTTAGTTCACTGCCCTCGGTGTTATTCAGTGTTATTATCTTTGGTTTTATGTTTCGTTCTCGTCTGGGCCAGTTTCGAGAAAATTCTTATAAGAATAATCTGCAGATGCAGCGTCGCACCGACTTCCCACGTGGTAACTTGATCCGTCCTGTTGTTCAGTGGATTCGTTTCCATATCGTCTCGCCTTTGGGTCGCCATGGTATTTTTCGTCGTAGACAGCTTGGTCATCGATACTCCTGTTTACGCTGGTGCTATAAAGTTCTTCTGCGATGATATTTTGTGCGGGGTTATAGGGTGGTCTATTTGGATTATTAAAATACGTCCTATTGGGGTAATAACCTCCCGAATTCTGTCTGTTCGTAAATCCGGTTCTCCTCGTCGAAACACTCATCGGTGTGGGTTTTGGCAAGGGTTGATTTGGATTCGATTTGAAGACGTTAGTAGTCACCCTTGGTGGTTGGAAATTCTGTCTTACTTGCGATGGCTGATACGTTGGTCTAGGTGTATGATTTACTGCTGTATTTACATGGGTTCCTGGTCTAAATTGACCAGTGTGATTATTCCTATATGACGGTCTAGGGTTGAACCTAGGTCTAGGTGTGTAGTTTGTTGCATTATGCACTCTATTACTGCCATTATTACTGCTGCCACTACTATTATTTTGCAAATAGTGTGTGTTGTCTTCCTGTGTTACAAATTGCAATGCTTCTGGCAAATCTTTTGGTCGCATACAGCGTATTGCTGTTCCTAGGGGCTCTCTTAGTCCTGATAGGAATGTTTTCAGCGCCAAGTTATTGTATAGATCCTTTTTTACAGCTTTCCCTATCTCCGTAGTTTCGTGGGCATTAATATAAGAACATAACAAGTTTAGTATATGCAGAACCCTATCGTAAAATTCGTTAGGGGTTTCGTTTTGTCGTTGTTTAAGCATAACTAAGTCCATGTTTAAACATGCCTCATCCCTCTGATCCGCAAAATGCCTTGTCAAAATTTCCTTTAGTTCCTCCCAGTTGTTGACGTTTTGTGTTCCCAATACCAATTTAGCATTCCCAGATAACTTTCCAATAATACAATTTAGCAAGAAGGTATTTTGGAAGTGGTTGGGTTGTTGGGCAACGTAAAAGGAATCGATCAAGGATTGACATACGCCGAGGTAACGGCCAAGATCATTAGGGCTCCCATCGAAATCTGGGACACACCTCAAATACTCAGTTTTAAACTCAACCATTTTTACGTTACTGTTTCTTACAAGTTTACGATTTCTAATTGGGACTGAGCGATTACAATTAGGGCCTGTCAAAGGGGTATCAATACTCAGGGATTCAAACTGTTCAAGTACCTCGTTAATCTCTGACATAAAAAATCTTGTACAAAAATTATTAACCAGTTGTACTTACCAAAATAGCACGATGCTCGACACAAACATTGATTTTACTACAGTTTTACCGTACACGTTACACGAAGGTCTCTCACGGTTAGTTCACTACTCAGCGATTGAATATTGATTCCGTGATTGATCCGTACGACTGCGCCACTTATCTTTCCGTATTCCTCGGAAGACTTTTTAAAAAAAATTAAACAATTACTATATTTTATGATTTAATATAAACTTGTAGTTAACACAACACTAACAAGAATTATTAAGTATAACGGTAACAATACAGTAGAACGAGCTTTGGTAAGTTACAATGAAATCAACGTGAGTTGAATATTACTGTCGATCGATTGTCAGAGTGAGTCCCGAAGGTCCAGCGCAATGTGGTTTTATTGTTTGATTCTGCAAGCTCAGCAAGTCTGGGCCGCGTCTCTTTAGTATGGTGGCTTATGGTAGCATCCCCATATAACTAGCGGCACTTTTTGGCCAAATCGTACAATTTGGCGATATCTCGCAAACGGTACAACCAATTTTGTTCAAATCGTCTCCTTTTGGCAAAATAAGCATAATAAGGCCTTAAACGGCAAATCGTCAATTTGGCTCTAATAGAAGCGGCATTTTTTGGCCAAATCGTACAATTTGGCGATATCTCGCAAACACTGCAACCAATTTTGTTCAAATCGTCTCCTTTTGGCAAAATAAGCATAATAAGGCCTTAAACGGCAAATCGTCAATTTGGCTCTAATAGAAGCGGCACTTTTTGGCCAAATCTTATGATTTGGCGTTATCTCGCCAACGCTACAGCCAACTTTGTTCAAATCGTCTCCTTTTGGCAAAATAAGCATAATAAGGCCTTAAACGGCAAATCGTCAATTTGGCTCTAATAGAAGCGGCACTTTTTGGCCAAATCTTATGATTTGGCGTTATCTCGCCAACGCTACAGCCAATTTTGTTCAAATCGTCTCCTTTTGGCAAAATAAGCATAATAAGGCCTTAAACGGCAAATCGTCAATTTGGCTCTAATAGAAGCGGCACTTTTTGGCCAAATCTTATGATTTGGCGTTATCTCGCCGATGCTACAACCAATTTTGTTCAAATCGTCTCCTTTTGGCAAAATAAGCATAATAAGGCCTTAAACGGCAAATCGTCAATTTGGCTCTAATAGAAGCAGCACTTTTTGGCCAAATCTTATGATTTGGCGTTATCTCGCCAACGCTACAGCCAATTTTGTTCAAATCGTCTCCTTTTGGCAAAATAAGCATAATAAGGCCTTAAACGGCAAATCGTCAATTTGGCTCTAATAGAAGCGGCACTTTTTGGCCAAATCATACAATTTGGCGATATCTCGCAAACGCTACTACCAATTTTGTTCAAATCGTCTCCTTTTGGCAAAATAAGCATAATAAGGCCTTAAACAGCAAATCGTCAATTTGGCTCTAATAGAAGCGGCACTTTTTGGCCAAATCATACAATTTGGCGATATCTCGCAAACGCTGCAACCTATTTTGTTCAAATCGTCTCCTTTTGGCAAAATAAGCATAATAAGGCCTTAAACAGCAAATCGTCAATTTGGCTCTAATAGAAGCGGCACTTTTTGGCCAAATCATACAATTTGGCGATATCTCGCAAACGCTGCAACCAATTTTGTTCAAATCGTCTCCTTTTGGCAAAATAAGCATAATAAGGCATTAAACGGCAAATCGTCAATTTGGCTCTAATAGAAGCGGTACTTTTTGGCCAAATCTTATGATTTGGCGTTATCTCGCCAACGCTACAACCAATTTTGTTCAAATCGTCTCCTTTTGGCAAAATAAGCATAATAAGGCCTTAAACGGCAAATCGTCAATTTGGCTCTAATAGAAGCGGCACTTTTTGGCCAAATCTTATGATTTGGCGATATCTCGCAAACGGTACAACCAATTTTGTTCAAATCGTCTCCTTTTGGCAAAATAAGCATAATAAGGCCTTAAACGGCAAATCGTCAATTTGGCTCTAATAGAAGCGGCACTTTTTGGCCAAATCGTACAATTTGGCGATATCTCGCAAACGGTACAACCAATTTTGTTCAAATCGTCTCCTTTTGGCAAAATAAGCATAATAAGGCCTTAAACGGCAAATCGTCAATTTGGCTCTAATAGAAGCGGCACTTTTTGGCCAAATCTTATGATTTGGCGTTATCTCGCCGATGCTACAACCAATTTTGTTCAAATCGTCTCCTTTTGGCAAAATAAGCATAATAAGGCCTTAAACGGCAAATTGTCAATTTGGCTCTAATAGAAGCGGCACTTTTTGGCCAAATCGTACAATTTGGCGATATTTCGCCAACGCTACAACCAATTTTGTTCAAATCGTCTCCATTTGGCAAAATAAGCATAATAAGGCCTTAAACGGCAAATCGTCAATTTGGCTCTAATAGAAGCGGCACTTTTTGGCCAAATCGTACAATTTGGCGATATCTCGCAAACGGTACAACCAATTTTGTTCAAATCGTCTCCATTTGGCAAAATAAGCATAATAAGGCCTTAAACGGCAAATCGTCAATTTGGCTCTAATAGAAGCGGCACTTTTTGGCCAAATCTTATGATTTGGCGTTATCTCGCCAACGCTACAGCCAATTTTGTTCAAATCGTCTCCTTTTGGCAAAATAAGCATAATAAGGCCTTAAACGGCAAATCGTCAATTTGGCTCTAATAGAAGCGGCACTTTTTGGCCAAATCTTATGATTTGGCGTTATCTCGCCGATGCTACAACCAATTTTGTTCAAATCGTCTCCTTTTGGCAAAATAAGCATAATAAGGCCTTAAACGGCAAATTGTCAATTTGGCTCTAATAGAAGCGGCACTTTTTGGCCAAATCGTACAATTTGGCGATATCTCGCAAACGGTACAACCAATTTTGTTCAAATCGTCTCCTTTTGGCAAAATAAGCATAATAAGGCCTTAAACGGCAAATCGTCAATTTGGCTCTAATAGAAGCGGCACTTTTTGGCCAAATCGTACAATTTGGCGTTATCTCGCCGATGCTACAACCAATTTTGTTCAAATCGTCTCCTTTTGGCAAAATAAGCATAATAAGGCCTTAAACGGCACATCGTCAATTTGGCTCTAATAGAAGCGGCACTTTTTGGCCAAATCGTACAATTTGGCGATATTTCGCCAACGCTACAACCAATTTTGTTCAAATCGTCTCCATTTGGCAAAATAAGCATAATAAGGCCTTAAACGGCAAATCGTCAATTTGGCTCTAATAGAAGCGGCACTTTTTGGCCAAATCGTACAATTTGGCGATATCTCGCAAACGGTACAACCAATTTTGTTCAAATCGTCTCCTTTTGGCAAAATAAGCATAATAAGGCCTTAAACGGCAAATCGTCAATTTGGCTCTAATAGAAGCGGCACTTTTTGGCCAAATCTTATGATTTGGCGTTATCTCGCCAACGCTACAACCAATTTTGTTCAAATCGTCTCCTTTTAGCAAAATAAGCATAATAAGGCCTTAAACGGCAAATCGTCAATTTGGCTCTAATAGAAGCGGCACTTTTTGGCCAAATCGTACAATTTGGCGATATCTCGCAAACGGTACAACCAATTTTGTTCAAATCGTCTCCTTTTGGCAAAATAAGCATAATAAGGCCTTAAACGGCAAATCGTCAATTTGGCTCTAATAGAAGCGGCACTTTTTGGCCAAATCGTACAATTTGGCGTTATCTCGCCGATGCTACAACCAATTTTGTTCAAATCGTCTCCTTTTGGCAAAATAAGCATAATAAGGCCTTAAACGGCACATCGTCAATTTGGCTCTAATAGAAGCGGCACTTTTTGGCCAAATCGTACAATTTGGCGATATTTCGCCAACGCTACAACCAATTTTGTTCAAATCGTCTCCATTTGGCAAAATAAGCATAATAAGGCCTTAAACGGCAAATCGTCAATTTGGCTCTAATAGAAGCGGCACTTTTTGGCCAAATCGTACAATTTGGCGATATCTCGCAAACGGTACAACCAATTTTGTTCAAATCGTCTCCTTTTGGCAAAATAAGCATAATAAGGCCTTAAACGGCAAATCGTCAATTTGGCTCTAATAGAAGCGGCACTTTTTGGCCAAATCTTATGATTTGGCGTTATCTCGCCAACGCTACAACCAATTTTGTTCAAATCGTCTCCTTTTAGCAAAATAAGCATAATAAGGCCTTAAACGGCAAATCGTCAATTTGGCTCTAATAGAAGCGGCACTTTTTGGCCAAATCGTACAATTTGGCGATATCTCGCAAACGGTACAACCAATTTTGTTCAAATCGTCTCCTTTTGGCAAAATAAGCATAATAAGGCCTTAAACGGCAAATCGTCAATTTGGCTCTAATAGAAGCGGCACTTTTTGGCCAAATCGTACAATTTGGCGTTATCTCGCCGATGCTACAACCAATTTTGTTCAAATCGTCTCCTTTTGGCAAAATAAGCATAATAAGGCCTTAAACGGCACATCGTCAATTTGGCTCTAATAGAAGCGGCACTTTTTGGCCAAATCGTACAATTTGGCGATATTTCGCCAACGCTACAACCAATTTTGTTCAAATCGTCTCCATTTGGCAAAATAAGCATAATAAGGCCTTAAACGGCAAATCGTCAATTTGGCTCTAATAGAAGCGGCACTTTTTGGCCAAATCGTACAATTTGGCGATATCTCGCAAACGGTACAACCAATTTTGTTCAAATCGTCTCCTTTTGGCAAAATAAGCATAATAAGGCCTTAAACGGCAAATCGTCAATTTGGCTCTAATAGAAGCGGCACTTTTTGGCCAAATCTTATGATTTGGCGTTATCTCGCCAACGCTACAACCAATTTTGTTCAAATCGTCTCCTTTTGGCAAAATAAGCATAATAAGGCCTTAAACGGCAAATCGTCAATTTGGCTCTAATAGAAGCGGCACTTTTTGGCCAAATCGTACAATTTGGCGATATCTCGCAAACGGTACAACCAATTTTGTTCAAATATTCTCCTTTTGGCAAAATAAGCATAATAAGATCTTAAACAGCAAATCGTCAATTTGGCTCTAATAGAAGCGGCACTTTTTGGCCAAATCTTATGATTTGGCGTTATCTCGCCAACGCTACAGCCAATTTTGTTCAAATCGTCTCCTTTTGGCAAAATAAGCATAATAAGGCCTTAAACGGCAAATCGTCAATTTGGCTCTAATAGAAGCGGCACTTTTTGGCCAAATCTTATGATTTGGCGATATCTCGCAAACGGTACAACCAATTTTGTTCAAATCGTCTCCTTTTGGCAAAATAAGCATAATAAGGCCTTAAACGGCAAATCGTCAATTTGGCTCTAATAGAAGCGGCACTTTTTGGCCAAATCGTACAATTTGGCGATATCTCGCAAACGGTACAACCAATTTTGTTCAAATCGTCTCCTTTTGGCAAAATAAGCATAATAAGGTCTTAAACAGCAAATCGTCAATTTGGCTCTAATAGAAGCGGCACTTTTTGGCCAAATCTTATGATTTGGCGTTATCTCGCCAACGCTACAGCCAATTTTGTTCAAATCGTCTCCTTTTGGCAAAATAAGCATAATAAGGCCTTAAACGGCAAATCGTCAATTTGGCTCTAATAGAAGCGGCACTTTTTGGCCAAATCTTATGATTTGGCGATATCTCGCAAACGGTACAACCAATTTTGTTCAAATCGTCTCCTTTTGGCAAAATAAGCATAATAAGGCCTTAAACGGCAAATCGTCAATTTGGCTCTAATAGAAGCGGCACTTTTTGGCCAAATCTTATGATTTGGCGATATCTCGCAAACGGTACAACCAATTTTGTTCAAATCGTCTCCTTTTGGCAAAATAAGCATAATAAGGCCTTAAACGGCAAATCGTCAATTTGGCTCTAATAGAAGCGGCACTTTTTGGCCAAATCGTACAATTTGGTGTTATCTCGCAAACGCTACAGCCAATTTTGTTCAAATCGTCTCCTTTTGGCAAAATAAGCATAATAAGGCCTTAAACGGCAAATCGTCAATTTGGTTCTAATAGAAGCGGCACTTTTTGACCAAATCTTATGATTTGGCGTTATCTCGCCAACGCTACAACCAATTTTGTTCAAATCGTCTCCTTTTGGCAAAATAAGCATAATAAGGCCTTAAACGGCAAATCGTCAATTTGGCTCTAATAGAAGCGGCACTTTTTGGCCAAATCTTATGATTTGGCGATATCTCGCAAACGGTACAACCAATTTTGTTCAAATCGTCTCCTTTTGGCAAAATAAGCATAATAAGGCCTTAAACAGCAAATCGTCAATTTGGCTCTAATAGTAGCGGCACTTTTTGGCCAAATCTTATGATTTGGCGTTATCTCGCCAACGCTACAGCCAATTTTGTTCAAATCGTCTCCTTTTGGCAAAATAAGCATAATAAGGCCTTAAACGGCAAATCGTCAATTTGGCTCTAATAGAAGCGGCACTTTTTGGCCAAATCGTACAATTTAGTGATATCTCGCAAACGCTACAGCTAATTTTGTTCAAATCGTCTCCTTTTGGCAAAATAAGCATAATAAGGTCTTAAACAGCAAATCGTCAATTTGGCTCTAATAGAAGCGGCACTTTTTGGCCAAATCTTATGATTTGGCGTTATCTCGCCAACGCTACAGCCAATTTTGTTCAAATCGTCTCCTTTTGGCAAAATAAGCATAATAAGGCCTTAAACGGCAAATCGTCAATTTGGCTCTAATAGAAGCGGCACTTTTTGGCCAAATCTTATGATTTGGCGATATCTCGCAAACGGTACAACCAATTTTGTTCAAATCGTCTCCTTTTGGCAAAATAAGCATAATAAGGCCTTAAACGGCAAATCGTCAATTTGGCTCTAATAGAAGCGGCACTTTTTGGCCAAATCGTACAATTTGGCGATATCTCGCAAACGGTACAACCAATTTTGTTCAAATCGTCTCCTTTTGGCAAAATAAGCATAATAAGGCCTTAAACGGCAAATTGTCAATTTGGCTCTAATAGAAGCGGCACTTTTTGGCCAAATCGTACAATTTGGCGATATCTCGCAAACGGTACAACCAATTTTGTTCAAATCGTCTCCTTTTGGCAAAATAAGCATAATAAGGCCTTAAACGGCAAATCGTCAATTTGGCTCTAATAGAAGCGGCACTTTTTGGCCAAATCGTACAATTTGGCGTTATCTCGCCGATGCTACAACCAATTTTGTTCAAATCGTCTCCTTTTGGCAAAATAAGCATAATAAGGCCTTAAACGGCACATCGTCAATTTGGCTCTAATAGAAGCGGCACTTTTTGGCCAAATCGTACAATTTGGCGATATTTCGCCAACGCTACAACCAATTTTGTTCAAATCGTCTCCATTTGGCAAAATAAGCATAATAAGGCCTTAAACGGCAAATCGTCAATTTGGCTCTAATAGAAGCGGCACTTTTTGGCCAAATCGTACAATTTGGCGATATCTCGCAAACGGTACAACCAATTTTGTTCAAATCGTCTCCTTTTGGCAAAATAAGCATAATAAGGCCTTAAACGGCAAATCGTCAATTTGGCTCTAATAGAAGCGGCACTTTTTGGCCAAATCTTATGATTTGGCGTTATCTCGCCAACGCTACAACCAATTTTGTTCAAATCGTCTCCTTTTGGCAAAATAAGCATAATAAGGCCTTAAACGGCAAATCGTCAATTTGGCTCTAATAGAAGCGGCACTTTTTGGCCAAATCGTACAATTTGGCGATATCTCGCAAACGGTACAACCAATTTTGTTCAAATCGTCTCCTTTTGGCAAAATAAGCATAATAAGGTCTTAAACAGCAAATCGTCAATTTGGCTCTAATAGAAGCGGCACTTTTTGGCCAAATCTTATGATTTGGCGTTATCTCGCCAACGCTACAGCCAATTTTGTTCAAATCGTCTCCTTTTGGCAAAATAAGCATAATAAGGCCTTAAACGGCAAATCGTCAATTTGGCTCTAATAGAAGCGGCACTTTTTGGCCAAATCTTATGATTTGGCGATATCTCGCAAACGGTACAACCAATTTTGTTCAAATCGTCTCCTTTTGGCAAAATAAGCATAATAAGGCCTTAAACAGCAAATCGTCAATTTGGCTCTAATAGTAGCGGCACTTTTTGGCCAAATCTTATGATTTGGCGTTATCTCACCAACGCTACAGCCAATTTTGTTCAAATCGTCTCCTTTTGGCAAAATAAGCATAATAAGGCCTTAAACGGCAAATCGTCAATTTGGCTCTAATAGAAGCGGCACTTTTTGGCCAAATCGTACAATTTGGTGATATCTCGCAAACGCTACAGCCAATTTTGTTCAAATCGTCTCCTTTTGGCAAAATAAGCATAATAAGGCCTTAAACGGCAAATCGTCAATTTGGCTCTAATAGAAGCGGCACTTTTTGGCCAAATCTTATGATTTGGCGTTATCTCGCCAACGCTACAACCAATTTTGTTCAAATCGTCTCCTTTTGGCAAAATAAGCATAATAAGGCCTTAAACGGCAAATCGTCAATTTGGCTCTAATAGAAGCGGCACTTTTTGGACAAATCGTACAATTTGGCGATATCTCGCAAACGGTACAACCAATTTTGTTCAAATCGTCTCCTTTTGGCAAAATAAGCATAATAAGGCCTTAAACGGCAAATCGTCAATTTGGCTCTAATAGAAGCGGCACTTTTTGGACAAATCGTACAATTTGGCGATATCTCGCAAACGGTACAACCAATTTTGTTCAAATCGTCTCCTTTTGGCAAAATAAGCATAATAAGGCCTTAAACGGCAAATCGTCAATTTGGCTCTAATAGAAGCGGCACTTTTTGGCCAAATCGTACAATTTGGCGTTATCTCGCCGATGCTACAACCAATTTTGTTCAAATCGTCTCCTTTTGGCAAAATAAGCATAATAAGGCCTTAAACGGCACATCGTCAATTTGGCTCTAATAGAAGCGGCACTTTTTGGCCAAATCGTACAATTTGGCGATATTTCGCCAACGCTACAACCAATTTTGTTCAAATCGTCTCCATTTGGCAAAATAAGCATAATAAGGCCTTAAACGGCAAATCGTCAATTTGGCTCTAATAGAAGCGGCACTTTTTGGCCAAATCGTACAATTTGGCGATATCTCGCAAACGGTACAACCAATTTTGTTCAAATCGTCTCCTTTTGGCAAAATAAGCATAATAAGGCCTTAAACGGCAAATCGTCAATTTGGCTCTAATAGAAGCGGCACTTTTTGGCCAAATCTTATGATTTGGCGTTATCTCGCCAACGCTACAACCAATTTTGTTCAAATCGTCTCCTTTTGGCAAAATAAGCATAATAAGGCCTTAAACGGCAAATCGTCAATTTGGCTCTAATAGAAGCGGCACTTTTTGGCCAAATCGTACAATTTGGCGATATCTCGCAAACGGTACAACCAATTTTGTTCAAATCGTCTCCTTTTGGCAAAATAAGCATAATAAGGTCTTAAACAGCAAATCGTCAATTTGGCTCTAATAGAAGCGGCACTTTTTGGCCAAATCTTATGATTTGGCGTTATCTCGCCAACGCTACAGCCAATTTTGTTCAAATCGTCTCCTTTTGGCAAAATAAGCATAATAAGGCCTTAAACGGCAAATCGTCAATTTGGCTCTAATAGAAGCGGCACTTTTTGGCCAAATCTTATGATTTGGCGATATCTCGCAAACGGTACAACCAATTTTGTTCAAATCGTCTCCTTTTGGCAAAATAAGCATAATAAGGCCTTAAACAGCAAATCGTCAATTTGGCTCTAATAGTAGCGGCACTTTTTGGCCAAATCTTATGATTTGGCGTTATCTCACCAACGCTACAGCCAATTTTGTTCAAATCGTCTCCTTTTGGCAAAATAAGCATAATAAGGCCTTAAACGGAAAATCGTCAATTTGGCTCTAATAGAAGCGGCACTTTTTGGCCAAATCGTACAATTTGGTGATATCTCGCAAACGCTACAGCCAATTTTGTTCAAATCGTCTCCTTTTGGCAAAATAAGCATAATAAGGCCTTAAACGGCAAATCGTCAATTTGGCTCTAATAGAAGCGGCACTTTTTGGCCAAATCTTATGATTTGGCGTTATCTCGCCAACGCTACAACCAATTTTGTTCAAATCGTCTCCTTTTGGCAAAATAAGCATAATAAGGCCTTAAACGGCAAATCGTCAATTTGGCTCTAATAGAAGCGGCACTTTTTGGACAAATCGTACAATTTGGCGATATCTCGCAAACGGTACAACCAATTTTGTTCAAATCGTCTCCTTTTGGCAAAATAAGCATAATAAGGCCTTAAACGGCAAATCGTCAATTTGGCTCTAATAGAAGCGGCACTTTTTGGCCAAATCGTACAATTTGGCGATATCTCGCAAACGGTACAACCAATTTTGTTCAAATCGTCTCCTTTTGGCAAAATAAGCATAATAAGGCCTTAAACGGCAAATCGTCAATTTGGCTCTAATAGAAGCGGCACTTTTTGGCCAAATCTAATGATTTGGCGTTATCTCGCCAACGCTACAGCCAATTTTGTTCAAATCGTCTCCTTTTGGCAAAATAAGCATAATAAGGCCTTAAACGGCAAATCGTCAATTTGGCTCTAATAGAAGCGGCACTTTTTGGCCAAATCTTATGATTTGGCGTTATCTCGCCGATGCTACAACCAATTTTGTTCAAATCGTCTCCTTTTGGGAAAATAAGCATAATAAGGCCTTAAACGAGTTATATGGGGATGCTACCATAAGCCACCATACTAAAGAGACGCGGCCCAGACTTGCTGAGCTTGCAGAATCAAACAATAAAACCACATTGCGCTGGACCTTCGGGACTCACTCTGACAATCGATCGACAGTAATATTCAACTCACGTTGATTTCATTGTAACTTACCAAAGCTCGTTCTACTGTATTGTTACCGTTATACTTAATAATTCTTGTTAGTGTTGTGTTAACTACAAGTTTATATTAAATCATAAAATATAGTAATTGTTTAATTTTTTTTAAAAAGTCTTCCGAGGAATACGGAAAGATAAGTGGCGCAGTCGTACGGATCAATCACGGAATCAATATTCAATCGCTGAGTAGTGAACTAACCGTGAGAGACCTTCGTGTAACGTGTACGGTAAAACTGTAGTAAAATCAATGTTTGTGTCGAGCATCGTGCTATTTTGGTAAGTACAACTGGTTAATAATTTTTGTACAAGATTTTTTATGTCAGAGATTAACGAGGTACTTGAACAGTTTGAATCCCTGAGTATTGATACCCCTTTGACAGGCCCTAATTGTAATCGCTCAGTCCCAATTAGAAATCGTAAACTTGTAAGAAACAGTAACGTAAAAATGGTTGAGTTTAAAACTGAGTATTTGAGGTGTGTCCCAGATTTCGATGGGAGCCCTAATGATCTTGGCCGTTACCTCGGCGTATGTCAATCCTTGATCGATTCCTTTTACGTTGCCCAACAACCCAACCACTTCCAAAATACCTTCTTGCTAAATTGTATTATTGGAAAGTTATCTGGGAATGCTAAATTGGTATTGGGAACACAAAACGTCAACAACTGGGAGGAACTAAAGGAAATTTTGACAAGGCATTTTGCGGATCAGAGGGATGAGGCATGTTTAAACATGGACTTAGTTATGCTTAAACAACGACAAAACGAAACCCCTAACGAATTTTACGATAGGGTTCTGCATATACTAAACTTGTTATGTTCTTATATTAATGCCCACGAAACTACGGAGATAGGGAAAGCTGTAAAAAAGGATCTATACAATAACTTGGCGCTGAAAACATTCCTATCAGGACTAAGAGAGCCCCTAGGAACAGCAATACGCTGTATGCGACCAAAAGATTTGCCAGAAGCATTGCAATTTGTAACACAGGAAGACAACACACACTATTTGCAAAATAATAGTAGTGGCAGCAGTAATAATGGCAGTAATAGAGTGCATAATGCAACAAACTCCACACCTAGACCTAGGTTCAACCCTAGACCGTCATATACGAATAATCACTCTGGTCAATTTAGACCAGGAGCCCATGTAAATACAGCAGTAAATCATACACCAAGGCCAACGTATCAGCCATCGCAAGCTAGACAGAATTTCCAACCACCAAGGGTGACTACTAACGTCTTCAAATCGAATCCAAATCAACCCTTGCCAAAACCCACACCGATGAGTGTTTCGACGAGGAGAACCGGATTTACGAACAGACAGAATTCGGGAGGTTATTACCCCAATAGGACGTATTTTAATAATCCAAATAGACCACCCTATAACCCCGCACAAAATATCATCGCAGAAGAACTTTATAGCACCAGCGTAAACAGGAGTATCGATGACCAAGCTGTCTACGACGAAAAATACCATGGCGACCCAAAGGCGAGACGATATGGAAACGAATCCACTGAACAACAGGACGGATCAAGTTACCACGTGGGAAGTCGGTGCGACGCTGCATCTGCAGATTATTCTTATAAGAATTTTCTCGAAACTGGCCCAGACGAGAACGAAACATAAAACCAAAGATAATAACACTGAATAACACCGAGGGCAGTGAACTAAACTATATTACTTTTCCTGAACACAATCTTAAATTTTTAATTGATAGTGGTGCAAGTAAATCATTTATAAACCCGGAAGCTGCTAGGAAGATAGCTCCGAACCAAATTAAAAAAGACCCTTTTATAGTTTCAACCGCATTACAACAATCAGCCCATGAATTTAGTACAACGATACCAGCTTCGGAAATTTTCAAATTACCCCGATACACTTTGCTGAAATTTTATTTGTTTAAATTTCATGGAACCTTTGATGGATTGTTGGGATTAGATAATTTGAAACTGTTAGAAGCCCAATTAGATTTTCGGAAAAATAAAATGGTTACCCCTTATGCCACTATACCATTCCAAACGTATTGGACAAATGTACAGAATAACCATATAGAAATGGAACCAAGGATAGAAAAAGTAGTTAGAATTGAAACAAATATCCGAGATGGAGAGGTATTGATTGATTATCGGAAGATAAATGGATGTGAAATCCCAAGTTGTATAACAAAGACGAAAGATGGTCACGCTTTAGTCGTGATAAGAAATAGATCATGCCAATCAAAGATAATAGATTTAACCCGACCATTCGATGTCGAGGCGTTAGACAAAGGAATATTAGAGCATGAAACAATTGATGTAAACACAATGGATACCCATCGAGGGAGGAAATTGGAAACATCGCAGATTAGGACTAATCATCTTAATCGAGAAGAGAAGAAAGAAATTCTACGATTATGTACCGAATTTTCGGACATATTCTATCAAGAAGGCATACCTTTGACGTTTACTAGTCAAACAAAGCATGCTATCAAGACAACTGATGAACAGCCAGTGTACGTAAAGTCGTACAGGTACCCCTTCATACATAAAGAAGAAGTTAGGAGCCAAATAGATAAAATGTTGGACCAGGGAATCATTAGACATAGCAGTTCACCTTGGTCAGCCCCAATCTGGGTAGTTCCTAAGAAGATGGATGCGTCTGGAAAACGCAAATGGAGAGTCTGCGTGGATTACCGCAAACTCAATGAGAAAACTATCGACGACAAATACCCTTTACCCAATATAACTGATATACTGGATAAACTGGGGAAGTGTCAGTATTTTTCGACCCTTGATTTGGCGAGTGGTTTCCACCAAATTGAGATGAGGGAACAAGATATACCAAAGACGGCGTTTAGTACCGAAGGAGGGCATTATGAATATACCCGAATGCCCTTCGGATTAAAAAACGCACCTGCGACCTTCCAAAGAGCAATGGATGGAATTTTGAGCGGATTGCAGAATGAAAGGTGTCTAGTGTATCTTGACGACATAATCATTTACTCAACATCCTTACAAGAGCACTTGGAAAATTTAAGAGCAGTCTTTAATCGACTTAGAAAATCCAATTTCAAGGTCCAACTCGACAAGAGTGAATTTTTGAGGAAGGAAGTAAATTATTTGGGACATATTATAACCCCAGAAGGAGTTCGACCTAACCCGGAAAAAGTGAAAGTAGTAAAAAATTACCCGATTCCAGGAACCCCAAAGCAAATTAAAGGATTCCTTGGCTTGGTGGGATACTACAGGAAATTCATTAATAACTTTGCGCAGTTGACCAAACCTCTAACTAAATGTCTCAAGAAAGGAGCGAAAATTGAACATAATGAAGAATTTGTTAAATCTTTTGAGACCTGTAAAGAAATATTAATGAATGAACCTATCTTACAATATCCCGACCTCTCAAAGCCTTTTAACCTCACCTGTGACGCCAGTAATGTCGCATTAGGAGCAATTTTGTCACAAGGCCCTATTGGACAAGACTTGCCAGTGGCGTACGCCTCACGCACATTAAACGAATCCGAACAAAATTATTCTACGATAGAAAAGGAGTGTTTGTGTTTAGTTTGGGCAACGAAGTATTTCAGGCCCTACCTGTATGGTAACAAATTTAATATAGTCACTGATCATAAGCCGTTACAATGGCTATTTAACTTGAAAGACCCTTCGTCCAAATTACTAAGGTGGCGAATTAAGCTGGAAGAATACGACTATAGAATCATTTATAAAAAGGGAAAACTAAATACGAATGCCGATGCGTTGAGTCGCGTGGAAATTCACACGAAAGAAACGAACGGATTTCAAGAGTTAGTGCGATATATGGAGGACTTCAACAGAGATTTGGAACAAGCGGGTACAAGTGGACAAACAAGAAATGAACCAGATAACCTATCAATGATAGTTGAACCAGACACAGAGGCAAAAAATACAGAAAGGATGGAAGAACCAACCCCAATGGATGAGAATGAAACTGTACATACAAACGAGGATCAAGATCCTATCGTAGGAGTTCCAATTGTAGAATCAGCTGTTAACTATGGAGCCAATCAGGTGATTGTGTCACGAGTATTGCATACACCTGCAAAATTAAAGAAATTAGAACTATTTGGGAAAAAACGAAGATACTTACTACAATTGCCA
This sequence comes from Euwallacea fornicatus, assembly GCF_040115645.1. Taxonomy (NCBI): domain Eukaryota; kingdom Metazoa; phylum Arthropoda; class Insecta; order Coleoptera; family Curculionidae; genus Euwallacea; species Euwallacea fornicatus. Next base: position 464,065 of record NW_027096045.1, read on the forward strand.
GATGATGACTTCGATCACTATTTAATGAAGTTTGTCATAGAGAATGTGGCCCCAGGAAAACTGTATTCCCTTTACTTCGAAAGTCCAGATATTTACCCTAAATTTTGTGAAACTATACGTAAAAATTTTAAATGGCCATCGCTCAAATTCAAGCGATGCCTAACAAAATTAATAGATGTCGAAGAAAAAGCAGATATACCTGAAATCATACAGGCTTATCATGAGAGCAAAACAAACCATAGGGGCATAGAAGAGACAGAGCAGAGAATAAAAGCCAAATATTACTGGCCAAACATAAGAGATACAGTACAAAATTACCTGGAACAATGTGAAATTTGCCAGCGTAGTAAATACGAAAGGAACCCCATCAAGACGAAGTACAACATCACGCCTACAGCTGCAAAGCCTTTCGAAATTGTCCACATAGACACATATACATTAGAAAAGACAAAGTTTCTAACTATTGTGGATAGTTTTTCGAAATTTGCCCAAGCCTATGTTTTGGATTCAATGATGGCAACTGAAGTAGCGGACAATTTAATAACTTTCTTCTCCCATTTTGGAGTGCCAATTCAAATAATCGCTGACAATGGGACAGAATTTAAGAATACAGTAATTGCCGAACTTTTAAGAAGCCATAAAGTAGAAACGCATTTCTGCACGCCAGATCATCCCCAATCGAATGGAATTGTGGAGAGATTCCACTCAACAATAGCAGAACACGTAAGATTGCTGAACAACCAAGGTCAAGAAGAGACACCCATCAAACAGAAGGTCAAGTACGCCGTGTTAGCATACAACAATTCAATTCATTCAACAACGGGATACAAACCAATGGAAATTGTGAACGGACACCTAGGAAGTGAGGATCCATTCAACATCACTATGAATGAAAATTTAATGACCAACTATGTAACTGAACACAAAGCAAGGACGAAATTGTTGTACGGAGAAATGAATAGGCGAATGACCGAGGCTAAAGTACGCTTAATGGAAAAGAGAAATGTAAATCGGGACGACCCAACGATGTTTGAAGAAGGAGATGACGTGCGTGAAAGAATAAAGAATCCTAGACAAAAATTAGGAGACAAATTTAAAGCATGTGCAAAAGCGGAAATTGTAAATAGAGAAAGGAAATTTGTCGAAAATCAGTCTGGAAGGAAAGTGAACATAGACAATCTAAAACGGCCCAGCCGTCACAAATGTATTAATCCAAGTAGAAATAAGGAGTAAATTAGACTCAAACCAAACCATGTACATATAAGTAAACGAAGGAAAAACATTTACAGCATCCTAGTCACGGGACAAGCTAGGGATGTCACACTGTTGGAACTCAAGGGAAATCCGGGAATGTTACCGCTAGAACTGGGAAAGGCAGTATTGATTGATGGAAGCCACAGTTTCATTCATTACAACGATTTAAGACCAGTAGCAGAACAACTAGAAGAGCTGAGAAGAAAAATAAATAATTTGACCAGCAATTGGGAAACGACAACACATCCAAGCCCTTATAAGAATGAGCTCCGCAATTTTTACGAGATCATGAAGGCAATACAGGAACAAGTTGAAAACCGCTTTTACCGAATATTTCCTAAAACAAATCGACCAAAGCGAGGAATCGTGGATGGATTAGGAGCAGTGTTCAAAGCGATAACGGGAAATTTGGACGCAGAAGATGGTCAAAAATACGACAAATTAATTAGAGAATTACGTGCGAAACAAAGGCTCACTCAAACTCAAGTTGTAACTCAAGGAAGAATGACAGTGTTGGCTTTAGAAAGGTTTAACAAAACGCTAAAACAGCTTTACGACAATGATAGAATACTGGAGGAAAAATTGAAAGAAATTGTACCTTATATCAAGGATGTGATCGACGATAGAAATTGTTCCTTTTTGAAGGAAATTGTCAACGAAATAATTGATATGTACGAGATAATCAACACCATCCTACAAGATGTCGAAAACTCGTTGGTATTTGCAAGATTAAATACCATGCACCCAAGCATAATGGACCAAAGGGATCTACTCACTGCACTCACGGAGTTAAGCAACGACATAGGAAGGACCAATCTACCACTACCTATAACTTTGGAAAATATAGTTAAATACGAAGAAATAACAAAACTGGAGTGTTTCCTATCGGACTATCGAATCACGTACATTTTACACATTCCTACTGTTCAGAATCTGCAATTTTCTTATTACCATTTGTATTCTATTCCCGTTTACATTCAGGGTCAGTTTAGGGCAATCATACCTAAAGGGAAGTACCTTGTAAAGAGCCAGTTGTACCACGCGTACTTTCACCGCGAGTGTCGTAAATTAAAGCCAGAACTATACTTGTGCTATGAAACAGACTTAACGGGAAATCAGCCAGAAACCCCTTGTGAAATACAGTTAATAAACTTAGTGAAAAATCCTTCGAACTGTACTCAAACGTTAATAAAAATAGACAGAATAATTTTAAATAGGTTAGATGTGTCAGATAAATGGATTGTAATAAGTCCTACAGAAGAAATAGCCCAGCTAACGTGCCAAAATAGACAAACAGAAGCCAAAACCTTGCACGGGACATATCTATACGAAATTCCAAAGGGATGTAAGTTAAGCATCGGGAACCAGCAGGCAACGAATACCATGAGGATCATGGAAAACACTCTGAAGCCCATTTTGCTACCTAAAATTATCACGGACGTTCCACCCCGACAGAACTTAAACTTGAGCATTCACCTACCCGAGCTCGAGTTAGATGACCTGCATAAGCTAAAACATGAAGTTTATGAGGAGCAGGAAAGCGGCAGCTGGACGGACAACGACCTCTACACACCCCCTAGTGTGTGGACATTACTAATGTATATTATAATTATAGGAGCAATGGCAGCTTTAACATGGAAAAAGTTGTTGCAACCCCGACTGAGGAATCGGAGTCAGAAGAACAACCAGTCAAATGAAGAGCCAATAGAAGTTCCACTCCCTCGGCTAGCCTAGGAGTTCCATCTCAGAGGGGAGGAGTTATATGGGGATGCTACCATAAGCCACCATACTAAAGAGACGCGGCCCAGACTTGCTGAGCTTGCAGAATCAAACAATAAAACCACATTGCGCTGGACCTTCGGGACTCACTCTGACAATCGATCGACAGTAATATTCAACTCACGTTGATTTCATTGTAACTTACCAAAGCTCGTTCTACTGTATTGTTACCGTTATACTTAATAATTCTTGTTAGTGTTGTGTTAACTACAAGTTTATATTAAATCATAAAATATAGTAATTGTTTAATTTTTTTTAAAAAGTCTTCCGAGGAATACGGAAAGATAAGTAACGGCAAATTGTCAATTTGGCTCTAATAGAAGCGGCACTTTTTGGCCAAATCGTACAATTTGGCGATATCTCGCAAACGGTACAACCAATTTTGTTCAAATCGTCTCCTTTTGGCAAAATAAGCATAATAAGGCCTTAAACGGCAAATCGTCAATTTGGCTCTAATAGAAGCGGCACTTTTTGGCCAAATCGTACAATTTGGCGATATCTCGCAAACGGTACAACCAATTTTGTTCAAATCGTCTCCTTTTGGCAAAATAAGCATAATAAGGCCTTAAACGGCAAATCGTCAATTTGGCTCTAATAGAAGCGGCACTTTTTGGCCAAATCGTACAATTTGGTGATATCTCGCAAACGCTACAGCCAATTTTGTTCAAATCGTCTCCTTTTGGCAAAATAAGCATAATAAGGCCTTAAACGGCAAATCGTCAATTTGGCTCTAATAGAAGCGGCACTTTTTGGCCAAATCTTATGATTTGGCGTTATCTCGCCAACGCTACAACCAATTTTGTTCAAATCGTCTCCTTTTGGCAAAATAAGCATAATAAGGCCTTAAACGGCAAATCGTCAATTTGGTTCGAATAGAAGCGGCACTTTTTGGCCAAATCGTACAATTTGGCGATATCTCGCAAACGGTACAACCAATTTTGTTCAAATCGTCTCCTTTTGGCAAAATAAGCATAATAAGGCCTTAAACGGCAAATCGTCAATTTGGCTCTAATAGAAGCGGCACTTTTTGGCCAAATCTTATGATTTGGCGTTATCTCGCCAACGCTACAACCAATTTTGTTCAAATCGTCTCCTTTTGGCAAAATAAGCATAATAAGGCCTTAAACGGCAAATCGTCAATTTGGCTCTAATAGAAGCGGCACTTTTTGGCCAAATCGTACAATTTGGTGATATCTCGCAAACGCTACAGCCAATTTTGTTCAAATCGTCTCCTTTTGGCAAAATAAGCATAATAAGGCCTTAAACGGCAAATCGTCAATTTGGCTCTAATAGAAGCGGCACTTTTTGGCCAAATCTTATGATTTGGCGTTATCTCGCCAACGCTACAACCAATTTTGTTCAAATCGTCTCCTTTTGGCAAAATAAGCATAATAAGGCCTTAAACGGCAAATCGTCAATTTGGTTCGAATAGAAGCGGCACTTTTTGGCCAAATCGTACAATTTGGCGATATCTCGCAAACGGTACAACCAATTTTGTTCAAATCGTCTCCTTTTGGCAAAATAAGCATAATAAGGCCTTAAACGGCAAATCGTCAATTTGGCTCTAATAGAAGCGGCACTTTTTGGCCAAATCGTACAATTTGGTGATATCTCGCAAACGCTACAGCCAATTTTGTTCAAATCGTCTCCTTTTGGCAAAATAAGCATAATAAGGCCTTAAACGGCAAATCGTCAATTTGGCTCTAATAGAAGCGGCACTTTTTGGCCAAATCTTATGATTTGGCGTTATCTCGCCAACGCTACAGCCAATTTTGTTCAAATCGTCTCCTTTTGGCAAAATAAGCATAATAAGGCCTTAAACGGCAAATCGTCAATTTGGCTCTAATAGAAGCGGCACTTTTTGGCCAAATCGTACAATTTGGTGATATCTCGAAAACGCTACAGCCAATTTTGTTCAAATCGTCTCCTTTTGGCAAAATAAGCATAATAAGGTCTTAAACAGCAAATCGTCAATTTGGCTTTAATAGAAGCGGCACTTTTTGGCCAAATCTTATGATTTGGCGTTATCTCGCCAACGCTACAGCCAATTTTGTTCAAATCGTCTCCTTTTGGCAAAATAAGCATAATAAGGCCTTAAACGGCAAACCGTCAATTTGGCTCTAATAGAAGCGGCACTTTTTGGCCAAATCTTATGATTTGGCGATATCTCGAAAACGCTACAGCCAATTTTGTTCAAATCGTCTCCTTTTGGCAAAATAAGCATAATAAGGCCTTAAACGGCAAATCGTCAATTTGGCTCTAATAGAAGCGGCACTTTTTGGCCAAATCTTATGATTTGGCGTTATCTCGCCAACGCTACAGCCAATTTTGTTCAAATCGTCTCCTTTTGGCAAAATAAGCATAATAAGGCCTTAAACGGCAAATCGTCAATTTGGCTCTAATAGAAGCGGCACTTTTTGGCCAAATCGTACAATTTGGTGATATCTCGAAAACGCTACAGCCAATTTTGTTCAAATCGTCTCCTTTTGGCAAAATAAGCATAATAAGGCCTTAAACGGCAAATCGTCAATTTGGCTCTAATAGAAGCGGCACTTTTTGGCCAAATCGTACAATTTGGCGATATCTCGCAAACGGTACAACCAATTTTGTTCAAATCGTCTCCTTTTGGCAAAATAAGCATAATAAGGCCTTAAACAGCAAATCGTCAATTTGGCTCTAATAGAAGCGGCACTTTTTGGCCAAATCATACAATTTGGCGATATCTCGCAAACGCTGCAACCAATTTTGTTCAAATCGTCTCCTTTTGGCAAAATAAGCATAATAAGGCCTTAAACAGCAAATCGTCAATTTGGCTCTAATAGAAGCGGCACTTTTTGGCCAAATCATACAATTTGGCGATATCTCGCAAACGCTGCAACCAATTTTGTTCAAATCGTCTCCTTTTGGCAAAATAAGCATAATAAGGCCTTAAACGGCAAATCGTCAATTTGGCTCTAATAGAAGCGGTACTTTTTGGCCAAATCTTATGATTTGGCGTTATCTCGCCAACGCTACAACCAATTTTGTTCAAATCGTCTCCTTTTGGCAAAATAAGCATAATAAGGCCTTAAACGGCAAATCGTCAATTTGGCTCTAATAGAAGCGGCACTTTTTGGCCAAATCTTATGATTTGGCGTTATCTCGCCAACGCTACAACCAATTTTGTTCAAATCGTCTCCTTTTGGCAAAATAAGCATAATAAGGTTTTAAACGGCAAATCGTCAATTTGGCTCTAATAGAAGCGGCACTTTTTGGCCAAATCATACAATTTGGCGATATCTCGCAAACGCTGCAACCAATTTTGTTCAAATCGTCTCCTTTTGGCAAAATAAGCATAATAAGGCCTTAAACGGCAAATCGTCAATTTGGCTCTAATAGAAACGGCACTTTTTGGCCAAATCTTACGATTTGGCGTTATCTCGCCAACGCTACAGCCAATTTTGTTCAAATCGTCTCCTTTTGGCAAAATAAGCATAATAAGGCCTTAAACGGCAAATCGTCAATTTGGCTCTAATAGAAGCGGTACTTTTTGGCCAAATCTTATGATTTGGCGTTATCTCGCCAACGCTACAGCCAATTTCGTTCAAATCGTCTCCTTTTGGCAAAATAAGCATAATAAGGCCTTAAACGGCAAATCGTCAATTTGGCTCTAATAGAAGCGGCACTTTTTGGCCAAATCTTATGATTTGGCGTTATCTCGCCAACGCTACAGCCAATTTTGTTCAAATCGTCTCCTTTTGGCAAAATAAGCATAATAAGGCCTTAAACGGCAAATCGTCAATTTGGCTCTAATAGAAGCGGCACTTTTTGGCCAAATCGTACAATTTGGCGATATCTCGCAAACGGTACAACCAATTTTGTTCAAATCGTCTCCTTTTGGCAAAATAAGCATAATAAGGCCTTAAACAGCAAATCGTCAATTTGGCTCTAATAGAAGCGGCACTTTTTGGCCAAATCATACAATTTGGCGATATCTCGCAAACGCTGCAACCAATTTTGTTCAAATCGTCTCCTTTTGGCAAAATAAGCATAATAAGGCCTTAAACAGCAAATCGTCAATTTGGCTCTAATAGAAGCGGCACTTTTTGGCCAAATCATACAATTTGGCGATATCTCGCAAACGCTGCAACCAATTTTGTTCAAATCGTCTCCTTTTGGCAAAATAAGCATAATAAGGCCTTAAACGGCAAATCGTCAATTTGGCTCTAATAGAAACGGCACTTTTTGGCCAAATCTTACGATTTGGCGTTATCTCGCCAACGCTACAGCCAATTTTGTTCAAATCGTCTCCTTTTGGCAAAATAAGCATAATAAGGCCTTAAACGGCAAATCGTCAATTTGGCTCTAATAGAAGCGGTACTTTTTGGCCAAATCTTATGATTTGGCGTTATCTCGCCAACGCTACAGCCAATTTCGTTCAAATCGTCTCCTTTTGGCAAAATAAGCATAATAAGGCCTTAAACGGCAAATCGTCAATTTGGCTCTAATAGAAGCGGCACTTTTTGGCCAAATCTTATGATTTGGCGTTATCTCGCCAACGCTACAGCCAATTTTGTTCAAATCGTCTCCTTTTGGCAAAATAAGCATAATAAGGCCTTAAACGGCAAATCGTCAATTTGGCTCTAATAGAAGCGGCACTTTTTGGCCAAATCTTATGATTTGGCGTTATCTCGCCGATGCTACAACCAATTTTGTTCAAATCGTCTCCTTTTGGGAAAATAAGCATAATAAGGCCTTAAACGGCAAATTGTCAATTTGGCTCTAATAGAAGCGGCACTTTTTGGCCAAATCGTACAATTTGGCGATATCTCGCAAACGGTACAACCAATTTTGTTCAAATCGTCTCCTTTTGGCAAAATAAGCATAATAAGGCCTTAAACGGCAAATCGTCAATTTGGCTCTAATAGAAGCGGCACTTTTTGGCCAAATCGTACAATTTGGCGATATCTCGCAAACGGTACAACCAATTTTGTTCAAATCGTCTCCTTTTGGCAAAATAAGCATAATAAGGCCTTAAACGGCAAATCGTCAATTTGGCTCTAATAGAAGCGGCACTTTTTGGCCAAATCGTACAATTTGGTGATATCTCGCAAACGCTACAGCCAATTTTGTTCAAATCGTCTCCTTTTGGCAAAATAAGCATAATAAGGCCTTAAACGGCAAATCGTCAATTTGGCTCTAATAGAAGCGGCACTTTTTGGCCAAATCTTATGATTTGGCGTTATCTCGCCAACGCTACAACCAATTTTGTTCAAATCGTCTCCTTTTGGCAAAATAAGCATAATAAGGCCTTAAACGGCAAATCGTCAATTTGGCTCTAATAGAAGCGGCACTTTTTGGCCAAATCTTATGATTTGGCGATATCTCGCAAACGGTACAACCAATTTTGTTCAAATCGTCTCCTTTTGGCAAAATAAGCATAATAAGGCCTTAAACGGCAAATCGTCAATTTGGCTCTAATAGAAGCGGCACTTTTTGGCCAAATCTTATGATTTGGCGTTATCTCGCCAACGCTACAACCAATTTTGTTCAAATCGTCTCCTTTTGGCAAAATAAGCATAATAAGGCCTTAAACGGCAAATCGTCAATTTGGCTCTAATAGAAGCGGCACTTTTTGGCCAAATCTTATGATTTGGCGATATCTCGCAAACGGTACAACCAATTTTGTTCAAATCGTCTCCTTTTGGCAAAATAAGCATAATAAGGCCTTAAACAGCAAATCGTCAATTTGGCTCTAATAGTAGCGGCACTTTTTGGCCAAATCTTATGATTTGGCGTTATCTCGCCAACGCTACAGCCAATTTTGTTCAAATCGTCTCCTTTTGGCAAAATAAGCATAATAAGGCCTTAAACGGCAAATCGTCAATTTGGCTCTAATAGAAGCGGCACTTTTTGGCCAAATCGTACAATTTGGTGATATCTCGCAAACGCTACAGCTAATTTTGTTCAAATCGTCTCCTTTTGGCAAAATAAGCATAATAAGGCCTTAAACGGCAAATCGTCAATTTGGCTCTAATAGAAGCGGCACTTTTTGGCCAAATCTTATGATTTGGCGTTATCTCGCCAACGCTACAACCAGTTTTGTTCAAATCGTCTCCTTTTGGCAAAATAAGCATAATAAGGCCTTAAACGGCAAATCGTCAATTTGGCTCTAATAGAAGCGGCACTTTTTGGACAAATCGTACAATTTGGCGATATCTCACAAACGGTACAACCAATTTTGTTCAAATCGTCTCCTTTTGGCAAAATAAGCATAATAAGGCCTTAAACGGCACATCGTCAATTTGGCTCTAATAGAAGCGGCACTTTTTGGCCAAATCGTACAATTTGGCGATATTTCGCCAACGCTACAACCAATTTTGTTCAAATCGTCTCCATTTGGCAAAATAAGCATAATAAGGCCTTAAACGGCAAATCGTCAATTTGGCTCTAATAGAAGCGGCACTTTTTGGCCAAATCGTACAATTTGGTGATATCTCGAAAACGCTACAGCCAATTTTGTTCAAATCGTCTCCTTTTGGCAAAATAAGCATAATAAGGCCTTAAACGGCAAATCGTCAATTTGGCTCTAATAGAAGCGGCACTTTTTGGCCAAATCGTACAATTTGGCGATATCTCGCAAACGGTACAACCAATTTTGTTCAAATCGTCTCCTTTTGGCAAAATAAGCATAATAAGGCCTTAAACAGCAAATCGTCAATTTGGCTCTAATAGAAGCGGCACTTTTTGGCCAAATCATACAATTTGGCGATATCTCGCAAACGCTGCAACCAATTTTGTTCAAATCGTCTCCTTTTGGCAAAATAAGCATAATAAGGCCTTAAACAGAAAATCGTCAATTTGGCTCTAATAGAAGCGGCACTTTTTGGCCAAATCATACAATTTGGCGATATCTCGCAAACGCTGCAACCAATTTTGTTCAAATCGTCTCCTTTTGGCAAAATAAGCATAATAAGGCCTTAAACGGCAAATCGTCAATTTGGCTCTAATAGAAACGGCACTTTTTGGCCAAATCTTACGATTTGGCGTTATCTCGCCAACGCTACAGCCAATTTTGTTCAAATCGTCTCCTTTTGGCAAAATAAGCATAATAAGGCCTTAAACGGCAAATCGTCAATTTGGCTCTAATAGAAGCGGCACTTTTTGGCCAAATCTTATGATTTGGCGTTATCTCGCCAACGCTACAGCCAATTTTGTTCAAATCGTCTCCTTTTGGCAAAATAAGCATAATAAGGCCTTAAACGGCAAATCGTCAATTTGGCTCTAATAGAAACGGCACTTTTTGGCCAAATCTTACGATTTGGCGTTATCTCGCCAACGCTACAGCCAATTTCGTTCAAATCGTCTCCTTTTGGCAAAATAAGCATAATAAGGCCTTAAACGGCAAATCGTCAATTTGGCTCTAATAGAAGCGGCACTTTTTGGCCAAATCTTATGATTTGGCGTTATCTCGCCAACGCTACAGCCAATTTTGTTCAAATCGTCTCCTTTTGGCAAAATAAGCATAATAAGGCCTTAAACGGCAAATCGTCAATTTGGCTCTAATAGAAGCGGCACTTTTTGGCCAAATCGTACAATTTGGCGATATCTCGCAAACGGTACAACCAATTTTGTTCAAATCGTCTCCTTTTGGCAAAATAAGCATAATAAGGCCTTAAACAGCAAATCGTCAATTTGGCTCTAATAGAAGCGGCACTTTTTGGCCAAATCATACAATTTGGCGATATCTCGCAAACGCTGCAACCAATTTTGTTCAAATCGTCTCCTTTTGGCAAAATAAGCATAATAAGGCCTTAAACAGCAAATCGTCAATTTGGCTCTAATAGAAGCGGCACTTTTTGGCCAAATCATACAATTTGGCGATATCTCGCAAACGCTGCAACCAATTTTGTTCAAATCGTCTCCTTTTGGCAAAATAAGCATAATAAGGCCTTAAACGGCAAATCGTCAATTTGGCTCTAATAGAAACGGCACTTTTTGGCCAAATCTTACGATTTGGCGTTATCTCGCCAACGCTACAGCCAATTTTGTTCAAATCGTCTCCTTTTGGCAAAATAAGCATAATAAGGCCTTAAACGGCAAATCGTCAATTTGGCTCTAATAGAAGCGGTACTTTTTGGCCAAATCTTATGATTTGGCGTTATCTCGCCAACGCTACAGCCAATTTCGTTCAAATCGTCTCCTTTTGGCAAAATAAGCATAATAAGGCCTTAAACGGCAAATCGTCAATTTGGCTCTAATAGAAGCGGCACTTTTTGGCCAAATCTTATGATTTGGCGTTATCTCGCCAACGCTACAGCCAATTTTGTTCAAATCGTCTCCTTTTGGCAAAATAAGCATAATAAGGCCTTAAACGGCAAATCGTCAATTTGGCTCTAATAGAAGCGGCACTTTTTGGCCAAATCTTATGATTTGGCGTTATCTCGCCGATGCTACAACCAATTTTGTTCAAATCGTCTCCTTTTGGGAAAATAAGCATAATAAGGCCTTAAACGGCAAATTGTCAATTTGGCTCTAATAGAAGCGGCACTTTTTGGCCAAATCGTACAATTTGGCGATATCTCGCAAACGGTACAACCAATTTTGTTCAAATCGTCTCCTTTTGGCAAAATAAGCATAATAAGGCCTTAAACGGCAAATCGTCAATTTGGCTCTAATAGAAGCGGCACTTTTTGGCCAAATCGTACAATTTGGCGATATCTCGCAAACGGTACAACCAATTTTGTTCAAATCGTCTCCTTTTGGCAAAATAAGCATAATAAGGCCTTAAACGGCAAATCGTCAATTTGGCTCTAATAGAAGCGGCACTTTTTGGCCAAATCGTACAATTTGGTGATATCTCGCAAACGCTACAGCCAATTTTGTTCAAATCGTCTCCTTTTGGCAAAATAAGCATAATAAGGCCTTAAACGGCAAATCGTCAATTTGGCTCTAATAGAAGCGGCACTTTTTGGCCAAATCTTATGATTTGGCGTTATCTCGCCAACGCTACAACCAATTTTGTTCAAATCGTCTCCTTTTGGCAAAATAAGCATAATAAGGCCTTAAACGGCAAATCGTCAATTTGGCTCTAATAGAAGCGGCACTTTTTGGCCAAATCTTATGATTTGGCGATATCTCGCAAACGGTACAGCCAATTTTGTTCAAATCGTCTCCTTTTGGCAAAATAAGCATAATAAGGCCTTAAACGGCAAATCGTCAATTTGGCTCTAATAGAAGCGGCACTTTTTGGCCAAATCGTACAATTTGGTGATATCTCGCAAACGCTACAGCCAATTTTGTTCAAATCGTCTCCTTTTGGCAAAATAAGCATAATAAGGCCTTAAACGGCAAATCGTCAATTTGGCTCTAATAGAAGCGGCACTTTTTGGCCAAATCTTATGATTTGGCGTTATCTCGCCAACGCTACAACCAATTTTGTTCAAATCGTCTCCTTTTGGCAAAATAAGCATAATAAGGCCTTAAACGGCAAATCGTCAATTTGGCTCTAATAGAAGCGGCACTTTTTGGCCAAATCTTATGATTTGGCGATATCTCGCAAACGGTACAGCCAATTTTGTTCAAATCGTCTCCTTTTGGCAAAATAAGCATAATAAGGCCTTAAACAGCAAATCGTCAATTTGGCTCTAATAGTAGCGGCACTTTTTGGCCAAATCTTATGATTTGGCGTTATCTCGCCAACGCTACAGCCAATTTTGTTCAAATCGTCTCCTTTTGGCAAAATAAGCATAATAAGGCCTTAAACGGCAAATCGTCAATTTGGCTCTAATAGAAGCGGCACTTTTTGGCCAAATCGTACAATTTGGTGATATCTCGCAAACGCTACAGCTAATTTTGTTCAAATCGTCTCCTTTTGGCAAAATAAGCATAATAAGGCCTTAAACGGCAAATCGTCAATTTGGCTCTAATAGAAGCGGCACTTTTTGGCCAAATCTTATGATTTGGCGTTATCTCGCCAACGCTACAACCAGTTTTGTTCAAATCGTCTCCTTTTGGCAAAATAAGCATAATAAGGCCTTAAACGGCAAATCGTCAATTTGGCTCTAATAGAAGCGGCACTTTTTGGACAAATCGTACAATTTGGCGATATCTCACAAACGGTACAACCAATTTTGTTCAAATCGTCTCCTTTTGGCAAAATAAGCATAATAAGGCCTTAAACGGCACATCGTCAATTTGGCTCTAATAGAAGCGGCACTTTTTGGCCAAATCGTACAATTTGGCGATATTTCGCCAACGCTACAACCAATTTTGTTCAAATCGTCTCCATTTGGCAAAATAAGCATAATAAGGCCTTAAACGGCAAATCGTCAATTTGGCTCTAATAGAAGCGGCACTTTTTGGCCAAATCGTACAATTTGGCGATATCTCGCAAACGGTACAACCAATTTTGTTCAAATCGTCTCCTTTTGGCAAAATAAGCATAATAAGGCCTTAAACGGCAAATCGTCAATTTGGCTCTAATAGAAGCGGCACTTTTTGGCCAAATCTTATGATTTGGCGTTATCTCGCCAACGCTACAGCCAATTTTGTTCAAATCGTCTCCTTTTGGCAAAATAAGCATAATAAGGCCTTAAACGGCAAATCGTCAATTTGGCTCTAATAGAAGCGGCACTTTTTGGCCAAATCGTACAATTTGGCGATATCTCGCAAACGGTACAACCAATTGTGTTCAAATCGTCTCCTTTTGGCAAAATAAGCATAATAAGGCCTTAAACGGCAAATCGTCAATTTGGCTCTAATAGAAGCGGCACTTTTTGGCCAAATCGTACAATTTGGCGTTATCTCGCCGATGCTACAACCAATTTTGTTCAAATCGTCTCCTTTTGGCAAAATAAGCATAATAAGGCCTTAAACGGCACATCGTCAATTTGGCTCTAATAGAAGCGGCACTTTTTGGCCAAATCGTACAATTTGGCGATATTTCGCCAACGCTACAACCAATTTTGTTCAAATCGTCTCCATTTGGCAAAATAAGCATAATAAGGCCTTAAACGGCAAATCGTCAATTTGGCTCTAATAGAAGCGGCACTTTTTGGCCAAATCGTACAATTTGGCGATATCTCGCAAACGGTACAACCAATTTTGTTCAAATCGTCTCCATTTGGCAAAATAAGCATAATAAGGCCTTAAACGGCAAATCGTCAATTTGGCTCTAATAGAAGCGGCACTTTTTGGCCAAATCGTACAATTTGGCGATATCTCGCAAACGGTACAACCAATTTTGTTCAAATCGTCTCCTTTTGGCAAAATAAGCATAATAAGGCCTTAAACGGCAAATCGTCAATTTGGCTCTAATAGAAGCGGCACTTTTTGGCCAAATCTTATGATTTGGCGTTATCTCGCCAACGCTACAGCCAATTTTGTTCAAATCGTCTCCTTTTGGCAAAATAAGCATAATAAGGCCTTAAACGGCAAATCGTCAATTTGGCTCTAATAGAAGCGGCACTTTTTGGCCAAATCGTACAATTTGGCGATATCTCGCAAACGGTACAACCAATTGTGTTCAAATCGTCTCCTTTTGGCAAAATAAGCATAATAAGGCCTTAAACGGCAAATCGTCAATTTGGCTCTAATAGAAGCGGCACTTTTTGGCCAAATCGTACAATTTGGCGTTATCTCGCCGATGCTACAACCAATTTTGTTCAAATCGTCTCCTTTTGGCAAAATAAGCATAATAAGGCCTTAAACGGCACATCGTCAATTTGGCTCTAATAGAAGCGGCACTTTTTGGCCAAATCGTACAATTTGGCGATATTTCGCCAACGCTACAACCAATTTTGTTCAAATCGTCTCCATTTGGCAAAATAAGCATAATAAGGCCTTAAACGGCAAATCGTCAATTTGGCTCTAATAGAAGCGGCACTTTTTGGCCAAATCTTATGATTTGGCGTTATCTCGCCAACGCTACAACCAATTTTGTTCAAATCGTCTCCTTTTGGCAAAATAAGCATAATAAGGCCTTAAACGGCAAATCGTCAATTTGGCTCTAATAGAAGCGGCACTTTTTGGCCAAATCGTACAATTTGGCGATATCTCGCAAACGGTACAACCAATTTTGTTCAAATCGTCTCCTTTTGGCAAAATAAGCATAATAAGGTCTTAAACAGCAAATCGTCAATTTGGCTCTAATAGAAGCGGCACTTTTTGGCCAAATCTTATGATTTGGCGTTATCTCGCCAACGCTACAGCCAATTTTGTTCAAATCGTCTCCTTTTGGCAAAATAAGCATAATAAGGCCTTAAACGGCAAATCGTCAATTTGGCTCTAATAGAAGCGGCACTTTTTGGCCAAATCTTATGATTTGGCGATATCTCGCAAACGGTACAACCAATTTTGTTCAAATCGTCTCCTTTTGGCAAAATAAGCATAATAAGGCCTTAAACAGCAAATCGTCAATTTGGCTCTAATAGTAGCGGCACTTTTTGGCCAAATCTTATGATTTGGCGTTATCTCGCCAACGCTACAGCCAATTTTGTTCAAATCGTCTCCTTTTGGCAAAATAAGCATAATAAGGCCTTAAACGGCAAATCGTCAATTTGGCTCTAATAGAAGCGGCACTTTTTGGCCAAATCGTACAATTTGGTGATATCTCGCAAACGCTACAGCCAATTTTGTTCAAATCGTCTCCTTTTGGCAAAATAAGCATAATAAGGCCTTAAACGGCAAATCGTCAATTTGGCTCTAATAGAAGCGGCACTTTTTGGCCAAATCGTACAATTTGGCGATATTTCGCCAACGCTACAACCAATTTTGTTCAAATCGTCTCCTTTTGGCAAAATAAGCATAATAAGGCCTTAAACGGCAAATCGTCAATTTGGCTCTAATAGAAGCGGCACTTTTTGGACAAATCGTACAATTTGGCGATATCTCACAAACGGTACAACCAATTTTGTTCAAATCGTCTCCTTTTGGCAAAATAAGCATAATAAGGCCTTAAACGGCACATCGTCAATTTGGCTCTAATAGAAGCGGCACTTTTTGGCCAAATCGTACAATTTGGCGATATTTCGCCAACGCTACAACCAATTTTGTTCAAATCGTCTCCATTTGGCAAAATAAGCATAATAAGGCCTTAAACGGCAAATCGTCAATTTGGCTCTAATAGAAGCGGCACTTTTTGGACAAATCGTACAATTTGGCGATATCTCACAAACGGTACAACCAATTTTGTTCAAATCGTCTCCTTTTGGCAAAATAAGCATAATAAGGCCTTAAACGGCAAATCGTCAATTTGGCTCTAATAGAAGCGGCACTTTTTGGCCAAATCTTATGATTTGGCGTTATCTCGCCAAAGCTACAGCCAATTTTGTTCAAATCGTCTCCTTTTGGCAAAATAAGCATAATAAGGCCTTAAACGGCAAATCGTCAATTTGGCTCTAATAGAAGCGGCACTTTTTGGCCAAATCGTACAATTTGGTGATATCTCGCAAACGCTACAGCCAATTTTGTTCAAATCGTCTCCTTTTGGCAAAATAAGCATAATAAGGCCTTAAACGGCAAATCGTCAATTTGGCTCTAATAGAAGCGGCACTTTTTGGCCAAATCTTATGATTTGGCGTTATCTCGCCAACGCTACAGCCAATTTTGTTCAAATCGTCTCCTTTTGGCAAAATAAGCATAATAAGGCCTTAAACGGCAAATCGTCAATTTGGCTCTAATAGAAGCGGCACTTTTTGGCCAAATCGTACAATTTGGTGATATCTCGAAAACGCTACAGCCAATTTTGTTCAAATCGTCTCCTTTTGGCAAAATAAGCATAATAAGGCCTTAAACGGCAAATCGTCAATTTGGCTCTAATAGAAGCGGCACTTTTTGGCCAAATCTTATGATTTGGCGTTATCTCGCCAACGCTACAGCCAATTTTGTTCAAATCGTCTCCTTTTGGCAAAATAAGCATAATAAGGCCTTAAACGGCAAATCGTCAATTTGGCTCTAATAGAAGCGGCACTTTTTGGCCAAATCTTATGATTTGGCGATATCTCGCAAACGGTACAACCAATTTTGTTCAAATCGTCTCCTTTTGGCAAAATAAGCATAATAAGGTCTTAAACAGCAAATCGTCAATTTGGCTCTAATAGAAGCGGCACTTTTTGGCCAAATCTTATGATTTGGCGTTATCTCGCCAACGCTACAGCCAATTTTGTTCAAATCGTCTCCTTTTGGCAAAATAAGCATAATAAGGCCTTAAACGGCAAATCGTCAATTTGGCTCTAATAGAAGCGGCACTTTTTGGCCAAATCTTATGATTTGGCGATATCTCGCAAACGGTACAACCAATTTTGTTCAAATCGTCTCCTTTTGGCAAAATAAGCATAATAAGGCCTTAAACAGCAAATCGTCAATTTGGCTCTAATAGTAGCGGCACTTTTTGGCCAAATCTTATGATTTGGCGTTATCTCGCCAACGCTACAGCCAATTTTGTTCAAATCGTCTCCTTTTGGCAAAATAAGCATAATAAGGCCTTAAACGGCAAATCGTCAATTTGGCTCTAATAGAAGCGGCACTTTTTGGCCAAATCGTACAATTTGGTGATATCTCGCAAACGCTACAGCCAATTTTGTTCAAATCGTCTCCTTTTGGCAAAATAAGCATAATAAGGCCTTAAACGGCAAATCGTCAATTTGGCTCTAATAGAAGCGGCACTTTTTGGCCAAATCGTACAATTTGGCGATATTTCGCCAACGCTACAACCAATTTTGTTCAAATCGTCTCCTTTTGGCAAAATAAGCATAATAAGGCCTTAAACGGCAAATCGTCAATTTGGCTCTAATAGAAGCGGCACTTTTTGGACAAATCGTACAATTTGGCGATATCTCACAAACGGTACAACCAATTTTGTTCAAATCGTCTCCTTTTGGCAAAATAAGCATAATAAGGCCTTAAACGGCACATCGTCAATTTGGCTCTAATAGAAGCGGCACTTTTTGGCCAAATCGTACAATTTGGCGATATTTCGCCAACGCTACAACCAATTTTGTTCAAATCGTCTCCATTTGGCAAAATAAGCATAATAAGGCCTTAAACGGCAAATCGTCAATTTGGCTCTAATAGAAGCGGCACTTTTTGGACAAATCGTACAATTTGGCGATATCTCACAAACGGTACAACCAATTTTGTTCAAATCGTCTCCTTTTGGCAAAATAAGCATAATAAGGCCTTAAACGGCAAATCGTCAATTTGGCTCTAATAGAAGCGGCACTTTTTGGCCAAATCTTATGATTTGGCGTTATCTCGCCAAAGCTACAGCCAATTTTGTTCAAATCGTCTCCTTTTGGCAAAATAAGCATAATAAGGCCTTAAACGGCAAATCGTCAATTTGGCTCTAATAGAAGCGGCACTTTTTGGCCAAATCGTACAATTTGGTGATATCTCGCAAACGCTACAGCCAATTTTGTTCAAATCGTCTCCTTTTGGCAAAATAAGCATAATAAGGCCTTAAACGACTTATCTTTCCGTATTCCTCGGAAGACTTTTTAAAAAAATTAAACAATTACTATATTTTATGATTTAATATAAACTTGTAGTTAACACAACACTAACAAGAATTATTAAGTATAACGGTAACAATACAGTAGAACGAGCTTTGGTAAGTTACAATGAAATCAACGTGAGTTGAATATTACTGTCGATCGATTGTCAGAGTGAGTCCCGAAGGTCCAGCGCAATGTGGTTTTATTGTTTGATTCTGCAAGCTCAGCAAGTCTGGGCCGCGTCTCTTTAGTATGGTGGCTTATGGTAGCATCCCCATATAACTCCTCCCCTCTGAGATGGAACTCCTAGGCTAGCCGAGGGAGTGGAACTTCTATTGGCTCTTCATTTGACTGGTTGTTCTTCTGACTCCGATTCCTCAGTCGGGGTTGCAACAACTTTTTCCATGTTAAAGCTGCCATTGCTCCTATAATTATAATATACATTAGTAATGTCCACACACTAGGGGGTGTGTAGAGGTCGTTGTCCGTCCAGCTGCCGCTTTCCTGCTCCTCATAAACTTCATGTTTTAGCTTATGCAGGTCATCTAACTCGAGCTCGGGTAGGTGAATGCTCAAGTTTAAGTTCTGTCGGGGTGGAACGTCCGTGATAATTTTAGGTAGCAAAATGGGCTTCAGAGTGTTTTCCATGATCCTCATGGTATTCGTTGCCTGCTGGTTCCCGATGCTTAACTTACATCCCTTTGGAATTTCGTATAGATATGTCCCGTGCAAGGTTTTGGCTTCTGTTTGTCTATTTTGGCACGTTAGCTGGGCTATTTCTTCTGTAGGACTTATTACAATCCATTTATCTGACACATCTAACCTATTTAAAATTATTCTGTCTATTTTTATTAACGTTTGAGTACAGTTCGAAGGATTTTTCACTAAGTTTATTAACTGTATTTCACAAGGGGTTTCTGGCTGATTTCCCGTTAAGTCTGTTTCATAGCACAAGTATAGTTCTGGCTTTAATTTACGACACTCGCGGTGAAAGTACGCGTGGTACAACTGGCTCTTTACAAGGTACTTCCCTTTAGGTATGATTGCCCTAAACTGACCCTGAATGTAAACGGGAATAGAATACAAATGGTAATAAGAAAATTGCAGATTCTGAACAGTAGGAATGTGTAAAATGTACGTGATTCGATAGTCCGATAGGAAACACTCCAGTTTTGTTATTTCTTCGTATTTAACTATATTTTCCAAAGTTATAGGTAGTGGTAGATTGGTCCTTCCTATGTCGTTGCTTAACTCCGTGAGTGCAGTGAGTAGATCCCTTTGGTCCATTATGCTTGGGTGCATGGTATTTAATCTTGCAAATACCAACGAGTTTTCGACATCTTGTAGGATGGTGTTGATTATCTCGTACATATCAATTATTTCGTTGACAATTTCCTTCAAAAAGGAACAATTTCTATCGTCGATCACATCCTTGATATAAGGTACAATTTCTTTCAATTTTTCCTCCAGTATTCTATCATTGTCGTAAAGCTGTTTTAGCGTTTTGTTAAACCTTTCTAAAGCCAACACTGTCATTCTTCCTTGAGTTACAACTTGAGTTTGAGTGAGCCTTTGTTTCGCACGTAATTCTCTAATTAATTTGTCGTATTTTTGACCATCTTCTGCGTCCAAATTTCCCGTTATCGCTTTGAACACTGCTCCTAATCCATCCACGATTCCTCGCTTTGGTCGATTTGTTTTAGGAAATATTCGGTAAAAGCGGTTTTCAACTTGTTCCTGTATTGCCTTCATGATCTCGTAAAAATTGCGGAGCTCATTCTTATAAGGGCTTGGATGTGTTGTCGTTTCCCAATTGCTGGTCAAATTATTTATTTTTCTTCTCAGCTCTTCTAGTTGTTCTGCTACTGGTCTTAAATCGTTGTAATGAATGAAACTGTGGCTTCCATCAATCAATACTGCCTTTCCCAGTTCTAGCGGTAACATTCCCGGATTTCCCTTGAGTTCCAACAGTGTGACATCCCTAGCTTGTCCCGTGACTAGGATGCTGTAAATGTTTTTCCTTCGTTTACTTATATGTACATGGTTTGGTTTGAGTCTAATTTACTCCTTATTTCTACTTGGATTAATACATTTGTGACGGCTGGGCCGTTTTAGATTGTCTATGTTCACTTTCCTTCCAGACTGATTTTCGACAAATTTCCTTTCTCTATTTACAATTTCCGCTTTTGCACATGCTTTAAATTTGTCTCCTAATTTTTGTCTAGGATTCTTTATTCTTTCACGCACGTCATCTCCTTCTTCAAACATCGTTGGGTCGTCCCGATTTACATTTCTCTTTTCCATTAAGCGTACTTTAGCCTCGGTCATTCGCCTATTCATTTCTCCGTACAACAATTTCGTCCTTGCTTTGTGTTCAGTTACATAGTTGGTCATTAAATTTTCATTCATAGTGATGTTGAATGGATCCTCACTTCCTAGGTGTCCGTTCACAATTTCCATTGGTTTGTATCCCGTTGTTGAATGAATTGAATTGTTGTATGCTAACACGGCGTACTTGACCTTCTGTTTGATGGGTGTCTCTTCTTGACCTTGGTTGTTCAGCAATCTTACGTGTTCTGCTATTGTTGAGTGGAATCTCTCCACAATTCCATTCGATTGGGGATGATCTGGCGTGCAGAAATGCGTTTCTACTTTATGGCTTCTTAAAAGTTCGGCAATTACTGTATTCTTAAATTCTGTCCCATTGTCAGCGATTATTTGAATTGGCACTCCAAAATGGGAGAAGAAAGTTATTAAATTGTCCGCTACTTCAGTTGCCATCATTGAATCCAAAACATAGGCTTGGGCAAATTTCGAAAAACTATCCACAATAGTTAGAAACTTTGTCTTTTCTAATGTATATGTGTCTATGTGGACAATTTCGAAAGGCTTTGCAGCTGTAGGCGTGATGTTGTACTTCGTCTTGATGGGGTTCCTTTCGTATTTACTACGCTGGCAAATTTCACATTGTTCCAGGTAATTTTGTACTGTATCTCTTATGTTTGGCCAGTAATATTTGGCTTTTATTCTCTGCTCTGTCTCTTCTATGCCCCTATGGTTTGTTTTGCTCTCATGATAAGCCTGTATGATTTCAGGTATATCTGCTTTTTCTTCGACATCTATTAATTTTGTTAGGCATCGCTTGAATTTGAGCGATGGCCATTTAAAATTTTTACGTATAGTTTCACAAAATTTAGGGTAAATATCTGGACTTTCGAAGTAAAGGGAATACAGTTTTCCTGGGGCCACATTCTCTATGACAAACTTCATTAAATAGTGATCGAAGTCATCATCTGGCAATTGTAGTAAGTATCTTCGTTTTTTCCCAAATAGTTCTAATTTCTTTAATTTTGCAGGTGTATGCAATACTCGTGACACAATCACCTGATTGGCTCCATAGTTAACAGCTGATTCTACAATTGGAACTCCTACGATAGGATCTTGTTCCTCGTTTGTATGTACAGTTTCATTTTCATCCATTGGGGTTGGTTCTTCCATCGTTTCTGTATTTTTTGCCTCTGTATCTGGTTCAACTATCATTGATAGGTTATCCGGTTCATTTCTTGTTTGTCCACTTGTACCCGCTTGTTCCAAATCTCTGTTGAAGTCCTCCATATATCGCACTAACTCTTGAAATCCGTTCGTTTCTTTCGTGTGAATTTCCACGCGACTCAACGCATCGGCATTCGTATTTAGTTTTCCCTTTTTATAAATGATTCTATAGTCGTATTCTTCCAGCTTAATTCGCCACCTTAGTAATTTGGACGAAGGGTCTTTCAAGTTAAATAGCCATTGTAACGGCTTATGATCAGTGACTATATTAAATTTGTTACCATACAGGTAGGGCCTGAAATACTTCGTTGCCCAAACTAAACACAAACACTCCTTTTCTATCGTAGAATAATTTTGTTCGGATTCGTTTAATGTGCGTGAGGCGTACGCCACTGGCAAGTCTTGTCCAATAGGGCCTTGTGACAAAATTGCTCCTAATGCGACATTACTGGCGTCACAGGTGAGGTTAAAAGGCTTTGAGAGGTCGGGATATTGTAAGATAGGTTCATTCATTAATATTTCTTTACAGGTCTCAAAAGATTTAACAAATTCTTCATTATGTTCAATTTTCGCTCCTTTCTTGAGACATTTAGTTAGAGGTTTGGTCAACTGCGCAAAGTTATTAATGAATTTCCTGTAGTATCCCACCAAGCCAAGGAATCCTTTAATTTGCTTTGGGGTTCCTGGAATCGGGTAATTTTTTACTACTTTCACTTTTTCCGGGTTAGGTCGAACTCCTTCTGGGGTTATAATATGTCCCAAATAATTTACTTCCTTCCTCAAAAATTCACTCTTGTCGAGTTGGACCTTGAAATTGGATTTTCTAAGTCGATTAAAGACTGCTCTTAAATTTTCCAAGTGCTCTTGTAAGGATGTTGAGTAAATGATTATGTCGTCAAGATACACTAGACACCTTTCATTCTGCAATCCGCTCAAAATTCCATCCATTGCTCTTTGGAAGGTCGCAGGTGCGTTTTTTAATCCGAAGGGCATTCGGGTATATTCATAATGCCCTCCTTCGGTACTAAACGCCGTCTTTGGTATATCTTGTTCCCTCATCTCAATTTGGTGGAAACCACTCGCCAAATCAAGGGTCGAAAAATACTGACACTTCCCCAGTTTATCCAGTATATCAGTTATATTGGGTAAAGGGTATTTGTCGTCGATAGTTTTCTCATTGAGTTTGCGGTAATCCACGCAGACTCTCCATTTGCGTTTTCCAGACGCATCCATCTTCTTAGGAACTACCCAGATTGGGGCTGACCAAGGTGAACTGCTATGTCTAATGATTCCCTGGTCCAACATTTTATCTATTTGGCTCCTAACTTCTTCTTTATGTATGAAGGGGTACCTGTACGACTTTACGTACACTGGCTGTTCATCAGTTGTCTTGATAGCATGCTTTGTTTGACTAGTAAACGTCAAAGGTATGCCTTCTTGATAGAATATGTCCGAAAATTCGGTACATAATCGTAGAATTTCTTTCTTCTCTTCTCGATTAAGATGATTAGTCCTAATCTGCGATGTTTCCAATTTCCTCCCTCGATGGGTATCCATTGTGTTTACATCAATTGTTTCATGCTCTAATATTCCTTTGTCTAACGCCTCGACATCGAATGGTCGGGTTAAATCTATTATCTTTGATTGGCATGATCTATTTCTTATCACGACTAAAGCGTGACCATCTTTCGTCTTTGTTATACAACTTGGGATTTCACATCCATTTATCTTCCGATAATCAATCAATACCTCTCCATCTCGGATATTTGTTTCAATTCTAACTACTTTTTCTATCCTTGGTTCCATTTCTATATGGTTATTCTGTACATTTGTCCAATACGTTTGGAATGGTATAGTGGCATAAGGGGTAACCATTTTATTTTTCCGAAAATCTAATTGGGCTTCTAACAGTTTCAAATTATCTAATCCCAACAATCCATCAAAGGTTCCATGAAATTTAAACAAATAAAATTTCAGCAAAGTGTATCGGGGTAATTTAAAAATTTCCGAAGCTGGTATCGTTGTACTAAATTCATGGGCTGATTGTTGTAATGCGGTTGAAACTATAAAAGGGTCTTTTTTAATTTGGTTCGGAGCTATCTTCCTAGCAGCTTCCGGGTTTATAAATGATTTACTTGCACCACTATCAATTAAAAATTTAAGATTGTGTTCAGGAAAAGTAATATAATTTAGTTCACTGCCCTCGGTGTTATTCAGTGTTATTATCTTTGGTTTTATGTTTCGTTTTCGTCTGGGCCAGTTTCGAGAAAATTCTTATAAGAATAATCTGCAGATGCAGCGTCGCACCGACTTCCCACGTGGTAACTTGATCCGTCCTGTTGTTCAGTGGATTCGTTTCCATATCGTCTCGCCTTTGGGTCGCCATGGTATTTTTCGTCGTAGACAGCTTGGTCATCGATACTCCTGTTTACGCTGGTGCTATAAAGTTCTTCTGCGATGATATTTTGTGCGGGGTTATAGGGTGGTCTATTTGGATTATTAAAATACGTCCTATTGGGGTAATAACCTCCCGAATTCTGTCTGTTCGTAAATCCGGTTCTCCTCGTCGAAACACTCATCGGTGTGGGTTTTGGCAAGGGTTGATTTGGATTCGATTTGAAGACGTTAGTAGTCACCCTTGGTGGTTGGAAATTCTGTCTAGCTTGCGATGGCTGATACGTTGGCCTTGGTGTATGATTTACTGCTGTATTTACATGGGCTCCTGGTCTAAATTGACCAGAGTGATTATTCGTATATGACGGTCTAGGGTTGAACCTAGGTCTAGGTGTGGAGTTTGTTGCATTATGCACTCTATTACTGCCATTATTACTGCTGCCACTACTATTATTTTGCAAATAGTGTGTGTTGTCTTCCTGTGTTACAAATTGCAATGCTTCTGGCAAATCTTTTGGTCGCATACAGCGTATTGCTGTTCCTAGGGGCTCTCTTAGTCCTGATAGGAATGTTTTCAGCGCCAAGTTATTGTATAGATCCTTTTTTACAGCTTTCCCTATCTCCGTAGTTTCGTGGGCATTAATATAAGAACATAACAAGTTTAGTATATGCAGAACCCTATCGTAAAATTCGTTAGGGGTTTCGTTTTGTCGTTGTTTAAGCATAACTAAGTCCATGTTTAAACATGCCTCATCCCTCTGATCCGCAAAATGCCTTGTCAAAATTTCCTTTAGTTCCTCCCAGTTGTTGACGTTTTGTGTTCCCAATACCAATTTAGCATTCCCAGATAACTTTCCAATAATACAATTTAGCAAGAAGGTATTTTGGAAGTGGTTGGGTTGTTGGGCAACGTAAAAGGAATCGATCAAGGATTGACATACGCCGAGGTAACGGCCAAGATCATTAGGGCTCCCATCGAAATCTGGGACACACCTCAAATACTCAGTTTTAAACTCAACCATTTTTACGTTACTGTTTCTTACAAGTTTACGATTTCTAATTGGGACTGAGCGATTACAATTAGGGCCTGTCAAAGGGGTATCAATACTCAGGGATTCAAACTGTTCAAGTACCTCGTTAATCTCTGACATAAAAAATCTTGTACAAAAATTATTAACCAGTTGTACTTACCAAAATAGCACGATGCTCGACACAAACATTGATTTTACTACAGTTTTACCGTACACGTTACACGAAGGTCTCTCACGGTTAGTTCACTACTCAGCGATTGAATATTGATTCCGTGATTGATCCGTACGACTGCGCCACTTATCTTTCCGTATTCCTCGGAAGACTTTTTAAAAAAATTAAACAATTACTATATTTTATGATTTAATATAAACTTGTAGTTAACACAACACTAACAAGAATTATTAAGTATAACGGTAACAATACAGTAGAACGAGCTTTGGTAAGTTACAATGAAATCAACGTGAGTTGAATATTACTGTCGATCGATTGTCAGAGTGAGTCCCGAAGGTCCAGCGCAATGTGGTTTTATTGTTTGATTCTGCAAGCTCAGCAAGTCTGGGCCGCGTCTCTTTAGTATGGTGGCTTATGGTAGCATCCCCATATAACTAACGGCAAATCGTCAATTTGGCTCTAATAGAAGCGGCACTTTTTGGCCAAATCTTATGATTTGGCGTTATCTCGCCAACGCTACAGCCAATTTTGTTCAAATCGTCTCCTTTTGGCAAAATAAGCATAATAAGGCCTTAAACGGCAAATCGTCAATTTGGCTCTAATAGAAGCGGCACTTTTTGGCCAAATCGTACAATTTGGTGATATCTCGAAAACGCTACAGCCAATTTTGTTCAAATCGTCTCCTTTTGGCAAAATAAGCATAATAAGGCCTTAAACGGCAAATCGTCAATTTGGCTCTAATAGAAGCGGCACTTTTTGGCCAAATCTTATGATTTGGCGTTATCTCGCCAACGCTACAGCCAATTTTGTTCAAATCGTCTCCTTTTGGCAAAATAAGCATAATAAGGCCTTAAACGGCAAATCGTCAATTTGGCTCTAATAGAAGCGGCACTTTTTGGCCAAATCGTACAATTTGGTGATATCTCGAAAACGCTACAGCCAATTTTGTTCAAATCGTCTCCTTTTGGCAAAATAAGCATAATAAGGCCTTAAACGGCAAATCGTCAATTTGGCTCTAATAGAAGCGGCACTTTTTGGCCAAATCTTATGATTTGGCGTTATCTCGCCAACGCTACAGCCAATTTTGTTCAAATCGTCTCCTTTTGGCAAAATAAGCATAATAAGGCCTTAAACGGCAAATCGTCAATTTGGCTCTAATAGAAGCGGCACTTTTTGGCCAAATCGTACAATTTGGTGATATCTCGAAAACGCTACAGCCAATTTTGTTCAAATCGTCTCCTTTTGGCAAAATAAGCATAATAAGGCCTTAAACGGCACATCGTCAATTTGGCTCTAATAGAAGCGGCACTTTTTGGCCAAATCGTACAATTTGGCGATATTTCGCCAACGCTACAACCAATTTTGTTCAAATCGTCTCCATTTGGCAAAATAAGCATAATAAGGCCTTAAACGGCAAATCGTCAATTTGGCTCTAATAGAAGCGGCACTTTTTGGCCAAATCTTATGATTTGGCGTTATCTCGCCAACGCTACAACCAATTTTGTTCAAATCGTCTCCTTTTGGCAAAATAAGCATAATAAGGCCTTAAACGGCAAATCGTCAATTTGGCTCTAATAGAAGCGGCACTTTTTGGCCAAATCGTACAATTTGGCGATATCTCGCAAACGGTACAACCAATTTTGTTCAAATCGTCTCCTTTTGGCAAAATAAGCATAATAAGGCCTTAAACGGCAAATCGTCAATTTGGCTCTAATAGAAGCGGCACTTTTTGGCCAAATCGTACAATTTGGTGATATCTCGCAAACGCTACAGCCAATTTTGTTCAAATCGTCTCCTTTTGGCAAAATAAGCATAATAAGGCCTTAAACGGCAAATCGTCAATTTGGCTCTAATAGAAGCGGCACTTTTTGGCCAAATCTTATGATTTGGCGTTATCTCGCCAACGCTACAGCCAATTTTGTTCAAATCGTCTCCTTTTGGCAAAATAAGCATAATAAGGCCTTAAACGGCAAATCGTCAATTTGGCTCTAATAGAAGCGGCACTTTTTGGCCAAATCTTATGATTTGGCGATATCTCGCAAACGGTACAACCAATTTTGTTCAAATCGTCTCCTTTTGGCAAAATAAGCATAATAAGGCCTTAAACAGCAAATCGTCAATTTGGCTCTAATAGAAGCGGCACTTTTTGGCCAAATCGTACAATTTGGTGATATCTCGCAAACGCTACAGCCAATTTTGTTCAAATCGTCTCCTTTTGGCAAAATAAGCATAATAAGGCCTTAAACGGCAAATCGTCAATTTGGCTCTAATAGAAGCGGCACTTTTTGGCCAAATCTTATGATTTGGCGTTATCTCGCCAACGCTACAGCCAATTTTGTTCAAATCGTCTCCTTTTGGCAAAATAAGCATAATAAGGCCTTAAACGGCAAATCGTCAATTTGGCTCTAATAGAAGCGGCACTTTTTGGCCAAATCTTATGATTTGGCGATATCTCGCAAACGGTACAACCAATTTTGTTCAAATCGTCTCCTTTTGGCAAAATAAGCATAATAAGGCCTTAAACAGCAAATCGTCAATTTGGCTCTAATAGTAGCGGCACTTTTTGGCCAAATCTTATGATTTGGCGTTATCTCGCCAACGCTACAGCCAATTTTGTTCAAATCGTCTCCTTTTGGCAAAATAAGCATAATAAGGCCTTAAACGGCAAATCGTCAATTTGGCTCTAATAGAAGCGGCACTTTTTGGCCAAATCGTACAATTTGGTGATATCTCGCAAACGCTACAGCCAATTTTGTTCAAATCGTCTCCTTTTGGCAAAATAAGCATAATAAGGCCTTAAACGGCAAATCGTCAATTTGGCTCTAATAGAAGCGGCACTTTTTGGCCAAATCTTATGATTTGGCGTTATCTCGCCAACGCTACAACCAATTTTGTTCAAATCGTCTCCTTTTGGCAAAATAAGCATAATAAGGCCTTAAACGGCAAATCGTCAATTTGGCTCTAATAGAAGCGGCACTTTTTGGACAAATCGTACAATTTGGCGATATCTCACAAACGGTACAACCAATTTTGTTCAAATCGTCTCCTTTTGGCAAAATAAGCATAATAAGGCCTTAAACGGCACATCGTCAATTTGGCTCTAATAGAAGCGGCACTTTTTGGCCAAATCGTACAATTTGGCGATATTTCGCCAACGCTACAACCAATTTTGTTCAAATCGTCTCCATTTGGCAAAATAAGCATAATAAGGCCTTAAACGGCAAATCGTCAATTTGGCTCTAATAGAAGCGGCACTTTTTGGACAAATCGTACAATTTGGCGATATCTCACAAACGGTACAACCAATTTTGTTCAAATCGTCTCCTTTTGGCAAAATAAGCATAATAAGGCCTTAAACGGCAAATCGTCAATTTGGCTCTAATAGAAGCGGCACTTTTTGGCCAAATCGTACAATTTGGTGATATCTCGCAAACGCTACAGCCAATTTTGTTCAAATCGTCTCCTTTTGGCAAAATAAGCATAATAAGGCCTTAAACGGCAAATCGTCAATTTGGCTCTAATAGAAGCGGCACTTTTTGGCCAAATCTTATGATTTGGCGTTATCTCGCCAACGCTACAACCAATTTTGTTCAAATCGTCTCCTTTTGGCAAAATAAGCATAATAAGGCCTTAAACGGCAAATCGTCAATTTGGCTCTAATAGAAGCGGCACTTTTTGGACAAATCGTACAATTTGGCGATATCTCACAAACGGTACAACCAATTTTGTTCAAATCGTCTCCTTTTGGCAAAATAAGCATAATAAGGCCTTAAACGGCACATCGTCAATTTGGCTCTAATAGAAGCGGCACTTTTTGGCCAAATCGTACAATTTGGCGATATTTCGCCAACGCTACAACCAATTTTGTTCAAATCGTCTCCATTTGGCAAAATAAGCATAATAAGGCCTTAAACGGCAAATCGTCAATTTGGCTCTAATAGAAGCGGCACTTTTTGGACAAATCGTACAATTTGGCGATATCTCACAAACGGTACAACCAATTTTGTTCAAATCGTCTCCTTTTGGCAAAATAAGCATAATAAGGCCTTAAACGGCAAATCGTCAATTTGGCTCTAATAGAAGCGGCACTTTTTGGACAAATCGTACAATTTGGCGATATCTCACAAACGGTACAACCAATTTTGTTCAAATCGTCTCCTTTTGGCAAAATAAGCATAATAAGGCCTTAAACGGCAAATCGTCAATTTGGCTCTAATAGAAGCGGCACTTTTTGGCCAAATCTTATGATTTGGCGTTATCTCGCCAACGCTACAACCAATTTTGTTCAAATCGTCTCCTTTTGGCAAAATAAGCATAATAAGGCCTTAAACGGCAAATCGTCAATTTGGCTCTAATAGAAGCGGCACTTTTTGGCCAAATCTTATGATTTGGCGATATCTCGCAAACGGTACAACCAATTTTGTTCAAATCGTCTCCTTTTGGCAAAATAAGCATAATAAGGCCTTAAACGGCAAATCGTCAATTTGGCTCTAATAGAAGCGGCACTTTTTGGCCAAATCTTATGATTTGGCGTTATCTCGCCAACGCTACAGCCAATTTTGTTCAAATCGTCTCCTTTTGGCAAAATAAGCATAATAAGGCCTTAAACGGCAAATCGTCAATTTGGCTCTAATAGAAGCGGCACTTTTTGGCCAAATCGTACAATTTGGTGATATCTCGAAAACGCTACAGCCAATTTTGTTCAAATCGTCTCCTTTTGGCAAAATAAGCATAATAAGGCCTTAAACGGCAAACCGTCAATTTGGCTCTAATAGAAGCGGCACTTTTTGGCCAAATCTTATGATTTGGCGATATCTCGAAAACGCTACAGCCAATTTTGTTCAAATCGTCTCCTTTTGGCAAAATAAGCATAATAAGGCCTTAAACGGCAAATCGTCAATTTGGCTTTAATAGAAGCGGCACTTTTTGGCCAAATCTTATGATTTGGCGATATCTCGCAAACGGTACAACCAATTTTGTTCAAATCGTCTCCTTTTGGCAAAATAAGCATAATAAGGCCTTAAACAGCAAATCGTCAATTTGGCTCTAATAGTAGCGGCACTTTTTGGCCAAATCGTACAATTTGGTGATATCTCGCAAACGCTACAGCCAATTTTGTTCAAATCGTCTCCTTTTGGCAAAATAAGCATAATAAGGCCTTAAACGGCAAACCGTCAATTTGGCTCTAATAGAAGCGGCACTTTTTGGCCAAATCTTATGATTTGGCGATATTTCGAAAACGCTACAGCCAATTTTGTTCAAATCGTCTCCTTTTGGCAAAATAAGCATAATAAGGCCTTAAACGGCAAATCGTCAATTTGGCTTTAATAGAAGCGGCACTTTTTGGCCAAATCTTATGATTTGGCGATATCTCGAAAACGCTACAGCCAATTTTGTTCAAATCGTCTCCTTTTGGCAAAATAAGCATAATAAGGCCTTAAACGGCAAATCGTCAATTTGGCTCTAATAGAAGCGGCACTTTTTGGCCAAATCGTACAATTTGGTGATATCTCGAAAACGCTACAGCCAATTTTGTTCAAATCGTCTCCTTTTGGCAAAATAAGCATAGTAAGGCCTTAAACGGCAAACCGTCAATTTGGCTCTAATAGAAGCGGCACTTTTTGGCCAAATCTTATGATTTGGCGATATTTCGAAAACGCTACAGCCAATTTTGTTCAAATCGTCTCCTTTTGGCAAAATAAGCATAATAAGGCCTTAAACGGCAAATCGTCAATTTGGCTCTAATAGAAGCGGCACTTTTTGGCCAAATCTTATGATTTGGCGATATCTCGCAAACGGTACAACCAATTTTGTTCAAATCGTCTCCTTTTGGCAAAATAAGCATAATAAGGCCTTAAACAGCAAATCGTCAATTTGGCTCTAATAGTAGCGGCACTTTTTGGCCAAATCGTACCATTTGGTGATATCTCGCAAACGCTACAGCCAATTTTGTTCAAATCGTCTCCTTTTGGCAAAATAAGCATAATAAGGCCTTAAACAGCAAATCGTCAATTTGGCTCTAATAGTAGCGGCACTTTTTGGCCAAATCTTATGATTTGGCGTTATCTCGCCAACGCTACAGCCAATTTTGTTCAAATCGTCTCCTTTTGGCAAAATAAGCATAATAAGGCCTTAAACGGCAAATCGTCAATTTGGCTCTAATAGAAGCGGCACTTTTTGGCCAAATCGTACAATTTGGTGATATCTCGAAAACGCTACAGCCAATTTTGTTCAAATCGTCTCCTTTTGGCAAAATAAGCATAATAAGGCCTTAAACGGCAAATCGTCAATTTGGCTCTAATAGAAGCGGCACTTTTTGGCCAAATCTTATGATTTGGCGTTATCTCGCCAACGCTACAGCCAATTTTGTTCAAATCGTCTCCTTTTGGCAAAATAAGCATAATAAGGCCTTAAACGGCAAATCGTCCATTTGGCTCTAATAGAAGCGGCACTTTTTGGCCAAATCGTACAATTTGGCGATATCTCGCCAACGCTACAACCAATTTTGTTCAAATCGTCTCCTTTTGGCAAAATAAGCATAATAAGGCCTTAAACGGCAAATCGTCAATTTGGCTCTAATAGAAGCGGCACTTTTTGGCCAAATCTTATGATTTGGCGATATCTCACAAACGGTACAACCAATTTTGTTCAAATCGTCTCCTTTTGGCAAAATAAGCATAATAAGGCCTTAAACGGCAAATCGTCAATTTGGCTCTAATAGAAGCGGCACTTTTTGGCCAAATCGTACAATTTGGCGATATCTCGCAAACGGTACAACCAATTTTGTTCAAATCGTCTCCTTTTGGCAAAATAAGCATAATGAGGCCTTAAACGGCAAATCGTCCATTTGGCTCTAATAGAAGCGGCACTTTTTGGCCAAATCTTAAGATTTGGCGTTATCTCGCCAACGCTACAGCCAATTTTGTTCAAATCGTCTCCTTTTGGCAAAATAAGCATAATAAGGCCTTAAACGGCAAATCGTCAATTTGGCTCTAATAGAAGCGGCACTTTTTGGCCAAATCGTACAATTTGGTGATATCTCGCAAACGCTACAGCCAATTTTGTTCAAATCGTCTCCTTTTGGCAAAATAAGCATAATAAGGCCTTAAACGGCAAATCGTCAATTTGGCTCTAATAAAAGCGGCACTTTTTGGCCAAATCTTATGATTTGGCGTTATCTCGCCAACGCTACAACCAATTTTGTTCAAATCGTCTCCTTTTGGCAAAATAAGCATAATAAGGCCTTAAACGGCACATCGTCAATTTGGCTCTAATAGAAGCGGCACTTTTTGGCCAAATCGTACAATTTGGTGATATCTCGCAAACGCTACAGCCAATTTTGTTCAAATCGTCTCCTTTTGGCAAAATAAGCATAATAAGGCCTTAAACGGCAAATCGTCAATTTGGCTCTAATAGAAGCGGCACTTTTTGGCCAAATCTTACGATTTGGCGTTATCTCGCCAACGCTACAACCAATTTTGTTCAAATCGTCTCCTTTTGGCAAAATAAGCATAATAAGGCCTTAAACGGCACATCGTCAATTTGGCTCTAATAGAAGCGGCACTTTTTGGCCAAATCTTATGATTTGGCGTTATCTCGCCAACGCTACAACCAATTTTGTTCAAATCGTCTCCTTTTGGCAAAATAAGCATAATAAGGCCTTAAACGGCAAATCGTCCATTTGGCTCTAATAGAAGCGGCACTTTTTGGCCAAATCTTAAGATTTGGCGTTATCTCGCCAACGCTACAGCCAATTTTGTTCAAATCGTCTCCTTTTGGCAAAATAAGCATAATAAGG
Organism: Euwallacea fornicatus; assembly: GCF_040115645.1. Classification (NCBI taxonomy): domain Eukaryota; kingdom Metazoa; phylum Arthropoda; class Insecta; order Coleoptera; family Curculionidae; genus Euwallacea; species Euwallacea fornicatus. The sequence goes on from NW_027096045.1 coordinate 497,518, forward strand.
CCTTAAACGGCAAATCGTCAATTTGGCTCTAATAGAAGCGGCACTTTTTGGCCAAATCGTACAATTTGGTGATATCTCGCAAACGCTACAGCCAATTTTGTTCAAATCGTCTCCTTTTGGCAAAATAAGCATAAGTTATATGGGGATGCTACCATAAGCCACCATACTAAAGAGACGCGGCCCAGACTTGCTGAGCTTGCAGAATCAAACAATAAAACCACATTGCGCTGGACCTTCGGGACTCACTCTGACAATCGATCGACAGTAATATTCAACTCACGTTGATTTCATTGTAACTTACCAAAGCTCGTTCTACTGTATTGTTACCGTTATACTTAATAATTCTTGTTAGTGTTGTGTTAACTACAAGTTTATATTAAATCATAAAATATAGTAATTGTTTAATTTTTTTTTAAAAAGTCTTCCGAGGAATACGGAAAGATAAGTGGCGCAGTCGTACGGATCAATCACGGAATCAATATTCAATCGCTGAGTAGTGAACTAACCGTGAGAGACCTTCGTGTAACGTGTACGGTAAAACTGTAGTAAAATCAATGTTTGTGTCGAGCATCGTGCTATTTTGGTAAGTACAACTGGTTAATAATTTTTGTACAAGATTTTTTATGTCAGAGATTAACGAGGTACTTGAACAGTTTGAATCCCTGAGTATTGATACCCCTTTGACAGGCCCTAATTGTAATCGCTCAGTCCCAATTAGAAATCGTAAACTTGTAAGAAACAGTAACGTAAAAATGGTTGAGTTTAAAACTGAGTATTTGAGGTGTGTCCCAGATTTCGATGGGAGCCCTAATGATCTTGGCCGTTACCTCGGCGTATGTCAATCCTTGATCGATTCCTTTTACGTTGCCCAACAACCCAACCACTTCCAAAATACCTTCTTGCTAAATTGTATTATTGGAAAGTTATCTGGGAATGCTAAATTGGTATTGGGAACACAAAACGTCAACAACTGGGAGGAACTAAAGGAAATTTTGACAAGGCATTTTGCGGATCAGAGGGATGAGGCATGTTTAAACATGGACTTAGTTATGCTTAAACAACGACAAAACGAAACCCCTAACGAATTTTACGATAGGGTTCTGCATATACTAAACTTGTTATGTTCTTATATTAATGCCCACGAAACTACGGAGATAGGGAAAGCTGTAAAAAAGGATCTATACAATAACTTGGCGCTGAAAACATTCCTATCAGGACTAAGAGAGCCCCTAGGAACAGCAATACGCTGTATGCGACCAAAAGATTTGCCAGAAGCATTGCAATTTGTAACACAGGAAGACAACACACACTATTTGCAAAATAATAGTAGTGGCAGCAGTAATAATGGCAGTAATAGAGTGCATAATGCAACAAACTCCACACCTAGACCTAGGTTCAACCCTAGACCGTCATATACGAATAATCACTCTGGTCAATTTAGACCAGGAGCCCATGTAAATACAGCAGTAAATCATACACCAAGGCCAACGTATCAGCCATCGCAAGCTAGACAGAATTTCCAACCACCAAGGGTGACTACTAACGTCTTCAAATCGAATCCAAATCAACCCTTGCCAAAACCCACACCGATGAGTGTTTCGACGAGGAGAACCGGATTTACGAACAGACAGAATTCGGGAGGTTATTACCCCAATAGGACGTATTTTAATAATCCAAATAGACCACCCTATAACCCCGCACAAAATATCATCGCAGAAGAACTTTATAGCACCAGCGTAAACAGGAGTATCGATGACCAAGCTGTCTACGACGAAAAATACCATGGCGACCCAAAGGCGAGACGATATGGAAACGAATCCACTGAACAACAGGACGGATCAAGTTACCACGTGGGAAGTCGGTGCGACGCTGCATCTGCAGATTATTCTTATAAGAATTTTCTCGAAACTGGCCCAGACGAAAACGAAACATAAAACCAAAGATAATAACACTGAATAACACCGAGGGCAGTGAACTAAATTATATTACTTTTCCTGAACACAATCTTAAATTTTTAATTGATAGTGGTGCAAGTAAATCATTTATAAACCCGGAAGCTGCTAGGAAGATAGCTCCGAACCAAATTAAAAAAGACCCTTTTATAGTTTCAACCGCATTACAACAATCAGCCCATGAATTTAGTACAACGATACCAGCTTCGGAAATTTTCAAATTACCCCGATACACTTTGCTGAAATTTTATTTGTTTAAATTTCATGGAACCTTTGATGGATTGTTGGGATTAGATAATTTGAAACTGTTAGAAGCCCAATTAGATTTTCGGAAAAATAAAATGGTTACCCCTTATGCCACTATACCATTCCAAACGTATTGGACAAATGTACAGAATAACCATATAGAAATGGAACCAAGGATAGAAAAAGTAGTTAGAATTGAAACAAATATCCGAGATGGAGAGGTATTGATTGATTATCGGAAGATAAATGGATGTGAAATCCCAAGTTGTATAACAAAGACGAAAGATGGTCACGCTTTAGTCGTGATAAGAAATAGATCATGCCAAGCAAAGATAATAGATTTAACCCGACCATTCGATGTCGAGGCGTTAGACAAAGGAATATTAGAGCATGAAATAATTGATGTAAATACAATGGATACCCATCGAGGGAGGAAATTGGAAACATCGCAGATTAGGACTAATCATCTTAATCGAGAAGAGAAGAAAGAAATTCTACGATTATGTACCGAATTTTCGGACATATTCTATCAAGAAGGCATACCTTTGACGTTTACTAGTCAAACAAAGCATGCTATCAAGACAACTGATGAACAGCCAGTGTACGTAAAGTCGTACAGGTACCCCTTCATACATAAAGAAGAAGTTAGGAGCCAAATAGATAAAATGTTGGACCAGGGAATCATTAGACATAGCAGTTCACCTTGGTCAGCCCCAATCTGGGTAGTTCCTAAGAAGATGGATGCGTCTGGAAAACGCAAATGGAGAGTCTGCGTGGATTACCGCAAACTCAATGAGAAAACTATCGACGACAAATACCCTTTACCCAATATAACTGATATACTGGATAAACTGGGGAAGTGTCAGTATTTTTCGACCCTTGATTTGGCGAGTGGTTTCCACCAAATTGAGATGAGGGAACAAGATATACCAAAGACGGCGTTTAGTACCGAAGGAGGGCATTATGAATATACCCGAATGCCCTTCGGATTAAAAAACGCACCTGCGACCTTCCAAAGAGCAATGGATGGAATTTTGAGCGGATTGCAGAATGAAAGGTGTCTAGTGTATCTTGACGACATAATCATTTACTCAACATCCTTACAAGAGCACTTGGAAAATTTAAGAGCAGTCTTTAATCGACTTAGAAAATCCAATTTCAAGGTCCAACTCGACAAGAGTGAATTTTTGAGGAAGGAAGTAAATTATTTGGGACATATTATAACCCCAGAAGGAGTTCGACCTAACCCGGAAAAAGTGAAAGTAGTAAAAAATTACCCGATTCCAGGAACCCCAAAGCAAATTAAAGGATTCCTTGGCTTGGTGGGATACTACAGGAAATTCATTAATAACTTTGCGCAGTTGACCAAACCTCTAACTAAATGTCTCAAGAAAGGAGCGAAAATTGAACATAATGAAGAATTTGTTAAATCTTTTGAGACCTGTAAAGAAATATTAATGAATGAACCTATCTTACAATATCCCGACCTCTCAAAGCCTTTTAACCTCACCTGTGACGCCAGTAATGTCGCATTAGGAGCAATTTTGTCACAAGGCCCTATTGGACAAGACTTGCCAGTGGCGTACGCCTCACGCACATTAAACGAATCCGAACAAAATTATTCTACGATAGAAAAGGAGTGTTTGTGTTTAGTTTGGGCAACGAAGTATTTCAGGCCCTACCTGTATGGTAACAAATTTAATATAGTCACTGATCATAAGCCGTTACAATGGCTATTTAACTTGAAAGACCCTTCGTCCAAATTACTAAGGTGGCGAATTAAGCTGGAAGAATACGACTATAGAATCATTTATAAAAAGGGAAAACTAAATACGAATGCCGATGCGTTGAGTCGCGTGGAAATTCACACGAAAGAAACGAACGGATTTCAAGAGTTAGTGCGATATATGGAGGACTTCAACAGAGATTTGGAACAAGCGGGTACGAGTGGACAAACAAGAAATGAACCGGATAACCTATCAATGATAGTTGAACCAGATACAGAGGCAAAAAATACAGAAACGATGGAAGAACCAACCCCAATGGATGAAAATGAAACTGTACATACAAACGAGGAACAAGATCCTATCGTAGGAGTTCCAATTGTAGAATCAGCTGTTAACTATGGAGCCAATCAGGTGATTGTGTCACGAGTATTGCATACACCTGCAAAATTAAAGAAATTAGAACTATTTGGGAAAAAACGAAGATACTTACTACAATTGCCAGATGATGACTTCGATCACTATTTAATGAAGTTTGTCATAGAGAATGTGGCCCCAGGAAAACTGTATTCCCTTTACTTCGAAAGTCCAGATATTTACCCTAAATTTTGTGAAACTATACGTAAAAATTTTAAATGGCCATCGCTCAAATTCAAGCGATGCCTAACAAAATTAATAGATGTCGAAGAAAAAGCAGATATACCTGAAATCATACAGGCTTATCATGAGAGCAAAACAAACCATAGGGGCATAGAAGAGACAGAGCAGAGAATAAAAGCCAAATATTACTGGCCAAACATAAGAGATACAGTACAAAATTACCTGGAACAATGTGAAATTTGCCAGCGTAGTAAATACGAAAGGAACCCCATTAAGACGAAGTACAACATCACGCCTACAGCTGCAAAGCCTTTCGAAATTGTCCACATAGACACATACACATTAGAAAAGACAAAGTTTCTAACTATTGTGGATAGTTTTTCGAAATTTGCCCAAGCCTATGTTTTGGATTCAATGATGGCAACTGAAGTAGCGGACAATTTAATAACTTTCTTCTCCCATTTTGGAGTGCCAATTCAAATAATCGCTGACAATGGGACAGAATTTAAGAATACAGTAATTGCCGAACTTTTAAGAAGCCATAAAGTAGAAACGCATTTCTGCACGCCAGATCATCCCCAATCGAATGGAATTGTGGAGAGATTCCACTCAACAATAGCAGAACACGTAAGATTGCTGAACAACCAAGGTCAAGAAGAGACACCCATCAAACAGAAGGTCAAGTACGCCGTGTTAGCATACAACAATTCAATTCATTCAACAACGGGATACAAACCAATGGAAATTGTGAACGGACACCTAGGAAGTGAGGATCCATTCAACATCACTATGAATGAAAATTTAATGACCAACTATGTAACTGAACACAAAGCAAGGACGAAATTGTTGTACGGAGAAATGAATAGGCGAATGACCGAGGCTAAAGTACGCTTAATGGAAAAGAGAAATGTAAATCGGGACGACCCAACGATGTTTGAAGAAGGAGATGACGTGCGTGAAAGAATAAAGAATCCTAGACAAAAATTAGGAGACAAATTTAAAGCATGTGCAAAAGCGGAAATTGTAAATAGAGAAAGGAAATTTGTCGAAAATCAGTCTGGAAGGAAAGTGAACATAGACAATCTAAAACGGCCCAGCCGTCACAAATGTATTAATCCAAGTAGAAATAAGGAGTAAATTAGACTCAAACCAAACCATGTACATATAAGTAAACGAAGGAAAAACATTTACAGCATCCTAGTCACGGGACAAGCTAGGGATGTCACACTGTTGGAACTCAAGGGAAATCCGGGAATGTTACCGCTAGAACTGGGAAAGGCAGTATTGATTGATGGAAGCCACAGTTTCATTCATTACAACGATTTAAGACCAGTAGCAGAACAACTAGAAGAGCTGAGAAGAAAAATAAATAATTTGACCAGCAATTGGGAAACGACAACACATCCAAGCCCTTATAAGAATGAGCTCCGCAATTTTTACGAGATCATGAAGGCAATACAGGAACAAGTTGAAAACCGCTTTTACCGAATATTTCCTAAAACAAATCGACCAAAGCGAGGAATCGTGGATGGATTAGGAGCAGTGTTCAAAGCGATAACGGGAAATTTGGACGCAGAAGATGGTCAAAAATACGACAAATTAATTAGAGAATTACGTGCGAAACAAAGGCTCACTCAAACTCAAGTTGTAACTCAAGGAAGAATGACAGTGTTGGCTTTAGAAAGGTTTAACAAAACGCTAAAACAGCTTTACGACAATGATAGAATACTGGAGGAAAAATTGAAAGAAATTGTACCTTATATCAAGGATGTGATCGACGATAGAAATTGTTCCTTTTTGAAGGAAATTGTCAACGAAATAATTGATATGTACGAGATAATCAACACCATCCTACAAGATGTCGAAAACTCGTTGGTATTTGCAAGATTAAATACCATGCACCCAAGCATAATGGACCAAAGGGATCTACTCACTGCACTCACGGAGTTAAGCAACGACATAGGAAGGACCAATCTACCACTACCTATAACTTTGGAAAATATAGTTAAATACGAAGAAATAACAAAACTGGAGTGTTTCCTATCGGACTATCGAATCACGTACATTTTACACATTCCTACTGTTCAGAATCTGCAATTTTCTTATTACCATTTGTATTCTATTCCCGTTTACATTCAGGGTCAGTTTAGGGCAATCATACCTAAAGGGAAGTACCTTGTAAAGAGCCAGTTGTACCACGCGTACTTTCACCGCGAGTGTCGTAAATTAAAGCCAGAACTATACTTGTGCTATGAAACAGACTTAACGGGAAATCAGCCAGAAACCCCTTGTGAAATACAGTTAATAAACTTAGTGAAAAATCCTTCGAACTGTACTCAAACGTTAATAAAAATAGACAGAATAATTTTAAATAGGTTAGATGTGTCAGATAAATGGATTGTAATAAGTCCTACAGAAGAAATAGCCCAGCTAACGTGCCAAAATAGACAAACAGAAGCCAAAACCTTGCACGGGACATATCTATACGAAATTCCAAAGGGATGTAAGTTAAGCATCGGGAACCAGCAGGCAACGAATACCATGAGGATCATGGAAAACACTCTGAAGCCCATTTTGCTACCTAAAATTATCACGGACGTTCCACCCCGACAGAACTTAAACTTGAGCATTCACCTACCCGAGCTCGAGTTAGATGACCTGCATAAGCTAAAACATGAAGTTTATGAGGAGCAGGAAAGCGGCAGCTGGACGGACAACGACCTCTACACACCCCCTAGTGTGTGGACATTACTAATGTATATTATAATTATAGGAGCAATGGCAGCTTTAACATGGAAAAAGTTGTTGCAACCCCGACTGAGGAATCGGAGTCAGAAGAACAACCAGTCAAATGAAGAGCCAATAGAAGTTCCACTCCCTCGGCTAGCCTAGGAGTTCCATCTCAGAGGGGAGGAGTTATATGGGGATGCTACCATAAGCCACCATACTAAAGAGACGCGGCCCAGACTTGCTGAGCTTGCAGAATCAAACAATAAAACCACATTGCGCTGGACCTTCGGGACTCACTCTGACAATCGATCGACAGTAATATTCAACTCACGTTGATTTCATTGTAACTTACCAAAGCTCGTTCTACTGTATTGTTACCGTTATACTTAATAATTCTTGTTAGTGTTGTGTTAACTACAAGTTTATATTAAATCATAAAATATAGTAATTGTTTAATTTTTTTTTAAAAAGTCTTCCGAGGAATACGGAAAGATAAGTCATAATAAGGCCTTAAACGGCAAATCGTCAATTTGGCTCTAATAAAAGCGGCACTTTTTGGCCAAATCTTATGATTTGGCGTTATCTCGCCAACGCTACAACCAATTTTGTTCAAATCGTCTCCTTTTGGCAAAATAAGCATAATAAGGCCTTAAACGGCACATCGTCAATTTGGCTCTAATAGAAGCGGCACTTTTTGGCCAAATCGTACAATTTGGTGATATCTCGCAAACGCTACAGCCAATTTTGTTCAAATCGTCTCCTTTTGGCAAAATAAGCATAATAAGGCCTTAAACGGCAAATCGTCAATTTGGCTCTAATAGAAGCGGCACTTTTTGGCCAAATCTTATGATTTGGCGTTATCTCGCCAACGCTACAACCAATTTTGTTCAAATCGTCTCCTTTTGGCAAAATAAGCATAATAAGGCCTTAAACGGCACATCGTCAATTTGGCTCTAATAGAAGCGGCACTTTTTGGCCAAATCGTACAATTTGGTGATATCTCGCAAACGCTACAGCCAATTTTGTTCAAATCGTCTCCTTTTGGCAAAATAAGCATAATAAGGCCTTAAACGGCAAATCGTCAATTTGGCTCTAATAGAAGCGGCACTTTTTGGCCAAATCTTATGATTTGGCGTTATCTCGCCAACGCTACAACCAATTTTGTTCAAATCGTCTCCTTTTGGCAAAATAAACATAATAAGGCCTTAAACGGCAAATCGTCAATTTGGCTCTAATAGAAGCGGCACTTTTTGGCCAAATCTTATGATTTGGCGTTATCTCGCCAACGCTACAGCCAATTTTGTTCAAATCGTCTCCTTTTGGCAAAATAAGCATAATAAGGCCTTAAACGGCAAATCGTCAATTTGGCTCTATTAGAAGCGGCACTTTTTGGCCAAATCGTACAATTTGGTGATATCTCACAAACGCTACAGCCAATTTTGTTCAAATCGTCTCCTTTTGGCAAAATAAGCATAATAAGGCCTTAAACGGCAAATCGTCAATTTGGCTCTAATAGAACCGGCACTTTTTGGCCAAATCGTACAATTTGGTGATATCTCGCAAACGCTACAGCCAATTTTGTTCAAATCGTCTCCTTTTGGCAAAATAAGCATAATAAGGCCTTAAACGGCAAATCGTCAATTTGGCTCTAATAGAAGCGGCACTTTTTGGCCAAATCTTATGATTTGGCGTTATCTCGCCAACGCTACAACCAATTTTGTTCAAATCGTCTCCTTTTGGCAAAATAAGCATAATAAGGCCTTAAACGGCAAATCGTCCATTTGGCTCTAATAGAAGCGGCACTTTTTGGCCAAATCGTACAATTTGGCGATATCTCGCAAACGCTACAACCAATTTTGTTCAAATCGTCTCCTTTTGGCAAAATAAGCATAATAAGGCCTTAAACGGTAAATCGTAAATTTGGCTCTAATAGAAGCGGCACTTTTTGGCCAAATCTTATGATTTGGCGTTATCTCGCCAACGCTACAACCAATTTTGTTCAAATCGTCTCCTTTTGGCAAAATAAGCATAATAAGGCCTTAAACGGCAAATCGTCAATTTGGCTCTAATAGAAGCGGCACTTTTTGGCCAAATCTTATGATTTGGCGATATCTCACAAACGGTACAACCAATTTTGTTCAAATCGTCTCCTTTTGGCAAAATAAGCATAATAAGGCCTTAAACGGCAAATCGTCAATTTGGCTCTAATAGAAGCGGCACTTTTTGGCCAAATCGTACAATTTGGCGATATCTCGCAAACGGTACAACCAATTTTGTTCAAATCGTCTCCTTTTGGCAAAATAAGCATAATAAGGCCTTAAACGGCAAATCGTCCATTTGGCTCTAATAGAAGCGGCACTTTTTGGCCAAATCTTATGATTTGGCGTTATCTCGCCAACGCTACAGCCAATTTTGTTCAAATCGTCTCCTTTTGGCAAAATAAGCATAATAAGGCCTTAAACGGCAAATCGTCAATTTGGCTCTAATAGAAGCGGCACTTTTTGGCCAAATCTTATGATTTGGCGTTATCTCGCCAACGCTACAGCCAATTTTGTTCAAATCGTCTCCTTTTGGCAAAATAAGCATAATAAGGCCTTAAACGGCAAATCGTCAATTTGGCTCTAATAGAAGCGGCACTTTTTGGCCAAATCTTATGATTTGGCGATATCTCACAAACGGTACAACCAATTTTGTTCAAATCGTCTCCTTTTGGCAAAATAAGCATAATAAGGCCTTAAACGGCAAATCGTCAATTTGGCTCTAATAGAAGCGGCACTTTTTGGCCAAATCGTACAATTTGGCGATATCTCGCAAACGGTACAACCAATTTTGTTCAAATCGTCTCCTTTTGGCAAAATAAGCATAATAAGGCCTTAAACGGCAAATCGTCCATTTGGCTCTAATAGAAGCGGCACTTTTTGGCCAAATCTTATGATTTGGCGTTATCTCGCCAACGCTACAGCCAATTTTGTTCAAATCGTCTCCTTTTGGCAAAATAAGCATAATAAGGCCTTAAACGGCAAATCGTCAATTTGGCTCTAATAGAAGCGGCACTTTTTGGCCAAATCTTATGATTTGGCGTTATCTCGCCAACGCTACAGCCAATTTTGTTCAAATCGTCTCCTTTTGGCAAAATAAGCATAATAAGGCCTTAAACGGCAAATCGTCAATTTGGCTCTAATAGAAGCGGCACTTCTTGGCCAAATCGTACAATTTGGTGATATCTCGCAAACGCTACAGCCAATTTTGTTCAAATCGTCTCCTTTTGGCAAAATAAGCATAATAAGGCCTTAAACGGCAAATCGTCAATTTGGCTCTAATAGAAGCGGCACTTTTTGGCCAAATCTTATGATTTGGCGATATCTCGCAAACGGTACAACCAATTTTGTTCAAATCGTCTCCTTTTGGCAAAATAAGCATAATAAGGCCTTAAACAGCAAATCGTCAATTTGGCTCTAATAGTAGCGGCACTTTTTGGCCAAATCGTACAATTTGGTGATATCTCGCAAACGCTACAGCCAATTTTGTTCAAATCGTCTCCTTTTGGCAAAATAAGCATAATAAGGCCTTAAACAGCAAATCGTCAATTTGGCTCTAATAGTAGCGGCACTTTTTGGCCAAATCTTATGATTTGGCGTTATCTCGCCAACGCTACAGCCAATTTTGTTCAAATCGTCTCCTTTTGGCAAAATAAGCATAATAAGGCCTTAAACGGCAAATCGTCAATTTGGCTCTAATAGAAGCGGCACTTTTTGGCCAAATCTTATGATTTGGCGTTATCTCGCCAACGCTACAGCCAATTTTGTTCAAATCGTCTCCTTTTGGCAAAATAAGCATAATAAGGCCTTAAACGGCAAATCGTCAATTTGGCTCTAATAGAAGCGGCACTTTTTGGCCAAATCGTACAATTTGGTGATATCTCGAAAACGCTACAGCCAATTTTGTTCAAATCGTCTCCTTTTGGCAAAATAAGCATAATAAGGCCTTAAACGGCAAACCGTCAATTTGGCTCTAATAGAAGCGGCACTTTTTGGCCAAATCTTATGATTTGGCGATATCTCGCAAACGGTACAACCAATTTTGTTCAAATCGTCTCCTTTTGGCAAAATAAGCATAATAAGGCCTTAAACAGCAAATCGTCAATTTGGCTCTAATAGAAGCGGCACTTTTTGGCCAAATCTTATGATTTGGCGTTATCTCGCCAACGCTACAACCAATTTTGTTCAAATCGTCTCCTTTTGGCAAAATAAGCATAATAAGGCCTTAAACGGCACATCGTCAATTTGGCTCTAATAGAAGCGGCACTTTTTGGCCAAATCTTATGATTTGGCGTTATCTCGCCAACGCTACAGCCAATTTTGTTCAAATCGTCTCCTTTTGGCAAAATAAGCATAATAAGGCCTTAAACGGCAAATCGTCAATTTGGCTCTATTAGAAGCGGCACTTTTTGGCCAAATCGTACAATTTGGTGATATCTCACAAACGCTACAGCCAATTTTGTTCAAATCGTCTCCTTTTGGCAAAATAAGCATAATAAGGCCTTAAACGGCAAATCGTCAATTTGGCTCTAATAGAAGCGGCACTTTTTGGCCAAATCGTACAATTTGGTGATATCTCGCAAACGCTACAGCCAATTTTGTTCAAATCGTCTCCTTTTGGCAAAATAAGCATAATAAGGCCTTAAACGGCAAATCGTCAATTTGGCTCTAATAGAAGCGGCACTTTTTGGCCAAATCTTATGATTTGGCGTTATCTCGCCAACGCTACAACCAATTTTGTTCAAATCGTCTCCTTTTGGCAAAATAAGCATAATAAGGCCTTAAACGGCAAATCGTCCATTTGGCTCTAATAGAAGCGGCACTTTTTGGCCAAATCGTACAATTTGGCGATATCTCGCAAACGCTACAACCAATTTTGTTCAAATCGTCTCCTTTTGGCAAAATAAGCATAATAAGGCCTTAAACGGTAAATCGTAAATTTGGCTCTAATAGAAGCGGCACTTTTTGGCCAAATCTTATGATTTGGCGTTATCTCGCCAACGCTACAACCAATTTTGTTCAAATCGTCTCCTTTTGGCAAAATAAGCATAATAAGGCCTTAAACGGCAAATCGTCAATTTGGCTCTAATAGAAGCGGCACTTTTTGGCCAAATCTTATGATTTGGCGATATCTCACAAACGGTACAACCAATTTTGTTCAAATCGTCTCCTTTTGGCAAAATAAGCATAATAAGGCCTTAAACGGCAAATCGTCAATTTGGCTCTAATAGAAGCGGCACTTTTTGGCCAAATCGTACAATTTGGCGATATCTCGCAAACGGTACAACCAATTTTGTTCAAATCGTCTCCTTTTGGCAAAATAAGCATAATAAGGCCTTAAACGGCAAATCGTCCATTTGGCTCTAATAGAAGCGGCAAGTTACCTATGGACCCTGACTATCCAACCAAGGGATTAAAACGCTGACTCAAGACCTTTTTAGATATAAATATAATTCCTGTGCATTAGAATTAGCTCAGTTCTAACTTAAGTCTGTATTAATAAAATTCATTTTTACCGATCGTTCGACTTGATTTTAATTAAATAAATTTTTTAAAATATATTTTCCAAATCAGAAAATATAACTGGCGCAGTCGGTGACGGATAATCCAACGGGCTCGTGAGAGAAATTAGTGCTTCACGAACTAACCTGAAGATATCCGGTACGAGTCTACGAAGAGAAGAATACAAGAATCCGAAGAAAAGCAGCCTTGACCAGACCCAAATAGCTGACCAGGCGTTGCTACAGAGAATGCTAAAAGAAGTGATCCTTGTACTGGGGTAAGTACAATTGGGTTATGTAGATATTACATATTTTCATGTCAAATATAGAAGAGCTATTAGATTCTATAGCCACTTTAAAAATTAGTGAACCTTCTATTGATCCTATTTCACGAAACTTAGAAAGTAAAGGAATTAATCAAAACAAAATGACTGAATTTAAACTTGAATATTTGAACTGCATTCCACAATTCGATGGTAGTCCGAACGATCTGGGTAGATATCTGAGTGTATGTCAATCGGTAATAGATACATTTTATGTAGCGCAGCAACCGAACAGTTTCCAAAACGTGTACTTATTGAATTGTATCATTGGGAAACTTACGGGAAATGCCAAATTAGTATTAGGAACTCAGAACGTAAAAACATGGGAAGAATTAAAAACAATACTTAATAGACATTTCGCGGATCAAAGGGATGAGGCATGTTTAAATCGAGATTTGGTAATGATGAGACAACAAAATAACGAACATCCGGAACAATTTTACGACAGAATTCTTCACATATTAAATTTATTATGTTCATATACAAATACACATGAAACAACTGAACAAGGAAGAGCATTAAAAAAAAATCTCTATAATGAATTGGCTTTAAAGACATTTTTATCAGGGCTTAAGGAACCATTGGGTACGAACATTAGGTGTATGAGACCAGTTGATCTCCCGCAAGCACTCCAATTTGTAAACGAAGAAAGTAATATCCATTACTTGCGTTCTTACAATAATACGCTAAGACCAAACAACAGACAATTTAATCAACCATCAAGAATGAGGTCGCAACCTAATATTCGTAATGACCAATTCCCAAGGCCCAGCTACAATTCTTTTAATCCTCAAGGAGGCTTCCAGAGATCGAACCACAACTCTTTCAATCAAACAAGATATTTTCAGCCGAACTTTCAAAATAATTCGACATTCAATAATAGACCGCCTACCAATGTGTTTAGGCCAAATCAAAATAAACCGTTGCCTAATCCAACCCCGATGAGCATGTCCACCAGGCGTACTGGCAGGACATTCCAATCCAATAATAACAATTTCAATAATTCTAATAATTATCAAACCAGGAACCATTTTAATAATCAAAGCCAAAATCCTAACTTTACATTCGAAGAATTGTATAATGTAGACACTTCTCATGAACAAAGTAATATTGCTGATTCAGGAGTAGCATGTGAAACAACGACCCGGCATGCCCGGATGCAACATGATCCGTGCGATTCAGAGTACGTGACAAACAACATGAATGATGACACAGCGTGCAGGTGTTTATCATCCAGCAATGCAAATTTTCTGGGAACCGGCCTGCGAAACGATGTCACCTAGAACCTGAAACCATAATGTTAAACACTAATAGTACAGGCGAACTTTCATACATCATTTTCCCAGAACAAAATTTAAAACTTCTAATAGATAGTGGGTCAACCAAGTCATTTATAAATCCGGAAAAAGCAAATAAATACTTTTCTACATTTGTAAAAGAAGACCCGTTCATAGTGTCAACTGTTTTTCAGAGTTCAGCACACAAGTATAGCGTAACTATTCCGACTCCTCAAATGTTTAAATTAAAAAAGAATCATAGAATGAAATTCTACTTATTTAATTTCCATGACAAATTCGATGGATTAATTGGGATAGACAATCTTAAAATTTTACAAGCCAAATTAGATTACGAAAAAGGGTACTTGTGCACACCCTATATGAGTATTAAGCTATGTTTTCAAGAATCTCAACCAAACATAAATAATGTGATTGTCTCAGCCCGAACCGAACAAGTAATAGAAATTAAGACCAGTTTACGTAATGGTGATGTAATATTACCTTACCAAAAAATACAAGATCTTGAAATCCCGAATTGTGTTATAAAAGCAAAAAATGGTCGAGCATTGACAACCATACTGAATAAATCCGATAAAGATAGGATATTGAACGTTTCTAAACCATTTGAAGTAGAAGAATACGATGAAAATGAGAACATTAACCCCGAGACATATTTGGAATTAAACCATATACATCACGAACAGGAAAAATTTGATAACTCCAACATACGTACAGAACACTTGAATTCCGAGGAAAAACAAAGAATACTGGACTTATGTACAGAATACAAAGAGATATTTTACAGAGAGGGAATGCCTTTGACATTCACCAGTCAAATCAAGCATAGAATTAAGACGACAGATGAATTGCCTGTATATGCTAAAACCTATCGCTATCCGTTCATTCACAAGACGGAGGTTCAAAAACAAATAAACCAGATGTTAAATCAAGGAATAATTAAACCAAGCGATTCACCGTGGTCTGCACCAATTTGGATAGTACCTAAAAAGAAAGACGCCTCCGGAAAACAAAAGTGGAGGGTTTGCGTAGACTTTAGAAAACTTAATGAGAAGACTATAGATGATAAATACCCTTTACCTAATATTACTGATTTACTAGATAAACTCGGCAAATGCCAATACTTCACCACGCTTGATCTGGCAAGTGGATTTCACCAGATAGAGATGGAGAAGAATGATATGAAAAAGACGGCATTCAGCACAGAACAGGGACATTTTGAATATACCAGGATGCCCTTCGGATTAAAAAATGCTCCAGCTACATTCCAGAAAGTAATGGATAATATCCTGAGGGGCATTCAAAACGAAAAATGCCTTGTGTATCTTGACGATATTATCGTCTTCTCAACTTCTTTACAGGAACACATAGAAAGACTAAGAGCGGTATTTGATAGATTAAAACAAGCTAACCTGAAAATACAATTGGATAAAAGCGAATTTTTAAGGAAGGAAGTGGCATATCTGGGACATGTCGTGACACCCGATGGAGTAAAACCAAACCCAGACAAGATAAAGGCAATTAAAAACTACCCAATACCTAGAACTACGAAGGAAATTAAAGGATTCCTGGGTCTTTTAGGATATTATAGGAAATTTATAAATAACTTTGCGGGATTAACGAAACCCTTAACGAAGTGTTTAAAAAAGAAAGCTAAGATTGTACATAATCAGGAATTTCTACATTGTTTTGAAAATTGTAAAAACGTGCTAATCAACGAACCTATATTAAAATACCCAGATTTTGACAAACCCTTTAATGTAACCTGTGATGCTAGCAATGTGGCATTAGGAGCGGTATTATCACAAGGACCGATTGGACAAGACCTGCCCATCGCTTACGCATCCAGGACATTGAATGAGTCTGAACAAAAATACTCAACTATAGAGAAAGAATGTTTATGCCTTGTCTGGGCCACAAAGTACTTTAGACCATATTTGTTCGGGAGAAAATTCAAAATAGTGACAGACCATAAACCATTACAATGGCTTTTTAATCTAAAAGATCCTTCATCTAAATTACTAAGGTGGAGGATCAGACTAGAAGAATTTGATTATGATATTATATACAAGAAGGGAAAATCAAACACAAATGCTGACGCGTTAAGCAGAATAGAAATCCACACTAAAGAAACAGACGGATTCTCCGAGCTTGTTAAATACATGGATGACTTTAACAAGTCACTGCAAGAAGAAAAGAATAACGAAGCAGGACCCTCGACGGACCAATTATCTATGATCGCAAATCCAGATTTAGAGCGGAAAGAAATTCTTAACGAAGAAGAAACAAATGAAGCTGAAATGGAAACAATACATACAAATGAAGATCAAGACCCAATTGTGGGAGTACCGATCATAGAAGCAGCAGTAAATTTTGGTGCTAATCAGATAATAATATCTAGGGTATTCCACTCGCCGGCGCAACCTAAATTGATCACTCTTTTTGGAAAAAAACGCCGATACATCTTGCAAGTTTCTCAAGATAATGCAGAATACGACATCATGAAATTTATTAATGAAAACGTGGACCCAATGAAACTATACTCCATTTATTTCGAAGACCCCGATATGTACCCAGAATTTTGTGAAATAATAAGAAAAAATTTCAAATGGCCATCTTTGAAACTTCGAAAATGTACGATTAAATTAGTAGATGTAGTCGACGAGGACGAAACACAAGAAGTCATTAAAGCTTATCACGAAGGGAAAACAAATCACAGAGGGATTGAAGAGACGGAACAAAGAATTAAAACCAAATACTACTGGCCAAACTTAAAATTAAGTATACAAAGTTACGTTAACCAATGTGAAATTTGCCAACGGAGCAAATATGAAAGGAATCCAGTAAAGATGGAACTCAACATAACCCCCACGGCAAGTAAACCTTTTGAAATAATACATTTGGATACATACACCGCAGAGAAACAAAAATTTTTAACAATAATAGACAGCTTTTCAAAGTATGCTCAAATATATCCATTAAATTCACTAAATGCAGTAGAAATAGCAGATAACCTAATCCTATTTTTTACTCATCACGGCATTCCAAAACAGATAATAACGGATAACGGAACCGAATTTAAGAACACGGTGGTAACAGAATTATTACAAACTCATAAGGTAAAAGTACACTTTTGTTCACCAGACCACCCACAGTCGAATGGCATGATCGAAAGGTTGCATTCCACACTATCTGAACACATCAGGCTCTTGAATAATCAAGGACAAGAAAAGGTACCCGTGGCCAAAAAACTAAAATATGCTTTGTTAGCCTATAACTATACAACACATTCGTCTACCAATCTCAAACCAATGGACATTATTAGCGGGCATATGAGCAGTGAAGATCCTTTCGATGTAGATATTAACAGAGAACTTGTGACTGACTACGTTAATGACCACCGGGAGCGTACAAGAATTCTTTATTCAAAGGTGAATGAATTCCAGACAAATTTGAAGCAAAAAATTGCCGAAAAACGTAACGAAGACAAAGACCAACCCACCTTATTTAAAGAAAACGAACAGGTGTACGTTAAGAAAAAGGAAAGAGACAAATTAAGTGATCCATTTAACAAACCAACAAGAATAGAATCAATCGATCAGGCTAGAAAAACGGTACGAATAACTGACGGGAAAAAAGTACACATGAGCAATTTAAAACGCCCCTTACGAAAGAGGTACAGCATTAATAAATAATAAGAAGAATTTTCCTAGTTAAGGCATATGTAAATATATTAACCACAACAATTAATTTTATTTCAGACTAACCCATTTAATATTCGGGACATCAATAGAAATAAAGGAATTGAAAGAGAACCCTGGAATTTTACCATTGAAATTAGGAAGTGCCAGAATAGTCAAAACAACTCACGAAATGCTACATTACTATGATTTAAGTTTAATTATCGACCAGATAAATAAATTGCATTTAAAATCAAGTAATGTTACGGAAACGGTTGACCATATGAAACCCACTAAACTATATCTTAAAGAATTGGACAATATGATTAAAATTATGGAGTTTGTTCAGGGAAAGGTATATATGAAATTAGCTCAAATAATATCCCAGCCGAAAAGAACTAAACGTGGGCTAGTTAACATGATGGGCTCAGTGTTTAAAGCTATTACGGGAAACCTGGATGCAAGTGACGGTGAACGGTATGATAAAGAAATTGATAATCTTAAAAAGAATATAGACAAAGAAGTAAAAAATCAGAGGTCCCTAGCTACCGCAATGATTGAGGAATTTAATCAAACAATTCAGAATCTAAATAGTAACAACAAACTAATTGAAAACAAATTAAACGAAGTACTGCCCTATGTGCAAGCAGTAGGAAACGAGAAAGTTTGCATATTTCTCAAAGAAGTAGTAAATGAAATCTCAGATATGTATCAGATAATCTACGCAATGTTGCAAGACATTGAAAATTCCTTAGTCTTTGCAAGAATAGGTTTGATGCATCCGAGTGTAATTAGAACAGAGGAACTATTTTCAGAATTAAGAAAATTGGAAGAAAATCTAGGAACAAATACTCTACCCATATCGGTCACACCAGAAAATATGTTAATGTATGAAAAATTAATCAATATTGAATGCTTCATTTTAAATAATAAAGTGGTGTATATAATGCATATACCAATAGTACATGCTCAAATATTCGACTATTTCCATTTGTATGCCATTCCAATTCACGAAAAGGATCAATTCAAGGTCGTAATTCCACAACAAAAATATCTGGCAATAACCCAAATGTACTACACTTACTATGATAAAAATTGTAAATTAGTTAAGCTAGGTTTATATATGTGTAGCAATAAGAAATTAGTAGACGTAAGCAATAATAATAATTGTGAAGTTGGACTCTTGACTAATTCAAAGACCAATGTAACGTGTCGCCAAACGCGAGTAATAATCAAGGATGTAGTTATAAACCGTTTAGAAACATTAAATCAGTGGATATTAGTTATCCCAAACACAAAACTTATACTAATGCAGTGCCCTGGTGAAGGAAGCGAAACACGGAACATAAAGGGAACCTTCCTGCTAAAGTTACCCAAAGGATGCGAAGCAACCATTGACAAACAGCAAATATACAAGGAGGATAACAACAGAGAAGGCAAAGCTCAACCAATGTGGTTTCCGAAGTTATCAGAGGAAATTGGACCAATGCCGACGCTAAACCTAAGCAAATCACCTATGAACTTGAGCTTAGATGCATTCCATATGTGGGAACAGGATATAAAAATAATACCCGAACAACCCTTCGGATTGGGAGACATTTTCTCAATAACACCCAGCCTATGGACTCTCCTGATATACCTACTAGTAGCAGGGGGTTGCAGTCTATTAATTTGTAAGATGTGGATTGTTCCAAAATACAAAGGAAGGAAAAAACTACCCACACAGGAAGAACAAATTCAACTACCTCAAGTAATCGGGAGTTGAACTTAAAGGGGGAGGAGTTACCTATGGACCCTGACTATCCAACCAAGGGATTAAAACGCTGACTCAAGACCTTTTTAGATATAAATATAATTCCTGTGCATTAGAATTAGCTCAGTTCTAACTTAAGTCTGTATTAATAAAATTCATTTTTACCGATCGTTCGACTTGATTTTAATTAAATAAATTTTTTAAAATATATTTTCCAAATCAGAAAATATAACTGGCACTTTTTGGCCAAATCTTATGATTTGGCGTTATCTCGCCAACGCTACAGCCAATTTTGTTCAAATCGTCTCCTTTTGGCAAAATAAGCATAATAAGGCCTTAAACGGCAAATCGTCAATTTGGCTCTAATAGAAGCGGCACTTTTTGGCCAAATCTTATGATTTGGCGTTATCTCGCCAACGCTACAGCCAATTTTGTTCAAATCGTCTCCTTTTGGCAAAATAAGCATAATAAGGCCTTAAACGGCAAATCGTCAATTTGGCTCTAATAGAAGCGGCACTTCTTGGCCAAATCGTACAATTTGGTGATATCTCGCAAACGCTACAGCCAATTTTGTTCAAATCGTCTCCTTTTGGCAAAATAAGCATAATAAGGCCTTAAACGGCAAATCGTCAATTTGGCTCTAATAGAAGCGGCACTTTTTGGCCAAATCTTATGATTTGGCGTTATCTCGCCAACGCTACAGCCAATTTTGTTCAAATCGTCTCCTTTTGGCAAAATAAGCATAATAAGGCCTTAAACGGCAAATCGTCAATTTGGCTCTAATAGAAGCGGCACTTTTTGGCCAAATCGTACAATTTGGCGATATCTCGCAAACGGTACAACCAATTTTGTTCAAATTGTCTCCTTTTGGCAAAATAAGCATAATAAGGCCTTAAACGGCAAATCGTCCATTTGGCTCTAATAGAAGCGGCACTTTTTGGCCAAATCTTAAGATTTGGCGTTATCTCGCCAACGCTACAGCCAATTTTGTTCAAATCGTCTCCTTTTGGCAAAATAAGCATAATAAGGCCTTAAACGGCAAATCGTCAATTTGGCTCTAATAGAAGCGGCACTTTTTGGCCAAATCGTACAATTTGGTGATATCTCGCAAACGCTACAGCCAATTTTGTTCAAATCGTCTCCTTTTGGCAAAATAAGCATAATAAGGCCTTAAACGGCAAATCGTCAATTTGGCTCTAATAAAAGCGGCACTTTTTGGCCAAATCTTATGATTTGGCGTTATCTCGCCAACGCTACAACCAATTTTGTTCAAATCGTCTCCTTTTGGCAAAATAAGCATAATAAGGCCTTAAACGGCACATCGTCAATTTGGCTCTAATAGAAGCGGCACTTTTTGGCCAAATCGTACAATTTGGTGATATCTCGCAAACGCTACAGCCAATTTTGTTCAAATCGTCTCCTTTTGGCAAAATAAGCATAATAAGGCCTTAAACGGCAAATCGTCAATTTGGCTCTAATAGAAGCGGCACTTTTTGGCCAAATCTTATGATTTGGCGTTATCTCGCCAACGCTACAACCAATTTTGTTCAAATCGTCTCCTTTTGGCAAAATAAGCATAATAAGGCCTTAAACGGCACATCGTCAATTTGGCTCTAATAGAAGCGGCACTTTTTGGCCAAATCGTACAATTTGGTGATATCTCGCAAACGCTACAGCCAATTTTGTTCAAATCGTCTCCTTTTGGCAAAATAAGCATAATAAGGCCTTAAACGGCAAATCGTCAATTTGGCTCTAATAGAAGCGGCACTTCTTGGCCAAATCGTACAATTTGGTGATATCTCGCAAACGCTACAGCCAATTTTGTTCAAATCGTCTCCTTTTGGCAAAATAAGCATAATAAGGCCTTAAACGGCAAATCGTCAATTTGGCTCTAATAGAAGCGGCACTTTTTGGCCAAATCTTATGATTTGGCGTTATCTCGCCAACGCTACAGCCAATTTTGTTCAAATCGTCTCCTTTTGGCAAAATAAGCATAATAAGGCCTTAAACGGCAAATCGTCAATTTGGCTCTAATAGAAGCGGCACTTTTTGGCCAAATCGTACAATTTGGCGATATCTCGCAAACGGTACAACCAATTTTGTTCAAATCGTCTCCTTTTGGCAAAATAAGCATAATAAGGCCTTAAACGGCAAATCGTCCATTTGGCTCTAATAGAAGCGGCACTTTTTGGCCAAATCTTAAGATTTGGCGTTATCTCGCCAACGCTACAGCCAATTTTGTTCAAATCGTCTCCTTTTGGCAAAATAAGCATAATAAGGCCTTAAACGGCAAATCGTCAATTTGGCTCTAATAGAAGCGGCACTTTTTGGCCAAATCGTACAATTTGGTGATATCTCGCAAACGCTACAGCCAATTTTGTTCAAATCGTCTCCTTTTGGCAAAATAAGCATAATAAGGCCTTAAACGGCAAATCGTCAATTTGGCTCTAATAAAAGCGGCACTTTTTGGCCAAATCTTATGATTTGGCGTTATCTCGCCAACGCTACAACCAATTTTGTTCAAATCGTCTCCTTTTGGCAAAATAAGCATAATAAGGCCTTAAACGGCACATCGTCAATTTGGCTCTAATAGAAGCGGCACTTTTTGGCCAAATCGTACAATTTGGTGATATCTCGCAAACGCTACAGCCAATTTTGTTCAAATCGTCTCCTTTTGGCAAAATAAGCATAATAAGGCCTTAAACGGCAAATCGTCAATTTGGCTCTAATAGAAGCGGCACTTTTTGGCCAAATCTTATGATTTGGCGTTATCTCGCCAACGCTACAACCAATTTTGTTCAAATCGTCTCCTTTTGGCAAAATAAGCATAATAAGGCCTTAAACGGCACATCGTCAATTTGGCTCTAATAGAAGCGGCACTTTTTGGCCAAATCGTACAATTTGGTGATATCTCGCAAACGCTACAGCCAATTTTGTTCAAATCGTCTCCTTTTGGCAAAATAAGCATAATAAGGCCTTAAACGGCAAATCGTCAATTTGGCTCTAATAGAAGCGGCACTTTTTGGCCAAATCTTATGATTTGGCGTTATCTCGCCAACGCTACAACCAATTTTGTTCAAATCGTCTCCTTTTGGCAAAATAAACATAATAAGGCCTTAAACGGCAAATCGTCAATTTGGCTCTAATAGAAGCGGCACTTTTTGGCCAAATCTTATGATTTGGCGTTATCTCGCCAACGCTACAGCCAATTTTGTTCAAATCGTCTCCTTTTGGCAAAATAAGCATAATAAGGCCTTAAACGGCAAATCGTCAATTTGGCTCTATTAGAAGCGGCACTTTTTGGCCAAATCGTACAATTTGGTGATATCTCACAAACGCTACAGCCAATTTTGTTCAAATCGTCTCCTTTTGGCAAAATAAGCATAATAAGGCCTTAAACGGCAAATCGTCAATTTGGCTCTAATAGAAGCGGCACTTTTTGGCCAAATCGTACAATTTGGTGATATCTCGCAAACGCTACAGCCAATTTTGTTCAAATCGTCTCCTTTTGGCAAAATAAGCATAATAAGGCCTTAAACGGCAAATCGTCAATTTGGCTCTAATAGAAGCGGCACTTTTTGGCCAAATCTTATGATTTGGCGTTATCTCGCCAACGCTACAACCAATTTTGTTCAAATCGTCTCCTTTTGGCAAAATAAGCATAATAAGGCCTTAAACGGCAAATCGTCCATTTGGCTCTAATAGAAGCGGCACTTTTTGGCCAAATCGTACAATTTGGCGATATCTCGCAAACGCTACAACCAATTTTGTTCAAATCGTCTCCTTTTGGCAAAATAAGCATAATAAGGCCTTAAACGGTAAATCGTAAATTTGGCTCTAATAGAAGCGGCACTTTTTGGCCAAATCTTATGATTTGGCGTTATCTCGCCAACGCTACAACCAATTTTGTTCAAATCGTCTCCTTTTGGCAAAATAAGCATAATAAGGCCTTAAACGGCAAATCGTCAATTTGGCTCTAATAGAAGCGGCACTTTTTGGCCAAATCTTATGATTTGGCGATATCTCACAAACGGTACAACCAATTTTGTTCAAATCGTCTCCTTTTGGCAAAATAAGCATAATAAGGCCTTAAACGGCAAATCGTCAATTTGGCTCTAATAGAAGCGGCACTTTTTGGCCAAATCGTACAATTTGGCGATATCTCGCAAACGGTACAACCAATTTTGTTCAAATCGTCTCCTTTTGGCAAAATAAGCATAATAAGGCCTTAAACGGCAAATCGTCCATTTGGCTCTAATAGAAGCGGCACTTTTTGGCCAAATCTTATGATTTGGCGTTATCTCGCCAACGCTACAGCCAATTTTGTTCAAATCGTCTCCTTTTGGCAAAATAAGCATAATAAGGCCTTAAACGGCAAATCGTCAATTTGGCTCTAATAGAAGCGGCACTTTTTGGCCAAATCTTATGATTTGGCGTTATCTCGCCAACGCTACAGCCAATTTTGTTCAAATCGTCTCCTTTTGGCAAAATAAGCATAATAAGGCCTTAAACGGCAAATCGTCAATTTGGCTCTAATAGAAGCGGCACTTCTTGGCCAAATCGTACAATTTGGTGATATCTCGCAAACGCTACAGCCAATTTTGTTCAAATCGTCTCCTTTTGGCAAAATAAGCATAATAAGGCCTTAAACGGCAAATCGTCAATTTGGCTCTAATAGAAGCGGCACTTTTTGGCCAAATCTTATGATTTGGCGTTATCTCGCCAACGCTACAGCCAATTTTGTTCAAATCGTCTCCTTTTGGCAAAATAAGCATAATAAGGCCTTAAACGGCAAATCGTCAATTTGGCTCTAATAGAAGCGGCACTTTTTGGCCAAATCTTATGATTTGGCGATATCTCACAAACGGTACAACCAATTTTGTTCAAATCGTCTCCTTTTGGCAAAATAAGCATAATAAGGCCTTAAACGGCAAATCGTCAATTTGGCTCTAATAGAAGCGGCACTTTTTGGCCAAATCGTACAATTTGGCGATATCTCGCAAACGGTACAACCAATTTTGTTCAAATCGTCTCCTTTTGGCAAAATAAGCATAATAAGGCCTTAAACGGCAAATCGTCCATTTGGCTCTAATAGAAGCGGCACTTTTTGGCCAAATCTTATGATTTGGCGTTATCTCGCCAACGCTACAGCCAATTTTGTTCAAATCGTCTCCTTTTGGCAAAATAAGCATAATAAGGCCTTAAACGGCAAATCGTCAATTTGGCTCTAATAGAAGCGGCACTTTTTGGCCAAATCTTATGATTTGGCGTTATCTCGCCAACGCTACAGCCAATTTTGTTCAAATCGTCTCCTTTTGGCAAAATAAGCATAATAAGGCCTTAAACGGCAAATCGTCAATTTGGCTCTAATAGAAGCGGCACTTCTTGGCCAAATCGTACAATTTGGTGATATCTCGCAAACGCTACAGCCAATTTTGTTCAAATCGTCTCCTTTTGGCAAAATAAGCATAATAAGGCCTTAAACGGCAAATCGTCAATTTGGCTCTAATAGAAGCGGCACTTTTTGGCCAAATCTTATGATTTGGCGATATCTCGCAAACGGTACAACCAATTTTGTTCAAATCGTCTCCTTTTGGCAAAATAAGCATAATAAGGCCTTAAACAGCAAATCGTCAATTTGGCTCTAATAGTAGCGGCACTTTTTGGCCAAATCGTACAATTTGGTGATATCTCGCAAACGCTACAGCCAATTTTGTTCAAATCGTCTCCTTTTGGCAAAATAAGCATAATAAGGCCTTAAACAGCAAATCGTCAATTTGGCTCTAATAGTAGCGGCACTTTTTGGCCAAATCTTATGATTTGGCGTTATCTCGCCAACGCTACAGCCAATTTTGTTCAAATCGTCTCCTTTTGGCAAAATAAGCATAATAAGGCCTTAAACGGCAAATCGTCAATTTGGCTCTAATAGAAGCGGCACTTTTTGGCCAAATCGTACAATTTGGTGATATCTCGAAAACGCTACAGCCAATTTTGTTCAAATCGTCTCCTTTTGGCAAAATAAGCATAATAAGGCCTTAAACGGCAAATCGTCAATTTGGCTCTAATAGAAGCGGCACTTTTTGGCCAAATCTTATGATTTGGCGTTATCTCGCCAACGCTACAGCCAATTTTGTTCAAATCGTCTCCTTTTGGCAAAATAAGCATAATAAGGCCTTAAACGGCAAATCGTCAATTTGGCTCTAATAGAAGCGGCACTTTTTGGCCAAATCGTACAATTTGGTGATATCTCGAAAACGCTACAGCCAATTTTGTTCAAATCGTCTCCTTTTGGCAAAATAAGCATAATAAGGCCTTAAAGGGCAAACCGTCAATTTGGCTCTAATAGAAGCGGCACTTTTTGGCCAAATCTTATGATTTGGCGATATCTCGCAAACGGTACAACCAATTTTGTTCAAATCGTCTCCTTTTGGCAAAATAAGCATAATAAGGCCTTAAACAGCAAATCGTCAATTTGGCTCTAATAGTAGCGGCACTTTTTGGCCAAATCGTACCATTTGGTGATATCTCGCAAACGCTACAGCCAATTTTGTTCAAATCGTCTCCTTTTGGCAAAATAAGCATAATAAGGCCTTAAACAGCAAATCGTCAATTTGGCTCTAATAGTAGCGGCACTTTTTGGCCAAATCTTATGATTTGGCGTTATCTCGCCAACGCTACAGCCAATTTTGTTCAAATCGTCTCCTTTTGGCAAAATAAGCATAATAAGGCCTTAAACGGCAAATCGTCAATTTGGCTCTAATAGAAGCGGCACTTTTTGGCCAAATCGTACAATTTGGTGATATCTCGAAAACGCTACAGCCAATTTTGTTCAAATCGTCTCCTTTTGGCAAAATAAGCATAATAAGGCCTTAAACGGCAAATCGTCAATTTGGCTCTAATAGAAGCGGCACTTTTTGGCCAAATCTTATGATTTGGCGTTATCTCGCCAACGCTACAGCCAATTTTGTTCAAATCGTCTCCTTTTGGCAAAATAAGCATAATAAGGCCTTAAACGGCAAATCGTCCATTTGGCTCTAATAGAAGCGGCACTTTTTGGCCAAATCGTACAATTTGGCGATATCTCGCCAACGCTACAACCAATTTTGTTCAAATCGTCTCCTTTTGGCAAAATAAGCATAATAAGGCCTTAAACGGCAAATCGTCAATTTGGCTCTAATAGAAGCGGCACTTTTTGGCCAAATCTTATGATTTGGCGATATCTCACAAACGGTACAACCAATTTTGTTCAAATCGTCTCCTTTTGGCAAAATAAGCATAATAAGGCCTTAAACGGCAAATCGTCAATTTGGCTCTAATAGAAGCGGCACTTTTTGGCCAACTCGTACAATTTGGCGATATCTCGCAAACGGTACAACCAATTTTGTTCAAATCGACTCCTTTTGGCAAAATAAGCATAATAAGGCCTTAAACGGCAAATCGTCCATTTGGCTCTAATAGAAGCGGCACTTTTTGGCCAAATCTTAAGATTTGGCGTTATCTCGCCAACGCTACAGCCAATTTTGTTCAAATCGTCTCCTTTTGGCAAAATAAGCATAATAAGGCCTTAAACGGCAAATCGTCAATTTGGCTCTAATAGAAGCGGCACTTTTTGGCCAAATCGTACAATTTGGTGATATCTCGCAAACGCTACAGCCAATTTTGTTCAAATCGTCTCCTTTTGGCAAAATAAGCATAATAAGGCCTTAAACGGCAAATCGTCAATTTGGCTCTAATAAAAGCGGCACTTTTTGGCCAAATCTTATGATTTGGCGTTATCTCGCCAACGCTACAACCAATTTTGTTCAAATCGTCTCCTTTTGGCAAAATAAGCATAATAAGGCCTTAAACGGCACATCGTCAATTTGGCTCTAATAGAAGCGGCACTTTTTGGCCAAATCGTACAATTTGGTGATATCTCGCAAACGCTACAGCCAATTTTGTTCAAATCGTCTCCTTTTGGCAAAATAAGCATAATAAGGCCTTAAACGGCAAATCGTCAATTTGGCTCTAATAGAAGCGGCACTTTTTGGCCAAATCTTATGATTTGGCGTTATCTCGCCAACGCTACAACCAATTTTGTTCAAATCGTCTCCTTTTGGCAAAATAAGCATAATAAGGCCTTAAACGGCACATCGTCAATTTGGCTCTAATAGAAGCGGCACTTTTTGGCCAAATCGTACAATTTGGTGATATCTCGCAAACGCTACAGCCAATTTTGTTCAAATCGTCTCCTTTTGGCAAAATAAGCATAATAAGGCCTTAAACGGCAAATCGTCAATTTGGCTCTAATAGAAGCGGCACTTTTTGGCCAAATCTTATGATTTGGCGTTATCTCGCCAACGCTACAACCAATTTTGTTCAAATCGTCTCCTTTTGGCAAAATAAGCATAATAAGGCCTTAAACGGCAAATCGTCAATTTGGCTCTAATAGAAGCGGCACTTTTTGGCCAAATCTTATGATTTGGCGTTATCTCGCCAACGCTACAGCCAATTTTGTTCAAATCGTCTCCTTTTGGCAAAATAAGCATAATAAGGCCTTAAACGGCAAATCGTCAATTTGGCTCTATTAGAAGCGGCACTTTTTGGCCAAATCGTACAATTTGGTGATATCTCACAAACGCTACAGCCAATTTTGTTCAAATCGTCTCCTTTTGGCAAAATAAGCATAATAAGGCCTTAAACGGCAAATCGTCAATTTGGCTCTAATAGAAGCGGCACTTTTTGGCCAAATCGTACAATTTGGTGATATCTCGCAAACGCTACAGCCAATTTTGTTCAAATCGTCTCCTTTTGGCAAAATAAGCATAATAAGGCCTTAAACGGCAAATCGTCAATTTGGCTCTAATAGAAGCGGCACTTTTTGGCCAAATCTTATGATTTGGCGTTATCTCGCCAACGCTACAACCAATTTTGTTCAAATCGTCTCCTTTTGGCAAAATAAGCATAATAAGGCCTTAAACGGCAAATCGTCCATTTGGCTCTAATAGAAGCGGCACTTTTTGGCCAAATCGTACAATTTGGCGATATCTCGCAAACGCTACAACCAATTTTGTTCAAATCGTCTCCTTTTGGCAAAATAAGCATAATAAGGCCTTAAACGGTAAATCGTAAATTTGGCTCTAATAGAAGCGGCACTTTTTGGCCAAATCTTATGATTTGGCGTTATCTCGCCAACGCTACAACCAATTTTGTTCAAATCGTCTCCTTTTGGCAAAATAAGCATAATAAGGCCTTAAACGGCAAATCGTCAATTTGGCTCTAATAGAAGCGGCACTTTTTGGCCAAATCTTATGATTTGGCGATATCTCACAAACGGTACAACCAATTTTGTTCAAATCGTCTCCTTTTGGCAAAATAAGCATAATAAGGCCTTAAACGGCAAATCGTCAATTTGGCTCTAATAGAAGCGGCACTTTTTGGCCAAATCGTACAATTTGGCGATATCTCGCAAACGGTACAACCAATTTTGTTCAAATCGTCTCCTTTTGGCAAAATAAGCATAATAAGGCCTTAAACGGCAAATCGTAAATTTGGCTCTAATAGAAGCGGCACTTTTTGGCCAAATCCTATGATTTGGCGATATCTCGCAAACGGTACAACCAATTTTGTTCAAATCGTCTCCTTTTGGCAAAATAAGCATAATAAGGCCTTAAACGGCAAATCGTCAATTTGGCTCTAATAGTAGCGGCACTTTTTGGCCAAATCGTACAATTTGGTGATATCTCGCAAACGCTACAGCCAATTTTGTTCAAATCGTCTCCTTTTGGCAAAATAAGCATAATAAGGCCTTAAACGGCAAATCGTAAATTTGGCTCTAATAGAAGCGGCACTTTTTGGCCAAATCGTACAATTTGGCGATATCTCGCAAACGGTACAACCAATTTTGTTCAAATCGTCTCCTTTTGGCAAAATAAGCATAATAAGGCCTTAAACGGCACATCGTCAATTTGGCTCTAATAGAAGCGGCACTTTTTGGCCAAATCGTACAATTTGGCGATATTTCGCCAACGCTACAACCAATTTTGTTCAAATCGTCTCCATTTGGCAAAATAAGCATAATAAGGCCTTAAACGGTAAATCGTAAATTTGGCTCTAATAGAAGCGGCACTTTTTGGCCAAATCTTATGATTTGGCGTTATCTCGCCAACGCTACAACCAATTTTGTTCAAATCGTCTCCTTTTGGCAAAATAAGCATAATAAGGCCTTAAACGGCAAATCGTCCATTTGGCTCTAATAGAAGCGGCACTTTTTGGCCAAATCTTAAGATTTGGCGTTATCTCGCAAACGCTACAGCCAATTTTGTTCAAATCGTCTCCTTTTGGCAAAATAAGCATAATAAGGCCTTAAATAGCAAATCGTCAATTTGGCTCTAATAGTAGCGGCACTTTTTGGCCAAATCTTATGATTTGGCGTTATCTCGCCAACGCTACAGCCAATTTTGTTCAAATCGTCTCCTTTTGGCAAAATAAGCATAATAAGGCCTTAAACGGCAAATCGTCAATTTGGCTCTAATAGAAGCGGCACTTTTTGGCCAAATCGTACAATTTGGTGATATCTCGAAAACGCTACAGCCAATTTTGTTCAAATCGTCTCCTTTTGGCAAAATAAGCATAATAAGGCCTTAAACGGCAAATCGTCAATTTGGCTCTAATAGAAGCGGCACTTTTTGGCCAAATCTTATGATTTGGCGTTATCTCGCCAACGCTACAGCCAATTTTGTTCAAATCGTCTCCTTTTGGCAAAATAAGCATAATAAGGCCTTAAACGGCAAATCGTCCATTTGGCTCTAATAGAAGCGGCACTTTTTGGCCAAATCGTACAATTTGGCGATATCTCGCCAACGCTACAACCAATTTTGTTCAAATCGTCTCCTTTTGGCAAAATAAGCATAATAAGGCCTTAAACGGCAAATCGTCAATTTGGCTCTAATAGAAGCGGCACTTTTTGGCCAAATCTTATGATTTGGCGATATCTCACAAACGGTACAACCAATTTTGTTCAAATCGTCTCCTTTTGGCAAAATAAGCATAATAAGGCCTTAAACGGCAAATCGTCAATTTGGCTCTAATAGAAGCGGCACTTTTTGGCCAAATCGTACAATTTGGCGATATCTCGCAAACGGTACAACCAATTTTGTTCAAATCGTCTCCTTTTGGCAAAATAAGCATAATAAGGCCTTAAACGGCAAATCGTCCATTTGGCTCTAATAGAAGCGGCACTTTTTGGCCAAATCTTAAGATTTGGCGTTATCTCGCCAACGCTACAGCCAATTTTGTTCAAATCGTCTCCTTTTGGCAAAATAAGCATAATAAGGCCTTAAACGGCAAATCGTCAATTTGGCTCTAATAGAAGCGGCACTTTTTGGCCAAATCGTACAATTTGGTGATATCTCGCAAACGCTACAGCCAATTTTGTTCAAATCGTCTCCTTTTGGCAAAATAAGCATAATAAGGCCTTAAACGGCAAATCGTCAATTTGGCTCTAATAAAAGCGGCACTTTTTGGCCAAATCTTATGATTTGGCGTTATCTCGCCAACGCTACAACCAATTTTGTTCAAATCGTCTCCTTTTGGCAAAATAAGCATAATAAGGCCTTAAACGGCACATCGTCAATTTGGCTCTAATAGAAGCGGCACTTTTTGGCCAAATCGTACAATTTGGTGATATCTCGCAAACGCTACAGCCAATTTTGTTCAAATCGTCTCCTTTTGGCAAAATAAGCATAATAAGGCCTTAAACGGCAAATCGTCAATTTGGCTCTAATAGAAGCGGCACTTTTTGGCCAAATCTTATGATTTGGCGTTATCTCGCCAACGCTACAACCAATTTTGTTCAAATCGTCTCCTTTTGGCAAAATAAGCATAATAAGGCCTTAAACGGTAAATCGTAAATTTGGCTCTAATAGAAGCGGCACTTTTTGGCCAAATCTTATGATTTGGCGTTATCTCGCCAACGCTACAACTAATTTTGTTCAAATCGTCTCCTTTTGGCAAAATAAGCATAATAAGGCCTTAAACGGCAAATCGTCAATTTGGCTCTAATAGAAGCGGCACTTTTTGGCCAAATCTTATGATTTGGCGATATCTCACAAACGGTACAACCAATTTTGTTCAAATCGTCTCCTTTTGGCAACATAAGCATAATAAGGCCTTAAACGGCAAATCGTCAATTTGGCTCTAATAGAAGCGGCACTTTTTGGCCAAATCTTATGATTTGGCGATATCTCGCAAACGGTACAACCAATTTTGTTCAAATCGTCTCCTTTTGGCAAAATAAGCATAATAAGGCCTTAAACAGCAAATCGTCAATTTGGCTCTAATAGTAGCGGCACTTTTTGGCCAAATCGTACCATTTGGTGATATCTCGCAAACGTTACAGCCAATTTTGTTCAAATCGTCTCCTTTTGGCAAAATAAGCATAATAAGGCCTTAAACAGCAAATCGTCAATTTGGCTCTAATAGTAGCGGCACTTTTTGGCCAAATCTTATGATTTGGCGTTATCTCGCCAACGCTACAACCAATTTTGTTCAAATCGTCTCCTTTTGGCAAAATAAGCATAATAAGGCCTTAAACGGCAAATCGTCAATTTGGCTCTAATAGAAGCGGCACTTTTTGGCCAAATCTTATGATTTGGCGTTATCTCGCCAACGCTACAGCCAATTTTGTTCAAATCGTCTCCTTTTGGCAAAATAAGCATAATAAGGCCTTAAACGGCAAATCGTCAATTTGGCTCTAATAGAAGCGGCACTTTTTGGCCAAATCGTACAATTTGGTGATATCTCGCAAACGCTACAGCCAATTTTGTTCAAATCGTCTCCTTTTGGCAAAATAAGCATAATAAGGCCTTAAACGGCAAATCGTCAATTTGGCTCTAATAGAAGCGGCACTTTTTGGCCAAATCGTACAATTTGGTGATATCTCGCAAACGCTACAGCCAATTTTGTTCAAATCGTCTCCTTTTGGCAAAATAAGCATAATAAGGCCTTAAACGGCAAATCGTCAATTTGGCTCTAATAGAAGCGGCACTTTTTGGCCAAATCTTATGATTTGGCGTTATCTCGCCAACGCTACAACCAATTTTGTTCAAATCGTCTCCTTTTGGCAAAATAAGCATAATAAGGCCTTAAACGGCAAATCGTCCATTTGGCTCTAATAGAAGCGGCACTTTTTGGCCAAATCGTACAATTTGGCGATATCTCGCAAACGCTACAACCAATTTTGTTCAAATCGTCTCCTTTTGGCAAAATAAGCATAATAAGGCCTTAAACGGTAAATCGTAAATTTGGCTCTAATAGAAGCGGCACTTTTTGGCCAAATCTTATGATTTGGCGTTATCTCGCCAACGCTACAACCAATTTTGTTCAAATCGTCTCCTTTTGGCAAAATAAGCATAATAAGGCCTTAAACGGCAAATCGTCAATTTGGCTCTAATAGAAGCGGCACTTTTTGGCCAAATCTTATGATTTGGCGATATCTCACAAACGGTACAACCAATTTTGTTCAAATCGTCTCCTTTTGGCAAAATAAGCATAATAAGGCCTTAAACGGCAAATCGTCAATTTGGCTCTAATAGAAGCGGCACTTTTTGGCCAAATCGTACAATTTGGCGATATCTCGCAAACGGTACAACCACTTTTGTTCAAATCGTCTCCTTTTGGCAAAATAAGCATAATAAGGCCTTAAACGGCAAATCGTCCATTTGGCTCTAATAGAAGCGGCACTTTTTGCCAAATCTTAAGATTTGGCGTTATCTCGCCAACGCTACAGCCAATTTTGTTCAAATCGTCTCCTTTTGGCAAAATAAGCATAATAAGGCCTTAAACGGCAAATCGTCAATTTGGCTCTAATAGAAGCGGCACTTTTTGGCTAAATCGTACAATTTGGTGATATCTCGCAAACGCTACAGCCAATTTTGTTCAAATCGTCTCCTTTTGGCAAAATAAGCATAATAAGGCCTTAAACGGCAAATCGTCAATTTGGCTCTAATAGAAGCGGCACTTTTTGGCCAAATCTTATGATTTGGCGTTATCTCGCCAACGCTACAACCAATTTTGTTCAAATCGTCTCCTTTTGGCAAAATAAGCATAATAAGGCCTTAAACGGCACATCGTCAATTTGGCTCTAATAGAAGCGGCACTTTTTGGCCAAATCGTACAATTTGGTGATATCTCGCAAACGCTACAGCCAATTTTGTTCAAATCGTCTCCTTTTGGCAAAATAAGCATAATAAGGCCTTAAACGGCAAATCGTCAATTTGGCTCTAATAGAAGCGGCACTTTTTGGCCAAATCTTATGATTTGGCGTTATCTCGCCAACGCTACAACCAATTTTGTTCAAATCGTCTCCTTTTGGCAAAATAAGCATAATAAGGCCTTAAACGGCAAATCGTCAATTTGGCTCTAATAGAAGCGGCACTTTTTGGCCAAATCGTACAATTTGGCGATATCTCGCAAACGGTACAACCAATTTTGTTCAAATCGTCTCCTTTTGGCAAAATAAGCATAATAAGGCCTTAAACAGCAAATCGTCAATTTGGCTCTAATAGAAGCGGCACTTTTTGGCGAAATCGTACAATTTGGTGATATCTCGAAAACGCTACAGCCAATTTTGTTCAAATCGTCTCCTTTTGGCAAAATAAGCATAATAAGGCCTTAAACGGCAAATCGTCAATTTGGCTCTAATAGAAGCGGCACTTTTTGGCCAAATCGTACAATTTGGTGATATCTCGAAAACGCTACAGCCAATTTTGTTCAAATCGTCTCCTTTTGGCAAAATAAGCATAATAAGGCCTTAAACGGCAAATCGTCAATTTGGCTCTAATAGAAGCGGCACTTTTTGGCCAAATCGTACAATTTGGTGATATCTCGAAAACGCTACAGCCAATTTTGTTCAAATCGTCTCCTTTTGGCAAAATAAGCATAATAAGGCCTTAAACGGCAAATCGTCAATTTGGCTCTAATAGAAGCGGCACTTTTTGGCCAAATCTTATGATTTGGCGATATCTCGAAAACGCTACAGCCAATTTTGTTCAAATCGTCTCCTTTTGGCAAAATAAGCATAATAAGGCCTTAAACGGCAAATCGTCAATTTGGCTCTAATAGAAGCGGCACTTTTTGGCCAAATCTTATGATTTGGCGATATCTCGCAAACGGTACAACCAATTTTGTTCAAATCGTCTCCTTTTGGCAAAATAAGCATAATAAGGCCTTAAACAGCAAATCGTCAATTTGGCTCTAATAGTAGCGGCACTTTTTGGCCAAATCGTACAATTTGGTGATATCTCGCAAACGCTACAGCCAATTTTGTTCAAATCGTCTCCTTTTGGCAAAATAAGCATAATAAGGCCTTAAACGGCAAATCGTCAATTTAGCTCTAATAGAAGCGGCACTTTTTGGCCAAATCTTATGATTTGGCGATATCTCACAAACGGTACAACCAATTTTGTTCAAATCGTCTCCTTTTGGCAAAATAAGCATAATAAGGCCTTAAACGGCAAATCGTCAATTTGGCTCTAATAGAAGCGGCACTTTTTGGCCAAATCGTACAATTTGGCGATATCTCGCAAACACTGCAACCAATTTTGTTCAAATCGTCTCCTTTTGGCAAAATAAGCATAATAAGGCCTTAAACGGCAAATCGTCAATTTGGCTCTAATAGAAGCGGCACTTTTTGGCCAAATCTTATGATTTGGCGTTATCTCGCCAACGCTACAGCCAATTTTGTTCAAATCGTCTCCTTTTGGCAAAATAAGCATAATAAGGCCTTAAACGGCAAATCGTCAATTTGGCTCTAATAGAAGCGGCACTTTTTGGCCAAATCTTAAGATTTGGCGTTATCTCGCCAACGCTACAGCCAATTTTGTTCAAATCGTCTCCTTTTGGCAAAATAAGCATAATAAGGCCTTAAACGGCAAATCGTCAATTTGGCTCTAATAGAAGCGGCACTTTTTGGCTAAATCGTACAATTTGGTGATATCTCGCAAACGCTACAGCCAATTTTGTTCAAATCGTCTCCTTTTGGCAAAATAAGCATAATAAGGCCTTAAACGGCAAATCGTCAATTTGGCTCTAATAGAAGCGGCACTTTTTGGCCAAATCTTATGATTTGGCGATATCTCGCAAACGGTACAACCAATTTTGTTCAAATCGTCTCCTTTTGGCAAAATAAGCATAATAAGGCCTTAAACAGCAAATCGTCAATTTGGCTCTAATAGTAGCGGCACTTTTTGGCCAAATCGTACAATTTGGTGATATCTCGCAAACGCTACAGCCAATTTTGTTCAAATCGTCTCCTTTTGGCAAAATAAGCATAATAAGGCCTTAAACAGCAAATCGTCAATTTGGCTCTAATAGTAGCGGCACTTTTTGGCCAAATCTTATGATTTGGCGTTATCTCGCCAACGCTACAGCCAATTTTGTTCAAATCGTCTCCTTTTGGCAAAATAAGCATAATAAGGCCTTAAACGGCAAATCGTCAATTTGGCTCTAATAGAAGCGGCACTTTTTGGCCAAATCGTACAATTTGGTGATATCTCGAAAACGCTACAGCCAATTTTGTTCAAATCGTCTCCTTTTGGCAAAATAAGCATAATAAGGCCTTAAACGGCAAATCGTCAATTTGGCTCTAATAGAAGCGGCACTTTTTGGCCAAATCTTATGATTTGGCGATATCTCGCAAACGGTACAACCAATTTTGTTCAAATCGTCTCCTTTTGGCAAAATAAGCATAATAAGGCCTTAAACAGCAAATCGTCAATTTGGCTCTAATAGTAGCGGCACTTTTTGGCCAAATCTTATGATTTGGCGTTATCTCGCCAACGCTACAGCCAATTTTGTTCAAATCGTCTCCTTTTGGCAAAATAAGCATAATAAGGCCTTAAACGGCAAATCGTCAATTTGGCTCTAATAGAAGCGGCACTTCTTGGCCAAATCGTACAATTTGGTGATATCTCGCAAACGCTACAGCCAATTTTGTTCAAATCGTCTCCTTTTGGCAAAATAAGCATAATAAGGCCTTAAACGGCAAATCGTCAATTTGGCTCTAATAGAAGCGGCACTTTTTGGCCAAATCGTACAATTTGGCGATATCTCGCAAACACTGCAACCAATTTTGTTCAAATCGTCTCCTTTTGGCAAAATAAGCATAATAAGGCCTTAAACGGCAAATCGTCAATTTGGCTCTAATAGAAGCGGCACTTTTTGGCCAAATCTTATGATTTGGCGTTATCTCGCCAACGCTACAACCAATTTTGTTCAAATCGTCTCCTTTTGGCAAAATAAGCATAATAAGGCCTTAAACGGCAAATCGTCAATTTGGCTCTAATAGAAGCGGCACTTTTTGGCCAAATCTTATGATTTGGCGTTATCTCGCAAACGGTACAACCAATTTTGTTCAAATCGTCTCCTTTTGGCAAAATAAGCATAATAAGGCCTTAAACGGCAAATCGTCAATTTGGCTCTAATAGAAGCGGCACTTTTTGGCCAAATCTTATGATTTGGCGATATCTCACAAACGGTACAACCAATTTTGTTCAAATCGTCTCCTTTTGGCAAAATAAGCATAATAAGGCCTTAAACGGCAAATCGTCAATTTGGCTCTAATAGAAGCGGCACTTTTTGGCCAAATCTTATGATTTGGCGATATCTCACAAACGGTACAACCAATTTTGTTCAAATCGTCTCCTTTTGGCAAAATAAGCATAATAAGGCCTTAAACGGCAAATCGTCAATTTGGCTCTAATAGAAGCGGCACTTTTTGGCCAAATCTTATGATTTGGCGATATCTCACAAACGGTACAACCAATTTTGTTCAAATCGTCTCCTTTTGGCAAAATAAGCATAATAAGGCCTTAAACGGCAAATCGTCAATTTGGCTCTAATAGAAGCGGCACTTTTTGGCCAAATCTTATGATTTGGCGATATCTCACAAACGGTACAACCAATTTTGTTCAAATCGTCTCCTTTTGGCAAAATAAGCATAATAAGGCCTTAAACGGCAAATCGTCAATTTGGCTCTAATAGAAGCGGCACTTTTTGGCCAAATCGTACAATTTGGCGATATCTCGCAAACACTGCAACCAATTTTGTTCAAATCGTCTCCTTTTGGCAAAATAAGCATAATAAGGCCTTAAACGGCAAATCGTCAATTTGGCTCTAATAGAAGCGGCACTTTTTGGCCAAATCTTATGATTTGGCGTTATCTCGCCAACGCTACAACCAATTTTGTTCAAATCGTCTCCTTTTGGCAAAATAAGCATAATAAGGCCTTAAACGGCAAATCGTCAATTTGGCTCTAATAGAAGCGGCACTTTTTGGCCAAATCTTATGATTTGGCGTTATCTCGCAAACGGTACAACCAATTTTGTTCAAATCGTCTCCTTTTGGCAAAATAAGCATAATAAGGCCTTAAACGGCAAATCGTCAATTTGGCTCTAATAGAAGCGGCACTTTTTGGCCAAATCTTATGATTTGGCGATATCTCACAAACGGTACAACCAATTTTGTTCAAATCGTCTCCTTTTGGCAAAATAAGCATAATAAGGCCTTAAACGGCAAATCGTCAATTTGGCTCTAATAGAAGCGGCACTTTTTGGCCAAATCGTACAATTTGGCGATATCTCGCAAACGGTACAACCAATTTTGTTCAAATCGTCTCCTTTTGGCAAAATAAGCATAATAAGGCCTTAAACGGCAAATCGTCCATTTGGCTCTAATAGAAGCGGCACTTTTTGGCCAAATCTTAAGATTTGGCGTTATCTCGCCAACGCTACAGCCAATTTTGTTCAAATCGTCTCCTTTTGGCAAAATAAGCATAATAAGGCCTTAAACGGCAAATCGTCAATTTGGCTCTAATAGAAGCGGCACTTTTTGGCCAAATCGTACAATTTGGTGATATCTCGCAAACGCTACAGCCAATTTTGTTCAAATCGTCTCCTTTTGGCAAAATAAGCATAATAAGGCCTTGAACGGCA
The DNA here is from genome assembly GCF_040115645.1 of Euwallacea fornicatus. Classification (NCBI taxonomy): domain Eukaryota; kingdom Metazoa; phylum Arthropoda; class Insecta; order Coleoptera; family Curculionidae; genus Euwallacea; species Euwallacea fornicatus. The sequence goes on from NW_027096045.1 coordinate 536,331, forward strand.
AATCGTCAATTTGGCTCTAATAGAAGCGGCACTTTTTGGCCAAATCTTATGATTTGGCGTTATCTCGCCAACGCTACAACCAATTTTGTTCAAATCGTCTCCTTTTGGCAAAATAAGCATAATAAGGCCTTAAACGGCACATCGTCAATTTGGCTCTAATAGAAGCGGCACTTTTTGGCCAAATCGTACAATTTGGTGATATCTCGCAAACGCTACAGCCAATTTTGTTCAAATCGTCTCCTTTTGGCAAAATAAGCATAATAAGGCCTTAAACGGCAAATCGTCAATTTGGCTCTAATAAGTTATATGGGGATGCTACCATAAGCCACCATACTAAAGAGACGCGGCCCAGACTTGCTGAGCTTGCAGAATCAAACAATAAAACCACATTGCGCTGGACCTTCGGGACTCACTCTGACAATCGATCGACAGTAATATTCAACTCACGTTGATTTCATTGTAACTTACCAAAGCTCGTTCTACTGTATTGTTACCGTTATACTTAATAATTCTTGTTAGTGTTGTGTTAACTACAAGTTTATATTAAATCATAAAATATAGTAATTGTTTAATTTTTTTTAAAAAGTCTTCCGAGGAATACGGAAAGATAAGTGGCGCAGTCGGTAGGATCAATCACGGAATCAATATTCAATCGCTGAGTAGTGAACTAACCGTGAGAGACCTTCGTGTAACGTGTACGGTAAAACTGTAGTAAAATCAATGTTTGTGTCGAGCATCGTGCTATTTTGGTAAGTACAACTGGTTAATAATTTTTGTACAAGATTTTTTATGTCAGAGATTAACGAGGTACTTGAACAGTTTGAATCCCTGAGTATTGATACCCCTTTGACAGGCCCTAATTGTAATCGCTCAGTCCCAATTAGAAATCGTAAACTTGTAAGAAACAGTAACGTAAAAATGGTTGAGTTTAAAACTGAGTATTTGAGGTGTGTCCCAGATTTCGATGGGAGCCCTAATGATCTTGGCCGTTACCTCGGCGTATGTCAATCCTTGATCGATTCCTTTTACGTTGCCCAACAACCCAACCACTTCCAAAATACCTTCTTGCTAAATTGTATTATTGGAAAGTTATCTGGGAATGCTAAATTGGTATTGGGAACACAAAACGTCAACAACTGGGAGGAACTAAAGGAAATTTTGACAAGGCATTTTGCGGATCAGAGGGATGAGGCATGTTTAAACATGGACTTAGTTATGCTTAAACAACGACAAAACGAAACCCCTAACGAATTTTACGATAGGGTTCTGCATATACTAAACTTGTTATGTTCTTATATTAATGCCCACGAAACTACGGAGATAGGGAAAGCTGTAAAAAAGGATCTATACAATAACTTGGCGCTGAAAACATTCCTATCAGGACTAAGAGAGCCCCTAGGAACAGCAATACGCTGTATGCGACCAAAAGATTTGCCAGAAGCATTGCAATTTGTAACACAGGAAGACAACACACACTATTTGCAAAATAATAGTAGTGGCAGCAGTAATAATGGCAGTAATAGAGTGCATAATGCAACAAACTCCACACCTAGACCTAGGTTCAACCCTAGACCGTCATATACGAATAATCACTCTGGTCAATTTAGACCAGGAGCCCATGTAAATACAGCAGTAAATCATACACCAAGGCCAACGTATCAGCCATCGCAAGCTAGACAGAATTTCCAACCACCAAGGGTGACTACTAACGTCTTCAAATCGAATCCAAATCAACCCTTGCCAAAACCCACACCGATGAGTGTTTCGACGAGGAGAACCGGATTTACGAACAGACAGAATTCGGGAGGTTATTACCCCAATAGGACGTATTTTAATAATCCAAATAGACCACCCTATAACCCCGCACAAAATATCATCGCAGAAGAACTTTATAGCACCAGCGTAAACAGGAGTATCGATGACCAAGCTGTCTACGACGAAAAATACCATGGCGACCCAAAGGCGAGACGATATGGAAACGAATCCACTGAACAACAGGACGGATCAAGTTACCACGTGGGAAGTCGGTGCGACGCTGCATCTGCAGATTATTCTTATAAGAATTTTCTCGAAACTGGCCCAGACGAGAACGAAACATAAAACCAAAGATAATAACACTGAATAACACCGAGGGCAGTGAACTAAACTATATTACTTTTCCTGAACACAATCTTAAATTTTTAATTGATAGTGGTGCAAGTAAATCATTTATAAACCCGGAAGCTGCTAGGAAGATAGCTCCGAACCAAATTAAAAAAGACCCTTTTATAGTTTCAACCGCATTACAACAATCAGCCCATGAATTTAGTACAACGATACCAGCTTCGGAAATTTTCAAATTACCCCGATACACTTTGCTGAAATTTTATTTGTTTAAATTTCATGGAACCTTTGATGGATTGTTGGGATTAGATAATTTGAAACTGTTAGAAGCCCAATTAGATTTTCGGAAAAATAAAATGGTTACCCCTTATGCCACTATACCATTCCAAACGTATTGGACAAATGTACAGAATAACCATATAGAAATGGAACCAAGGATAGAAAAAGTAGTTAGAATTGAAACAAATATCCGAGATGGAGAGGTATTGATTGATTATCGGAAGATAAATGGATGTGAAATCCCAAGTTGTATAACAAAGACGAAAGATGGTCACGCTTTAGTCGTGATAAGAAATAGATCATGCCAATCAAAGATAATAGATTTAACCCGACCATTCGATGTCGAGGCGTTAGACAAAGGAATATTAGAGCATGAAACAATTGATGTAAACACAATGGATACCCATCGAGGGAGGAAATTGGAAACATCGCAGATTAGGACTAATCATCTTAATCGAGAAGAGAAGAAAGAAATTCTACGATTATGTACCGAATTTTCGGACATATTCTATCAAGAAGGCATACCTTTGACGTTTACTAGTCAAACAAAGCATGCTATCAAGACAACTGATGAACAGCCAGTGTACGTAAAGTCGTACAGGTACCCCTTCATACATAAAGAAGAAGTTAGGAGCCAAATAGATAAAATGTTGGACCAGGGAATCATTAGACATAGCAGTTCACCTTGGTCAGCCCCAATCTGGGTAGTTCCTAAGAAGATGGATGCGTCTGGAAAACGCAAATGGAGAGTCTGCGTGGATTACCGCAAACTCAATGAGAAAACTATCGACGACAAATACCCTTTACCCAATATAACTGATATACTGGATAAACTGGGGAAGTGTCAGTATTTTTCGACCCTTGATTTGGCGAGTGGTTTCCACCAAATTGAGATGAGGGAACAAGATATACCAAAGACGGCGTTTAGTACCGAAGGAGGGCATTATGAATATACCCGAATGCCCTTCGGATTAAAAAACGCACCTGCGACCTTCCAAAGAGCAATGGATGGAATTTTGAGCGGATTGCAGAATGAAAGGTGTCTAGTGTATCTTGACGACATAATCATTTACTCAACATCCTTACAAGAGCACTTGGAAAATTTAAGAGCAGTCTTTAATCGACTTAGAAAATCCAATTTCAAGGTCCAACTCGACAAGAGTGAATTTTTGAGGAAGGAAGTAAATTATTTGGGACATATTATAACCCCAGAAGGAGTTCGACCTAACCCGGAAAAAGTGAAAGTAGTAAAAAATTACCCGATTCCAGGAACCCCAAAGCAAATTAAAGGATTCCTTGGCTTGGTGGGATACTACAGGAAATTCATTAATAACTTTGCGCAGTTGACCAAACCTCTAACTAAATGTCTCAAGAAAGGAGCGAAAATTGAACATAATGAAGAATTTGTTAAATCTTTTGAGACCTGTAAAGAAATATTAATGAATGAACCTATCTTACAATATCCCGACCTCTCAAAGCCTTTTAACCTCACCTGTGACGCCAGTAATGTCGCATTAGGAGCAATTTTGTCACAAGGCCCTATTGGACAAGACTTGCCAGTGGCGTACGCCTCACGCACATTAAACGAATCCGAACAAAATTATTCTACGATAGAAAAGGAGTGTTTGTGTTTAGTTTGGGCAACGAAGTATTTCAGGCCCTACCTGTATGGTAACAAATTTAATATAGTCACTGATCATAAGCCGTTACAATGGCTATTTAACTTGAAAGACCCTTCGTCCAAATTACTAAGGTGGCGAATTAAGCTGGAAGAATACGACTATAGAATCATTTATAAAAAGGGAAAACTAAATACGAATGCCGATGCGTTGAGTCGCGTGGAAATTCACACGAAAGAAACGAACGGATTTCAAGAGTTAGTGCGATATATGGAGGACTTCAACAGAGATTTGGAACAAGCGGGTACAAGTGGACAAACAAGAAATGAACCAGATAACCTATCAATGATAGTTGAACCAGACACAGAGGCAAAAAATACAGAAAGGATGGAAGAACCAACCCCAATGGATGAGAATGAAACTGTACATACAAACGAGGATCAAGATCCTATCGTAGGAGTTCCAATTGTAGAATCAGCTGTTAACTATGGAGCCAATCAGGTGATTGTGTCACGAGTATTGCATACACCTGCAAAATTAAAGAAATTAGAACTATTTGGGAAAAAACGAAGATACTTACTACAATTGCCAGATGATGACTTCGATCACTATTTAATGAAGTTTGTCATAGAGAATGTGGCCCCAGGAAAACTGTATTCCCTTTACTTCGAAAGTCCAGATATTTACCCTAAATTTTGTGAAACTATACGTAAAAATTTTAAATGGCCATCGCTCAAATTCAAGCGATGCCTAACAAAATTAATAGATGTCGAAGAAAAAGCAGATATACCTGAAATCATACAGGCTTATCATGAGAGCAAAACAAACCATAGGGGCATAGAAGAGACAGAGCAGAGAATAAAAGCCAAATATTACTGGCCAAACATAAGAGATACAGTACAAAATTACTTGGAACAATGTGAAATTTGCCAGCGTAGTAAATATGAAAGGAACCCCATCAAGACGAAGTACAACATCACGCCTACAGCTGCAAAGCCTTTCGAAATTGTCCACATAGACACATATACATTAGAAAAGACAAAGTTTCTAACTATTGTGGATAGTTTTTCGAAATTTGCCCAAGCCTATGTTTTGGATTCAATGATGGCAACTGAAGTAGCGGACAATTTAATAACTTTCTTCTCCCATTTTGGAGTGCCAATTCAAATAATCGCTGACAATGGGACAGAATTTAAGAATACAGTAATTGCCGAACTTTTAAGAAGCCATAAAGTAGAAACGCATTTCTGCACGCCAGATCATCCCCAATCGAATGGAATTGTGGAGAGATTCCACTCAACAATAGCAGAACACGTAAGATTGCTGAACAACCAAGGTCAAGAAGAGACACCCATCAAACAGAAGGTCAAGTACGCCGTGTTAGCATACAACAATTCAATTCATTCAACAACGGGATACAAACCAATGGAAATTGTGAACGGACACCTAGGAAGTGAGGATCCATTCAACATCACTATGAATGAAAATTTAATGACCAACTATGTAACTGAACACAAAGCAAGGACGAAATTGTTGTACGGAGAAATGAATAGGCGAATGACCGAGGCTAAAGTACGCTTAATGGAAAAGAGAAATGTAAATCGGGACGACCCAACGATGTTTGAAGAAGGAGATGACGTGCGTGAAAGAATAAAGAATCCTAGACAAAAATTAGGAGACAAATTTAAAGCATGTGCAAAAGCGGAAATTGTAAATAGAGAAAGGAAATTTGTCGAAAATCAGTCTGGAAGGAAAGTGAACATAGACAATCTAAAACGGCCCAGCCGTCACAAATGTATTAATCCAAGTAGAAATAAGGAGTAAATTAGACTCAAACCAAACCATGTACATATAAGTAAACGAAGGAAAAACATTTACAGCATCCTAGTCACGGGACAAGCTAGGGATGTCACACTGTTGGAACTCAAGGGAAATCCGGGAATGTTACCGCTAGAACTGGGAAAGGCAGTATTGATTGATGGAAGCCACAGTTTCATTCATTACAACGATTTAAGACCAGTAGCAGAACAACTAGAAGAGCTGAGAAGAAAAATAAATAATTTGACCAGCAATTGGGAAACGACAACACATCCAAGCCCTTATAAGAATGAGCTCCGCAATTTTTACGAGATCATGAAGGCAATACAGGAACAAGTTGAAAACCGCTTTTACCGAATATTTCCTAAAACAAATCGACCAAAGCGAGGAATCGTGGATGGATTAGGAGCAGTGTTCAAAGCGATAACGGGAAATTTGGACGCAGAAGATGGTCAAAAATACGACAAATTAATTAGAGAATTACGTGCGAAACAAAGGCTCACTCAAACTCAAGTTGTAACTCAAGGAAGAATGACAGTGTTGGCTTTAGAAAGGTTTAACAAAACGCTAAAACAGCTTTACGACAATGATAGAATACTGGAGGAAAAATTGAAAGAAATTGTACCTTATATCAAGGATGTGATCGACGATAGAAATTGTTCCTTTTTGAAGGAAATTGTCAACGAAATAATTGATATGTACGAGATAATCAACACCATCCTACAAGATGTCGAAAACTCGTTGGTATTTGCAAGATTAAATACCATGCACCCAAGCATAATGGACCAAAGGGATCTACTCACTGCACTCACGGAGTTAAGCAACGACATAGGAAGGACCAATCTACCACTACCTATAACTTTGGAAAATATAGTTAAATACGAAGAAATAACAAAACTGGAGTGTTTCCTATCGGACTATCGAATCACGTACATTTTACACATTCCTACTGTTCAGAATCTGCAATTTTCTTATTACCATTTGTATTCTATTCCCGTTTACATTCAGGGTCAGTTTAGGGCAATCATACCTAAAGGGAAGTACCTTGTAAAGAGCCAGTTGTACCACGCGTACTTTCACCGCGAGTGTCGTAAATTAAAGCCAGAACTATACTTGTGCTATGAAACAGACTTAACGGGAAATCAGCCAGAAACCCCTTGTGAAATACAGTTAATAAACTTAGTGAAAAATCCTTCGAACTGTACTCAAACGTTAATAAAAATAGACAGAATAATTTTAAATAGGTTAGATGTGTCAGATAAATGGATTGTAATAAGTCCTACAGAAGAAATAGCCCAGCTAACGTGCCAAAATGGACAAACAGAAGCCAAAACCTTGCACGGGACATATCTATATGAAATTCCAAAGGGATGTAAGTTAAGCATCGGGAACCAACAGGCAACGAATACCATGAGGATTATGGAAAACACTCTGAAGCCCATTTTGCTACCTAAAATTATCACGGACGTTCCACCCCGACAGAACTTAAACTTGAGCATTCACCTACCCGAGCTCGAGTTAGATGACCTGCATAAGCTAAAACATGAAGTTTATGAGGAGCAGGAAAGCGGCAGCTGGACGGACAACGACCTCTACACACCCCCTAGTGTGTGGACATTACTAATGTATATTATAATTATAGGAGCAATGGCAGCTTTAACATGGAAAAAGTTGTTGCAACCCCGACTGAGGAATCGGAGTCAGAAGAACAACCAGTCAAATGAAGAGCCAATAGAAGTTCCACTCCCTCGGCTAGCCTAGGAGTTCCATCTCAGAGGGGAGGAGTTATATGGGGATGCTACCATAAGCCACCATACTAAAGAGACGCGGCCCAGACTTGCTGAGCTTGCAGAATCAAACAATAAAACCACATTGCGCTGGACCTTCGGGACTCACTCTGACAATCGATCGACAGTAATATTCAACTCACGTTGATTTCATTGTAACTTACCAAAGCTCGTTCTACTGTATTGTTACCGTTATACTTAATAATTCTTGTTAGTGTTGTGTTAACTACAAGTTTATATTAAATCATAAAATATAGTAATTGTTTAATTTTTTTTAAAAAGTCTTCCGAGGAATACGGAAAGATAAGTAATAGAAGCGGCACTTTTTGGATAAATCTTATGATTTGGCGTTATCTCGCCAACGCTACAACCAATTTTGTTCAAATCGTCTCCTTTTGGCAAAATAAGCATAATAAGGCCTTAAACGGCAAATCGTCAATTTGGCTCTAATAGAAGCGGCACTTTTTGGCCAAATCGTACAATTTGGCGATATCTCGCAAACGGTACAACCAATTTTGTTCAAATCGTCTCCTTTTGGCAAAATAAGCATAATAAGGCCTTAAACAGCAAATCGTCAATTTGGCTCTAATAGAAGCGGCACTTTTTGGCCAAATCTTATGATTTGGCGTTATCTCGCCAACGCTACAGCCAATTTTGTTCAAATCGTCTCCTTTTGGCAAAATAAGCATAATAAGGCCTTAAACGGCAAATCGTCAATTTGGCTCTAATAGAAGCGGCACTTTTTGGCCAAATCGTACAATTTGGTGATATCTCGACAACGCTACAGCCAATTTTGTTCAAATCGTCTCCTTTTGGCAAAATAAGCATAATAAGGCCTTAAACGGCACATCGTCCATTTGGCTCTAATAGAAGCGGCACTTTTTGGCCAAATCTTAAGATTTGGCGTTATCTCGCCAACGCTACAGCCAATTTTGTTCAAATCGTCTCCTTTTGGCAAAATAAGCATAATAAGGCCTTAAACGGCACATCGTCCATTTGGCTCTAATAGAAGCGGCACTTTTTGGCCAAATCTTATGATTTGGCGTTATCTCGCCAACGCTACAACCAATTTTGTTCAAATCGTCTCCTTTTGGCAAAATAAGCATAATAAGGCCTTAAACGGCACATCGTCAATTTGGCTCTAATAGAAGCGGCACTTTTTGGCCAAATCGTACAATTTGGTGATATCTCGCAAACGCTACAGCCAATTTTGTTCAAATCGTCTCCTTTTGGCAAAATAAGCATAATAAGGCCTTAAACGGCAAATCGTCAATTTGGCTCTAATAGAAGCGGCACTTTTTGGCCAAATCTTATGATTTGGCGTTATCTCGCCAACGCTACAACCAATTTTGTTCAAATCGTCTCCTTTTGGCAAAATAAGCATAATAAGGCCTTAAACGGCAAATCGTCAATTTGGCTCTAATAGAAGCGGCACTTTTTGGCCAAATCGTACAATTTGGCGATATCTCGCAAACGGTACAACCAATTTTGTTCAAATCGTCTCCTTTTGGCAAAATAAGCATAATAAGGCCTTAAACGGCAAATCGTCAATTTGGCTCTAATAGAAGCGGCACTTTTTGGCCAAATCGTACAATTTGGCGATATCTCGCAAACGGTACAACCAATTTTGTTCAAATCGTCTCCTTTTGGCAAAATAAGCATAATAAGGCCTTAAACAGCAAATCGTCAATTTGGCTCTAATAGAAGCGGCACTTTTTGGCCAAATCTTATGATTTGGCGTTATCTCGCCAACGCTACAGCCAATTTTGTTCAAATCGTCTCCTTTTGGCAAAATAAGCATAATAAGGCCTTAAACGGCAAATCGTCAATTTGGCTCTAATAGAAGCGGCACTTTTTGGCCAAATCGTACAATTTGGCGATATCTCGCAAACGGTACAACCAATTTTGTTCAAATCGTCTCCTTTTGGCAAAATAAGCATAATAAGGCCTTAAACAGCAAATCGTCAATTTGGCTCTAATAGTAGCGGCACTTTTTGGCCAAATCTTATGATTTGGCGTTATCTCGCCAACGCTACAGCCAATTTTGTTCAAATCGTCTCCTTTTGGCAAAATAAGCATAATAAGGCCTTAAACGGCAAATCGTCAATTTGGCTCTAATAGAAGCGGCACTTTTTGGCCAAATCGTACAATTTGGTGATATCTCGCAAACGCTACAGCCAATTTTGTTCAAATCGTCTCCTTTTGGCAAAATAAGCATAATAAGGCCTTAAACGGCAAATCGTCAATTTGGCTCTAATAGAAGCGGCACTTTTTGGCCAAATCTTATGATTTGGCGTTATCTCGCCAACGCTACAGCCAATTTTGTTCAAATCGTCTCCTTTTGGCAAAATAAGCATAATAAGGCCTTAAACGGCAAATCGTCAATTTGGCTCTAATAGAAGCGGCACTTTTTGGCCAAATCGTACAATTTGGCGATATCTCGCAAACGGTACAACCAATTTTGTTCAAATCGTCTCCTTTTGGCAAAATAAGCATAATAAGGCCTTAAACAGCAAATCGTCAATTTGGCTCTAATAGAAGCGGCACTTTTTGGCCAAATCTTATGATTTGGCGTTATCTCGCCAACGCTACAGCCAATTTTGTTCAAATCGTCTCCTTTTGGCAAAATAAGCATAATAAGGCCTTAAACGGCAAATCGTCAATTTGGCTCTAATAGAAGCGGCACTTTTTGGCCAAATCTTATGATTTGGCGTTATCTCGTCAACGCTACAGCCAATTTTGTTCAAATCGTCTCCTTTTGGCAAAATAAGCATAATAAGGCCTTAAACGGCAAATCGTCAATTTGGCTCTAATAGAAGCGGCTCTTTTTGGCCAAATCTTATGATTTGGCGATATCTCGCAAACGGTACAACCAATTTTGTTCAAATCGTCTCCTTTTGGCAAAATAAGCATAATAAGGCCTTAAACTTCAAATCGTCAATTTGGCTCTAATAGAAGCGGCACTTTTTGGCCAAATCGTACAAGTTATATGGGGATGCTACCATAAGCCACCATACTAAAGAGACGCGGCCCAGACTTGCTGAGCTTGCAGAATCAAACAATAAAACCACATTGCGCTGGACCTTCGGGACTCACTCTGACAATCGATCGACAGTAATATTCAACTCACGTTGATTTCATTGTAACTTACCAAAGCTCGTTCTACTGTATTGTTACCGTTATACTTAATAATTCTTGTTAGTGTTGTGTTAACTACAAGTTTATATTAAATCATAAAATATAGTAATTGTTTAATTTTTTTTAAAAAGTCTTCCGAGGAATACGGAAAGATAAGTGGCGCAGTCGTACGGATCAATCACGGAATCAATATTCAATCGCTGAGTAGTGAACTAACCGTGAGAGACCTTCGTGTAACGTGTACGGTAAAACTGTAGTAAAATCAATGTTTGTGTCGAGCATCGTGCTATTTTGGTAAGTACAACTGGTTAATAATTTTTGTACAAGATTTTTTATGTCAGAGATTAACGAGGTACTTGAACAGTTTGAATCCCTGAGTATTGATACCCCTTTGACAGGCCCTAATTGTAATCGCTCAGTCCCAATTAGAAATCGTAAACTTGTAAGAAACAGTAACGTAAAAATGGTTGAGTTTAAAACTGAGTATTTGAGGTGTGTCCCAGATTTCGATGGGAGCCCTAATGATCTTGGCCGTTACCTCGGCGTATGTCAATCCTTGATCGATTCCTTTTACGTTGCCCAACAACCCAACCACTTCCAAAATACCTTCTTGCTAAATTGTATTATTGGAAAGTTATCTGGGAATGCTAAATTGGTATTGGGAACACAAAACGTCAACAACTGGGAGGAACTAAAGGAAATTTTGACAAGGCATTTTGCGGATCAGAGGGATGAGGCATGTTTAAACATGGACTTAGTTATGCTTAAACAACGACAAAACGAAACCCCTAACGAATTTTACGATAGGGTTCTGCATATACTAAACTTGTTATGTTCTTATATTAATGCCCACGAAACTACGGAGATAGGGAAAGCTGTAAAAAAGGATCTATACAATAACTTGGCGCTGAAAACATTCCTATCAGGACTAAGAGAGCCCCTAGGAACAGCAATACGCTGTATGCGACCAAAAGATTTGCCAGAAGCATTGCAATTTGTAACACAGGAAGACAACACACACTATTTGCAAAATAATAGTAGTGGCAGCAGTAATAATGGCAGTAATAGAGTGCATAATGCAACAAACTCCACACCTAGACCTAGGTTCAACCCTAGACCGTCATATACGAATAATCACTCTGGTCAATTTAGACCAGGAGCCCATGTAAATACAGCAGTAAATCATACACCAAGGCCAACGTATCAGCCATCGCAAGCTAGACAGAATTTCCAACCACCAAGGGTGACTACTAACGTCTTCAAATCGAATCCAAATCAACCCTTGCCAAAACCCACACCGATGAGTGTTTCGACGAGGAGAACCGGATTTACGAACAGACAGAATTCGGGAGGTTATTACCCCAATAGGACGTATTTTAATAATCCAAATAGACCACCCTATAACCCCGCACAAAATATCATCGCAGAAGAACTTTATAGCACCAGCGTAAACAGGAGTATCGATGACCAAGCTGTCTACGACGAAAAATACCATGGCGACCCAAAGGCGAGACGATATGGAAACGAATCCACTGAACAACAGGACGGATCAAGTTACCACGTGGGAAGTCGGTGCGACGCTGCATCTGCAGATTATTCTTATAAGAATTTTCTCGAAACTGGCCCAGACGAGAACGAAACATAAAACCAAAGATAATAACACTGAATAACACCGAGGGCAGTGAACTAAACTATATTACTTTTCCTGAACACAATCTTAAATTTTTAATTGATAGTGGTGCAAGTAAATCATTTATAAACCCGGAAGCTGCTAGGAAGATAGCTCCGAACCAAATTAAAAAAGACCCTTTTATAGTTTCAACCGCATTACAACAATCAGCCCATGAATTTAGTACAACGATACCAGCTTCGGAAATTTTCAAATTACCCCGATACACTTTGCTGAAATTTTATTTGTTTAAATTTCATGGAACCTTTGATGGATTGTTGGGATTAGATAATTTGAAACTGTTAGAAGCCCAATTAGATTTTCGGAAAAATAAAATGGTTACCCCTTATGCCACTATACCATTCCAAACGTATTGGACAAATGTACAGAATAACCATATAGAAATGGAACCAAGGATAGAAAAAGTAGTTAGAATTGAAACAAATATCCGAGATGGAGAGGTATTGATTGATTATCGGAAGATAAATGGATGTGAAATCCCAAGTTGTATAACAAAGACGAAAGATGGTCACGCTTTAGTCGTGATAAGAAATAGATCATGCCAATCAAAGATAATAGATTTAACCCGACCATTCGATGTCGAGGCGTTAGACAAAGGAATATTAGAGCATGAAACAATTGATGTAAACACAATGGATACCCATCGAGGGAGGAAATTGGAAACATCGCAGATTAGGACTAATCATCTTAATCGAGAAGAGAAGAAAGAAATTCTACGATTATGTACCGAATTTTCGGACATATTCTATCAAGAAGGCATACCTTTGACGTTTACTAGTCAAACAAAGCATGCTATCAAGACAACTGATGAACAGCCAGTGTACGTAAAGTCGTACAGGTACCCCTTCATACATAAAGAAGAAGTTAGGAGCCAAATAGACAAAATGTTGGACCAGGGAATCATTAGACATAGCAGTTCACCTTGGTCAGCCCCAATCTGGGTAGTTCCTAAGAAGATGGATGCGTCTGGAAAACGCAAATGGAGAGTCTGCGTGGATTACCGCAAACTCAATGAGAAAACTATCGACGACAAATACCCTTTACCCAATATAACTGATATACTGGATAAACTGGGGAAGTGTCAGTATTTTTCGACCCTTGATTTGGCGAGTGGTTTCCACCAAATTGAGATGAGGGAACAAGATATACCAAAGACGGCGTTTAGTACCGAAGGAGGGCATTATGAATATACCCGAATGCCCTTCGGATTAAAAAACGCACCTGCGACCTTCCAAAGAGCAATGGATGGAATTTTGAGCGGATTGCAGAATGAAAGGTGTCTAGTGTATCTTGACGACATAATCATTTACTCAACATCCTTACAAGAGCACTTGGAAAATTTAAGAGCAGTCTTTAATCGACTTAGAAAATCCAATTTCAAGGTCCAACTCGACAAGAGTGAATTTTTGAGGAAGGAAGTAAATTATTTGGGACATATTATAACCCCAGAAGGAGTTCGACCTAACCCGGAAAAAGTGAAAGTAGTAAAAAATTACCCGATTCCAGGAACCCCAAAGCAAATTAAAGGATTCCTTGGCTTGGTGGGATACTACAGGAAATTCATTAATAACTTTGCGCAGTTGACCAAACCTCTAACTAAATGTCTCAAGAAAGGAGCGAAAATTGAACATAATGAAGAATTTGTTAAATCTTTTGAGACCTGTAAAGAAATATTAATGAATGAACCTATCTTACAATATCCCGACCTCTCAAAGCCTTTTAACCTCACCTGTGACGCCAGTAATGTCGCATTAGGAGCAATTTTGTCACAAGGCCCTATTGGACAAGACTTGCCAGTGGCGTACGCCTCACGCACATTAAACGAATCCGAACAAAATTATTCTACGATAGAAAAGGAGTGTTTGTGTTTAGTTTGGGCAACGAAGTATTTCAGGCCCTACCTGTATGGTAACAAATTTAATATAGTCACTGATCATAAGCCGTTACAATGGCTATTTAACTTGAAAGACCCTTCGTCCAAATTACTAAGGTGGCGAATTAAGCTGGAAGAATACGACTATAGAATCATTTATAAAAAGGGAAAACTAAATACGAATGCCGATGCGTTGAGTCGCGTGGAAATTCACACGAAAGAAACGAACGGATTTCAAGAGTTAGTGCGATATATGGAGGACTTCAACAGAGATTTGGAACAAGCGGGTACAAGTGGACAAACAAGAAATGAACCAGATAACCTATCAATGATAGTTGAACCAGACACAGAGGCAAAAAATACAGAAAGGATGGAAGAACCAACCCCAATGGATGAGAATGAAACTGTACATACAAACGAGGATCAAGATCCTATCGTAGGAGTTCCAATTGTAGAATCAGCTGTTAACTATGGAGCCAATCAGGTGATTGTGTCACGAGTATTGCATACACCTGCAAAATTAAAGAAATTAGAACTATTTGGGAAAAAACGAAGATACTTACTACAATTGCCAGATGATGACTTCGATCACTATTTAATGAAGTTTGTCATAGAGAATGTGGCCCCAGGAAAACTGTATTCCCTTTACTTCGAAAGTCCAGATATTTACCCTAAATTTTGTGAAACTATACGTAAAAATTTTAAATGGCCATCGCTCAAATTCAAGCGATGCCTAACAAAATTAATAGATGTCGAAGAAAAAGCAGATATACCTGAAATCATACAGGCTTATCATGAGAGCAAAACAAACCATAGGGGCATAGAAGAGACAGAGCAGAGAATAAAAGCCAAATATTACTGGCCAAACATAAGAGATACAGTACAAAATTACTTGGAACAATGTGAAATTTGCCAGCGTAGTAAATATGAAAGGAACCCCATCAAGACGAAGTACAACATCACGCCTACAGCTGCAAAGCCTTTCGAAATTGTCCACATAGACACATATACATTAGAAAAGACAAAGTTTCTAACTATTGTGGATAGTTTTTCGAAATTTGCCCAAGCCTATGTTTTGGATTCAATGATGGCAACTGAAGTAGCGGACAATTTAATAACTTTCTTCTCCCATTTTGGAGTGCCAATTCAAATAATCGCTGACAATGGGACAGAATTTAAGAATACAGTAATTGCCGAACTTTTAAGAAGCCATAAAGTAGAAACGCATTTCTGCACGCCAGATCATCCCCAATCGAATGGAATTGTGGAGAGATTCCACTCAACAATAGCAGAACACGTAAGATTGCTGAACAACCAAGGTCAAGAAGAGACACCCATCAAACAGAAGGTCAAGTACGCCGTGTTAGCATACAACAATTCAATTCATTCAACAACGGGATACAAACCAATGGAAATTGTGAACGGACACCTAGGAAGTGAGGATCCATTCAACATCACTATGAATGAAAATTTAATGACCAACTATGTAACTGAACACAAAGCAAGGACGAAATTGTTGTACGGAGAAATGAATAGGCGAATGACCGAGGCTAAAGTACGCTTAATGGAAAAGAGAAATGTAAATCGGGACGACCCAACGATGTTTGAAGAAGGAGATGACGTGCGTGAAAGAATAAAGAATCCTAGACAAAAATTAGGAGACAAATTTAAAGCATGTGCAAAAGCGGAAATTGTAAATAGAGAAAGGAAATTTGTCGAAAATCAGTCTGGAAGGAAAGTGAACATAGACAATCTAAAACGGCCCAGCCGTCACAAATGTATTAATCCAAGTAGAAATAAGGAGTAAATTAGACTCAAACCAAACCATGTACATATAAGTAAACGAAGGAAAAACATTTACAGCATCCTAGTCACGGGACAAGCTAGGGATGTCACACTGTTGGAACTCAAGGGAAATCCGGGAATGTTACCGCTAGAACTGGGAAAGGCAGTATTGATTGATGGAAGCCACAGTTTCATTCATTACAACGATTTAAGACCAGTAGCAGAACAACTAGAAGAGCTGAGAAGAAAAATAAATAATTTGACCAGCAATTGGGAAACGACAACACATCCAAGCCCTTATAAGAATGAGCTCCGCAATTTTTACGAGATCATGAAGGCAATACAGGAACAAGTTGAAAACCGCTTTTACCGAATATTTCCTAAAACAAATCGACCAAAGCGAGGAATCGTGGATGGATTAGGAGCAGTGTTCAAAGCGATAACGGGAAATTTGGACGCAGAAGATGGTCAAAAATACGACAAATTAATTAGAGAATTACGTGCGAAACAAAGGCTCACTCAAACTCAAGTTGTAACTCAAGGAAGAATGACAGTGTTGGCTTTAGAAAGGTTTAACAAAACGCTAAAACAGCTTTACGACAATGATAGAATACTGGAGGAAAAATTGAAAGAAATTGTACCTTATATCAAGGATGTGATCGACGATAGAAATTGTTCCTTTTTGAAGGAAATTGTCAACGAAATAATTGATATGTACGAGATAATCAACACCATCCTACAAGATGTCGAAAACTCGTTGGTATTTGCAAGATTAAATACCATGCACCCAAGCATAATGGACCAAAGGGATCTACTCACTGCACTCACGGAGTTAAGCAACGACATAGGAAGGACCAATCTACCACTACCTATAACTTTGGAAAATATAGTTAAATACGAAGAAATAACAAAACTGGAGTGTTTCCTATCGGACTATCGAATCACGTACATTTTACACATTCCTACTGTTCAGAATCTGCAATTTTCTTATTACCATTTGTATTCTATTCCCGTTTACATTCAGGGTCAGTTTAGGGCAATCATACCTAAAGGGAAGTACCTTGTAAAGAGCCAGTTGTACCACGCGTACTTTCACCGCGAGTGTCGTAAATTAAAGCCAGAACTATACTTGTGCTATGAAACAGACTTAACGGGAAATCAGCCAGAAACCCCTTGTGAAATACAGTTAATAAACTTAGTGAAAAATCCTTCGAACTGTACTCAAACGTTAATAAAAATAGACAGAATAATTTTAAATAGGTTAGATGTGTCAGATAAATGGATTGTAATAAGTCCTACAGAAGAAATAGCCCAGCTAACGTGCCAAAATAGACAAACAGAAGCCAAAACCTTGCACGGGACATATCTATACGAAATTCCAAAGGGATGTAAGTTAAGCATCGGGAACCAGCAGGCAACGAATACCATGAGGATCATGGAAAACACTCTGAAGCCCATTTTGCTACCTAAAATTATCACGGACGTTCCACCCCGACAGAACTTAAACTTGAGCATTCACCTACCCGAGCTCGAGTTAGATGACCTGCATAAGCTAAAACATGAAGTTTATGAGGAGCAGGAAAGCGGCAGCTGGACGGACAACGACCTCTACACACCCCCTAGTGTGTGGACATTACTAATGTATATTATAATTATAGGAGCAATGGCAGCTTTAACATGGAAAAAGTTGTTGCAACCCCGACTGAGGAATCGGAGTCAGAAGAACAACCAGTCAAATGAAGAGCCAATAGAAGTTCCACTCCCTCGGCTAGCCTAGGAGTTCCATCTCAGAGGGGAGGAGTTATATGGGGATGCTACCATAAGCCACCATACTAAAGAGACGCGGCCCAGACTTGCTGAGCTTGCAGAATCAAACAATAAAACCACATTGCGCTGGACCTTCGGGACTCACTCTGACAATCGATCGACAGTAATATTCAACTCACGTTGATTTCATTGTAACTTACCAAAGCTCGTTCTACTGTATTGTTACCGTTATACTTAATAATTCTTGTTAGTGTTGTGTTAACTACAAGTTTATATTAAATCATAAAATATAGTAATTGTTTAATTTTTTTTAAAAAGTCTTCCGAGGAATACGGAAAGATAAGTTACAATTTGGTGATATCTCGAAAACGCTACAGCCAATTTTGTTCAAATCGTCTCCTTTTGGCAAAATAAGCATAATAAGGCCTTAAACAGCAAATCGTCAATTTGGCTCTAATAGAAGCGGCACTTTTTGGCCAAATCTTATGATTTGGCGTTATCTCGCCAACGCTACAACCAATTTTGTTCAAATCGTCTCCTTTTGGCAAAATAAGCATAATAAGGCCTTAAACGGCAAATCGTCAATTTGGCTCTAATAGAAGCGGCACTTTTTGGCCAAATCGTACAATTTGGCGATATCTCGCAAACGGTACAACCAATTTTGTTCAAATCGTCTCCTTTTGGCAAAATAAGCATAATAAGGCCTTAAACGGCAAATCGTCAATTTGGCTCTAATAGAAGCGGCACTTTTTGGCCAAATCGTACAATTTGGCGATATCTCGCAAACGGTACAACCAATTTTGTTCAAATCGTCTCCTTTTGGCAAAATAAGCATAATAAGGCCTTAAACAGCAAATCGTCAATTTGGCTCTAATAGAAGCGGCACTTTTTGGCCAAATCTTATGATTTGGCGTTATCTCGCCAACGCTACAGCCAATTTTGTTCAAATCGTCTCCTTTTGGCAAAATAAGCATAATAAGGCCTTAAACGGCAAATCGTCAATTTGGCTCTAATAGAAGCGGCACTTTTTGGCCAAATCGTACAATTTGGCGATATCTCGCAAACGGTACAACCAATTTTGTTCAAATCGTCTCCTTTTGGCAAAATAAGCATAATAAGGCCTTAAACAGCAAATCGTCAATTTGGCTCTAATAGTAGCGGCACTTTTTGGCCAAATCTTATGATTTGGCGTTATCTCGCCAACGCTACAGCCAATTTTGTTCAAATCGTCTCCTTTTGGCAAAATAAGCATAATAAGGCCTTAAACGGCAAATCGTCAATTTGGCTCTAATAGAAGCGGCACTTTTTGGCCAAATCGTACAATTTGGTGATATCTCGCAAACGCTACAGCCAATTTTGTTCAAATCGTCTCCTTTTGGCAAAATAAGCATAATAAGGCCTTAAACGGCAAATCGTCAATTTGGCTCTAATAGAAGCGGCACTTTTTGGCCAAATCTTATGATTTGGCGTTATCTCGCCAACGCTACAGCCAATTTTGTTCAAATCGTCTCCTTTTGGCAAAATAAGCATAATAAGGCCTTAAACGGCAAATCGTCAATTTGGCTCTAATAGAAGCGGCACTTTTTGGCCAAATCGTACAATTTGGCGATATCTCGCAAACGGTACAACCAATTTTGTTCAAATCGTCTCCTTTTGGCAAAATAAGCATAATAAGGCCTTAAACAGCAAATCGTCAATTTGGCTCTAATAGAAGCGGCACTTTTTGGCCAAATCTTATGATTTGGCGTTATCTCGCCAACGCTACAGCCAATTTTGTTCAAATCGTCTCCTTTTGGCAAAATAAGCATAATAAGGCCTTAAACGGCAAATCGTCAATTTGGCTCTAATAGAAGCGGCACTTTTTGGCCAAATCTTATGATTTGGCGTTATCTCGTCAACGCTACAGCCAATTTTGTTCAAATCGTCTCCTTTTGGCAAAATAAGCATAATAAGGCCTTAAACGGCAAATCGTCAATTTGGCTCTAATAGAAGCGGCTCTTTTTGGCCAAATCTTATGATTTGGCGATATCTCGCAAACGGTACAACCAATTTTGTTCAAATCGTCTCCTTTTGGCAAAATAAGCATAATAAGGCCTTAAACTTCAAATCGTCAATTTGGCTCTAATAGAAGCGGCACTTTTTGGCCAAATCGTACAATTTGGTGATATCTCGAAAACGCTACAGCCAATTTTGTTCAAATCGTCTCCTTTTGGCAAAATAAGCAACTTATCTTTCCGTATTCCTCGGAAGACTTTTTAAAAAAATTAAACAATTACTATATTTTATGATTTAATATAAACTTGTAGTTAACACAACACTAACAAGAATTATTAAGTATAACGGTAACAATACAGTAGAACGAGCTTTGGTAAGTTACAATGAAATCAACGTGAGTTGAATATTACTGTCGATCGATTGTCAGAGTGAGTCCCGAAGGTCCAGCGCAATGTGGTTTTATTGTTTGATTCTGCAAGCTCAGCAAGTCTGGGCCGCGTCTCTTTAGTATGGTGGCTTATGGTAGCATCCCCATATAACTCCTCCCCTCTGAGATGGAACTCCTAGGCTAGCCGAGGGAGTGGAACTTCTATTGGCTCTTCATTTGACTGGTTGTTCTTCTGACTCCGATTCCTCAGTCGGGGTTGCAACAACTTTTTCCATGTTAAAGCTGCCATTGCTCCTATAATTATAATATACATTAGTAATGTCCACACACTAGGGGGTGTGTAGAGGTCGTTGTCCGTCCAGCTGCCGCTTTCCTGCTCCTCATAAACTTCATGTTTTAGCTTATGCAGGTCATCTAACTCGAGCTCGGGTAGGTGAATGCTCAAGTTTAAGTTCTGTCGGGGTGGAACGTCCGTGATAATTTTAGGTAGCAAAATGGGCTTCAGAGTGTTTTCCATAATCCTCATGGTATTCGTTGCCTGTTGGTTCCCGATGCTTAACTTACATCCCTTTGGAATTTCATATAGATATGTCCCGTGCAAGGTTTTGGCTTCTGTTTGTCCATTTTGGCACGTTAGCTGGGCTATTTCTTCTGTAGGACTTATTACAATCCATTTATCTGACACATCTAACCTATTTAAAATTATTCTGTCTATTTTTATTAACGTTTGAGTACAGTTCGAAGGATTTTTCACTAAGTTTATTAACTGTATTTCACAAGGGGTTTCTGGCTGATTTCCCGTTAAGTCTGTTTCATAGCACAAGTATAGTTCTGGCTTTAATTTACGACACTCGCGGTGAAAGTACGCGTGGTACAACTGGCTCTTTACAAGGTACTTCCCTTTAGGTATGATTGCCCTAAACTGACCCTGAATGTAAACGGGAATAGAATACAAATGGTAATAAGAAAATTGCAGATTCTGAACAGTAGGAATGTGTAAAATGTACGTGATTCGATAGTCCGATAGGAAACACTCCAGTTTTGTTATTTCTTCGTATTTAACTATATTTTCCAAAGTTATAGGTAGTGGTAGATTGGTCCTTCCTATGTCGTTGCTTAACTCCGTGAGTGCAGTGAGTAGATCCCTTTGGTCCATTATGCTTGGGTGCATGGTATTTAATCTTGCAAATACCAACGAGTTTTCGACATCTTGTAGGATGGTGTTGATTATCTCGTACATATCAATTATTTCGTTGACAATTTCCTTCAAAAAGGAACAATTTCTATCGTCGATCACATCCTTGATATAAGGTACAATTTCTTTCAATTTTTCCTCCAGTATTCTATCATTGTCGTAAAGCTGTTTTAGCGTTTTGTTAAACCTTTCTAAAGCCAACACTGTCATTCTTCCTTGAGTTACAACTTGAGTTTGAGTGAGCCTTTGTTTCGCACGTAATTCTCTAATTAATTTGTCGTATTTTTGACCATCTTCTGCGTCCAAATTTCCCGTTATCGCTTTGAACACTGCTCCTAATCCATCCACGATTCCTCGCTTTGGTCGATTTGTTTTAGGAAATATTCGGTAAAAGCGGTTTTCAACTTGTTCCTGTATTGCCTTCATGATCTCGTAAAAATTGCGGAGCTCATTCTTATAAGGGCTTGGATGTGTTGTCGTTTCCCAATTGCTGGTCAAATTATTTATTTTTCTTCTCAGCTCTTCTAGTTGTTCTGCTACTGGTCTTAAATCGTTGTAATGAATGAAACTGTGGCTTCCATCAATCAATACTGCCTTTCCCAGTTCTAGCGGTAACATTCCCGGATTTCCCTTGAGTTCCAACAGTGTGACATCCCTAGCTTGTCCCGTGACTAGGATGCTGTAAATGTTTTTCCTTCGTTTACTTATATGTACATGGTTTGGTTTGAGTCTAATTTACTCCTTATTTCTACTTGGATTAATACATTTGTGACGGCTGGGCCGTTTTAGATTGTCTATGTTCACTTTCCTTCCAGACTGATTTTCGACAAATTTCCTTTCTCTATTTACAATTTCCGCTTTTGCACATGCTTTAAATTTGTCTCCTAATTTTTGTCTAGGATTCTTTATTCTTTCACGCACGTCATCTCCTTCTTCAAACATCGTTGGGTCGTCCCGATTTACATTTCTCTTTTCCATTAAGCGTACTTTAGCCTCGGTCATTCGCCTATTCATTTCTCCGTACAACAATTTCGTCCTTGCTTTGTGTTCAGTTACATAGTTGGTCATTAAATTTTCATTCATAGTGATGTTGAATGGATCCTCACTTCCTAGGTGTCCGTTCACAATTTCCATTGGTTTGTATCCCGTTGTTGAATGAATTGAATTGTTGTATGCTAACACGGCGTACTTGACCTTCTGTTTGATGGGTGTCTCTTCTTGACCTTGGTTGTTCAGCAATCTTACGTGTTCTGCTATTGTTGAGTGGAATCTCTCCACAATTCCATTCGATTGGGGATGATCTGGCGTGCAGAAATGCGTTTCTACTTTATGGCTTCTTAAAAGTTCGGCAATTACTGTATTCTTAAATTCTGTCCCATTGTCAGCGATTATTTGAATTGGCACTCCAAAATGGGAGAAGAAAGTTATTAAATTGTCCGCTACTTCAGTTGCCATCATTGAATCCAAAACATAGGCTTGGGCAAATTTCGAAAAACTATCCACAATAGTTAGAAACTTTGTCTTTTCTAATGTATATGTGTCTATGTGGACAATTTCGAAAGGCTTTGCAGCTGTAGGCGTGATGTTGTACTTCGTCTTGATGGGGTTCCTTTCATATTTACTACGCTGGCAAATTTCACATTGTTCCAAGTAATTTTGTACTGTATCTCTTATGTTTGGCCAGTAATATTTGGCTTTTATTCTCTGCTCTGTCTCTTCTATGCCCCTATGGTTTGTTTTGCTCTCATGATAAGCCTGTATGATTTCAGGTATATCTGCTTTTTCTTCGACATCTATTAATTTTGTTAGGCATCGCTTGAATTTGAGCGATGGCCATTTAAAATTTTTACGTATAGTTTCACAAAATTTAGGGTAAATATCTGGACTTTCGAAGTAAAGGGAATACAGTTTTCCTGGGGCCACATTCTCTATGACAAACTTCATTAAATAGTGATCGAAGTCATCATCTGGCAATTGTAGTAAGTATCTTCGTTTTTTCCCAAATAGTTCTAATTTCTTTAATTTTGCAGGTGTATGCAATACTCGTGACACAATCACCTGATTGGCTCCATAGTTAACAGCTGATTCTACAATTGGAACTCCTACGATAGGATCTTGTTCCTCGTTTGTATGTACAGTTTCATTCTCATCCATTGGGGTTGGTTCTTCCATCCTTTCTGTATTTTTTGCCTCTGTGTCTGGTTCAACTATCATTGATAGGTTATCTGGTTCATTTCTTGTTTGTCCACTTGTACCCGCTTGTTCCAAATCTCTGTTGAAGTCCTCCATATATCGCACTAACTCTTGAAATCCGTTCGTTTCTTTCGTGTGAATTTCCACGCGACTCAACGCATCGGCATTCGTATTTAGTTTTCCCTTTTTATAAATGATTCTATAGTCGTATTCTTCCAGCTTAATTCGCCACCTTAGTAATTTGGACGAAGGGTCTTTCAAGTTAAATAGCCATTGTAACGGCTTATGATCAGTGACTATATTAAATTTGTTACCATACAGGTAGGGCCTGAAATACTTCGTTGCCCAAACTAAACACAAACACTCCTTTTCTATCGTAGAATAATTTTGTTCGGATTCGTTTAATGTGCGTGAGGCGTACGCCACTGGCAAGTCTTGTCCAATAGGGCCTTGTGACAAAATTGCTCCTAATGCGACATTACTGGCGTCACAGGTGAGGTTAAAAGGCTTTGAGAGGTCGGGATATTGTAAGATAGGTTCATTCATTAATATTTCTTTACAGGTCTCAAAAGATTTAACAAATTCTTCATTATGTTCAATTTTCGCTCCTTTCTTGAGACATTTAGTTAGAGGTTTGGTCAACTGCGCAAAGTTATTAATGAATTTCCTGTAGTATCCCACCAAGCCAAGGAATCCTTTAATTTGCTTTGGGGTTCCTGGAATCGGGTAATTTTTTACTACTTTCACTTTTTCCGGGTTAGGTCGAACTCCTTCTGGGGTTATAATATGTCCCAAATAATTTACTTCCTTCCTCAAAAATTCACTCTTGTCGAGTTGGACCTTGAAATTGGATTTTCTAAGTCGATTAAAGACTGCTCTTAAATTTTCCAAGTGCTCTTGTAAGGATGTTGAGTAAATGATTATGTCGTCAAGATACACTAGACACCTTTCATTCTGCAATCCGCTCAAAATTCCATCCATTGCTCTTTGGAAGGTCGCAGGTGCGTTTTTTAATCCGAAGGGCATTCGGGTATATTCATAATGCCCTCCTTCGGTACTAAACGCCGTCTTTGGTATATCTTGTTCCCTCATCTCAATTTGGTGGAAACCACTCGCCAAATCAAGGGTCGAAAAATACTGACACTTCCCCAGTTTATCCAGTATATCAGTTATATTGGGTAAAGGGTATTTGTCGTCGATAGTTTTCTCATTGAGTTTGCGGTAATCCACGCAGACTCTCCATTTGCGTTTTCCAGACGCATCCATCTTCTTAGGAACTACCCAGATTGGGGCTGACCAAGGTGAACTGCTATGTCTAATGATTCCCTGGTCCAACATTTTATCTATTTGGCTCCTAACTTCTTCTTTATGTATGAAGGGGTACCTGTACGACTTTACGTACACTGGCTGTTCATCAGTTGTCTTGATAGCATGCTTTGTTTGACTAGTAAACGTCAAAGGTATGCCTTCTTGATAGAATATGTCCGAAAATTCGGTACATAATCGTAGAATTTCTTTCTTCTCTTCTCGATTAAGATGATTAGTCCTAATCTGCGATGTTTCCAATTTCCTCCCTCGATGGGTATCCATTGTGTTTACATCAATTGTTTCATGCTCTAATATTCCTTTGTCTAACGCCTCGACATCGAATGGTCGGGTTAAATCTATTATCTTTGATTGGCATGATCTATTTCTTATCACGACTAAAGCGTGACCATCTTTCGTCTTTGTTATACAACTTGGGATTTCACATCCATTTATCTTCCGATAATCAATCAATACCTCTCCATCTCGGATATTTGTTTCAATTCTAACTACTTTTTCTATCCTTGGTTCCATTTCTATATGGTTATTCTGTACATTTGTCCAATACGTTTGGAATGGTATAGTGGCATAAGGGGTAACCATTTTATTTTTCCGAAAATCTAATTGGGCTTCTAACAGTTTCAAATTATCTAATCCCAACAATCCATCAAAGGTTCCATGAAATTTAAACAAATAAAATTTCAGCAAAGTGTATCGGGGTAATTTAAAAATTTCCGAAGCTGGTATCGTTGTACTAAATTCATGGGCTGATTGTTGTAATGCGGTTGAAACTATAAAAGGGTCTTTTTTAATTTGGTTCGGAGCTATCTTCCTAGCAGCTTCCGGGTTTATAAATGATTTACTTGCACCACTATCAATTAAAAATTTAAGATTGTGTTCAGGAAAAGTAATATAGTTTAGTTCACTGCCCTCGGTGTTATTCAGTGTTATTATCTTTGGTTTTATGTTTCGTTCTCGTCTGGGCCAGTTTCGAGAAAATTCTTATAAGAATAATCTGCAGATGCAGCGTCGCACCGACTTCCCACGTGGTAACTTGATCCGTCCTGTTGTTCAGTGGATTCGTTTCCATATCGTCTCGCCTTTGGGTCGCCATGGTATTTTTCGTCGTAGACAGCTTGGTCATCGATACTCCTGTTTACGCTGGTGCTATAAAGTTCTTCTGCGATGATATTTTGTGCGGGGTTATAGGGTGGTCTATTTGGATTATTAAAATACGTCCTATTGGGGTAATAACCTCCCGAATTCTGTCTGTTCGTAAATCCGGTTCTCCTCGTCGAAACACTCATCGGTGTGGGTTTTGGCAAGGGTTGATTTGGATTCGATTTGAAGACGTTAGTAGTCACCCTTGGTGGTTGGAAATTCTGTCTTACTTGCGATGGCTGATACGTTGGTCTAGGTGTATGATTTACTGCTGTATTTACATGGGTTCCTGGTCTAAATTGACCAGTGTGATTATTCCTATATGACGGTCTAGGGTTGAACCTAGGTCTAGGTGTGTAGTTTGTTGCATTATGCACTCTATTACTGCCATTATTACTGCTGCCACTACTATTATTTTGCAAATAGTGTGTGTTGTCTTCCTGTGTTACAAATTGCAATGCTTCTGGCAAATCTTTTGGTCGCATACAGCGTATTGCTGTTCCTAGGGGCTCTCTTAGTCCTGATAGGAATGTTTTCAGCGCCAAGTTATTGTATAGATCCTTTTTTACAGCTTTCCCTATCTCCGTAGTTTCGTGGGCATTAATATAAGAACATAACAAGTTTAGTATATGCAGAACCCTATCGTAAAATTCGTTAGGGGTTTCGTTTTGTCGTTGTTTAAGCATAACTAAGTCCATGTTTAAACATGCCTCATCCCTCTGATCCGCAAAATGCCTTGTCAAAATTTCCTTTAGTTCCTCCCAGTTGTTGACGTTTTGTGTTCCCAATACCAATTTAGCATTCCCAGATAACTTTCCAATAATACAATTTAGCAAGAAGGTATTTTGGAAGTGGTTGGGTTGTTGGGCAACGTAAAAGGAATCGATCAAGGATTGACATACGCCGAGGTAACGGCCAAGATCATTAGGGCTCCCATCGAAATCTGGGACACACCTCAAATACTCAGTTTTAAACTCAACCATTTTTACGTTACTGTTTCTTACAAGTTTACGATTTCTAATTGGGACTGAGCGATTACAATTAGGGCCTGTCAAAGGGGTATCAATACTCAGGGATTCAAACTGTTCAAGTACCTCGTTAATCTCTGACATAAAAAATCTTGTACAAAAATTATTAACCAGTTGTACTTACCAAAATAGCACGATGCTCGACACAAACATTGATTTTACTACAGTTTTACCGTACACGTTACACGAAGGTCTCTCACGGTTAGTTCACTACTCAGCGATTGAATATTGATTCCGTGATTGATCCGTACGACTGCGCCACTTATCTTTCCGTATTCCTCGGAAGACTTTTTAAAAAAATTAAACAATTACTATATTTTATGATTTAATATAAACTTGTAGTTAACACAACACTAACAAGAATTATTAAGTATAACGGTAACAATACAGTAGAACGAGCTTTGGTAAGTTACAATGAAATCAACGTGAGTTGAATATTACTGTCGATCGATTGTCAGAGTGAGTCCCGAAGGTCCAGCGCAATGTGGTTTTATTGTTTGATTCTGCAAGCTCAGCAAGTCTGGGCCGCGTCTCTTTAGTATGGTGGCTTATGGTAGCATCCCCATATAACTAGCATAATAAGGCCTTAAACAGCAAATCGTCAATTTGGCTCTAATAGTAGCGGCACTTTTTGGCCAAATCTTATGATTTGGCGTTATCTCGCCAACGCTACAGCCAATTTTGTTCAAATCGTCTCCTTTTGGCAAAATAAGCATAATAAGGCCTTAAACGGCAAATCGTCAATTTGGCTCTAATAGAAGCGGCACTTTTTGGCCAAATCGTACAATTTGGCGATATCTCGCAAACACTGCAACCAATTTTGTTCAAATCGTCTCCTTTTGGCAAAATAAGCATAATAAGGCCTTAAACGGCAAATCGTCAATTTGGCTCTAATAGAAGCGGCACTTTTTGGCCAAATCTTATGATTTGGCGTTATCTCGCCAACGCTACAACCAATTTTGTTCAAATCGTCTCCTTTTGGCAAAATAAGCATAATAAGGCCTTAAACGGCAAATCGTCAATTTGGCTCTAATAGAAGCGGCACTTTTTGGCCAAATCGTACAATTTGGCGATATCTCGCAAACGGTACAAACAATTTTGTTCAAATCGTCTCCTTTTGGCAAAATAAGCATAATAAGGCCTTAAACGGCAAATCGTCAATTTGGCTCTAATAGAAGCGGCACTTTTTGGCCAAATCTTATGATTTGGCGATATCTCACAAACGGTACAACCAATTTTGTTCAAATCGTCTCCTTTTGGCAAAATAAGCATAATAAGGCCTTAAACGGCAAATCGTCAATTTGGCTCTAATAGAAGCGGCACTTTTTGGCCAAATCGTACAATTTGGCGATATCTCGCAAACGGTACAACCAATTTTGTTCAAATCGTCTCCTTTTGGCAAAATAAGCATAATAAGGCCTTAAACGGCAAATCGTCCATTTGGCTCTAATAGAAGCGGCACTTTTTGGCCAAATCTTAAGATTTGGCGTTATCTCGCCAACGCTACAGCCAATTTTGTTCAAATCGTCTCCTTTTGGCAAAATAAGCATAATAAGGCCTTAAACGGCAAATCGTCAATTTGGCTCTAATAGAAGCGGCACTTTTTGGCCAAATCGTACAATTTGGTGATATCTCGCAAACGCTACAGCCAATTTTGTTCAAATCGTCTCCTTTTGGCAAAATAAGCATAATAAGGCCTTAAACGGCAAATCGTCAATTTGGCTCTAATAGAAGCGGCACTTTTTGGCCAAATCTTATGATTTGGCGTTATCTCGCCAACGCTACAACCAATTTTGTTCAAATCGTCTCCTTTTGGCAAAATAAGCATAATAAGGCCTTAAACGGCACATCGTCAATTTGGCTCTAATAGAAGCGGCACTTTTTGGCCAAATCGTACAATTTGGTGATATCTCGCAAACGCTACAGCCAATTTTGTTCAAATCGTCTCCTTTTGGCAAAATAAGCATAATAAGGCCTTAAACGGCAAATCGTCAATTTGGCTCTAATAGAAGCGGCACTTTTTGGCCAAATCTTATGATTTGGCGTTATCTCGCCAACGCTACAACCAATTTTGTTCAAATCGTCTCCTTTTGGCAAAATAAGCATAATAAGGCCTTAAACGGCAAATCGTCAATTTGGCTCTAATAGAAGCGGCACTTTTTGGCCAAATCGTACAATTTGGCGATATCTCGCAAACGGTACAACCAATTTTGTTCAAATCGTCTCCTTTTGGCAAAATAAGCATAATAAGGCCTTAAACAGCAAATCGTCAATTTGGCTCTAATAGAAGCGGCACTTTTTGGCCAAATCTTATGATTTGGCGTTATCTCGCCAACGCTACAGCCAATTTTGTTCAAATCGTCTCCTTTTGGCAAAATAAGCATAATAAGGCCTTAAACGGCAAATCGTCAATTTGGCTCTAATAGAAGCGGCACTTTTTGGCCAAATCGTACAATTTGGTGATATCTCGAAAACGCTACAGCCAATTTTGTTCAAATCGTCTCCTTTTGGCAAAATAAGCATAATAAGGCCTTAAACGGCAAATCGTCAATTTGGCTCTAATAGAAGCGGCACTTTTTGGCCAAATCTTAAGATTTGGCGTTATCTCGCCAACGCTACAGCCAATTTTGTTCAAATCGTCTCCTTTTGGCAAAATAAGCATAATAAGGCCTTAAACGGCAAATCGTCAATTTGGCTCTAATAGAAGCGGCACTTTTTGGCCAAATCGTACAATTTGGTGATATCTCGCAAACGCTACAGCCAATTTTGTTCAAATCGTCTCCTTTTGGCAAAATAAGCATAATAAGGCCTTAAACGGCAAATCGTCAATTTGGCTCTAATAGAAGCGGCACTTTTTGGCCAAATCGTACAATTTGGTGATATCTCGCAAACGCTACAGCCAATTTTGTTCAAATCGTCTCCTTTTGGCAAAATAAGCATAATAAGGCCTTAAACGGCAAATCGTCAATTTGGCTCTAATAGAAGCGGCACTTTTTGGCCAAATCTTATGATTTGGCGTTATCTCGCCAACGCTACAACCAATTTGGTTCAAATCGTCTCCTTTTGGCAAAATAAGCATAATAAGGCCTTAAACGGCAAATCGTCAATTTGGCTCTAATAGAAGCGGCACTTTTTGGCCAAATCGTACAATTTGGCGATATCTCGCAAACGGTACAACCAATTTTGTTCAAATCGTCTCCTTTTGGCAAAATAAGCATAATAAGGCCTTAAACAGCAAATCGTCAATTTGGCTCTAATAGAAGCGGCACTTTTTGGCCAAATCTTATGATTTGGCGTTATCTCGCCAACGCTACAACCAATTTGGTTCAAATCGTCTCCTTTTGGCAAAATAAGCATAATAAGGCCTTAAACGGCAAATCGTCAATTTGGCTCTAATAGAAGCGGCACTTTTTGGCCAAATCGTACAATTTGGCGTTATCTCGCCAACGCTACAGCCAATTTTGTTCAAATCGTCTCCTTTTGGCAAAATAAGCATAATAAGGCCTTAAACGGCAAATCGTCAATTTGGCTCTAATAGAAGCGGCACTTTTTGGCCAAATCGTACAATTTGGTGATATCTCGAAAACGCTACAGCCAATTTTGTTCAAATCGTCTCCTTTTGGCAAAATAAGCATAATAAGGCCTTAAACGGCAAATCGTCAATTTGGCTCTAATAGAAGCGGCACTTTTTGGCCAAATCGTACAATTTGGCGATATCTCGCAAACGGTACAACCAATTTTGTTCAAATCGTCTCCTTTTGGCAAAATAAGCATAATAAGGCCTTAAACGGCAAATCGTCAATTTGGCTCTAATAGAAGCGGCACTTTTTGGCCAAATCTTATGATTTGGCGATATCTCGAAAACGCTACAGCCAATTTTGTTCAAATCGTCTCCTTTTGGCAAAATAAGCATAATAAGGCCTTAAACGGCAAATCGTCAATTTGGCTCTAATAGAAGCGGCACTTTTTGGCCAAATCGTACAATTTGGCGATATCTCGCAAACGGTACAACCAATTTTGTTCAAATCGTCTCCTTTTGGCAAAATAAGCATAATAAGGCCTTAAACAGCAAATCGTCAATTTGGCTCTAATAGAAGCGGCACTTTTTGGCCAAATCTTATGATTTGGCGTTATCTCGCCAACGCTACAGCCAATTTTGTTCAAATCGTCTCCTTTTGGCAAAATAAGCATAATAAGGCCTTAAACGGCAAATCGTCAATTTGGCTCTAATAGAAGCGGCACTTTTTGGCCAAATCGTACAATTTGGCGATATCTCGCAAACGGTACAACCAATTTTGTTCAAATCGTCTCCTTTTGGCAAAATAAGCATAATAAGGCCTTAAACAGCAAATCGTCAATTTGGCTCTAATAGTAGCGGCACTTTTTGGCCAAATCTTATGATTTGGCGTTATCTCGCCAACGCTACAGCCAATTTTGTTCAAATCGTCTCCTTTTGGCAAAATAAGCATAATAAGGCCTTAAACGGCAAATCGTCAATTTGGCTCTAATAGAAGCGGCACTTTTTGGCCAAATCGTACAATTTGGTGATATCTCGCAAACGCTACAGCCAATTTTGTTCAAATCGTCTCCTTTTGGCAAAATAAGCATAATAAGGCCTTAAACGGCAAATCGTCAATTTGGCTCTAATAGAAGCGGCACTTTTTGGCCAAATCTTATGATTTGGCGTTATCTCGCCAACGCTACAGCCAATTTTGTTCAAATCGTCTCCTTTTGGCAAAATAAGCATAATAAGGCCTTAAACGGCAAATCGTCAATTTGGCTCTAATAGAAGCGGCACTTTTTGGCCAAATCGTACAATTTGGCGTTATCTCGCCAACGCTACAGCCAATTTTGTTCAAATCGTCTCCTTTTGGCAAAAAAAGCAGAATAAAGCCTTAAACGGCAAATCGTCAATTTGGCTCTAATAGAAGCGGCACTTTTTGGCCAAATCTTATGATTTGGCGTTATCTCGCCAACGCTACAGCCAATTTTGTTCAAATCGTCTCCTTTTGGCAAAATAAGCATAATAAGGCCTTAAACGGCAAATCGTCAATTTGGCTCTAATAGAAGCGGCACTTTTTGGCCAAATCTTATGATTTGGCGTTATCTCGCCAACGCTACAGCCAATTTTGTTCAAATCGTCTCCGTTTGGCAAAATAAGCATAATAAGGCCTTAAACGGCAAATCGTCAATTTGGCTCTAATAGAAGCGGCACTTTTTGGCCAAATCTTATGATTTGGCGTTATCTCGCCAACGCTACAGCCAATTTTGTTCAAATCGTCTCCTTTTGGCAAAATAAGCATAATAAGGCCTTAAACGGCAAATCGTCAATTTGGCTCTAATAGAAGCGGCACTTTTTGGCCAAATCGTACAATTTGGCGATTTCTCGCAAACGCTACAACCAATTTTGTTCAAATCGTCTCCTTTTGGCAAAATAAGCATAATAAGGCCTTAAACGGCAAATCGTCAATTTGACTCTAATAGAAGCGGCACTTTTTGGCCAAATCTTATGATTTGGCGTTATCTCGCCAACGCTACAGCCAATTTTGTTCAAATCGTCTCCTTTTGGCAAAATAAGCATAATAAGGCCTTAAACGGCAAATCGTCAATTTGACTCTAATAGAAGCGGCACTTTTTGGCCAAATCTTATGATTTGGCGTTATCTCGCCAACGCTACAGCCAATTTTGTTCAAATCGTCTCCTTTTGGCAAAATAAGCATAATAAGGCCTTAAACGGCAAATCGTCAATTTGGCTCTAATAGAAGCGGCACTTTTTGGCCAAATCGTACAATTTGGCGATTTCTCGCAAACGCTACAACCAATTTTGTTCAAATCGTCTCCTTTTGGCAAAATAAGCATAATAAGGCCTTAAACGGCAAATCGTCAATTTGGCTCTAATAGAAGCGAGTTATATGGGGATGCTACCATAAGCCACCATACTAAAGAGACGCGGCCCAGACTTGCTGAGCTTGCAGAATCAAACAATAAAACCACATTGCGCTGGACCTTCGGGACTCACTCTGACAATCGATCGACAGTAATATTCAACTCACGTTGATTTCATTGTAACTTACCAAAGCTCGTTCTACTGTATTGTTACCGTTATACTTAATAATTCTTGTTAGTGTTGTGTTAACTACAAGTTTATATTAAATCATAAAATATAGTAATTGTTTAATTTTTTTTAAAAAGTCTTCCGAGGAATACGGAAAGATAAGTGGCGCAGTCGTACGGATCAATCACGGAATCAATATTCAATCGCTGAGTAGTGAACTAACCGTGAGAGACCTTCGTGTAACGTGTACGGTAAAACTGTAGTAAAATCAATGTTTGTGTCGAGCATCGTGCTATTTTGGTAAGTACAACTGGTTAATAATTTTTGTACAAGATTTTTTATGTCAGAGATTAACGAGGTACTTGAACAGTTTGAATCCCTGAGTATTGATACCCCTTTGACAGGCCCTAATTGTAATCGCTCAGTCCCAATTAGAAATCGTAAACTTGTAAGAAACAGTAACGTAAAAATGGTTGAGTTTAAAACTGAGTATTTGAGGTGTGTCCCAGATTTCGATGGGAGCCCTAATGATCTTGGCCGTTACCTCGGCGTATGTCAATCCTTGATCGATTCCTTTTACGTTGCCCAACAACCCAACCACTTCCAAAATACCTTCTTGCTAAATTGTATTATTGGAAAGTTATCTGGGAATGCTAAATTGGTATTGGGAACACAAAACGTCAACAACTGGGAGGAACTAAAGGAAATTTTGACAAGGCATTTTGCGGATCAGAGGGATGAGGCATGTTTAAACATGGACTTAGTTATGCTTAAACAACGACAAAACGAAACCCCTAACGAATTTTACGATAGGGTTCTGCATATACTAAACTTGTTATGTTCTTATATTAATGCCCACGAAACTACGGAGATAGGGAAAGCTGTAAAAAAGGATCTATACAATAACTTGGCGCTGAAAACATTCCTATCAGGACTAAGAGAGCCCCTAGGAACAGCAATACGCTGTATGCGACCAAAAGATTTGCCAGAAGCATTGCAATTTGTAACACAGGAAGACAACACACACTATTTGCAAAATAATAGTAGTGGCAGCAGTAATAATGGCAGTAATAGAGTGCATAATGCAACAAACTCCACACCTAGACCTAGGTTCAACCCTAGACCGTCATATACGAATAATCACTCTGGTCAATTTAGACCAGGAGCCCATGTAAATACAGCAGTAAATCATACACCAAGGCCAACGTATCAGCCATCGCAAGCTAGACAGAATTTCCAACCACCAAGGGTGACTACTAACGTCTTCAAATCAAATCCAAATCAACCCTTGCCAAAACCCACACCGATGAGTGTTTCGACGAGGAGAACCGGATTTACGAACAGACAGAATTCGGGAGGTTATTACCCCAATAGGACGTATTTTAATAATCCAAATAGACCACCCTATAACCCCGCACAAAATATCATCGCAGAAGAACTTTATAGCACCAGCGTAAACAGGAGTATCGATGACCAAGCTGTCTACGACGAAAAATACCATGGCGACCCAAAGGCGAGACGATATGGAAACGAATCCACTGAACAACAGGACGGATCAAGTTACCACGTGGGAAGTCGGTGCGACGCTGCATCTGCAGATTATTCTTCTAAGAATTTTCTCGAAACTGGCCCAGACGAGAACGAAACATAAAACCAAAGATAATAACACTGAATAACACCGAGGGCAGTGAACTAAACTATATTACTTTTCCTGAACACAATCTTAAATTTTTAATTGATAGTGGTGCAAGTAAATCATTTATAAACCCGGAAGCTGCTAGGAAGATAGCTCCGAACCAAATTAAAAAAGACCCTTTTATAGTTTCAACCGCATTACAACAATCAGCCCATGAATTTAGTACAACGATACCAGCTTCGGAAATTTTCAAATTACCCCGATACACTTTGCTGAAATTTTATTTGTTTAAATTTCATGGAACCTTTGATGGATTGTTGGGATTAGATAATTTGAAACTGTTAGAAGCCCAATTAGATTTTCGGAAAAATAAAATGGTTACCCCTTATGCCACTATACCATTCCAAACGTATTGGACAAATGTACAGAATAACCATATAGAAATGGAACCAAGGATAGAAAAAGTAGTTAGAATTGAAACAAATATCCGAGATGGAGAGGTATTGATTGATTATCGGAAGATAAATGGATGTGAAATCCCAAGTTGTATAACAAAGACGAAAGATGGTCACGCTTTAGTCGTGATAAGAAATAGATCATGCCAAGCAAAGATAATAGATTTAACCCGACCATTCGATGTCGAGGCGTTAGACAAAGGAATATTAGAGCATGAAATAATTGATGTAAATACAATGGATACCCATCGAGGGAGGAAATTGGAAACATCGCAGATTAGGACTAATCATCTTAATCGAGAAGAGAAGAAAGAAATTCTACGATTATGTACCGAATTTTCGGACATATTCTATCAAGAAGGCATACCTTTGACGTTTACTAGTCAAACAAAGCATGCTATCAAGACAACTGATGAACAGCCAGTGTACGTAAAGTCGTACAGGTACCCCTTCATACATAAAGAAGAAGTTAGGAGCCAAATAGATAAAATGTTGGACCAGGGAATCATTAGACATAGCAGTTCACCTTGGTCAGCCCCAATCTGGGTAGTTCCTAAGAAGATGGATGCGTCTGGAAAACGCAAATGGAGAGTCTGCGTGGATTACCGCAAACTCAATGAGAAAACTATCGACGACAAATA
This sequence comes from Euwallacea fornicatus, assembly GCF_040115645.1. Classification (NCBI taxonomy): domain Eukaryota; kingdom Metazoa; phylum Arthropoda; class Insecta; order Coleoptera; family Curculionidae; genus Euwallacea; species Euwallacea fornicatus. The sequence continues at coordinate 572,242 of NW_027096045.1, forward strand.
CCCTTTACCCAATATAACTGATATACTGGATAAACTGGGGAAGTGTCAGTATTTTTCGACCCTTGATTTGGCGAGTGGTTTCCACCAAATTGAGATGAGGGAACAAGATATACCAAAGACGGCGTTTAGTACCGAAGGAGGGCATTATGAATATACCCGAATGCCCTTCGGATTAAAAAACGCACCTGCGACCTTCCAAAGAGCAATGGATGGAATTTTGAGCGGATTGCAGAATGAAAGGTGTCTAGTGTATCTTGACGACATAATCATTTACTCAACATCCTTACAAGAGCACTTGGAAAATTTAAGAGCAGTCTTTAATCGACTTAGAAAATCCAATTTCAAGGTCCAACTCGACAAGAGTGAATTTTTGAGGAAGGAAGTAAATTATTTGGGACATATTATAACCCCAGAAGGAGTTCGACCTAACCCGGAAAAAGTGAAAGTAGTAAAAAATTACCCGATTCCAGGAACCCCAAAGCAAATTAAAGGATTCCTTGGCTTGGTGGGATACTACAGGAAATTCATTAATAACTTTGCGCAGTTGACCAAACCTCTAACTAAATGTCTCAAGAAAGGAGCGAAAATTGAACATAATGAAGAATTTGTTAAATCTTTTGAGACCTGTAAAGAAATATTAATGAATGAACCTATCTTACAATATCCCGACCTCTCAAAGCCTTTTAACCTCACCTGTGACGCCAGTAATGTCGCATTAGGAGCAATTTTGTCACAAGGCCCTATTGGACAAGACTTGCCAGTGGCGTACGCCTCACGCACATTAAACGAATCCGAACAAAATTATTCTACGATAGAAAAGGAGTGTTTGTGTTTAGTTTGGGCAACGAAGTATTTCAGGCCCTACCTGTATGGTAACAAATTTAATATAGTCACTGATCATAAGCCGTTACAATGGCTATTTAACTTGAAAGACCCTTCGTCCAAATTACTAAGGTGGCGAATTAAGCTGGAAGAATACGACTATAGAATCATTTATAAAAAGGGAAAACTAAATACGAATGCCGATGCGTTGAGTCGCGTGGAAATTCACACGAAAGAAACGAACGGATTTCAAGAGTTAGTGCGATATATGGAGGACTTCAACAGAGATTTGGAACAAGCGGGTACGAGTGGACAAACAAGAAATGAACCGGATAACCTATCAATGATAGTTGAACCAGATACAGAGGCAAAAAATACAGAAACGATGGAAGAACCAACCCCAATGGATGAAAATGAAACTGTACATACAAACGAGGAACAAGATCCTATCGTAGGAGTTCCAATTGTAGAATCAGCTGTTAACTATGGAGCCAATCAGGTGATTGTGTCACGAGTATTGCATACACCTGCAAAATTAAAGAAATTAGAACTATTTGGGAAAAAACGAAGATACTTACTACAATTGCCAGATGATGACTTCGATCACTATTTAATGAAGTTTGTCATAGAGAATGTGGCCCCAGGAAAACTGTATTCCCTTTACTTCGAAAGTCCAGATATTTACCCTAAATTTTGTGAAACTATACGTAAAAATTTTAAATGGCCATCGCTCAAATTCAAGCGATGCCTAACAAAATTAATAGATGTCGAAGAAAAAGCAGATATACCTGAAATCATACAGGCTTATCATGAGAGCAAAACAAACCATAGGGGCATAGAAGAGACAGAGCAGAGAATAAAAGCCAAATATTACTGGCCAAACATAAGAGATACAGTACAAAATTACCTGGAACAATGTGAAATTTGCCAGCGTAGTAAATACGAAAGGAACCCCATTAAGACGAAGTACAACATCACGCCTACAGCTGCAAAGCCTTTCGAAATTGTCCACATAGACACATACACATTAGAAAAGACAAAGTTTCTAACTATTGTGGATAGTTTTTCGAAATTTGCCCAAGCCTATGTTTTGGATTCAATGATGGCAACTGAAGTAGCGGACAATTTAATAACTTTCTTCTCCCATTTTGGAGTGCCAATTCAAATAATCGCTGACAATGGGACAGAATTTAAGAATACAGTAATTGCCGAACTTTTAAGAAGCCATAAAGTAGAAACGCATTTCTGCACGCCAGATCATCCCCAATCGAATGGAATTGTGGAGAGATTCCACTCAACAATAGCAGAACACGTAAGATTGCTGAACAACCAAGGTCAAGAAGAGACACCCATCAAACAGAAGGTCAAGTACGCCGTGTTAGCATACAACAATTCAATTCATTCAACAACGGGATACAAACCAATGGAAATTGTGAACGGACACCTAGGAAGTGAGGATCCATTCAACATCACTATGAATGAAAATTTAATGACCAACTATGTAACTGAACACAAAGCAAGGACGAAATTGTTGTACGGAGAAATGAATAGGCGAATGACCGAGGCTAAAGTACGCTTAATGGAAAAGAGAAATGTAAATCGGGACGACCCAACGATGTTTGAAGAAGGAGATGACGTGCGTGAAAGAATAAAGAATCCTAGACAAAAATTAGGAGACAAATTTAAAGCATGTGCAAAAGCGGAAATTGTAAATAGAGAAAGGAAATTTGTCGAAAATCAGTCTGGAAGGAAAGTGAACATAGACAATCTAAAACGGCCCAGCCGTCACAAATGTATTAATCCAAGTAGAAATAAGGAGTAAATTAGACTCAAACCAAACCATGTACATATAAGTAAACGAAGGAAAAACATTTACAGCATCCTAGTCACGGGACAAGCTAGGGATGTCACACTGTTGGAACTCAAGGGAAATCCGGGAATGTTACCGCTAGAACTGGGAAAGGCAGTATTGATTGATGGAAGCCACAGTTTCATTCATTACAACGATTTAAGACCAGTAGCAGAACAACTAGAAGAGCTGAGAAGAAAAATAAATAATTTGACCAGCAATTGGGAAACGACAACACATCCAAGCCCTTATAAGAATGAGCTCCGCAATTTTTACGAGATCATGAAGGCAATACAGGAACAAGTTGAAAACCGCTTTTACCGAATATTTCCTAAAACAAATCGACCAAAGCGAGGAATCGTGGATGGATTAGGAGCAGTGTTCAAAGCGATAACGGGAAATTTGGACGCAGAAGATGGTCAAAAATACGACAAATTAATTAGAGAATTACGTGCGAAACAAAGGCTCACTCAAACTCAAGTTGTAACTCAAGGAAGAATGACAGTGTTGGCTTTAGAAAGGTTTAACAAAACGCTAAAACAGCTTTACGACAATGATAGAATACTGGAGGAAAAATTGAAAGAAATTGTACCTTATATCAAGGATGTGATCGACGATAGAAATTGTTCCTTTTTGAAGGAAATTGTCAACGAAATAATTGATATGTACGAGATAATCAACACCATCCTACAAGATGTCGAAAACTCGTTGGTATTTGCAAGATTAAATACCATGCACCCAAGCATAATGGACCAAAGGGATCTACTCACTGCACTCACGGAGTTAAGCAACGACATAGGAAGGACCAATCTACCACTACCTATAACTTTGGAAAATATAGTTAAATACGAAGAAATAACAAAACTGGAGTGTTTCCTATCGGACTATCGAATCACGTACATTTTACACATTCCTACTGTTCAGAATCTGCAATTTTCTTATTACCATTTGTATTCTATTCCCGTTTACATTCAGGGTCAGTTTAGGGCAATCATACCTAAAGGGAAGTACCTTGTAAAGAGCCAGTTGTACCACGCGTACTTTCACCGCGAGTGTCGTAAATTAAAGCCAGAACTATACTTGTGCTATGAAACAGACTTAACGGGAAATCAGCCAGAAACCCCTTGTGAAATACAGTTAATAAACTTAGTGAAAAATCCTTCGAACTGTACTCAAACGTTAATAAAAATAGACAGAATAATTTTAAATAGGTTAGATGTGTCAGATAAATGGATTGTAATAAGTCCTACAGAAGAAATAGCCCAGCTAACGTGCCAAAATAGACAAACAGAAGCCAAAACCTTGCACGGGACATATCTATACGAAATTCCAAAGGGATGTAAGTTAAGCATCGGGAACCAGCAGGCAACGAATACCATGAGGATCATGGAAAACACTCTGAAGCCCATTTTGCTACCTAAAATTATCACGGACGTTCCACCCCGACAGAACTTAAACTTGAGCATTCACCTACCCGAGCTCGAGTTAGATGACCTGCATAAGCTAAAACATGAAGTTTATGAGGAGCAGGAAAGCGGCAGCTGGACGGACAACGACCTCTACACACCCCCTAGTGTGTGGACATTACTAATGTATATTATAATTATAGGAGCAATGGCAGCTTTAACATGGAAAAAGTTGTTGCAACCCCGACTGAGGAATCGGAGTCAGAAGAACAACCAGTCAAATGAAGAGCCAATAGAAGTTCCACTCCCTCGGCTAGCCTAGGAGTTCCATCTCAGAGGGGAGGAGTTATATGGGGATGCTACCATAAGCCACCATACTAAAGAGACGCGGCCCAGACTTGCTGAGCTTGCAGAATCAAACAATAAAACCACATTGCGCTGGACCTTCGGGACTCACTCTGACAATCGATCGACAGTAATATTCAACTCACGTTGATTTCATTGTAACTTACCAAAGCTCGTTCTACTGTATTGTTACCGTTATACTTAATAATTCTTGTTAGTGTTGTGTTAACTACAAGTTTATATTAAATCATAAAATATAGTAATTGTTTAATTTTTTTTAAAAAGTCTTCCGAGGAATACGGAAAGATAAGTAGCGGCACTTTTTGGCCAAATCTTATGATTTGGCGTTATCTCGCCAACGCTACAGCCAATTTTGTTCAAATCGTCTCCTTTTGGCAAAATAAGCATAATAGGCCTTAAACGGCAAATCGTCAATTTGGCTCTAATAGAAGCGGCACTTTTTGGCCAAATCTTATGATTTGGCGTTATCTCGCCAACGCTACAGCCAATTTTGTTCAAATCGGCTCCTTTTGGCAAAATAAGCATAATAAGGCCTTAAACGGCAAATCGTCAATTTGGCTCTAATAGAAGCGGCACTTTTTGGCCAAATCTTATGATTTGGCGTTATCTCGCCAACGCTACAGCCAATTTTGTTCAAATCGTCTCCTTTTGGCAAAATAAGCATAATAAGGCCTTAAACGGCAAATCGTCAATTTGGCTCTAATAGAAGCGAGTTATATGGGGATGCTACCATAAGCCACCATACTAAAGAGACGCGGCCCAGACTTGCTGAGCTTGCAGAATCAAACAATAAAACCACATTGCGCTGGACCTTCGGGACTCACTCTGACAATCGATCGACAGTAATATTCAACTCACGTTGATTTCATTGTAACTTACCAAAGCTCGTTCTACTGTATTGTTACCGTTATACTTAATAATTCTTGTTAGTGTTGTGTTAACTACAAGTTTATATTAAATCATAAAATATAGTAATTGTTTAATTTTTTTAAAAAGTCTTCCGAGGAATACGGAAAGATAAGTGGCGCAGTCGTACGGATCAATCACGGAATCAATATTCAATCGCTGAGTAGTGAACTAACCGTGAGAGACCTTCGTGTAACGTGTACGGTAAAACTGTAGTAAAATCAATGTTTGTGTCGAGCATCGTGCTATTTTGGTAAGTACAACTGGTTAATAATTTTTGTACAAGATTTTTTATGTCAGAGATTAACGAGGTACTTGAACAGTTTGAATCCCTGAGTATTGATACCCCTTTGACAGGCCCTAATTGTAATCGCTCAGTCCCAATTAGAAATCGTAAACTTGTAAGAAACAGTAACGTAAAAATGGTTGAGTTTAAAACTGAGTATTTGAGGTGTGTCCCAGATTTCGATGGGAGCCCTAATGATCTTGGCCGTTACCTCGGCGTATGTCAATCCTTGATCGATTCCTTTTACGTTGCCCAACAACCCAACCACTTCCAAAATACCTTCTTGCTAAATTGTATTATTGGAAAGTTATCTGGGAATGCTAAATTGGTATTGGGAACACAAAACGTCAACAACTGGGAGGAACTAAAGGAAATTTTGACAAGGCATTTTGCGGATCAGAGGGATGAGGCATGTTTAAACATGGACTTAGTTATGCTTAAACAACGACAAAACGAAACCCCTAACGAATTTTACGATAGGGTTCTGCATATACTAAACTTGTTATGTTCTTATATTAATGCCCACGAAACTACGGAGATAGGGAAAGCTGTAAAAAAGGATCTATACAATAACTTGGCGCTGAAAACATTCCTATCAGGACTAAGAGAGCCCCTAGGAACAGCAATACGCTGTATGCGACCAAAAGATTTGCCAGAAGCATTGCAATTTGTAACACAGGAAGACAACACACACTATTTGCAAAATAATAGTAGTGGCAGCAGTAATAATGGCAGTAATAGAGTGCATAATGCAACAAACTACACACCTAGACCTAGGTTCAACCCTAGACCGTCATATAGGAATAATCACACTGGTCAATTTAGACCAGGAACCCATGTAAATACAGCAGTAAATCATACACCTAGACCAACGTATCAGCCATCGCAAGTAAGACAGAATTTCCAACCACCAAGGGTGACTACTAACGTCTTCAAATCGAATCCAAATCAACCCTTGCCAAAACCCACACCGATGAGTGTTTCGACGAGGAGAACCGGATTTACGAACAGACAGAATTCGGGAGGTTATTACCCCAATAGGACGTATTTTAATAATCCAAATAGACCACCCTATAACCCCGCACAAAATATCATCGCAGAAGAACTTTATAGCACCAGCGTAAACAGGAGTATCGATGACCAAGCTGTCTACGACGAAAAATACCATGGCGACCCAAAGGCGAGACGATATGGAAACGAATCCACTGAACAACAGGACGGATCAAGTTACCACGTGGGAAGTCGGTGCGACGCTGCATCTGCAGATTATTCTTATAAGAATTTTCTCGAAACTGGCCCAGACGAGAACGAAACATAAAACCAAAGATAATAACACTGAATAACACCGAGGGCAGTGAACTAAACTATATTACTTTTCCTGAACACAATCTTAAATTTTTAATTGATAGTGGTGCAAGTAAATCATTTATAAACCCGGAAGCTGCTAGGAAGATAGCTCCGAACCAAATTAAAAAAGACCCTTTTATAGTTTCAACCGCATTACAACAATCAGCCCATGAATTTAGTACAACGATACCAGCTTCGGAAATTTTCAAATTACCCCGATACACTTTGCTGAAATTTTATTTGTTTAAATTTCATGGAACCTTTGATGGATTGTTGGGATTAGATAATTTGAAACTGTTAGAAGCCCAATTAGATTTTCGGAAAAATAAAATGGTTACCCCTTATGCCACTATACCATTCCAAACGTATTGGACAAATGTACAGAATAACCATATAGAAATGGAACCAAGGATAGAAAAAGTAGTTAGAATTGAAACAAATATCCGAGATGGAGAGGTATTGATTGATTATCGGAAGATAAATGGATGTGAAATCCCAAGTTGTATAACAAAGACGAAAGATGGTCACGCTTTAGTCGTGATAAGAAATAGATCATGCCAATCAAAGATAATAGATTTAACCCGACCATTCGATGTCGAGGCGTTAGACAAAGGAATATTAGAGCATGAAACAATTGATGTAAACACAATGGATACCCATCGAGGGAGGAAATTGGAAACATCGCAGATTAGGACTAATCATCTTAATCGAGAAGAGAAGAAAGAAATTCTACGATTATGTACCGAATTTTCGGACATATTCTATCAAGAAGGCATACCTTTGACGTTTACTAGTCAAACAAAGCATGCTATCAAGACAACTGATGAACAGCCAGTGTACGTAAAGTCGTACAGGTACCCCTTCATACATAAAGAAGAAGTTAGGAGCCAAATAGACAAAATGTTGGACCAGGGAATCATTAGACATAGCAGTTCACCTTGGTCAGCCCCAATCTGGGTAGTTCCTAAGAAGATGGATGCGTCTGGAAAACGCAAATGGAGAGTCTGCGTGGATTACCGCAAACTCAATGAGAAAACTATCGACGACAAATACCCTTTACCCAATATAACTGATATACTGGATAAACTGGGGAAGTGTCAGTATTTTTCGACCCTTGATTTGGCGAGTGGTTTCCACCAAATTGAGATGAGGGAACAAGATATACCAAAGACGGCGTTTAGTACCGAAGGAGGGCATTATGAATATACCCGAATGCCCTTCGGATTAAAAAACGCACCTGCGACCTTCCAAAGAGCAATGGATGGAATTTTGAGCGGATTGCAGAATGAAAGGTGTCTAGTGTATCTTGACGACATAATCATTTACTCAACATCCTTACAAGAGCACTTGGAAAATTTAAGAGCAGTCTTTAATCGACTTAGAAAATCCAATTTCAAGGTCCAACTCGACAAGAGTGAATTTTTGAGGAAGGAAGTAAATTATTTGGGACATATTATAACCCCAGAAGGAGTTCGACCTAACCCGGAAAAAGTGAAAGTAGTAAAAAATTACCCGATTCCAGGAACCCCAAAGCAAATTAAAGGATTCCTTGGCTTGGTGGGATACTACAGGAAATTCATTAATAACTTTGCGCAGTTGACCAAACCTCTAACTAAATGTCTCAAGAAAGGAGCGAAAATTGAACATAATGAAGAATTTGTTAAATCTTTTGAGACCTGTAAAGAAATATTAATGAATGAACCTATCTTACAATATCCCGACCTCTCAAAGCCTTTTAACCTCACCTGTGACGCCAGTAATGTCGCATTAGGAGCAATTTTGTCACAAGGCCCTATTGGACAAGCTAGGGATGTCACACTGTTGGAACTCAAGGGAAATCCGGGAATGTTACCGCTAGAACTGGGAAAGGCAGTATTGATTGATGGAAGCCACAGTTTCATTCATTACAACGATTTAAGACCAGTAGCAGAACAACTAGAAGAGCTGAGAAGAAAAATAAATAATTTGACCAGCAATTGGGAAACGACAACACATCCAAGCCCTTATAAGAATGAGCTCCGCAATTTTTACGAGATCATGAAGGCAATACAGGAACAAGTTGAAAACCGCTTTTACCGAATATTTCCTAAAACAAATCGACCAAAGCGAGGAATCGTGGATGGATTAGGAGCAGTGTTCAAAGCGATAACGGGAAATTTGGACGCAGAAGATGGTCAAAAATACGACAAATTAATTAGAGAATTACGTGCGAAACAAAGGCTCACTCAAACTCAAGTTGTAACTCAAGGAAGAATGACAGTGTTGGCTTTAGAAAGGTTTAACAAAACGCTAAAACAGCTTTACGACAATGATAGAATACTGGAGGAAAAATTGAAAGAAATTGTACCTTATATCAAGGATGTGATCGACGATAGAAATTGTTCCTTTTTGAAGGAAATTGTCAACGAAATAATTGATATGTACGAGATAATCAACACCATCCTACAAGATGTCGAAAACTCGTTGGTATTTGCAAGATTAAATACCATGCACCCAAGCATAATGGACCAAAGGGATCTACTCACTGCACTCACGGAGTTAAGCAACGACATAGGAAGGACCAATCTACCACTACCTATAACTTTGGAAAATATAGTTAAATACGAAGAAATAACAAAACTGGAGTGTTTCCTATCGGACTATCGAATCACGTACATTTTACACATTCCTACTGTTCAGAATCTGCAATTTTCTTATTACCATTTGTATTCTATTCCCGTTTACATTCAGGGTCAGTTTAGGGCAATCATACCTAAAGGGAAGTACCTTGTAAAGAGCCAGTTGTACCACGCGTACTTTCACCGCGAGTGTCGTAAATTAAAGCCAGAACTATACTTGTGCTATGAAACAGACTTAACGGGAAATCAGCCAGAAACCCCTTGTGAAATACAGTTAATAAACTTAGTGAAAAATCCTTCGAACTGTACTCAAACGTTAATAAAAATAGACAGAATAATTTTAAATAGGTTAGATGTGTCAGATAAATGGATTGTAATAAGTCCTACAGAAGAAATAGCCCAGCTAACGTGCCAAAATGGACAAACAGAAGCCAAAACCTTGCACGGGACATATCTATATGAAATTCCAAAGGGATGTAAGTTAAGCATCGGGAACCAACAGGCAACGAATACCATGAGGATTATGGAAAACACTCTGAAGCCCATTTTGCTACCTAAAATTATCACGGACGTTCCACCCCGACAGAACTTAAACTTGAGCATTCACCTACCCGAGCTCGAGTTAGATGACCTGCATAAGCTAAAACATGAAGTTTATGAGGAGCAGGAAAGCGGCAGCTGGACGGACAACGACCTCTACACACCCCCTAGTGTGTGGACATTACTAATGTATATTATAATTATAGGAGCAATGGCAGCTTTAACATGGAAAAAGTTGTTGCAACCCCGACTGAGGAATCGGAGTCAGAAGAACAACCAGTCAAATGAAGAGCCAATAGAAGTTCCACTCCCTCGGCTAGCCTAGGAGTTCCATCTCAGAGGGGAGGAGTTATATGGGGATGCTACCATAAGCCACCATACTAAAGAGACGCGGCCCAGACTTGCTGAGCTTGCAGAATCAAACAATAAAACCACATTGCGCTGGACCTTCGGGACTCACTCTGACAATCGATCGACAGTAATATTCAACTCACGTTGATTTCATTGTAACTTACCAAAGCTCGTTCTACTGTATTGTTACCGTTATACTTAATAATTCTTGTTAGTGTTGTGTTAACTACAAGTTTATATTAAATCATAAAATATAGTAATTGTTTAATTTTTTTAAAAAGTCTTCCGAGGAATACGGAAAGATAAGTAGCGGCACTTTTTGGCCAAATCGTACAATTTGGCGTTATCTCGCCAACGCTACAGCCAATTTTGTTCAAATCGTCTCCTTTTGGCAAAATAAGCATAATAAGGCCTTAAACGGCAAATCGTCAATTTGGCTCTAATAGAAGCGGCACTTTTTGGCCAAATCGTACAATTTGGCGATTTCTCGCAAACGCTACAACCAATTTTGTTCAAATCGTCTCCTTTTGGCAAAATAAGCATAATAAGGCCTTAAACGGCAAATCGTCAATTTGGCTCTAATAGAAGCGGCACTTTTTGGCCAAATCTTATGATTTGGCGTTATCTCGCCAACGCTACAGCCAATTTTGTTCAAATCGTCTCCTTTTGGCAAAATAAGCATAATAAGGCCTTAAACGGCAAATCGTCAATTTGGCTCTAATAGAAGCGGCACTTTTTGGCCAAATCTTATGATTTGGCGTTATCTCGCCAACGCTACAGCCAATTTTGTTCAAATCGTCTCCTTTTGGCAAAATAAGCATAATAAGGCCTTAAACGGCAAATCGTCAATTTGGCTCTAATAGAAGCGGCACTTTTTGGCCAAATCGTACAATTTGGCGTTATCTCGCCAACGCTACAGCCAATTTTGTTCAAATCGTCTCCTTTTGGCAAAAAAAGCATAATAAGGCCTTAAACGGCAAATCGTCAATTTGGCTCTAATAGAAGCGGCACTTTTTGGCCAAATCTTATGATTTGGCGTTATCTCGCCAACGCTACAGCCAATTTTGTTCAAATCGTCTCCTTTTGGCAAAATAAGCATAATAAGGCCTTAAACGGCAAATCGTCAATTTGGCTCTAATAGAAGCGGCACTTTTTGGCCAAATCTTATGATTTGGCGTTATCTCGCCAACGCTACAGCCAATTTTGTTCAAATCGTCTCCTTTTGGCAAAATAAGCATAATAGGCCTTAAACGGCAAATCGTCAATTTGGCTCTAATAGAAGCGGCACTTTTTGGCCAAATCTTATGATTTGGCGTTATCTCGCCAACGCTACAGCCAATTTTGTTCAAATCGTCTCCGTTTGGCAAAATAAGCATAATAAGGCCTTAAACGGCAAATCGTCAATTTGGCTCTAATAGAAGCGGCACTTTTTGGCCAAATCTTATGATTTGGCGTTATCTCGCCAACGCTACAGCCAATTTTGTTCAAATCGTCTCCTTTTGGCAAAATAAGCATAATAAGGCCTTAAACGGCAAATCGTCAATTTGGCTCTAATAGAAGCGGCACTTTTTGGCCAAATCGTACAATTTGGCGATATCTCGCAAACGGTACAACCAATTTTGTTCAAATCGTCTCCTTTTGGCAAAATAAGCATAATAAGGCCTTAAACGGCAAATCGTCAATTTGGCTCTAATAGAAGCGGCACTTTTTGGCCAAATCGTACAATTTGGCGATTTCTCGCAAACGCTACAACCAATTTTGTTCAAATCGTCTCCTTTTGGCAAAATAAGCATAATAAGGCCTTAAACGGCAAATCGTCAATTTGGCTCTAATAGAAGCGGCACTTTTTGGCCAAATCGTACAATTTGGCGTTATCTCGCCAACGCTACAGCCAATTTTGTTCAAATCGTCTCCTTTTGGCAAAAAAAGCAGAATAAAGCCTTAAACGGCAAATCGTCAATTTGGCTCTAATAGAAGCGGCACTTTTTGGCCAAATCTTATGATTTGGCGTTATCTCGCCAACGCTACAGCCAATTTTGTTCAAATCGTCTCCTTTTGGCAAAATAAGCATAATAAGGCCTTAAACGGCAAATCGTCAATTTGGCTCTAATAGAAGCGGCACTTTTTGGCCAAATCTTATGATTTGGCGTTATCTCGCCAACGCTACAGCCAATTTTGTTCAAATCGTCTCCGTTTGGCAAAATAAGCATAATAAGGCCTTAAACGGCAAATCGTCAATTTGGCTCTAATAGAAGCGGCACTTTTTGGCCAAATCTTATGATTTGGCGTTATCTCGCCAACGCTACAGCCAATTTTGTTCAAATCGTCTCCTTTTGGCAAAATAAGCATAATAAGGCCTTAAACGGCAAATCGTCAATTTGGCTCTAATAGAAGCGGCACTTTTTGGCCAAATCGTACAATTTGGCGATTTCTCGCAAACGCTACAACCAATTTTGTTCAAATCGTCTCCTTTTGGCAAAATAAGCATAATAAGGCCTTAAACGGCAAATCGTCAATTTGACTCTAATAGAAGCGGCACTTTTTGGCCAAATCTTATGATTTGGCGTTATCTCGCCAACGCTACAGCCAATTTTGTTCAAATCGTCTCCTTTTGGCAAAATAAGCATAATAAGGCCTTAAACGGCAAATCGTCAATTTGACTCTAATAGAAGCGGCACTTTTTGGCCAAATCTTATGATTTGGCGTTATCTCGCCAACGCTACAGCCAATTTTGTTCAAATCGTCTCCTTTTGGCAAAATAAGCATAATAAGGCCTTAAACGGCAAATCGTCAATTTGGCTCTAATAGAAGCGGCACTTTTTGGCCAAATCGTACAATTTGGCGATTTCTCGCAAACGCTACAACCAATTTTGTTCAAATCGTCTCCTTTTGGCAAAATAAGCATAATAAGGCCTTAAACGGCAAATCGTCAATTTGGCTCTAATAGAAGCGGCACTTTTTGGCCAAATCTTATGATTTGGCGTTATCTCGCCAACGCTACAGCCAATTTTGTTCAAATCGTCTCCTTTTGGCAAAATAAGCATAATAGGCCTTAAACGGCAAATCGTCAATTTGGCTCTAATAGAAGCGGCACTTTTTGGCCAAATCTTATGATTTGGCGTTATCTCGCCAACGCTACAGCCAATTTTGTTCAAATCGGCTCCTTTTGGCAAAATAAGCATAATAAGGCCTTAAACGGCAAATCGTCAATTTGGCTCTAATAGAAGCGGCACTTTTTGGCCAAATCTTATGATTTGGCGTTATCTCGCCAACGCTACAGCCAATTTTGTTCAAATCGTCTCCTTTTGGCAAAATAAGCATAATAAGGCCTTAAACGGCAAATCGTCAATTTGGCTCTAATAGAAGCGGCACTTTTTGGCCAAATCGTACAATTTGGCGTTATCTCGCCAACGCTACAGCCAATTTTGTTCAAATCGTCTCCTTTTGGCAAAATAAGCATAATAAGGCCTTAAACGGCAAATCGTCAATTTGGCTCTAATAGAAGCGGCACTTTTTGGCCAAATCGTACAATTTGGCGATTTCTCGCAAACGCTACAACCAATTTTGTTCAAATCGTCTCCTTTTGGCAAAATAAGCATAATAAGGCCTTAAACGGCAAATCGTCAATTTGGCTCTAATAGAAGCGGCACTTTTTGGCCAAATCTTATGATTTGGCGTTATCTCGCCAACGCTACAGCCAATTTTGTTCAAATCGTCTCCTTTTGGCAAAATAAGCATAATAAGGCCTTAAACGGCAAATCGTCAATTTGGCTCTAATAGAAGCGGCACTTTTTGGCCAAATCTTATGATTTGGCGTTATCTCGCCAACGCTACAGCTAATTTTGTTCAAATCGTCTCCTTTTGGCAAAATAAGCATAATAAGGCCTTAAACGGCAAATCGTCAATTTGGCTCTAATAGAAGCGGCACTTTTTGGCCAAATCGTACAATTTGGCGTTATCTCGCCAACGCTACAGCCAATTTTGTTCAAATCGTCTCCTTTTGGCAAAAAAAGCATAATAAGGCCTTAAACGGCAAATCGTCAATTTGGCTCTAATAGAAGCGGCACTTTTTGGCCAAATCTTATGATTTGGCGTTATCTCGCCAACGCTACAGCCAATTTTGTTCAAATCGTCTCCTTTTGGCAAAATAAGCATAATAAGGCCTTAAACGGCAAATCGTCAATTTGGCTCTAATAGAAGCGGCACTTTTTGGCCAAATCTTATGATTTGGCGTTATCTCGCCAACGCTACAGCCAATTTTGTTCAAATCGTCTCCTTTTGGCAAAATAAGCATAATAGGCCTTAAACGGCAAATCGTCAATTTGGCTCTAATAGAAGCGGCACTTTTTGGCCAAATCGTACAATTTGGCGATTTCTCGCAAACGCTACAACCAATTTTGTTCAAATCGTCTCCTTTTGGCAAAATAAGCATAATAAGGCCTTAAACGGCAAATCGTCAATTTGGCTCTAATAGAAGCGGCACTTTTTGGCCAAATCGTACAATTTGGCGTTATCTCGCCAACGCTACAGCCAATTTTGTTCAAATCGTCTCCTTTTGGCAAAAAAAGCAGAATAAAGCCTTAAACGGCAAATCGTCAATTTGGCTCTAATAGAAGCGGCACTTTTTGGCCAAATCTTATGATTTGGCGTTATCTCGCCAACGCTACAGCCAATTTTGTTCAAATCGTCTCCTTTTGGCAAAATAAGCATAATAAGGCCTTAAACGGCAAATCGTCAATTTGGCTCTAATAGAAGCGGCACTTTTTGGCCAAATCTTATGATTTGGCGTTATCTCGCCAACGCTACAGCCAATTTTGTTCAAATCGTCTCCGTTTGGCAAAATAAGCATAATAAGGCCTTAAACGGCAAATCGTCAATTTGGCTCTAATAGAAGCGGCACTTTTTGGCCAAATCTTATGATTTGGCGTTATCTCGCCAACGCTACAGCCAATTTTGTTCAAATCGTCTCCTTTTGGCAAAATAAGCATAATAAGGCCTTAAACGGCAAATCGTCAATTTGGCTCTAATAGAAGCGGCACTTTTTGGCCAAATCGTACAATTTGGCGATTTCTCGCAAACGCTACAACCAATTTTGTTCAAATCGTCTCCTTTTGGCAAAATAAGCATAATAAGGCCTTAAACGGCAAATCGTCAATTTGACTCTAATAGAAGCGGCACTTTTTGGCCAAATCTTATGATTTGGCGTTATCTCGCCAACGCTACAGCCAATTTTGTTCAAATCGTCTCCTTTTGGCAAAATAAGCATAATAAGGCCTTAAACGGCAAATCGTCAATTTGACTCTAATAGAAGCGGCACTTTTTGGCCAAATCTTATGATTTGGCGTTATCTCGCCAACGCTACAGCCAATTTTGTTCAAATCGTCTCCTTTTGGCAAAATAAGCATAATAAGGCCTTAAACGGCAAATCGTCAATTTGGCTCTAATAGAAGCGGCACTTTTTGGCCAAATCGTACAATTTGGCGATTTCTCGCAAACGCTACAACCAATTTTGTTCAAATCGTCTCCTTTTGGCAAAATAAGCATAATAAGGCCTTAAACGGCAAATCGTCAATTTGGCTCTAATAGAAGCGGCACTTTTTGGCCAAATCTTATGATTTGGCGTTATCTCGCCAACGCTACAGCCAATTTTGTTCAAATCGTCTCCTTTTGGCAAAATAAGCATAATAGGCCTTAAACGGCAAATCGTCAATTTGGCTCTAATAGAAGCGGCACTTTTTGGCCAAATCTTATGATTTGGCGTTATCTCGCCAACGCTACAGCCAATTTTGTTCAAATCGTCTCCGTTTGGCAAAATAAGCATAATAAGGCCTTAAACGGCAAATCGTCAATTTGACTCTAATAGAAGCGGCACTTTTTGGCCAAATCTTATGATTTGGCGTTATCTCGCCAACGCTACAGCCAATTTTGTTCAAATCGTCTCCTTTTGGCAAAATAAGCATAATAAGGCCTTAAACGGCAAATCGTCAATTTGACTCTAATAGAAGCGGCACTTTTTGGCCAAATCTTATGATTTGGCGTTATCTCGCCAACGCTACAGCCAATTTTGTTCAAATCGTCTCCTTTTGGCAAAATAAGCATAATAAGGCCTTAAACGGCAAATCGTCAATTTGGCTCTAATAGAAGCGGCACTTTTTGGCCAAATCGTACAATTTGGCGATATCTCGCAAACGGTACAACCAATTTTGTTCAAATCGTCTCCTTTTGGCAAAATAAGCATAATAAGGCCTTAAACGGCAAATCGTCAATTTGGCTCTAATAGAAGCGGCACTTTTTGGCCAAATCGTACAATTTGGCGATTTCTCGCAAACGCTACAACCAATTTTGTTCAAATCGTCTCCTTTTGGCAAAATAAGCATAATAAGGCCTTAAACGGCAAATCGTCAATTTGACTCTAATAGAAGCGGCACTTTTTGGCCAAATCTTATGATTTGGCGTTATCTCGCCAACGCTACAGCCAATTTTGTTCAAATCGTCTCCTTTTGGCAAAATAAGCATAATAAGGCCTTAAACGGCAAATCGTCAATTTGGCTCTAATAGAAGCGGCACTTTTTGGCCAAATCTTATGATTTGGCGTTATCTCGCCAACGCTACAGCCAATTTTGTTCAAATCGTCTCCTTTTGGCAAAATAAGCATAATAAGGCCTTAAACGGCAAATCGTCAATTTGACTCTAATAGAAGCGGCACTTTTTGGCCAAATCTTATGATTTGGCGTTATCTCGCCAACGCTACAGCCAATTTTGTTCAAATCGTCTCCTTTTGGCAAAATAAGCATAATAAGGCCTTAAACGGCAAATCGTCAATTTGGCTCTAATAGAAGCGGCACTTTTTGGCCAAATCGTACAATTTGGCGTTATCTCGCCAACGCTACAGCCAATTTTGTTCAAATCGTCTCCTTTTGGCAAAAAAAGCATAATAAGGCCTTAAACGGCAAATCGTCAATTTGGCTCTAATAGAAGCGGCACTTTTTGGCCAAATCTTATGATTTGGCGTTATCTCGCCAACGCTACAGCCAATTTTGTTCAAATCGTCTCCTTTTGGCAAAATAAGCATAATAAGGCCTTAAACGGCAAATCGTCAATTTGGCTCTAATAGAAGCGGCACTTTTTGGCCAAATCTTATGATTTGGCGTTATCTCGCCAACGCTACAGCCAATTTTGTTCAAATCGTCTCCTTTTGGCAAAATAAGCATAATAGGCCTTAAACGGCAAATCGTCAATTTGGCTCTAATAGAAGCGGCACTTTTTGGCCAAATCTTATGATTTGGCGTTATCTCGCCAACGCTACAGCCAATTTTGTTCAAATCGGCTCCTTTTGGCAAAATAAGCATAATAAGGCCTTAAACGGCAAATCGTCAATTTGGCTCTAATAGAAGCGGCACTTTTTGGCCAAATCTTATGATTTGGCGTTATCTCGCCAACGCTACAGCCAATTTTGTTCAAATCGTCTCCTTTTGGCAAAATAAGCATAATAAGGCCTTAAACGGCAAATCGTCAATTTGGCTCTAATAGAAGCGGCACTTTTTGGCCAAATCGTACAATTTGGCGTTATCTCGCCAACGCTACAGCCAATTTTGTTCAAATCGTCTCCTTTTGGCAAAATAAGCATAATAAGGCCTTAAACGGCAAATCGTCAATTTGGCTCTAATAGAAGCGGCACTTTTTGGCCAAATCGTACAATTTGGCGATTTCTCGCAAACGCTACAACCAATTTTGTTCAAATCGTCTCCTTTTGGCAAAATAAGCATAATAAGGCCTTAAACGGCAAATCGTCAATTTGGCTCTAATAGAAGCGGCACTTTTTGGCCAAATCTTATGATTTGGCGTTATCTCGCCAACGCTACAGCCAATTTTGTTCAAATCGTCTCCTTTTGGCAAAATAAGCATAATAAGGCCTTAAACGGCAAATCGTCAATTTGGCTCTAATAGAAGCGGCACTTTTTGGCCAAATCTTATGATTTGGCGTTATCTCGCCAACGCTACAGCCAATTTTGTTCAAATCGTCTCCTTTTGGCAAAATAAGCATAATAAGGCCTTAAACGGCAAATCGTCAATTTGGCTCTAATAGAAGCGGCACTTTTTGGCCAAATCGTACAATTTGGCGTTATCTCGCCAACGCTACAGCCAATTTTGTTCAAATCGTCTCCTTTTGGCAAAAAAAGCATAATAAGGCCTTAAACGGCAAATCGTCAATTTGGCTCTAATAGAAGCGGCACTTTTTGGCCAAATCTTATGATTTGGCGTTATCTCGCCAACGCTACAGCCAATTTTGTTCAAATCGTCTCCTTTTGGCAAAATAAGCATAATAAGGCCTTAAACGGCAAATCGTCAATTTGGCTCTAATAGAAGCGGCACTTTTTGGCCAAATCTTATGATTTGGCGTTATCTCGCCAACGCTACAGCCAATTTTGTTCAAATCGTCTCCTTTTGGCAAAATAAGCATAATAGGCCTTAAACGGCAAATCGTCAATTTGGCTCTAATAGAAGCGGCACTTTTTGGCCAAATCTTATGATTTGGCGTTATCTCGCCAACGCTACAGCCAATTTTGTTCAAATCGTCTCCGTTTGGCAAAATAAGCATAATAAGGCCTTAAACGGCAAATCGTCAATTTGGCTCTAATAGAAGCGGCACTTTTTGGCCAAATCTTATGATTTGGCGTTATCTCGCCAACGCTACAGCCAATTTTGTTCAAATCGTCTCCTTTTGGCAAAATAAGCATAATAAGGCCTTAAACGGCAAATCGTCAATTTGGCTCTAATAGAAGCGGCACTTTGTGGCCAAATCGTACAATTTGGCGATATCTCGCAAACGGTACAACCAATTTTGTTCAAATCGTCTCCTTTTGGCAAAATAAGCATAATAAGGCCTTAAACGGCAAATCGTCAATTTGGCTCTAATAGAAGCGGCACTTTTTGGCCAAATCGTACAATTTGGCGATTTCTCGCAAACGCTACAACCAATTTTGTTCAAATCGTCTCCTTTTGGCAAAATAAGCATAATAAGGCCTTAAACGGCAAATCGTCAATTTGGCTCTAATAGAAGCGGCACTTTTTGGCCAAATCGTACAATTTGGCGTTATCTCGCCAACGCTACAGCCAATTTTGTTCAAATCGTCTCCTTTTGGCAAAAAAAGCAGAATAAAGCCTTAAACGGCAAATCGTCAATTTGGCTCTAATAGAAGCGGCACTTTTTGGCCAAATCTTATGATTTGGCGTTATCTCGCCAACGCTACAGCCAATTTTGTTCAAATCGTCTCCTTTTGGCAAAATAAGCATAATAAGGCCTTAAACGGCAAATCGTCAATTTGGCTCTAATAGAAGCGGCACTTTTTGGCCAAATCTTATGATTTGGCGTTATCTCGCCAACGCTACAGCCAATTTTGTTCAAATCGTCTCCGTTTGGCAAAATAAGCATAATAAGGCCTTAAACGGCAAATCGTCAATTTGGCTCTAATAGAAGCGGCACTTTTTGGCCAAATCTTATGATTTGGCGTTATCTCGCCAACGCTACAGCCAATTTTGTTCAAATCGTCTCCTTTTGGCAAAATAAGCATAATAAGGCCTTAAACGGCAAATCGTCAATTTGGCTCTAATAGAAGCGGCACTTTTTGGCCAAATCGTACAATTTGGCGATTTCTCGCAAACGCTACAACCAATTTTGTTCAAATCGTCTCCTTTTGGCAAAATAAGCATAATAAGGCCTTAAACGGCAAATCGTCAATTTGACTCTAATAGAAGCGGCACTTTTTGGCCAAATCTTATGATTTGGCGTTATCTCGCCAACGCTACAGCCAATTTTGTTCAAATCGTCTCCTTTTGGCAAAATAAGCATAATAAGGCCTTAAACGGCAAATCGTCAATTTGACTCTAATAGAAGCGGCACTTTTTGGCCAAATCTTATGATTTGGCGTTATCTCGCCAACGCTACAGCCAATTTTGTTCAAATCGTCTCCTTTTGGCAAAATAAGCATAATAAGGCCTTAAACGGCAAATCGTCAATTTGGCTCTAATAGAAGCGGCACTTTTTGGCCAAATCGTACAATTTGGCGATTTCTCGCAAACGCTACAACCAATTTTGTTCAAATCGTCTCCTTTTGGCAAAATAAGCATAATAAGGCCTTAAACGGCAAATCGTCAATTTGGCTCTAATAGAAGCGGCACTTTTTGGCCAAATCTTATGATTTGGCGTTATCTCGCCAACGCTACAGCCAATTTTGTTCAAATCGTCTCCTTTTGGCAAAATAAGCATAATAGGCCTTAAACGGCAAATCGTCAATTTGGCTCTAATAGAAGCGGCACTTTTTGGCCAAATCTTATGATTTGGCGTTATCTCGCCAACGCTACAGCCAATTTTGTTCAAATCGTCTCCGTTTGGCAAAATAAGCATAATAAGGCCTTAAACGGCAAATCGTCAATTTGACTCTAATAGAAGCGGCACTTTTTGGCCAAATCTTATGATTTGGCGTTATCTCGCCAACGCTACAGCCAATTTTGTTCAAATCGTCTCCTTTTGGCAAAATAAGCATAATAAGGCCTTAAACGGCAAATCGTCAATTTGACTCTAATAGAAGCGGCACTTTTTGGCCAAATCTTATGATTTGGCGTTATCTCGCCAACGCTACAGCCAATTTTGTTCAAATCGTCTCCTTTTGGCAAAATAAGCATAATAAGGCCTTAAACGGCAAATCGTCAATTTGGCTCTAATAGAAGCGGCACTTTTTGGCCAAATCGTACAATTTGGCGATATCTCGCAAACGGTACAACCAATTTTGTTCAAATCGTCTCCTTTTGGCAAAATAAGCATAATAAGGCCTTAAACGGCAAATCGTCAATTTGGCTCTAATAGAAGCGGCACTTTTTGGCCAAATCGTACAATTTGGCGATTTCTCGCAAACGCTACAACCAATTTTGTTCAAATCGTCTCCTTTTGGCAAAATAAGCATAATAAGGCCTTAAACGGCAAATCGTCAATTTGACTCTAATAGAAGCGGCACTTTTTGGCCAAATCTTATGATTTGGCGTTATCTCGCCAACGCTACAGCCAATTTTGTTCAAATCGTCTCCTTTTGGCAAAATAAGCATAATAAGGCCTTAAACGGCAAATCGTCAATTTGACTCTAATAGAAGCGGCACTTTTTGGCCAAATCTTATGATTTGGCGTTATCTCGCCAACGCTACAGCCAATTTTGTTCAAATCGTCTCCTTTTGGCAAAATAAGCATAATAAGGCCTTAAACGGCAAATCGTCAATTTGGCTCTAATAGAAGCGGCACTTTTTGGCCAAATCGTACAATTTGGCGTTATCTCGCCAACGCTACAGCCAATTTTGTTCAAATCGTCTCCTTTTGGCAAAATAAGCATAATAAGGCCTTAAACGGCAAATCGTCAATTTGGCTCTAATAGAAGCGGCACTTTTTGGCCAAATCGTACAATTTGGCGATATCTCGCAAACGGTACAGCCAATTTTGTTCAAATCGTCTCCTTTTGGCAAAATAAGCATAATAAGGCCTTAAACGGCAAATCGTCAATTTGGCTCTAATAGAAGCGGCACTTTTTGGCCAAATCGTACAATTTGGCGATATCTCGCCAACGCTACAACCAATTTTGTTCAAATCGTCTCCTTTTGGCAAAATAAGCATAATAAGGCGTTAAACGGCAAATCGTCAATTTGGCTCTAATAGAAGCGGCACTTTTTGGCCAAATCGTACAATTTGGCGATATCTCGCCAACGCTACAACCAATTTTGTTCAAATCGTCTCCTTTTGGCAAAATAAGCATAATAAGGCGTTAAACGGCAAATCGTCAATTTGGCTCTAATAGAAGCGGCACTTTTTGGCCAAATCGTACAATTTGGCGTTATCTCGCCAACGCTACAGCCAATTTTGTTCAAATCGTCTCCTTTTGGCAAAATAAGCATAATAAGGCCTTAAACGGCAAATCGTCAATTTGGCTCTAATAGAAGCGGCACTTTTTGGCCAAATCGTACAATTTGGCGTTATCTCGCCAACGCTACAGCCAATTTTGTTCAAATCGTCTCCTTTTGGCAAAAAAAGCAGAATAAAGCCTTAAACGGCAAATCGTCAATTTGGCTCTAATAGAAGCGGCACTTTTTGGCCAAATCTTATGATTTGGCGTTATCTCGCCAACGCTACAGCCAATTTTGTTCAAATCGTCTCCTTTTGGCAAAATAAGCATAATAAGGCCTTAAACGGCAAATCGTCAATTTGGCTCTAATAGAAGCGGCACTTTTTGGCCAAATCTTATGATTTGGCGTTATCTCGCCAACGCTACAGCCAATTTTGTTCAAATCGTCTCCTTTTGGCAAAATAAGCATAATAAGGCCTTAAACGGCAAATCGTCAATTTGACTCTAATAGAAGCGGCACTTTTTGGCCAAATCTTATGATTTGGCGTTATCTCGCCAACGCTACAGCCAATTTTGTTCAAATCGTCTCCTTTTGGCAAAATAAGCATAATAAGGCCTTAAACGGCAAATCGTCAATTTGGCTCTAATAGAAGCGGCACTTTTTGGCCAAATCTTATGATTTGGCGTTATCTCGCCAACGCTACAGCCAATTTTGTTCAAATCGGCTCCTTTTGGCAAAATAAGCATAATAAGGCCTTAAACGGCAAATCGTCAATTTGGCTCTAATAGAAGCGGCACTTTTTGGCCAAATCTTATGATTTGGCGTTATCTCGCCAACGCTACAGCCAATTTTGTTCAAATCGTCTCCTTTTGGCAAAATAAGCATAATAAGGCCTTAAACGGCAAATCGTCAATTTGGCTCTAATAGAAGCGGCACTTTTTGGCCAAATCGTACAATTTGGCGTTATCTCGCCAACGCTACAGCCAATTTTGTTCAAATCGTCTCCTTTTGGCAAAAAAAGCAGAATAAAGCCTTAAACGGCAAATCGTCAATTTGGCTCTAATAGAAGCGGCACTTTTTGGCCAAATCTTATGATTTGGCGTTATCTCGCCAACGCTACAGCCAATTTTGTTCAAATCGTCTCCTTTTGGCAAAATAAGCATAATAAGGCCTTAAACGGCAAATCGTCAATTTGGCTCTAATAGAAGCGGCACTTTTTGGCCAAATCTTATGATTTGGCGTTATCTCGCCAACGCTACAGCCAATTTTGTTCAAATCGTCTCCTTTTGGCAAAATAAGCATAATAGGCCTTAAACGGCAAATCGTCAATTTGGCTCTAATAGAAGCGGCACTTTTTGGCCAAATCTTATGATTTGGCGTTATCTCGCCAACGCTACAGCCAATTTTGTTCAAATCGTCTCCGTTTGGCAAAATAAGCATAATAAGGCCTTAAACGGCAAATCGTCAATTTGGCTCTAATAGAAGCGGCACTTTTTGGCCAAATCGTACAATTTGGCGATTTCTCGCAAACGCTACAACCAATTTTGTTCAAATCGTCTCCTTTTGGCAAAATAAGCATAATAAGGCCTTAAACGGCAAATCGTCAATTTGACTCTAATAGAAGCGGCACTTTTTGGCCAAATCTTATGATTTGGCGTTATCTCGCCAACGCTACAGCCAATTTTGTTCAAATCGTCTCCTTTTGGCAAAATAAGCATAATAAGGCCTTAAACGGCAAATCGTCAATTTGGCTCTAATAGAAGCGGCACTTTTTGGCCAAATCGTACAATTTGGCGATTTCTCGCAAACGCTACAACCAATTTTGTTCAAATCGTCTCCTTTTGGCAAAATAAGCATAATAAGGCCTTAAACGGCAAATCGTCAATTTGACTCTAATAGAAGCGGCACTTTTTGGCCAAATCTTATGATTTGGCGTTATCTCGAGTTATATCACGGTAGCCCGGACTTATGTTTAAAAAAAAAATTAATAAAATTTATTTTCTCGAATAAAGTAATACAAAATTATTATATTTGTTTTATTACAGACAATGATTACTCGCGTAAGTTACAACTGATACTAAATCTAAATCTTCTATGCTCCTAAACTATTTATATTAAAATTGTATTATAGTCAGCAAATTCCTCAGGTCTCCGGTCTTTAGTGGAATTCTCCTGATGTAACTCCTCCCCCCTTAGTTTCAACTCCTTAGGGTAGCCGAGGGAGTTGGATGCCCTCCTCGAGGTTGGTTGCCGAGTGGGTTGCTTGGTTCTTAGCTTTTGACAGGCCAATTTTCTTCAAAACGGCGGCTAGGCAGCAACCTATCAGCAACGCATATATGATTAAGGTCCATAAACTTGGCCACACTGAAACCACACTGGTGGCTTGAGTTTCTTCCTGGAAAACTTCATTTTTTAATTCGTGTAAATCGTCCAACTTTACTTCGGGTAAATGAATACTCGGGTTTAATTTACGTTGTGTCACATGATTTAAACTTATGTCGGGAAACAAGACGGGTTGCGATTGAGTTTTTATTATTTCGTGTATGTTTCTCACTGTTTTTCCACTAACTGTCAACTGACAATCCCACGGTAGTTGACACAAAAATGTTCCTTCCAAATTCCTTGCTTCATTCTGTCTTCCTGGGCAGCTCATCCGTACAACCTCCCTTTGCGGTAGTACTAGGATCCATTTGTTGGTGGATTCCAGTTGGTCCATGATTGTTTCTTTGATCTCGATCTGCACTTGGTCACAGGTGTTTGGTGTTTTGTTGGCATTCAGAAGCTTTACTTCGCAGGGGGCGTTATCGTGGGTTTCTGTTAAACTTTCTTTGTGGCATAGGTATAGCTCTAGTGCAATTTCTTGACACTCTTCGTTATAGTAGGCATAATGCGATCGACTGTTCAAAAGAAATTTATGACGCGGTATTACGACCTTAAACAGACCTTCCCTAGGTACTGGTGCAGGGTATAAATGAAAGTAGGCGAAAGACTGAGGGTAAACTGTTGATATGTGTAATATGTACGTTATCCTATTTTTTGAAATAAAACATTCTACTTTGATGAATTTTTCAAAAGTTAAAACGTTTTCAGGGGTTACTTCCAATGGAAATTCGTCAGGTTTGATTTTACTTTGGATATGCATCAGTTCATTATAAAGATCTTCTGACTTAATTATGCTAGGGTGTAATGTCCCTAATCTGGCAAATACAAGTGAGTTTTCTATGTCTTGTAAGACGGAATAGATTAATTCGTACATGTTAATGATTTCATTAATTACTTCTTTTATGAAAACACAATTCCTGCTATCTATTACGTCTTTGACATAGGGGATAACTTGATTCATTTTTTCCTCGATTAGCCTATCATTTTGGTATAATTGAAAAAGGGTTTGGTTAAATCTTTTTACCGCGGATATTAGCAATGTTTCGCGTGTTGTGGTTTTTGCTTGGAATTTCTCTTGATTTGATTGAAGGGTTTTTATGAGCCTATCATACCTTTCTCCGTCTGATGCGTCGAGATTTCCCGTTACGGCCTTAAATATCGATCCTAAACCGTTTACTATTCCCCGTCTTTGTCTAAGAGAGAGAGGTATTATTCCTTTTAGTTTTTCGTTCACTCTTCCTTGAACGAAGTTCAGAACTTCCACGAAATTTTTGAATTCATCTAGGTATGGTTTTAGGTGATTAACTGAATTGATTGTGATGGTTATATTTGTCGTCCTTTCTTGAAGTATGTCCAGTTGGAGGGTGATAGGTGTTAGGTCGTGATAGTGTAGGAGTGTGTGTATGTTATCTGTCACTCTGGCATTTCCTTTTTTTACAGGTACAATACCAGGATTGTCCCTCAATTCGATTAATTCTATTTGTCCTTGGGATTGTGTTCCATAGAGTCCTTTAAGGATGCTGCAATATTACACTAAGATTACTTAACATACTAGCGGGTTACTTAATTAGCTTAATTAATAGATTAATACCTAAATAACTACGGATTATCTTTATCGCGATCAGGTTTTTTCTTTAGTGGTCGCTTCAGATTGTCCATGTGGATCTTTTTCCCTTTGTTACAAGTTACTGTTTTACGGGCTGGGTCCACTGTTTCTAACTCAGTAGAGGGTCGAAATTTATTACTCAATTTTTGTCTTTTGTTTTCCTTGATGAAAACTTCCTTTCCTGGTTCGAACAAAGTCGGTTCATCCCTATCTTTATTCCGATTGCCTATCGTCTTTTCTTTTCTCTCTGCTAGTAGTTCATTCAATTTTGAGTATAGAATTTTGGTCTTGTCCCTGTGTTCGGTCACATAGTTAGACATTAGTGTTTGATTTAGGTCGACGTTGAAGGGATCTTCATTGCCTATATGCCCGTTTATTATGTCGATCGGTTTGTATCCTGTTGCTGAGTGCAGGGAGTAATTATACGCCAATATAGCGTATTTCATTTTATTTCCGATCTCTGCGTCTGCCTGTCCTTGATTATTCAATAGCCTTATGTGTTCGGCCAGTGTCGAATGCAACCTTTCCACAAGTCCGTTAGACTGAGGGTGGTCCGGTGAACAGAAATGGATTTCGATTTTGTGTAACTTTAATAGTTCCATCATAACGGTATTCTTAAATTCTGTACCATTATCTGTTACTATTTTAATTGGAATTCCGTGGTGGGTGAAGAATGTCATCAGATTGTCAGCAATCTCGGTGGCTGCTAGTGTCTTCAAAGGGTACGCTTGGGCGTATTTCGAAAAACTATCTATCACCGTTAAGAATTTAGTGTTGCTTAAAGTATATGTGTCTAAATGTATAACCTCGAAGGGTTTCGACGCCGTAGGGGTTACATTCATTTGCATTTTTACAGGGTTTCTTTCATATTTGCTTTTTTGGCAGATTTCACATTCGTTGATGTAAAACTGAATCGATTCCTTTATATTGGGCCAATAGTATTTGGTCTTTACTCGTTGCTCAGTCTCCTCGATTCCCCTATGATTAGTCTTGCCCTCGTGGTACGCCCGTATAATTTCCGTTATCTCGTCTTTTTCCTGTACATCCACTAGTTTTATGGTGCATCGCTTGAATTTCAGAGATGGCCATTTGAAATTCCTTCGAACTACTTCGCAGAATGGGGGATATAGGTCAGGATCCTCGAAATATAATGAGTACAACTTTGCTGGGTCGACATTCTCTATTATGAATTTCATGAGGTAATGTTCCAGATTGTCCTCCGGTAGTTGTAATATAAACCTTCTCTTTTTCCCAAATAGTTCCATCTTCTTGGGTTCGGCGGGAGAGTGGAGTACGCGCGTGATTATTATTTGGTTAGCCCCAAAATTTACAGCAGTCTCTGCTATCGGTACTCCGACTATCGGGTCTTGTTCTACGTTAGTGTGCATGGTTATTCCGTCACTGTCATCCCTATCCCTGTTTCCTTCTGTTTCTTCCACCTGTTCCTTTTCTTTTATTAGATCCAAATCTGGTTGCGCTATCATTGACATCTTATCCATCTCATCCCCTTGACCTACGTCATTTTCCGTGTTTTTATTTTGCAAGCTATTGTTGAATTCCTCCATGTATTGTACCAACTTGGCGAATTCGTCTGTCTCTTTCACGTGTATCTCGACCCTGCTTAGGGCATCGGCATTAGTATTCAAACTTCCTTTTTTATATTTGATTTCATAATCAAACTCTTCGAGCTTGATCCTCCATCTCAAGAGTTTTGACGAAGGGTCCTTCAGGTTGAAGAGCCACTGTAAAGGTTTGTGGTCCGTTATTATATTAAATTTCCTCCCGAATAGGTAGGGGCGAAAATATTTGGTAGCCCATACTAAGCACAGGCACTCCCTTTCAATGGTTGAGTACTTTTGTTCCGAGTCACTGAGAGTTCTGGAGGCATACGCAACCGGTAGGTCTTGACCTATGGGCCCTTGTGACAGTACAGCGCCTAATGCAATGTTACTAGCGTCGCAGGTTAGATTAAAAGTTTTTTCCATATCGGGATACTGCAGGATTGGTTCATTCATTAACAATTTTTTACACGTTTCAAAACACTCAACAAATTCGTGGTTATGTTCAATTCGTACACCTTTCTTCAAGCATCTTGTCAATGGCTTGGTTAATTTGGCGAAATTATTGATGAATCTACGGTAATATCCTAGCAAGCCAAGGAAGCCTTTAATCTGTTTTACATTGGTTGGTATTGGGTAGTTCTTTATGGCTAAAATTTTGTCGGGGTTTGGCCTGACTCCTTCTGGTGTCACTACATGGCCTAAATAAGCGACTTCTTTTCTAAGGAACTCGCTCTTGTCCAACTGTATCTTAAAATTTGAGTCCCTTAGCCGATTGAACACCGATCGGAGACTTTCCAAATGCTCTTGTAGGGAAGTGGAGAATACGATTATATCATCTAAATAGACCAAACATTTTTCGTTCTGAATACCCCGTAGAATGCTGTCCATAACACGTTGAAAGGTGGCTGGGGCATTCTTGAGCCCAAAAGGCATTCGGGTGTATTCGAAATGGCCCTGCTCTGTGCTAAAAGCCGTTTTCTGTATGTCGGTTTCCTCCATTTCTATCTGGTGGAAACCGCTAGCAAGATCCAGGGTGGTGAAGTACTGGCACTTCCCTAACTTGTCAAGCAAGTCTGTAATGTTAGGGAGTGGGTACTTATCACTGATGGTTTTCTCGTTTAATTTGCGGAAATCCACACAGACACGCCATTTTTGTTTCCCAGATGCGTCGGCCTTTTTGGGTACTACCCATATTGGTGCCGACCAAGGGGAGTTGCTGGGACGGATGATGTTCTGATCTAACATTTTATTTATTTGGTTCTCCACTTCCTTCCTATGCACCAATGGGTATCGGTACGTCTTTGCGTAAACCGGCAGTTCGTCGGTTGTTTTGATCGAGTGCTTGATTTTATTTGTAAAAGTGAGAGGAGTATCTTCATTATAAAAAATGTCGGAGTATTCTTGGCATAATTTTAAAATTTTTGATTTTTCTTCTTGGTTCAAATGACTGATACGGATTATCGAGGGGTCAAATTCTTGGGGTACTCTTGGGTCAGTTCTATAATGATTTAAATCTATGACGTTATCGTCATTAAAAGGTTCTACTTTAAATCGCGAAGAGATATCTAAGGATACTGGTTCAGTGGTGCTATTTAATATAGTAGTCAATGCGTAGCCATCTTTTGTTTTCGAAATACAGTTCGGAATTTCACAGCCCTGTATCTTTGTGTATGGAATGACTATACTTCCTTGTTGAATGTCCGTTTTAACCTTGATTATTTGTTCGCTACGTGCTGCTATAGTAACGTTATTAATCTCCTTTCCTGTCTTATGAAATTGTAGTTTTATTTTAGCGTATGGTGTGATAATATACCCATTGTTATAATCTAAGTTTGCTTGTAAAAGTTTCAGATTGTCTAAACCCAGTAATCCATGGAACGAATTATGGAATTTAAACATGAAGAATTTCATAAGAGTGGGTTTGGGTAGTTTAAATATTTTTGAGCTAGGTATTTTCGTGCTGAATTCATGGGCGGATTTTTGAAATACAGTAGAAACTAAGAAAGGATCTGATTGGATATGTTCGGAAAAATATTGATTTGCAATTTCGGGGTCGATAAATGACTTAGTGGATCCGCTGTCTATTAAAAATTTAAGGTCATATTCCGGGAATCTAATGTATGATAATTCACTAACGTCGTTATTGTTTAGAGATATAATTTCCGGCGTTACGTTTCGTTCTCGACGAAGCTCGTTCTCGGAAAATTTACGTACGTTTCGGAATCTGCTGAATCAGCATTTTCATAGGAATTGTTTTGCCAGCGCTGTTCCCGCGAGCTTCCCGGAAATTCTCGGGTCGATTGACTTCGTGGAATGTAATCTTCGGTGACCTCGACTTCGTCGTGTGAATTTCCGGCGACATTTGTATTATACAATTCTTCAACTTTAAAATTTTGTGATTGATTATTTGGTCGATATCCATTAAAATTTTGATTATTATTATTATTATGGAAATGTGGTCGTGTGATTCGTGTGGTTTGTCTGGTAGATGTACTCATGGGTACAGGGTTTGGAAGGGGTTTATTCTGGTTAGGGCGAAATACGTTTGTCATTGGTCTGTTTGGTACATTTTGTGTGTTTTGGAAATTTCGCGTGTTTTGAAAAGATTGTGTGTTCGGGAAACTTTGTTGAGAATGATTGTTTGTATTGAATGACTGGAATCTTCTGAAAGTGTTAAATGGAGGGTTGTAGCTAGAAGTTTGAGTACGAGGGGGTGAATTTTTATTAGGAGGTGTTCTAATGTTTCGTGTGGGTGTTTGGGTAGAATTTGGAAGTCTGGAGTTCGACTGGAGATAATGTACATTATTCTCTTCCATGACAAATTGTAGCGCTTCGGGTAAATCTCTAGGACGCATGCATCGTATGGTGGTCCCTATAGGCTCTTTAAGTCCCGATAGAAAAGTTTTCAAAGCTAAGTTATTATATAATTCTCTTTTTAATTTTTTAGCACCCTCTGTAGTCTCATGAGTGCTAATATATGAGCAGAGCAAATTAAGTATATGCAATACACGGTCGTAAAATTGACTTGGACATTCACTGTTCCATTGACGGAGCATTACTAAATCCCTGTTAAGGCAAGCCTCATCTCTTTGATCAGCGAAATGTCTCCCCAAAATGTTTTTTAGCTCTTCCCATGTATTCACACTCTGTGTCCCTAATACAAGCTTCGCACTACCAGTGAGTTTACCAATTATACAATTTAATAGATATACGTTTTGGAAGTGATTAGGCTGCTGAGCAATATAAAACGAATCAATTATAGATTGGCACACACTTAGGTACCTGCCGAGATCATTTGGGTTCCCATCAAATTCTGGGATACACCTTATATATTCAGTTTTGAACTCTGCCATTTTGTTGAGATAAGTATCAGAATGCGAGGTATTAATAGAGTGGTTTTTAATCGATCTTTCACAAGGAAGTTCTGTTGAAGGCGTTTCTAACTTAAGAGTTTCCAAACGAGTTAACAGATCATCAACATCAGACATGAAAAATAGTCGATTGCACTTACCAAAATATGAAGATAAGTTCTAGGGTCATAGCCATCAGACTTGGCACTTCAGTTAGCGATTTTGAGCCTTCTGCAATTGCCGGTCCTTGCTGGTTGACTTCTTGGTCCAGGCCCTTCGTGGTTTTCGTAGATTCTTTGGTCACTTCCGGTTAGTTCGGTGTCGTAGTTTCGACAACAAGCCCGAGAAATGATCCGAACGACTGCGCCAGTTATATCACGGTAGCCCGGACTTATGTTTAAAAAAAAATTAATAAAATTTATTTTCTCGAATAAAGTAATACAAAATTATTATATTTGTTTTATTACAGACAATGATTACTCGCGTAAGTTACAACTGATACTAAATCTAAATCTTCTATGCTCCTAAACTATTTATATTAAAATTGTATTATAGTCAGCAAATTCCTCAGGTCTCCGGTCTTTAGTGGAATTCTCCTGATGTAACTCTCGCCAACGCTACAGCCAATTTTGTTCAAATCGTCTCCTTTTGGCAAAATAAGCATAATAAGGCCTTAAACGGCAAATCGTCAATTTGACTCTAATAGAAGCGGCACTTTTTGGCCAAATCTTATGATTTGGCGTTATCTCGCCAACGCTACAGCCAATTTTGTTCAAATCGTCTCCTTTTGGCAAAATAAGCATAATAAGGCCTTAAACGGCAAATCGTCAATTTGGCTCTAATAGAAGCGGCACTTTTTGGCCAAATCGTACAATTTGGCGATATCTCGCAAACGGTACAACCAATTTTGTTCAAATCGTCTCCTTTTGGCAAAATAAGCATAATAAGGCCTTAAACGGCAAATCGTCAATTTGGCTCTAATAGAAGCGGCACTTTTTGGCCAAATCGTACAATTTGGCGATTTCTCGCAAACGCTACAACCAATTTTGTTCAAATCGTCTCCTTTTGGCAAAATAAGCATAATAAGGCCTTAAACGGCAAATCGTCAATTTGACTCTAATAGAAGCGGCACTTTTTGGCCAAATCTTATGATTTGGCGTTATCTCGCCAACGCTACAGCCAATTTTGTTCAAATCGGCTCCTTTTGGCAAAATAAGCATAATAAGGCCTTAAACGGCAAATCGTCAATTTGGCTCTAATAGAAGCGGCACTTTTTGGCCAAATCTTATGATTTGGCGTTATCTCGCCAACGCTACAGCCAATTTTGTTCAAATCGTCTCCTTTTGGCAAAATAAGCATAATAAGGCCTTAAACGGCAAATCGTCAATTTGGCTCTAATAGAAGCGGCACTTTTTGGCCAAATCGTACAATTTGGCGATATCTCGCAAACGGTACAGCCAATTTTGTTCAAATCGTCTCCTTTTGGCAAAATAAGCATAATAAGGCCTTAAACGGCAAATCGTCAATTTGGCTCTAATAGAAGCGGCACTTTTTGGCCAAATCTTATGATTTGGCGTTATCTCGCCAACGCTACAGCCAATTTTGTTCAAATCGTCTCCTTTTGGCAAAATAAGCATAATAAGGCCTTAAACGGCAAATCGTCAATTTGACTCTAATAACTTATCTTTCCGTATTCCTCGGAAGACTTTTTAAAAAAATTAAACAATTACTATATTTTATGATTTAATATAAACTTGTAGTTAACACAACACTAACAAGAATTATTAAGTATAACGGTAACAATACAGTAGAACGAGCTTTGGTAAGTTACAATGAAATCAACGTGAGTTGAATATTACTGTCGATCGATTGTCAGAGTGAGTCCCGAAGGTCCAGCGCAATGTGGTTTTATTGTTTGATTCTGCAAGCTCAGCAAGTCTGGGCCGCGTCTCTTTAGTATGGTGGCTTATGGTAGCATCCCCATATAACTCCTCCCCTCTGAGATGGAACTCCTAGGCTAGCCGAGGGAGTGGAACTTCTATTGGCTCTTCATTTGACTGGTTGTTCTTCTGACTCCGATTCCTCAGTCGGGGTTGCAACAACTTTTTCCATGTTAAAGCTGCCATTGCTCCTATAATTATAATATACATTAGTAATGTCCACACACTAGGGGGTGTGTAGAGGTCGTTGTCCGTCCAGCTGCCGCTTTCCTGCTCCTCATAAACTTCATGTTTTAGCTTATGCAGGTCATCTAACTCGAGCTCGGGTAGGTGAATGCTCAAGTTTAAGTTCTGTCGGGGTGGAACGTCCGTGATAATTTTAGGTAGCAAAATGGGCTTCAGAGTGTTTTCCATGATCCTCATGGTATTCGTTGCCTGCTGGTTCCCGATGCTTAACTTACATCCCTTTGGAATTTCGTATAGATATGTCCCGTGCAAGGTTTTGGCTTCTGTTTGTCTATTTTGGCACGTTAGCTGGGCTATTTCTTCTGTAGGACTTATTACAATCCATTTATCTGACACATCTAACCTATTTAAAATTATTCTGTCTATTTTTATTAACGTTTGAGTACAGTTCGAAGGATTTTTCACTAAGTTTATTAACTGTATTTCACAAGGGGTTTCTGGCTGATTTCCCGTTAAGTCTGTTTCATAGCACAAGTATAGTTCTGGCTTTAATTTACGACACTCGCGGTGAAAGTACGCGTGGTACAACTGGCTCTTTACAAGGTACTTCCCTTTAGGTATGATTGCCCTAAACTGACCCTGAATGTAAACGGGAATAGAATACAAATGGTAATAAGAAAATTGCAGATTCTGAACAGTAGGAATGTGTAAAATGTACGTGATTCGATAGTCCGATAGGAAACACTCCAGTTTTGTTATTTCTTCGTATTTAACTATATTTTCCAAAGTTATAGGTAGTGGTAGATTGGTCCTTCCTATGTCGTTGCTTAACTCCGTGAGTGCAGTGAGTAGATCCCTTTGGTCCATTATGCTTGGGTGCATGGTATTTAATCTTGCAAATACCAACGAGTTTTCGACATCTTGTAGGATGGTGTTGATTATCTCGTACATATCAATTATTTCGTTGACAATTTCCTTCAAAAAGGAACAATTTCTATCGTCGATCACATCCTTGATATAAGGTACAATTTCTTTCAATTTTTCCTCCAGTATTCTATCATTGTCGTAAAGCTGTTTTAGCGTTTTGTTAAACCTTTCTAAAGCCAACACTGTCATTCTTCCTTGAGTTACAACTTGAGTTTGAGTGAGCCTTTGTTTCGCACGTAATTCTCTAATTAATTTGTCGTATTTTTGACCATCTTCTGCGTCCAAATTTCCCGTTATCGCTTTGAACACTGCTCCTAATCCATCCACGATTCCTCGCTTTGGTCGATTTGTTTTAGGAAATATTCGGTAAAAGCGGTTTTCAACTTGTTCCTGTATTGCCTTCATGATCTCGTAAAAATTGCGGAGCTCATTCTTATAAGGGCTTGGATGTGTTGTCGTTTCCCAATTGCTGGTCAAATTATTTATTTTTCTTCTCAGCTCTTCTAGTTGTTCTGCTACTGGTCTTAAATCGTTGTAATGAATGAAACTGTGGCTTCCATCAATCAATACTGCCTTTCCCAGTTCTAGCGGTAACATTCCCGGATTTCCCTTGAGTTCCAACAGTGTGACATCCCTAGCTTGTCCCGTGACTAGGATGCTGTAAATGTTTTTCCTTCGTTTACTTATATGTACATGGTTTGGTTTGAGTCTAATTTACTCCTTATTTCTACTTGGATTAATACATTTGTGACGGCTGGGCCGTTTTAGATTGTCTATGTTCACTTTCCTTCCAGACTGATTTTCGACAAATTTCCTTTCTCTATTTACAATTTCCGCTTTTGCACATGCTTTAAATTTGTCTCCTAATTTTTGTCTAGGATTCTTTATTCTTTCACGCACGTCATCTCCTTCTTCAAACATCGTTGGGTCGTCCCGATTTACATTTCTCTTTTCCATTAAGCGTACTTTAGCCTCGGTCATTCGCCTATTCATTTCTCCGTACAACAATTTCGTCCTTGCTTTGTGTTCAGTTACATAGTTGGTCATTAAATTTTCATTCATAGTGATGTTGAATGGATCCTCACTTCCTAGGTGTCCGTTCACAATTTCCATTGGTTTGTATCCCGTTGTTGAATGAATTGAATTGTTGTATGCTAACACGGCGTACTTGACCTTCTGTTTGATGGGTGTCTCTTCTTGACCTTGGTTGTTCAGCAATCTTACGTGTTCTGCTATTGTTGAGTGGAATCTCTCCACAATTCCATTCGATTGGGGATGATCTGGCGTGCAGAAATGCGTTTCTACTTTATGGCTTCTTAAAAGTTCGGCAATTACTGTATTCTTAAATTCTGTCCCATTGTCAGCGATTATTTGAATTGGCACTCCAAAATGGGAGAAGAAAGTTATTAAATTGTCCGCTACTTCAGTTGCCATCATTGAATCCAAAACATAGGCTTGGGCAAATTTCGAAAAACTATCCACAATAGTTAGAAACTTTGTCTTTTCTAATGTGTATGTGTCTATGTGGACAATTTCGAAAGGCTTTGCAGCTGTAGGCGTGATGTTGTACTTCGTCTTAATGGGGTTCCTTTCGTATTTACTACGCTGGCAAATTTCACATTGTTCCAGGTAATTTTGTACTGTATCTCTTATGTTTGGCCAGTAATATTTGGCTTTTATTCTCTGCTCTGTCTCTTCTATGCCCCTATGGTTTGTTTTGCTCTCATGATAAGCCTGTATGATTTCAGGTATATCTGCTTTTTCTTCGACATCTATTAATTTTGTTAGGCATCGCTTGAATTTGAGCGATGGCCATTTAAAATTTTTACGTATAGTTTCACAAAATTTAGGGTAAATATCTGGACTTTCGAAGTAAAGGGAATACAGTTTTCCTGGGGCCACATTCTCTATGACAAACTTCATTAAATAGTGATCGAAGTCATCATCTGGCAATTGTAGTAAGTATCTTCGTTTTTTCCCAAATAGTTCTAATTTCTTTAATTTTGCAGGTGTATGCAATACTCGTGACACAATCACCTGATTGGCTCCATAGTTAACAGCTGATTCTACAATTGGAACTCCTACGATAGGATCTTGTTCCTCGTTTGTATGTACAGTTTCATTTTCATCCATTGGGGTTGGTTCTTCCATCGTTTCTGTATTTTTTGCCTCTGTATCTGGTTCAACTATCATTGATAGGTTATCCGGTTCATTTCTTGTTTGTCCACTCGTACCCGCTTGTTCCAAATCTCTGTTGAAGTCCTCCATATATCGCACTAACTCTTGAAATCCGTTCGTTTCTTTCGTGTGAATTTCCACGCGACTCAACGCATCGGCATTCGTATTTAGTTTTCCCTTTTTATAAATGATTCTATAGTCGTATTCTTCCAGCTTAATTCGCCACCTTAGTAATTTGGACGAAGGGTCTTTCAAGTTAAATAGCCATTGTAACGGCTTATGATCAGTGACTATATTAAATTTGTTACCATACAGGTAGGGCCTGAAATACTTCGTTGCCCAAACTAAACACAAACACTCCTTTTCTATCGTAGAATAATTTTGTTCGGATTCGTTTAATGTGCGTGAGGCGTACGCCACTGGCAAGTCTTGTCCAATAGGGCCTTGTGACAAAATTGCTCCTAATGCGACATTACTGGCGTCACAGGTGAGGTTAAAAGGCTTTGAGAGGTCGGGATATTGTAAGATAGGTTCATTCATTAATATTTCTTTACAGGTCTCAAAAGATTTAACAAATTCTTCATTATGTTCAATTTTCGCTCCTTTCTTGAGACATTTAGTTAGAGGTTTGGTCAACTGCGCAAAGTTATTAATGAATTTCCTGTAGTATCCCACCAAGCCAAGGAATCCTTTAATTTGCTTTGGGGTTCCTGGAATCGGGTAATTTTTTACTACTTTCACTTTTTCCGGGTTAGGTCGAACTCCTTCTGGGGTTATAATATGTCCCAAATAATTTACTTCCTTCCTCAAAAATTCACTCTTGTCGAGTTGGACCTTGAAATTGGATTTTCTAAGTCGATTAAAGACTGCTCTTAAATTTTCCAAGTGCTCTTGTAAGGATGTTGAGTAAATGATTATGTCGTCAAGATACACTAGACACCTTTCATTCTGCAATCCGCTCAAAATTCCATCCATTGCTCTTTGGAAGGTCGCAGGTGCGTTTTTTAATCCGAAGGGCATTCGGGTATATTCATAATGCCCTCCTTCGGTACTAAACGCCGTCTTTGGTATATCTTGTTCCCTCATCTCAATTTGGTGGAAACCACTCGCCAAATCAAGGGTCGAAAAATACTGACACTTCCCCAGTTTATCCAGTATATCAGTTATATTGGGTAAAGGGTATTTGTCGTCGATAGTTTTCTCATTGAGTTTGCGGTAATCCACGCAGACTCTCCATTTGCGTTTTCCAGACGCATCCATCTTCTTAGGAACTACCCAGATTGGGGCTGACCAAGGTGAACTGCTATGTCTAATGATTCCCTGGTCCAACATTTTATCTATTTGGCTCCTAACTTCTTCTTTATGTATGAAGGGGTACCTGTACGACTTTACGTACACTGGCTGTTCATCAGTTGTCTTGATAGCATGCTTTGTTTGACTAGTAAACGTCAAAGGTATGCCTTCTTGATAGAATATGTCCGAAAATTCGGTACATAATCGTAGAATTTCTTTCTTCTCTTCTCGATTAAGATGATTAGTCCTAATCTGCGATGTTTCCAATTTCCTCCCTCGATGGGTATCCATTGTATTTACATCAATTATTTCATGCTCTAATATTCCTTTGTCTAACGCCTCGACATCGAATGGTCGGGTTAAATCTATTATCTTTGCTTGGCATGATCTATTTCTTATCACGACTAAAGCGTGACCATCTTTCGTCTTTGTTATACAACTTGGGATTTCACATCCATTTATCTTCCGATAATCAATCAATACCTCTCCATCTCGGATATTTGTTTCAATTCTAACTACTTTTTCTATCCTTGGTTCCATTTCTATATGGTTATTCTGTACATTTGTCCAATACGTTTGGAATGGTATAGTGGCATAAGGGGTAACCATTTTATTTTTCCGAAAATCTAATTGGGCTTCTAACAGTTTCAAATTATCTAATCCCAACAATCCATCAAAGGTTCCATGAAATTTAAACAAATAAAATTTCAGCAAAGTGTATCGGGGTAATTTGAAAATTTCCGAAGCTGGTATCGTTGTACTAAATTCATGGGCTGATTGTTGTAATGCGGTTGAAACTATAAAAGGGTCTTTTTTAATTTGGTTCGGAGCTATCTTCCTAGCAGCTTCCGGGTTTATAAATGATTTACTTGCACCACTATCAATTAAAAATTTAAGATTGTGTTCAGGAAAAGTAATATAGTTTAGTTCACTGCCCTCGGTGTTATTCAGTGTTATTATCTTTGGTTTTATGTTTCGTTCTCGTCTGGGCCAGTTTCGAGAAAATTCTTATAAGAATAATCTGCAGATGCAGCGTCGCACCGACTTCCCACGTGGTAACTTGATCCGTCCTGTTGTTCAGTGGATTCGTTTCCATATCGTCTCGCCTTTGGGTCGCCATGGTATTTTTCGTCGTAGACAGCTTGGTCATCGATACTCCTGTTTACGCTGGTGCTATAAAGTTCTTCTGCGATGATATTTTGTGCGGGGTTATAGGGTGGTCTATTTGGATTATTAAAATACGTCCTATTGGGGTAATAACCTCCCGAATTCTGTCTGTTCGTAAATCCGGTTCTCCTCGTCGAAACACTCATCGGTGTGGGTTTTGGCAAGGGTTGATTTGGATTCGATTTGAAGACGTTAGTAGTCACCCTTGGTGGTTGGAAATTCTGTCTAGCTTGCGATGGCTGATACGTTGGCCTTGGTGTATGATTTACTGCTGTATTTACATGGGCTCCTGGTCTAAATTGACCAGAGTGATTATTCGTATATGACGGTCTAGGGTTGAACCTAGGTCTAGGTGTGGAGTTTGTTGCATTATGCACTCTATTACTGCCATTATTACTGCTGCCACTACTATTATTTTGCAAATAGTGTGTGTTGTCTTCCTGTGTTACAAATTGCAATGCTTCTGGCAAATCTTTTGGTCGCATACAGCGTATTGCTGTTCCTAGGGGCTCTCTTAGTCCTGATAGGAATGTTTTCAGCGCCAAGTTATTGTATAGATCCTTTTTTACAGCTTTCCCTATCTCCGTAGTTTCGTGGGCATTAATATAAGAACATAACAAGTTTAGTATATGCAGAACCCTATCGTAAAATTCGTTAGGGGTTTCGTTTTGTCGTTGTTTAAGCATAACTAAGTCCATGTTTAAACATGCCTCATCCCTCTGATCCGCAAAATGCCTTGTCAAAATTTCCTTTAGTTCCTCCCAGTTGTTGACGTTTTGTGTTCCCAATACCAATTTAGCATTCCCAGATAACTTTCCAATAATACAATTTAGCAAGAAGGTATTTTGGAAGTGGTTGGGTTGTTGGGCAACGTAAAAGGAATCGATCAAGGATTGACATACGCCGAGGTAACGGCCAAGATCATTAGGGCTCCCATCGAAATCTGGGACACACCTCAAATACTCAGTTTTAAACTCAACCATTTTTACGTTACTGTTTCTTACAAGTTTACGATTTCTAATTGGGACTGAGCGATTACAATTAGGGCCTGTCAAAGGGGTATCAATACTCAGGGATTCAAACTGTTCAAGTACCTCGTTAATCTCTGACATAAAAAATCTTGTACAAAAATTATTAACCAGTTGTACTTACCAAAATAGCACGATGCTCGACACAAACATTGATTTTACTACAGTTTTACCGTACACGTTACACGAAGGTCTCTCACGGTTAGTTCACTACTCAGCGATTGAATATTGATTCCGTGATTGATCCTACCGACTGCGCCACTTATCTTTCCGTATTCCTCGGAAGACTTTTTAAAAAAATTAAACAATTACTATATTTTATGATTTAATATAAACTTGTAGTTAACACAACACTAACAAGAATTATTAAGTATAACGGTAACAATACAGTAGAACGAGCTTTGGTAAGTTACAATGAAATCAACGTGAGTTGAATATTACTGTCGATCGATTGTCAGAGTGAGTCCCGAAGGTCCAGCGCAATGTGGTTTTATTGTTTGATTCTGCAAGCTCAGCAAGTCTGGGCCGCGTCTCTTTAGTATGGTGGCTTATGGTAGCATCCCCATATAACTAATAGAAGCGGCACTTTTTGGCCAAATCTTATGATTTGGCGTTATCTCGCCAACGCTACAGCCAATTTTGTTCAAATCGTCTCCTTTTGGCAAAATAAGCATAATAAGGCCTTAAACGGCAAATCGTCAATTTGGCTCTAATAGAAGCGGCACTTTTTGGCCAAATCTTATGATTTGGCGTTATCTCGCCAATGCTACAGCCAATTTTGTTCAAATCGGCTCCTTTTGGCAAAATAAGCATAATAAGGCCTTAAACGGCAAATCGTCAATTTGGCTCTAATAGAAGCGGCACTTTTTGGCCAAATCTTATGATTTGGCGTTATCTCGCCAACGCTACAGCCAATTTTGTTCAAATCGTCTCCTTTTGGCAAAATAAGCATAATAAGGCCTTAAACGGCAAATCGTCAATTTGGCTCTAATAGAAGCGGCACTTTTTGGCCAAATCGTACAATTTGGCGTTATCTCGCCAACGCTACAGCCAATTTTGTTCAAATCGTCTCCTTTTGGCAAAAAAAGCAGAATAAAGCCTTAAACGGCAAATCGTCAATTTGGCTCTAATAGAAGCGGCACTTTTTGGCCAAATCGTACAATTTGGCGATTTCTCGCAAACGCTACAACCAATTTTGTTCAAATCGTCTCCTTTTGGCAAAATAAGCATAATAAGGCCTTAAACGGCAAATCGTCAATTTGACTCTAATAGAAGCGGCACTTTTTGGCCAAATCTTATGATTTGGCGTTATCTCGCCAACGCTACAGCCAATTTTGTTCAAATCGTCTCCTTTTGGCAAAATAAGCATAATAAGGCCTTAAACGGCAAATCGTCAATTTGACTCTAATAGAAGCGGCACTTTTTGGCCAAATCTTATGATTTGGCGTTATCTCGCCAACGCTACAGCCAATTTTGTTCAAATCGTCTCCTTTTGGCAAAATAAGCATAATAAGGCCTTAAACGGCAAATCGTCAATTTGGCTCTAATAGAAGCGGCACTTTTTGGCCAAATCTTATGATTTGGCGTTATCTCGCCAACGCTACAGCCAATTTTGTTCAAATCGGCTCCTTTTGGCAAAATAAGCATAATAAGGCCTTAAACGGCAAATCGTCAATTTGGCTCTAATAGAAGCGGCACTTTTTGGCCAAATCTTATGATTTGGCGTTATCTCGCCAACGCTACAGCCAATTTTGTTCAAATCGTCTCCTTTTGGCAAAAAAAGCAGAATAAAGCCTTAAACGGCAAATCGTCAATTTGGCTCTAATAGAAGCGGCACTTTTTGGCCAAATCTTATGATTTGGCGTTATCTCGCCAACGCTACAGCCAATTTTGTTCAAATCGTCTCCTTTTGGCAAAATAAGCATAATAAGGCCTTAAACGGCAAATCGTCAATTTGGCTCTAATAGAAGCGGCACTTTTTGGCCAAATCTTATGATTTGGCGTTATCTCGCCAACGCTACAGCCAATTTTGTTCAAATCGTCTCCTTTTGGCAAAATAAGCATAATAGGCCTTAAACGGCAAATCGTCAATTTGGCTCTAATAGAAGCGGCACTTTTTGGCCAAATCTTATGATTTGGCGTTATCTCGCCAACGCTACAGCCAATTTTGTTCAAATCGTCTCCGTTTGGCAAAATAAGCATAATAAGGCCTTAAACGGCAAATCGTCAATTTGGCTCTAATAGAAGCGGCACTTTTTGGCCAAATCTTATGATTTGGCGTTATCTCGCCAACGCTACAGCCAATTTTGTTCAAATCGTCTTCTTTTGGCAAAATAAGCATAATAAGGCCTTAAACGGCAAATCGTCAATTTGGCTCTAATAGAAGCGGCACTTTTTGGCCAAATCGTACAATTTGGCGATATCTCGCAAACGGTA
Source organism: Euwallacea fornicatus (assembly GCF_040115645.1). Classification (NCBI taxonomy): domain Eukaryota; kingdom Metazoa; phylum Arthropoda; class Insecta; order Coleoptera; family Curculionidae; genus Euwallacea; species Euwallacea fornicatus. The sequence continues at coordinate 614,671 of NW_027096045.1, forward strand.
CAGCCAATTTTGTTCAAATCGTCTCCTTTTGGCAAAATAAGCATAATAAGGCCTTAAACGGCAAATCGTCAATTTGGCTCTAATAGAAGCGGCACTTTTTGGCCAAATCGTACAATTTGGCGATATCTCGCAAACGGTACAACCAATTTTGTTCAAATCGTCTCCTTTTGGCAAAATAAGCATAATAAGGCCTTAAACGGCAAATCGTCAATTTGGCTCTAATAGAAGCGGCACTTTTTGGCCAAATCGTACAATTTGGCGATTTCTCGCAAACGCTACAACCAATTTTGTTCAAATCGTCTCCTTTTGGCAAAATAAGCATAATAAGGCCTTAAACGGCAAATCGTCAATTTGACTCTAATAGAAGCGGCACTTTTTGGCCAAATCTTATGATTTGGCGTTATCTCGCCAACGCTACAGCCAATTTTGTTCAAATCGTCTCCTTTTGGCAAAATAAGCATAATAAGGCCTTAAACGGCAAATCGTCAATTTGGCTCTAATAGAAGCGGCACTTTTTGGCCAAATCGTACAATTTGGCGTTATCTCGCCAACGCTACAGCCAATTTTGTTCAAATCGTCTCCTTTTGGCAAAAAAAGCATAATAAGGCCTTAAACGGCAAATCGTCAATTTGGCTCTAATAGAAGCGGCACTTTTTGGCCAAATCTTATGATTTGGCGTTATCTCGCCAACGCTACAGCCAATTTTGTTCAAATCGTCTCCTTTTGGCAAAATAAGCATAATAAGGCCTTAAACGGCAAATCGTCAATTTGGCTCTAATAGAAGCGGCACTTTTTGGCCAAATCTTATGATTTGGCGTTATCTCGCCAACGCTACAGCCAATTTTGTTCAAATCGGCTCCTTTTGGCAAAATAAGCATAATAAGGCCTTAAACGGCAAATCGTCAATTTGGCTCTAATAGAAGCGGCACTTTTTGGCCAAATCTTATGATTTGGCGTTATCTCGCCAACGCTACAGCCAATTTTGTTCAAATCGTCTCCTTTTGGCAAAATAAGCATAATAAGGCCTTAAACGGCAAATCGTCAATTTGACTCTAATAGAAGCGGCACTTTTTGGCCAAATCTTATGATTTGGCGTTATCTCGCCAACGCTACAGCCAATTTTGTTCAAATCGTCTCCTTTTGGCAAAATAAGCATAATAAGGCCTTAAACGGCAAATCGTCAATTTGGCTCTAATAGAAGCGGCACTTTTTGGCCAAATCGTACAATTTGGCGTTATCTCGCCAACGCTACAGCCAATTTTGTTCAAATCGTCTCCTTTTGGCAAAAAAAGCATAATAAGGCCTTAAACGGCAAATCGTCAATTTGGCTCTAATAGAAGCGGCACTTTTTGGCCAAATCTTATGATTTGGCGTTATCTCGCCAACGCTACAGCCAATTTTGTTCAAATCGGCTCCTTTTGGCAAAATAAGCATAATAAGGCCTTAAACGGCAAATCGTCAATTTGGCTCTAATAGAAGCGGCACTTTTTGGCCAAATCTTATGATTTGGCGTTATCTCGCCAACGCTACAGCCAATTTTGTTCAAATCGTCTCCTTTTGGCAAAATAAGCATAATAAGGCCTTAAACGGCAAATCGTCAATTTGGCTCTAATAGAAGCGGCACTTTTTGGCCAAATCGTACAATTTGGCGTTATCTCGCCAACGCTACAGCCAATTTTGTTCAAATCGTCTCCTTTTGGCAAAAAAAGCAGAATAAAGCCTTAAACGGCAAATCGTCAATTTGGCTCTAATAGAAGCGGCACTTTTTGGCCAAATCTTATGATTTGGCGTTATCTCGCCAACGCTACAGCCAATTTTGTTCAAATCGTCTCCTTTTGGCAAAATAAGCATAATAAGGCCTTAAACGGCAAATCGTCAATTTGGCTCTAATAGAAGCGGCACTTTTTGGCCAAATCTTATGATTTGGCGTTATCTCGCCAACGCTACAGCCAATTTTGTTCAAATCGTCTCCTTTTGGCAAAATAAGCATAATAGGCCTTAAACGGCAAATCGTCAATTTGGCTCTAATAGAAGCGGCACTTTTTGGCCAAATCTTATGATTTGGCGTTATCTCGCCAACGCTACAGCCAATTTTGTTCAAATCGTCTCCGTTTGGCAAAATAAGCATAATAAGGCCTTAAACGGCAAATCGTCAATTTGGCTCTAATAGAAGCGGCACTTTTTGGCCAAATCGTACAATTTGGCGATTTCTCGCAAACGCTACAACCAATTTTGTTCAAATCGTCTCCTTTTGGCAAAATAAGCATAATAAGGCCTTAAACGGCAAATCGTCAATTTGACTCTAATAGAAGCGGCACTTTTTGGCCAAATCTTATGATTTGGCGTTATCTCGCCAACGCTACAGCCAATTTTGTTCAAATCGTCTCCTTTTGGCAAAATAAGCATAATAAGGCCTTAAACGGCAAATCGTCAATTTGGCTCTAATAGAAGCGGCACTTTTTGGCCAAATCGTACAATTTGGCGATATCTCGCAAACGGTACAACCAATTTTGTTCAAATCGTCTCCTTTTGGCAAAATAAGCATAATAAGGCCTTAAACGGCAAATCGTCAATTTGGCTCTAATAGAAGCGGCACTTTTTGGCCAAATCGTACAATTTGGCGATTTCTCGCAAACGCTACAACCAATTTTGTTCAAATCGTCTCCTTTTGGCAAAATAAGCATAATAAGGCCTTAAACGGCAAATCGTCAATTTGACTCTAATAGAAGCGGCACTTTTTGGCCAAATCTTATGATTTGGCGTTATCTCGCCAACGCTACAGCCAATTTTGTTCAAATCGTCTCCTTTTGGCAAAATAAGCATAATAAGGCCTTAAACGGCAAATCGTCAATTTGGCTCTAATAGAAGCGGCACTTTTTGGCCAAATCGTACAATTTGGCGATTTCTCGCAAACGCTACAACCAATTTTGTTCAAATCGTCTCCTTTTGGCAAAATAAGCATAATAAGGCCTTAAACGGCAAATCGTCAATTTGACTCTAATAGAAGCGGCACTTTTTGGCCAAATCTTATGATTTGGCGTTATCTCGCCAACGCTACAGCCAATTTTGTTCAAATCGTCTCCTTTTGGCAAAATAAGCATAATAAGGCCTTAAACGGCAAATCGTCAATTTGACTCTAATAGAAGCGGCACTTTTTGGCCAAATCTTATGATTTGGCGTTATCTCGCCAACGCTACAGCCAATTTTGTTCAAATCGTCTCCTTTTGGCAAAATAAGCATAATAAGGCCTTAAACGGCAAATCGTCAATTTGGCTCTAATAGAAGCGGCACTTTTTGGCCAAATCGTACAATTTGGCGATATCTCGCAAACGGTACAACCAATTTTGTTCAAATCGTCTCCTTTTGGCAAAATAAGCATAATAAGGCCTTAAACGGCAAATCGTCAATTTGGCTCTAATAGAAGCGGCACTTTTTGGCCAAATCGTACAATTTGGCGATTTCTCGCAAACGCTACAACCAATTTTGTTCAAATCGTCTCCTTTTGGCAAAATAAGCATAATAAGGCCTTAAACGGCAAATCGTCAATTTGACTCTAATAGAAGCGGCACTTTTTGGCCAAATCTTATGATTTGGCGTTATCTCGCCAACGCTACAGCCAATTTTGTTCAAATCGGCTCCTTTTGGCAAAATAAGCATAATAAGGCCTTAAACGGCAAATCGTCAATTTGGCTCTAATAGAAGCGGCACTTTTTGGCCAAATCTTATGATTTGGCGTTATCTCGCCAACGCTACAGCCAATTTTGTTCAAATCGTCTCCTTTTGGCAAAATAAGCATAATAAGGCCTTAAACGGCAAATCGTCAATTTGGCTCTAATAGAAGCGGCACTTTTTGGCCAAATCGTACAATTTGGCGATATCTCGCAAACGGTACAGCCAATTTTGTTCAAATCGTCTCCTTTTGGCAAAATAAGCATAATAAGGCCTTAAACGGCAAATCGTCAATTTGGCTCTAATAGAAGCGGCACTTTTTGGCCAAATCTTATGATTTGGCGTTATCTCGCCAACGCTACAGCCAATTTTGTTCAAATCGTCTCCTTTTGGCAAAATAAGCATAATAAGGCCTTAAACGGCAAATCGTCAATTTGACTCTAATAGAAGCGGCACTTTTTGGCCAAATCTTATGATTTGGCGTTATCTCGCCAACGCTACAGCCAATTTTGTTCAAATCGTCTCCTTTTGGCAAAATAAGCATAATAAGGCCTTAAACGGCAAATCGTCAATTTGGCTCTAATAGAAGCGGCACTTTTTGGCCAAATCTTATGATTTGGCGTTATCTCGCCAACGCTACAGCCAATTTTGTTCAAATCGGCTCCTTTTGGCAAAATAAGCATAATAAGGCCTTAAGCGGCAAATCGTCAATTTGGCTCTAATAGAAGCGGCACTTTTTGGCCAAATCTTATGATTTGGCGTTATCTCGCCAACGCTACAGCCAATTTTGTTCAAATCGTCTCCTTTTGGCAAAATAAGCATAATAAGGCCTTAAACGGCAAATCGTCAATTTGGCTCTAATAGAAGCGGCACTTTTTGGCCAAATCGTACAATTTGGCGTTATCTCGCCAACGCTACAGCCAATTTTGTTCAAATCGTCTCCTTTTGGCAAAAAAAGCAGAATAAAGCCTTAAACGGCAAATCGTCAATTTGGCTCTAATAGAAGCGGCACTTTTTGGCCAAATCTTATGATTTGGCGTTATCTCGCCAACGCTACAGCCAATTTTGTTCAAATCGTCTCCTTTTGGCAAAATAAGCATAATAAGGCCTTAAACGGCAAATCGTCAATTTGGCTCTAATAGAAGCGGCACTTTTTGGCCAAATCTTATGATTTGGCGTTATCTCGCCAACGCTACAGCCAATTTTGTTCAAATCGTCTCCTTTTGGCAAAATAAGCATAATAGGCCTTAAACGGCAAATCGTCAATTTGGCTCTAATAGAAGCGGCACTTTTTGGCCAAATCTTATGATTTGGCGTTATCTCGCCAACGCTACAGCCAATTTTGTTCAAATCGTCTCCGTTTGGCAAAATAAGCATAATAAGGCCTTAAACGGCAAATCGTCAATTTGGCTCTAATAGAAGCGGCACTTTTTGGCCAAATCGTACAATTTGGCGATTTCTCGCAAACGCTACAACCAATTTTGTTCAAATCGTCTCCTTTTGGCAAAATAAGCATAATAAGGCCTTAAACGGCAAATCGTCAATTTGACTCTAATAGAAGCGGCACTTTTTGGCCAAATCTTATGATTTGGCGTTATCTCGCCAACGCTACAGCCAATTTTGTTCAAATCGTCTCCTTTTGGCAAAATAAGCATAATAAGGCCTTAAACGGCAAATCGTCAATTTGGCTCTAATAGAAGCGGCACTTTTTGGCCAAATCGTACAATTTGGCGATATCTCGCAAACGGTACAACCAATTTTGTTCAAATCGTCTCCTTTTGGCAAAATAAGCATAATAAGGCCTTAAACGGCAAATCGTCAATTTGACTCTAATAGAAGCGGCACTTTTTGGCCAAATCTTATGATTTGGCGTTATCTCGCCAACGCTACAGCCAATTTTGTTCAAATCGTCTCCTTTTGGCAAAATAAGCATAATAAGGCCTTAAACGGCAAATCGTCAATTTGGCTCTAATAGAAGCGGCACTTTTTGGCCAAATCGTACAATTTGGCGATTTCTCGCAAACGCTACAACCAATTTTGTTCAAATCGTCTCCTTTTGGCAAAATAAGCATAATAAGGCCTTAAACGGCAAATCGTCAATTTGACTCTAATAGAAGCGGCACTTTTTGGCCAAATCTTATGATTTGGCGTTATCTCGCCAACGCTACAGCCAATTTTGTTCAAATCGTCTCCTTTTGGCAAAATAAGCATAATAAGGCCTTAAACGGCAAATCGTCAATTTGGCTCTAATAGAAGCGGCACTTTTTGGCCAAATCGTACAATTTGGCGATTTCTCGCAAACGCTACAACCAATTTTGTTCAAATCGTCTCCTTTTGGCAAAATAAGCATAATAAGGCCTTAAACGGCAAATCGTCAATTTGACTCTAATAGAAGCGGCACTTTTTGGCCAAATCTTATGATTTGGCGTTATCTCGCCAACGCTACAGCCAATTTTGTTCAAATCGTCTCCTTTTGGCAAAATAAGCATAATAAGGCCTTAAACGGCAAATCGTCAATTTGACTCTAATAGAAGCGGCACTTTTTGGCCAAATCTTATGATTTGGCGTTATCTCGCCAACGCTACAGCCAATTTTGTTCAAATCGTCTCCTTTTGGCAAAATAAGCATAATAAGGCCTTAAACGGCAAATCGTCAATTTGGCTCTAATAGAAGCGGCACTTTTTGGCCAAATCGTACAATTTGGCGATATCTCGCAAACGGTACAACCAATTTTGTTCAAATCGTCTCCTTTTGGCAAAATAAGCATAATAAGGCCTTAAACGGCAAATCGTCAATTTGGCTCTAATAGAAGCGGCACTTTTTGGCCAAATCGTACAATTTGGCGATTTCTCGCAAACGCTACAACCAATTTTGTTCAAATCGTCTCCTTTTGGCAAAATAAGCATAATAAGGCCTTAAACGGCAAATCGTCAATTTGACTCTAATAGAAGCGGCACTTTTTGGCCAAATCTTATGATTTGGCGTTATCTCGCCAACGCTACAGCCAATTTTGTTCAAATCGGCTCCTTTTGGCAAAATAAGCATAATAAGGCCTTAAACGGCAAATCGTCAATTTGGCTCTAATAGAAGCGGCACTTTTTGGCCAAATCTTATGATTTGGCGTTATCTCGCCAACGCTACAGCCAATTTTGTTCAAATCGTCTCCTTTTGGCAAAATAAGCATAATAAGGCCTTAAACGGCAAATCGTCAATTTGGCTCTAATAGAAGCGGCACTTTTTGGCCAAATCGTACAATTTGGCGATATCTCGCAAACGGTACAGCCAATTTTGTTCAAATCGTCTCCTTTTGGCAAAATAAGCATAATAAGGCCTTAAACGGCAAATCGTCAATTTGGCTCTAATAGAAGCGGCACTTTTTGGCCAAATCTTATGATTTGGCGTTATCTCGCCAACGCTACAGCCAATTTTGTTCAAATCGTCTCCTTTTGGCAAAATAAGCATAATAAGGCCTTAAACGGCAAATCGTCAATTTGACTCTAATAGAAGCGGCACTTTTTGGCCAAATCTTATGATTTGGCGTTATCTCGCCAACGCTACAGCCAATTTTGTTCAAATCGTCCTCCTTTTGGCAAAATAAGCATAATAAGGCCTTAAACGGCAAATCGTCAATTTGGCTCTAATAGAAGCGGCACTTTTTGGCCAAATCTTATGATTTGGCGTTATCTCGCCAATGCTACAGCCAATTTTGTTCAAATCGGCTCCTTTTGGCAAAATAAGCATAATAAGGCCTTAAACGGCAAATCGTCAATTTGGCTCTAATAGAAGCGGCACTTTTTGGCCAAATCTTATGATTTGGCGTTATCTCGCCAACGCTACAGCCAATTTTGTTCAAATCGTCTCCTTTTGGCAAAATAAGCATAATAAGGCCTTAAACGGCAAATCGTCAATTTGGCTCTAATAGAAGCGGCACTTTTTGGCCAAATCGTACAATTTGGCGTTATCTCGCCAACGCTACAGCCAATTTTGTTCAAATCGTCTCCTTTTGGCAAAAAAAGCAGAATAAAGCCTTAAACGGCAAATCGTCAATTTGGCTCTAATAGAAGCGGCACTTTTTGGCCAAATCGTACAATTTGGCGATATCTCGCAAACGGTACAGCCAATTTTGTTCAAATCGTCTCCTTTTGGCAAAATAAGCATAATAAGGCCTTAAACGGCAAATCGTCAATTTGGCTCTAATAGAAGCGGCACTTTTTGGCCAAATCGTACAATTTGGCGATATCTCGCAAACGGTACAACCAATTTTGTTCAAATCGTCTCCTTTTGGCAAAATAAGCATAATAAGGCCTTAAACGGCAAATCGTCAATTTGGCTCTAATAGAAGA